>NC_044386.1:48188546-48812046 GCF_006542625.1 Nomascus leucogenys
AGCATTGTAATCTCTAACACAGCATACTTTTGGTTACAAGGAATGAAAATCCTACTTAAAGAAACTTAAGCAAAAAAAAAGATTTTTTTAAAAAGGACAATGGAAGTATGTCTCTTAAAAGTCATGATCAATGTATCAGTCCGGTAGGAAACAGGCGGCACACTCAATTAGGAGAATTCAAGGAGAGGCTATTTACAAAGGACTAACAACAAAGGTGTTGGCAGGATAAGCAGAGCTACAGGGACAGGGCAGGGCTGTAACCCAGCAGCAGCAGAACTGTAACCAGAGGGGATGAGAGGAGGCAATAGAGGCTATAGAAGGGAAAGTCATGCATATCTGGGTTTCTTTCTTTTTTTTAACTTTTATTTTATTTTCAGGGCTACAGGTGCAGGTTTGTTAGGTAAACTTGTGTCATGGGGATTTGCTTATAAGTGAGAACATGCAGTATTTGATATTCTGTTCCTGCCTTAGTTTGCTAAGGGCCTCCAGCTCCATCCAAGTTCCTGCAAAGGACAGGATCTCATTCTTATTTATGGCTGCATAGTATTCCATGGTGTATATGTACTACATTTTCTTTATCCAGTCTATCATTGATGGGCCTTTAGGTTGATTTCCGTATCTTTGATATTGTGAATAGTTGTGCAATGAACACACACATGCATGTGTCTTTTTTTTTTTTCTTTTTTGAAACACCCTTGCTCTGTCGCCCAGGCTGGAATGCCGTGGCATGATTTCAGCTCACTGCAACCTCCGCCTCCCAAGTTCAAGCGATTCTCCTGCCTCAGCCTCCTGAGTAGCTGGGACTACAGGCGTGCACCACCATGCCCAGCTAATTTTTTTTATTTTTAGTGGAGACACGGTTTCACCATGTTGGCCAGGCTGGTCTCAAACCCTGACCTCAGGTAATCTGCCCACCTCAGCCTCCCAATGTGCTGGAATTACAGGAGTGAGCCACCACACTCAGCCACATGTGTCTTTATGGTAGAATGATTTATATTCCTTTAGGTATATATCCAGGAATGGGATTTCTGAATTGAATGGTATTTCTGTTTTTAGGTCTGTAAGTAATTGTCATACTGTCTTCCACAATAGTTGAACTAATTTACACTCCCACCAACTGTGTATAAGCATTTCTTTCTCTCTGCAGCCTCACCAGCATCATATTTTCACTTTTTAATAATAGCAGTTCTGACTGGTGTGAGATGGCGTCTCATCATGGTTTTGATTTACATTTATCTAATGATCAGTGATATTGAGCATTCTTTTCATATGCTTGCTGTGTATATATATATATGTCTTCTTTTGAAAAGTGTCTGTTCATGTCCTTTGCCCACTTTTTAATGGGATTGTTTGTTTTTTTCTTGTAAATTTGTTTAAGTTGCTTATAGATTCTGGATATTAGGCCTTTGTCACATGCATAGCTTGCAAAAATTTTCTTCCATTCAATAGGTTGTCTGTTTACTCTGTTGATAGTTTGATAGTTTTCTTTGCTGTGCAGAAGCGCTTTAGTTTAATTAGATCCCATCTCTCAAGTTTTGCTTTTGTTACGATTGCTTTTGGCATCTTTGTCATGAAATCTTTGCTCGTGTCTATGTCCTGTATGGTATTGCCTAGATTTTCTTCTGGGGTTTTTATAGTTTTGGGTTTAACATTTAAGTCTTTAATTCATCTTGAGTTAATTTTTGTATATGGTGTAAGGAAGGAGTCCAGTTTCAATCTTCTGCATATAGCTAGCCAGTTATCCCAGAACCATTTGCTGAATGGGGAGTCCTTTTCCCCATTAAATCAGAATTACTTTCTTTTAAGAACACAAAACACCTGAGCTGACTCTTCACAGAGGGAACAGAAAAAAAATGCCCTGACTGTTCTCCTCCTTCTCTTGCATCTCCCCTCAGGCTTCCCCAGCCAGAAGCCAGAGGGCACAGTGCTGTTGATGCCATACAGAAAAGTCTTCTGAGGCAAAGATGAAGGTGGAAAAGGGTGAAGAGTAAACCTGGAGAGCGAACAGAAGATGCCCAGCACAGAAAAGATGGCAGTCAGGCTTTAGGAAGGAATGAAAACTCAAGGCTCAGGAGCCATCAGGAGAAGATATGTACATAGCCTCAAAGTAACTCTTCCCAAATATGTATTAATTACTGTGGTGGCTTGAACATACGTCTGCAACATTTTTGATATGCCTCACTCCAAGATCTAAAGCTTAATTCCCCCTCCCTTGAGAGTAGGCTGGACTTAATGACTTACTCTTAATGAATAGAGTATGGAAAAGAAAATTTCATAGCTTAGCAGTAGTGAGACCTCACAGATACTACTTAACCAGGTGATCCAGATCATCACGGTCAGTGAAGAGTCATATTTTCATACATCACCTGTACCCCCTGAGGATGCAATGATAAAGGCACTTTATTTCTGTGTAATTCTTCTCCTAAATCTACAAGCCCAGTCAAGTCAGGAGAAAAACATCACACAAACCTGAATGCTGAAGCATTCTACAAAATCCCTGACCAGTACTCTTTACAAGTATCAGGATTATGAAAGAAGCAGCAAAAAATTGTCACAGATTGAAGAAGACTAAGGAGAAATGATGATGGAATGCAATATGGTATCCTAAATTGATTGGATCTTAACACGGAAAAAGAACGTTATTGGATAAGTTGGCAAAATCTGAATATCTATGCTTTAATTAATATCTAAATTTCTTAGTTTTGAACAAATGTACTATAGTTATGTTAAGATGTTAACATTGGGGAAGCTGGGTGAAGGGTATATGTGAATTCTATGTACTGACTTTGCAACTTTTGTGTAAGTCCAAAAATACTTCAAAATTTAAAAAGTTAAAGAAGCATCAGGTTATTATATTTCTTATTGATGTTCCTTCCAAAAAGTCTGGCTTGTTTTTCTCTATCTCTCTCTCTATTTCTTTCAAAATGACTCCCAAAATTTCTAAGCAGATACTTACTTGGAACCAACTAACTACTGTCACTAGGTGGTGGAGACTACTGCACTGACAAAGTATCACCTCCTCAAATAAGTAGATGAGGAAGAAGGACACCTCCTAGAGAAAGTGGTCTTGAATAGGCAATTCAATAGGTGCCCATTACACAAACTGAGACACATGCAGGAGATCATTTCTTCACTTTCCTTCAACTCAGTCCAGTGACTACACTCCTGAAAAGCCAAATAATCAACATAGCAAGGGATTTAGAATTGTTACAGTCTCTCAATGATGTTTTATAGGGACAATACCAATTGAGTATAGACATACACATGGACCTAGAAACCTAAACGATTCCAGTTGTTTTCTTACATCTTAGTGGTGGAGTAATTATTTGCAATAAATATTCTCTTTCATAGATTCTGTTAATAAGAGATTATTGTTATAATCTAGGGCCAAGAACAGCAGTTAAATTACCCTATCTATAGGAAAATATTGAATTTCATTGCTATAATAGGCACCTCCTTAAACTGTGATAAAGTAGTAGAGTTGTTGTAGTTACACCTGGCAGAGTAAAGGCATTACAACTACAAGGAGTGGAAAGTCCTGCTCAAATGCTCAAATTGAAATAAACAATGAAGGGATTTATAACTCCATATAGCAAGAACAGCAGGTGAAGGCTGGGCTCCAGGGCTATTTCCCTGCAATTTTACCAGCTCTGGCTTCCTTCCTGTGGAAGCTTGTCTCATGGTCTCAACAGGGCTACCTGCAGCAACCTGCTTCATTATGTCTATGCAAGGAAAAGATATGAATCTCTCTTCCACTCCTGGAATATAAACGTCTTCTAATACTCTCATTCGACTACGTAGATTGTGTGCCCACCTTCAGACCAATAAGAGTTACCAAGTGGAATGTCATGAATGAATTGAGTTTATCTTGGATTCTAAACCAATCACTAGGACAAAGAATGGGAACACCAGGTTTGATCTACAATAGTCAGGATCCACTCATGGAGGTGGAACAAGATGGACACCTGAACACAACTGAAGTTCTATTAGAAAGGTAAAAGTGGAGAACCAACAAAGTCTGCTGCTGTAGAAATTGGTTAGAGGTGTAGGCATTTGAGTCAAACTATTTGTTTTCAAAGCCTTGTTCTACTCTCAGAGTGCTGAATTAGTCACTTGACTTCCCCATGCCCCAGTTTTCTCATCTGTGTGATGGGGAAATATAATCTTTGTATTGTAGCATTTTTATGAGGATTTAATAAATTAATTGTATTAAAGGTACTTAGAGAAGTGTCTAATACACAATAGATATTTAAGAAATCCTCACAAATATTATTTTTAAAGATACCTACACTTGTAAGCAGAAAAATAATTTTAATCTCAGATCTTACATTTAACAGAGTTTAATTTTTTTCTCTATCTTCTATGACTGAGAAAATTACTTAATGCCTCTGCTCCTTCATTTCAGTATTTCTAAAATGAAGATAATAATACATGTCCTCCAGAGGGTCGTTCAAGTGAAATAGCATAAGCAAAATAACTAAAAATTGGAAATTGACTTAACAAATATAATATACCCCACGAGTATGAATATCAAGCCATAAATTTTGGCTTAGAGAAAATATAACTTCTCTATTTTCTATAACTAAACTTAACTTCTACCAGGAGCTCCATGCTGTTAGTGGTGGGGGTTATTCTTAGTCTATTCAGGGTAAGCAGGTCAAATCAGGGCATCCAGTCTCTTATGTCCCTATGGATGTATCTGAGCACTGGTGGGATGGGAGGGAACAATCACCTGCTTGACCATCAGTTGCCCTCTGCCCACAGTGGCATTCACTGAGATACCATTGATTCTATCTAGGGTCCAGATCTGGGTCACACAGATGCTACTGTGTTCACTTTAATCCCATCCACAATGCCTATTCAGGTCCACTAACTTTATAAATTACATCTGTGCCTCATGGAAAAACATGCTGCTCCCCCAGCCACACTGGAGGGCACAGAACCTCTTGAGGTTGTCCTTGTACCTTCTTCCCAGACACTTCTATTCTCCCATCACCATACCATGCTGGCCATACAGGGAGGTCTGCAAATCTCACTGCCTCCTCAGACATGCCCAAGAAGGAAGGCACTGTGCAAAACCTACTCTTTGATCCCTTATCCCTTACCTTACCCCTTACCCTTTACCCCTTACCCCTTGGATCCCCTTGGAGGAGGGAAAGAGGAGCCTTCCCTCCTCCAGCCAAGTCATGGGGAGAATGGAAGAATACAAGCCCTTCCCAAGGATCTGTCAGCATTCAAACTCCACTCTGTCTCCTCTCCTTTCCCCCCTCAAAAAAATACCTTTATTTTTTTTCTAGGCTGGAACAAATGGGCACTGACTGATCATTTAGCTTCCTAAATAGATTATTTATGAAAGGACTGCAACATTTCAAACTCAAAGTGAATAATTTGGTTTTTGTTCAACTGTATCTCCCCTTCCCTGAAGCAGTAAGTTCAGGAATGCTTTGGCTATTACTTGGTGGGAGTGGGAGGGGAGAGATACAGAATAATTATTGAGAATAAAAAACATGCTTAATATAGCATATCAAGTATTATTCTACTGTATCTCTATTACCAAGACTATTTTACATTGACTGATTTATATCTTGACTGCTTCCAGAATAAGAATTTGAGATAACTTAACATAAAAACATGGATACAATAACAAAACAATCTGAGATCAAAGGAGAAACCAAGGACCAAGTTTTATCATCTAATATTTCAGAAGAATACATTTAATATCACCATTATCATCATCATTATTTTTGAGTACCTACCATGTGACAGACCCTGTGCCAAGTACTTTGTACTTTAAATGTATTCCTGATCAAGGATTAATTACATTCTTACAATAACCCTAGCATAATAGGTAGTATCCCCATTTTACCTAAAAACACACTGAATTTCAGGAAAGTTTTGTAGCTTAAAGATTCTTCCATCAGAAAAATGATGATGTGGTTAATATTTGATACATTCCCCTTCTGCTGATGGCAGATAGCCTCAGATGTGAGCTACCTGGCCCAGGTCACAGCCCTTCTCAGGACAGTGCCTCCCACAAGGGACCAATGTGTTGTGGGCCATCTTGACAACTCCAGACCACTATGAAGGTTCATATTAGCTGCAGAAATCTCCTCACAGCTTAGCCAAGGTTGGCCACAATGCGACTTCTCTCTGCCCATTCTTTTTTTTTTTTTTTTTTTCATTAGGTTTTTCATTTTTACTTTGAAAATGGTAATACAAAAGCTTTGGCTTTTATAAAGCATGTCATGTCTATGTTGAAAATATTCAGTTCCCTTTCTTTTAAATTCTGACTGGTCTGAAAACGATGCCTCAACTTCATTGGCACCATAATAGTATTTGAAAATATTCTGTTGAATGACATAAAATAAGGCAAGTGATTAATATCTCTAACGCCAAGGGAAAGAAAGAAGCTTTTGTCATACTCTCCTTTGTTATTTATAGTTTCAACCAGATTTCTCCCTTTCCCTGAGTCAGTGAATTCTGATACTGATGTCAGCTTCATCTTTTTCAGCATCTTTACATATGGGAAGGTTAGAAAGTGAATTTTCTAGTGTCCCCTTTTTAAGCCAATGGAAGAGCCTAAAATTTAAAAACTATACATAAAACAAAATTTAATTTTAAGATAAAATATTAAATTCCTTTTTTTTTTTTTTTTTTTTTTTTTGAGACAGAGTCCCGCTCCGTCACCCAGGCTGGAGTACAGTGGTGCGATCCCGGCCCACTGCAACCCTCACCTCCCAGGCTCAAGCAATTCTCCTGTCTCAGCCTCCCAAGCAGTCGGGACCACAGGTGTGCCACCATGCCCAGCTAAATTTTTTGTATTTTTTTTGAGTTGGAGTCTTGCTCCGTCACCCAGGCTGAAGTGCAGTGGTGGACTCTCAGCCCACTGCAACCTCCGCCTCTCAGGCCCCAGCAATTCTCCCGCTTCAGCCTCCCGAGGAGCTGGGACCACGGGCGCACGCCACAATGCCCGGCTAATTTCTGCAATTTTGTAGTAGAGACATGGGTTGGCCAGGTTGGTCCTGAACTCCTGACCTTGTGATCCACCCACCTCGGCCTCCCAAAGTGCTAGGACTACAGGTGTGAGCCACCGTGCCCGTCCAAATATTTTGCATTTTTAGTAGAGACAGGGCCTCACCACGCTGGCCAGGCTGGTCTGGAACTCCTGAGCTCAGACAATCCGCCCACCTTGGCCTCCCAAACTACTAGAACCACAGGCATAAACCACCGCGCCCGGACGACAAAATATTAAATTCTAGGCTGGGCACGGTGGCTCACACCTGCAATCCCAGCACTTTGGGTGGCCGAGGCGTCTGCCCACTCTTATTCTCTCCCATTTACTCCATGATATTGATCTCAAAGCCACTCCTTTATAAACATCTTCCCTGCTAAATTCTGTCTCAGTGTTTCCTGAGGGACTCAAGCTGCAGGAAACAGAATGAGGCTTAAGACACAAATTGGTTTTACTTCAAAGCTTATCTTCTTAATCATTGTGCTGTGCACAGTGAATATGGTATAGTAAGCCCGCATTTAATGGATGGAGGTGGAGTCATAATAACAGAGCAGTGAATTGGTGGTGCTAACAGCTAATGTACTGAGTTGTATCTCTGTTTCAGAGGTTCATTCCCTTCTGACTCCAGCATCTATCTGTTATCCCTGTGCCAAACTGCTTCTTGATAACTCCTCAAGAAGAATAAAATTTTCGTCTACCATAATAATGATAACAACGACAACTTACTTTTCCCAAGTAACAGGTCAATATTTAAAGACATTGGTTTTGAATGGAGGCTTGATTGACTGATGAAGAAAAGCCAAGCAATTCACCCAAGTATCAGATTCAAAGAGTTCATCTACTAAGATTCTTTCCATCTACCTGACATGTGAGGGCCCAGGAGCATTGGATCCCAGGTCCATGCAATTGCCAAGGGTCAGAGATACCATACCCAAGGAGGGTGCATCTCACATCAGTGCTGTGGCACCAGGTCAGGTAATCAGAGCACCTGATCTCTCCTAAGCCAGCGTAGCTGTCTTCCACAGGAAAGGCATGCAGCTTAAGTTTGTCTCGTTTCAAGTCCCATGTTAGGAGATACAGCAGGATTCCAGTGAATGAGTTGTGAATTACTATGTGAACTTGGGCTGTGAAAGCAGCCAAAGCACAGAATTCTTGCCTATTAAGTGTATTTATCTCATGTTCAATTGTGTAATTACTTTTTTTAAAAAATCCATTTTCCCCATTTTATTGTCATGAAGATACAAAGGGGACATTTGGGATAAAGAAATAATTATCTAGGTGAGGACATAACAACTGCTCCTCCTGTAAAGTTGAAATTTTATATTCACTAAGTGGTTCAAAGAAAGGATCAGTAAGTAGAGGCTGCTAAGTCCTTGCCTCTTCACTTAGAGCAAAATTGTGCTGGTCTTATGAGGAGGTAGCTAAATAGATGACATTATTGGAGGGACAGTGAGAAAGCCCCACGGATCCAAAAAGATTTATCAAGTACTTGTCTGAAATTCTACCATTAGCAAAGCTCTCCTTTGGGTTGGGTTTTGAATATTTCCTGAAGCTTGGACAATTAAAATTGTCATTAATAGAAGGGGTGGGCTTAACACTTTAATCCACTTGCATTTAGTAGAACTAGGACATTTGAAGGAACAAGGACACAGCAAGAGAAAAGAACATTGAATGGGCATACAGAAAGTGATACAGAATAGCTAACAGGGATAATATACAATTCATATAATCTGTCTGTCATAGGTGAGACAATGCAGTTTGTAAAGCAGCTCTTCCTAAAGTTTGTTCCCAACGATAGTTGCCCAGGATCTAATACGCTGTCCTCAGTTATAGCATTCCAAGGTCAAATAAATTTGGGAAATCCTAGATTAAACAAATTCAATAAATTTCTATCCTTTAGGGCTCATTAGTGCTCATATGCATTGTGAATCATGAGCCGAGGAAAAGGAGGAATATATAGAGAACACAGATCCTTATCTGTGTAGTACCTTCCGAGACTAATTGCTGTAGAAAATCTCTAGAGAGATGCAATGGCTCATCCACGGCAGATGTGAAACTAGCACCCAGCTTTTCTGAGTCTTAGTCTAATTATTTTTCTACTCTACTGTGCTCTAATCCCATTATTATTTTGCTTTGGGCAAGTCCAGGACATTAAAAAAAAGAGCTCAGAAATTCAGAGACTGTAAAAAGTACTCTGCACAAAGCAAAACAACAAAAACTACACCTGCATGAGCTCAAATGCACTCGCTGAACTGTAGTGATCCTGCTCACTCTCTCTTTTTCTTTGATGATAAAGTGAATGTAGCAGCCCGAGGAGCAGGATAGTTTCCTCTCTCCACTTTCCCACCTCATCCCTTCACATTGGTCTACTGGAAGACAAGAGCAATCCCTGGAGGAAAAACAAGAAATGGGGGAATCCAGATGGCAGCATTCAAGGTTCTCCTCCCGAAAGCACACCCATGACCCCCTAAACTCACTCAAAGGAACCCAGACTAAGACCTAGGTTCTGGTGCTCCTCACAGGAGAACATCACCAATCAAGTGAACTGATATCCCAAGAGGATAAAAATGAGCTAAAATTGAAACATTACAAAAATCCGAGAAGCGTGAGAAAGATGAAAGAGTGATAACCTAAGGATGGATTAACTTGTACTAGGAGAAGCAAAACTAATGGGACAGAGTAAGAAGTTAAAATATACATATAAATAATCTCAGAGAGATTAAGAAGACTATAAAAAATATGAAGCAAGAAAAAAACATAATCAATTTTAATTTTGATATAAACACTTATTGCTAAGATAGCTTAATGTATGGGTCTATAGAATAATTCAAACAAGCAAAATAAAATTCAACCAATCCACTACATGATAAAAAAAAATGGGTATGTAGGGAGAAATTAAAAATAAAAACAAAACAAACCAAAATAAAGCATTGTAAACAGAAAACAGAAAACCATTTGTCCAAAGACATAATGATTATTATAAATGTAAATGACTCTGACTCAGCAATCAAAAGACTCCTAGGTTGAATTTTAAAGAGATATATCATCTATAAAAAGCATTTTAAAACATAAATGACAAAGAAAGTTGAAAATAGAGTAAAAAATACACTAAACAAATATAAACCAAAAGAAAGCCAAAATGCTAATTTTTTATATCAGCCAAAATAAATGGTATGAAAAAACATCATAATGAAAAAAGAATAAATTAATCATGGTAAAGGAATAATATAACAAGAATACATAGCAATCATAATAAATATGTACTTGTCTCACTCAATCCCAGCTACTGTAACAAAATAAAATAGACTAGGTGGCTTATAAACAACATAAACTTATTTCTCGTATTTCTGGAGGATGAGAAGTTCAAAATCAAGCTGATGGCAGTTTCAGTGTCTGGTGAGAGCCCATTTCCTGGTTCATACATGGCAGTCTTTTTGTTAAGTCCACACAAGGTGCGAAGGGCAAGGGACCTCTCTCAGGCCTCTTTGATAAGGTCAGTAATCCCATTTGTGAGGGCTTTACCCTCACGACCTCATCACTTCCCAAAGGCCCCACCTTCTAATATCATCACCTTGGAGGTTAGGATTTCAACATAGGAATTTTTGCAGGGACGAGGAGGGACAAACATATTCAGTCTATAGCAGGGCTCAATAATATAGCCTCCACTAGATAAAGCAATTGATAAAATTACAGGGAGAAATCTCTAAATAGCCCCTGTCAGGAACTGATAGATCAAAGATTAAGTTTGATCTAAATATATGAACTTTACAGCCATAAGCATAAAAATAAACTGTCATTAAGAGGATATGTGACCAGGGGCAGTGGCTCACGCTTGTAATCCCAGCATTTTAGGAGGCCGAGGTGAGTGGATCACCTGAGGTCAGGAGTTCAAAACCAGCCTTGCCAACATGGTGAAACTCCGTCTCTACTAAAAATACAAAAAAGTAGCTGGGCATGGAGATGGGTGCCTGTAATCCCGGCTACTCAGGAGGCTGAGGCAGGAGAATCACTTTAACCCGGGAGGCAGAGGTTGCAGTGAGCCAAGATGGTGCCGTTGCACTCCAGCCTAGGCAACAAGAGTGAAACTCCATCTCAAAAAAAAAAAAAAAAAAAAAAGATATGTAAAAATTCACAGAAATTGGTCATACAGTAAGTCACAAAGAATATTTCAATGAATTCTGAAGATGGGCATCATGTACAATGTGTTCTTTGTCTACAGTGCCATAAAACAAAACATTTATAACAAAATCATAGCAAAAATATTACGTGTCTAAAAGCCCAAATATATATTTTTAAGTAATCCATAGGATCAAGAGGGTATTACAGGAGAAATTATGAGGTATATAAAAGCATTAAATGCCAAAATGAAAATAAAAGTCAAAACGTATTGCTTGCAGTTAAAGCAATAGTATGAGAGAGATTTAGTCTTGATTATATTTATATAAAAAACTAGAAGAAACGAAAATAAATGAGAAGATTTAACGTAAAAATCTAGAAAATGTCGCAACAAAATAAACTCAGAAAAACAAGAAAAAATGAAATACTAAAGATAAGGCTAAAATTAATTAAACCAAGAAAAAAAAAACAAAATACTAAAGGTAATTAGCAAATCCCCAAAAGTAGTTATCTTAAAAATACTAATAAGACAAAATGCTGGCAAGATTGACATAGTAAAGAAAAGAAGGGGAGAGGGAAGACAGAGGCAGCAAAATTCAGAAATGAAAAAGGAAACAGAATAATATTTTTAGCAAATGCAGGCTAGAAAATTTGAAAACCTGGATGAAATGGATAAAATTCTATAAAATTATAAAATGCCAACATTAGAACAGGAAGACATAAAACATACGGAATTGCCAATAAAGAGCCTGAAGTCAGCCATCATAATCTTCCCTGTACCACCTCTCCCCTACTTAAAAGATCTGACAAATTATTTTACAGGCATGTGGTAGCAAAGCAAATACCTTATCTTATACAAGTTTTTACAGAAAATAGAAAAACAAAGTTACCTAAGTCATTTATGAAACTAATAATGCCTTTATGTTATGATCAGGAAAGAACTACTTTAAAAAGAAAAAATTATAGAACAGTTTTTCTTATAAAAACAGATGCCAAAACTTAAATAAAACTTAGTTAACTAAAACCAACAGTGTGTTTTCTGTAATATGTCATGGTGAAATATAATGTGTTACTTCTGAGTTTAATATTTTAAAAATCTATCAGTTTATGTTAATGAATCAGAAAAGAAAAATTATACGAACATCTTACAAGAGTAGATATTTGACATTGTTCAACTATTCATGATTTAAAATAAAAACCAAACCAAGGAGAGAAGAGACCATTTTTAATTTTAAAGGCTATGTAAAACCTCACAACAACAACAACAATAAGCCATACAAAACTGAGAAATATTACATGCCTGCCTTTTAAGTCCAGAGAGAACACAGCAATGTCAGCTATTATAGTTACAGCTCAATCGAATACTACTGTTTCCTGGTCAACTTAATAATAGGAGAAGGAAATAAGTGATACAAAACTTGGAAGGAAATAAGCAAAAATTTTATTTGTAGATGTTATGATTATTTACATAGAAAACCCAAGAGAATATACAAACTATTACAACTAATCAGAAAATTTACCCAAGTTGCTGGATACAAGATTAATATATAAATATAAAAAAGCTTCCTTCTACATAAGCAGTAACTAACTAGAAAATGCAAAAGAAAATAGCTATCAAACCAATCATTACAGTAATGAATCTAGGAATTAACTTAACCAAGAATTCACAAACCTTTATGATAAAATAACTAAATAAAGTGAGATATACCACATTAATAGATGGGCCACTTCTTATAAAGATGTCAATTTAATCTAAATTCATTTAAAAATGTAATATAATTCTACTCAAAATGCCAAAAAGATATAGGGGGAATGGACAGAAACGGAACAATGTCTGAAATTTACATTAGTTCTTAGCTCAACTAGCTGAGAAATTTTTGAAAAAGGAGAGCAAAGGGTAGAACATCATTCTATCAGATACTTGAGTAACTACACAATATTAGTATTAGATTAGTATGTTGTAAGAAGACAAAAATTTATCTTAAAAAAATGGAGAGCCCAGAAATAGAGCCATATCTTTATGGAAACTTGTTATGTGATGGAAATGGCATCAAAGATCAGAGAGAGAACAGGTGAATGATTTAGTAAATAGAATTGAAATATTTGCCTAACCTTAGAGACAAACGTGAAGTTGGCTAACTGCTTTAGAGTACACACAAAAATAAACTCTGTATGAGTAAAGATCTGAATGATAAATGCAAAATAGTAAATTTAGAAGAAAATATAGGAGAATACCCAGCAAAACAAAAAACACAGGCACCAAGGGAAGAATTGCTGGACCGACTACACCAACATTGTGGATTTTTGTCCACATTATAGACATATTTTAACAGATGGCTGTTAAAAGAATCTTACAGTGTCTATCACCAGTGCAGAATTAATACCTGGAGTAAGTAGAAAATGAGAACAAATAAGATTCCTCCTCAAAAAAAGGGAACTCTAGAAAAACGGATAAAGCACATGTTCGTTATATGAAAAGATGCACTGCTTTACTAATAGTCACAGAAATACAAATTAAGACAAAAATGCCACTTTATACCCATTAGACTGAAAAAAATTAGAAGGTAAGAAATGGAAAGCCTCATATACTTCTGCTGAAAGTATTATTAATAACTAATGCAGACACAATTGGGAGAGACATTCATTTATTCAGTAAAAGATTTTATTGAGTGACTATTAGGAAAACAAGCTTCCTCTCAGCATTAAAAAGGTAGCACTGAACAAGACAGACAACAAGTCTACATTCTAGATCTGTAGCCTCAAATATAGTAGCAAGCAGCCACCTGTGACTCTGCAGCACTGGAAATGTGACTAGTCTGAATTAAGACATTCTGTAAGTATAAAATACACATGGAAGATCTGTACAGAAAATTAAAGTGAAAATACCTCCTTATAATGTTTTTCATTATTATTTCTTGAAATAATATTATAGGTATACTGGGTTCAACAAAGCATATAATTTCTGTTTCTTTTTACTTTCTTAACGTGGCTACTAGAAACTAAAAAAGTATATCTGTGGCTTACATTATCTTTCTCTTGGACAGTGCTGCCCTTGAAGGTGTTCATCTCAGGTCTGTGCCACCTTAGTCTTCAGCACTAAGGAAATTGAGATGGAAAGGGGTAATAGATATACAAGGCAACACACTGGAGTTACAAAAAACAATATGGATAGGTTTCTGAAACTTAAATGGAAAAACAAATAGGAAATAACATGAAACATACAGCCCAAAATGATTACATAAATTTTTAAAACTTACACACAAAACAGAACTATATATACTACATATATGTAACAAAACTATGTATACTGCTATATGGGAAAAAAACACATGGAGGATGGTTTAGGATGGCTAACATTAAAAACTTAAGAGTTGTCTGTGGAATGGTGTTAGAATTAGGATTTTGGATAATTGATAAAGGAAAAATAAATCATAAAATAAAAAATAACAGAGCCTTGCGTAGCCCAATGCTGATAGCCTGCCATGAGCTGTATGCAATAAATCAACTTATTATAGGCACTTGAGTTGTAAAAAGAATATTACAAATTATAAAGACTGGTTAAATATATTTATGGACTGTTAGGTTATTGGAAATCAGTTAAATTCACAAACATATAATACATAAAACTAGCCTCCATGTACTCAGTTTACTTGACATCTATTGGATAATTCCTAAACTCCGGATGCTTCCAGTCTGCCCGAATCCAAAAAAAAAAAAAACCCTATGCCTCATGAAATGTAGAGGGCAATGTGAAACAGAATTTCGTTGCCAAGTGCATGGTACAAGGAAAAATGTGGTATCTAAAGAAGACAACAGAGAGATGGGCAAGAGCAAGATTTGAGAAGGTGGTAGAATTTGAACTTGACTCAAAGGATAAGTGGTGCTTGGACTGATCAAGAGAAAGAGGCATTTTCAAGAGATGGTTTACCTGCAAGGATGAGGGGAGGTCTTGTTGCACCTCCATGGAATAGAAAAGTGCTATCCTCCGCTTTAGCAAGCAAGATCAAAGTAAATGACTGGTCCAAAATATTACTGTTAGTCCAGCTGAAAATACAAATGTTCTAATACCTTTTCTAACCAATGGATTCTGCACCATCCACATAACAGGAACTGTCTCAGTTCACAAATGTGCTGAAAAAAAGTGAATAGAATGAGATAATGCAATTTCCAAAAGTACTGTACTTAATCCCAGGGCAGAGTGTGTGCACTGGAAGAGTCTGGTTTGCTAAGAGATAAGGATATTCAGTGATTTGCATTTTGAGGTATGGTCCAGATCTTTACGAAAGCAAGTGAAGCAAAGCAAGGGGAATATATAGTACTTAGCGAGGCATTCAAGGTCATCCATAACCTGTCCCTGATTTGCCTTTTAAAGACCTCTCCCCATTCTGTTTCATGACCAGACTTCAACCAAACCAATTTTTTTTTTATCATCTCCATGCATTTTTATACTCGGCACGTTTTCTACTCTAGGCCTTCGGTAGCACTCTTCCTGCATTTGAAATATCTTCAGCCCCATCTCCACCTGATAAAATTCAGTCTACATCAGAATCATGTGTAAATTCTATTCCTTCCATAAAAACATTATGTGAGGCCTAGGTAGAAGGAATGCTCCCTTTGCTGAGCTCTCAAAACACTGAATTATTCTATCATTCTGTGATTACATTGGCCTATAGGAATCCTACTGTTAGAATGAATTAAATTTATGCCTAGTGTTCCATTATTGGAACGCTAAGCATGTGGGAGTTTTTTATATCCTACTGCTCAAGGTCATCACCAAGGACTGATTGTAAAAACTCAAAAAAAATTGCAACCTCAGGCATAAATGGGTTAAGACCAACACTGTCTGACTAGAAAAAATATAATTGTTCTTACTAGTAGTAAGCAAATTAACTCATACACTGAGTCCCCTTGGCCAAAATGAATCTGATACAAATGACCCCTTGCATTGTTCCATAGATTTACAAACCCACGTTCTCCCAAGTATTTTCATGTTTGTATATTTTCCTCCAGTATTTTTCCATATACAGGCATGTCCTACTTTACATGCATCTCATCAGAGAACACACACAATTTTGTCCTGCTTTTTTCACTGTATGCACATATCATATACACCTTTGATATATTTTCATATAACTATTTCAGAATAGTTTCATTGTTATTTTAATGTCTCTAATTCTTCATTGTGTTGACATGTCATCATCACATTAACAAGATCCCTATTTGTGGTCACTTAGTTAAGAAAAAAATGCATTTTTTTTCTTTTCCTCCTCTCCCTGACCCCAGGCCCTATGACAAAATATCCACATTAACTCTATGTAGACTGAAATAAGCAAGTCTTAAATGGTCATGCTAGTCCTCCACTAGCACTCATTGGTCTGTGTCATCATTACTAGAACAAGGAATCAGAGTAATATATTCTTTACCATTTGATAAATTGCCCCATTTATCACTTACCAAGATGGTCAAATACATAAATGACAAAGTCCCTTCACAGAAACTCAGTAACTGGTCTAGAAATCTGGACATGACTAGCCCTATACGTTTTCACGCATCTGTGTTTTCAGCAAGGATACCCTTGGAAGACAAACTCCCTATCCTTGGCTCTCTGCAAGGCCTCCCACAGACAAATGCAGTTTATTTGGACAAAATTCTACTTCTTAATTCTCCAAATGGAGAAGATAGACCATTAGCCCCTTTACACTGGCTAAATTACCAATTACCAGCAGGTAAACAGCCTATTATTGCAACACTGCTCTGGGCTTATTATGAGTGTCATTTGCAAAGGTGGAGCCCTTCCTAGAGAAATCTCTGTTTTATTAGCATAAGGAGGTCTAAAGAGCACTGGCCAGGGCCAGGAGGCCCTCCATGGTCCCCCAGGATCACTGTTGATTTATGAGCTCCCTCACATTCACCTAAGACATCACAATTCATTCCCGTGTAAAATATTCTATTATTCCCCCACCCAAGAGTAAGGTCAGAAAATATCAAATGGAATACAATTTCTTAAGCAAGATAGGGAGAATAACTAGTTTTATAAAAAATTCCAAGACCAAAACCAATTAAACTGAAAAACTAATCTGGAGAGAAAAAGTAACACAATGAACAAAAAGCAAGTGGGAAAAGCAAGCACACATTTCCACAGCATCATTTCCTAGGTCCCTGGAGGTCATGCCACCCGCATGGACAGAGCCATCCAGCAGCTCAGTGAGGGGGAAAGAGCATGATCTCTGGGAGCAGAAGACCAAGGTGCTAAATGCTGGCCCTCCATTTTGAAGCCATGTGACTTCATGGAAGCTCCTTAACCACTTAGTGTCTCGTCTAAAATCTCTGCGTGGCTTCACGTGGTTGTTGTGAGGATTGAATTAAAACATCCAGCTCCTGGCACAGAGTAGGAGTTTATAGTTCTGGTTTGATGATCCACCCCACATCCACCCCATCAACACATTTGCCCTTTATGTTGCTTACTCTCCTCAGTTAAGCACTGGGAAAACTCTGCTAACTTGCAGTCTTCTGGTCTGGGAGCCTTCGTCCTTAACATGTCTAAGTACATACCTACTTCTATCCATTTTATGTAAACTCTGAAGTCTAGCTTTCTGTCTGAGTTTTTGCAGGGACATAAAATCAGTCCTTTGCACTACCTACGTCTTTATGTTTTGGTATAAACAAAGACTTTGAATCAACCTCAGGATTACTGTGTGGACTTAACTTTTTTTCTTTATTCTTTTTTTGTCGTCTTTTCTTTTTTGTATGTAAGTGGTGAAATTACCTGCACTATATTATATATATTTTTAAAAACTTTTATTTATTGTCACACTTAAGTAGAAGTTCTGTTTTGTGGGAAGCAAATAACTTTCTCTTTTTTGAAAAAGAATTATTGTTCAAGAGCTTGAAAAGTGTTTCCAATTAGGATTTCGTTTCCTTTCAAGTTGCTATTTCAGAATGTAAGCGCCTTTGGTTTAAGCTGTTGCCAGGAAAGCCACTCTTATTTGCACAGTGTTAGAGGGAAATTGGAGCAAGTGAAAGTCTGGGTGTTCCCTATGCCATTCCACCTTCCTGTGCAGGAGAAGAGCAGAGGGAAACAACTAATATTTTGAAGAAGAGGCAAAACTTCTGCTTCTTGATATAAAATCTCTAATATTCCTCCTCTCTACTTCAGAATAACTTCTGTCTGGATCCTATCCTTTCACCCACCACTCTTTCAGGGAAACACGTGTTCTTTTCTCTAGATCAGAATGAATGCTGCTCCCTGTTCCCTCAACTCATTTCTTCCCAGCCCTTGTATGACTATTTATCTAAAATATTTAAAGGTATTTGTGCACAAGATAGAAGATCCCTTCCACCTGCGACATTCTGTGACTCTGTGGTCTTGCATCTTCAATAATCCTCTCTCCAGCCAGTATCTTAAATTTCTTCTACATCACCTACACCCTCCTCTCTGATGTCGCCAAATCTGTGCCCTTAAACTGACCAAACTACTATATTGGTAAGGGGCACCCAGGGCCCGAGGCTCCCCAGCAGATGCCACTCTTAAACAGGGATTTCTTTGCTTTGAATCCCTGCTGTTCATTCCCCTTTGCAACGCTCACTCCCTCAGGCTTAAAGCTAAAATTTACCTCTGCACTTTGACCTTCGGCTTTGGTCTCCTGTTTTTTGTCATTCCCAGCTGCCCTATAGGAGCACCTTGACCACCCTTGCTTCAGCCCCTGCCACTGGAGATCATCTTAGAACCAGCAGTTCTGGCCTCAGTTTCTGGCTCATTAATTATTCAGTTAGTCAATAATTATTTATTGAGCACCTACCCTGCTCTAGGCACTGCTCTGGGTGCTAGGAATGCAGAGATGAATTTACAAAGTCAAGCCCCTACCCTTAAATTCCATGTCAGTCTCATCGGCAGGAGGAAGAGGTGGGCAGTGACCATCTACTAAGTCCCTCCTCAGATGGAGTTGGGCTGAGGAATCAAATGCTCTCTATTGAAATGGACTTGTATCTTCCTGGCCTGAAAACCATTATACATGCTCTCTACCTCCTTCTTCATCATCCAGTCCCTCCTAATCCCCTCTAAACTGGTTTCTATCCCCATTGAATTCATACTTCTTAGGGCCGGGCCAAAGACCTATCACCACGCTCAACATCTTTTGTAGTTCATCTACCCAGTCACATATGACTCCTGTATTTCAGTTAATGCAGACCCCAATGCACAGGGATCTTTTATTTTTCCCCTATGATTATCGGCCACTGAAACTTATCATTCTTTGTAATTTTTCTCACATCTGTGCCCTTTTTCCCAACTCCCATTGCTACCAGGCTTGCATCCACTTGTGACTGGACTGTTGCAATATCATCCTAACCAACATCTGTAACTCCGTGGTAATTTCTTTCCAAATTATCCTCCACACATCGTAAAACACACCTTCCATCTCATGTCATGCCTTAGTCTAGATCCTTCAATGGTTCTCTATTGCCTACAGTAAATCTCTAATGTGTGGCTTATTAAACATATAAAGAAACACCTTCAGAAGCGATAAACTAAATTAACTTTTTAAATAATTTCTGAGGGTCAGGTACACTTGGTGGGTCAGGAAGTCCAAAAGAAATATGGAAGTTATTACATAGAAGTTAAGATTATAGGCTCAAGTCTAGGCACCACTACTATGTGAATCCAAGAAAGTTAATTTACCTGAATGTGCCTCAGTTTTCTCATAGGTACGTTGAAGATAATGATACCTTCTTCACAATACAATTATAATATATAATAATTGTATTTTTACATTTATATTGCAAAGACAGTGTTTTAAAGTGCTTTGCATAGAGCCTGGTACAAAAACCAATACTGAAAAACATGGTAAGTAAAAATATCGGCAGGTATTCTGATAATCTTAGGACTAGGTGGGTAGTGGTGACAGGTATAGGATAGAGGTGGCAACACCATCCAGTTCTCTGAGGAGATCTCTTAAGAATCTGGCAAGGGACCAGAGCCCCCAAGCCTGATCACTCAGCTGAGAAGTTGCCCTAGCTCTAATTAGAGCCCCCAAGGCTGATCGCTCAGCTGAGAAGTTGCTCTAGCTCTAATTGGCTTGTTCCTCTGTACTGATGGTCACCAGCCCCTCCACCGGCAAGGCAGGACCCCATCCTCCAACCCCCCAACTCACTCTTTCTCTTCTCCTTTCTAAGCAAAGTTCCCTCTCCTTCCAACCATGTCTTCTTTCGTTTTCCCATTTTCTTCCCCCTTCTTCTGAAAAATCCATATTTACCACATTCTTCCTCTAACTATTCCTAAAAAACTAAATGAGACTGCAAGTTAGCCTGTGATAGATCACACCAGCCTTCTGCATAAAGATAAGTTCCATTTACATTAAACATAGTGTAACCCATGTAGGTAATCAGAAAGGTTCTGGGCAGTTAGAAGCAGCTCCTCATTAGGATAAAAGGAAGAGAAACACAAGGTGCAATAATGAGAAGGGCCAGGCCAAGCCAGTCTAATAAATATTGATTTAGCAGCCAAATGTGCCAGTCATGCTAGATTGTGCCCTTTCTATCTAGCTTTGTCCTCACATTGTCTCAGGCATTGCTATGGTTATGTAGTTTATGTCTCTGCCTCTA
Organism: Nomascus leucogenys; assembly: GCF_006542625.1. NCBI lineage: Eukaryota > Metazoa > Chordata > Mammalia > Primates > Hylobatidae > Nomascus > Nomascus leucogenys. Next base: position 48,209,275 of record NC_044386.1, read on the forward strand.
TAACACTGTACTTTTCTTGAGAGTCCTGGCCATGTCTTGCTCATGTAAATATCTCCACCTCAGTGTACAGTGCCAGGCATATTGCAAGGAGATGAGTGAAAGAAGGGAGGAAAAAGAAAGGGATGGGGAGAGAGGAAAAGAAGAAAGGAGAGAGCAAGAAGGGAGATGGAGCGAAAGAAACCAATTTGCAGAGTAGCAAAATCAGATAAGGGTTCTAATCCTTAGCTGTGTAAACACGGACAAATGACTTAACCCCTCTGGCCTTTGGTTGACTCATCTGTAAAATGGGGATAAATTAATAATACCTATATCAAAGAACTACCATGAGATTTTAAGAAAATTAATATAGCTAAAGTAACAGATGCAAAGCCTGGGATATAATAGGTGATTGAAAAATAATAGCAATTACTATTACAAATAAATAATTTTTTTTGAAAAAAAAGGAATGAAGTCACTGCCTATATCATAATGGAGGTGAGAAGGTCTTGGCCTAGCCCTCTCAAATCTGTTCCCTGGTTTGGCTAGCCCTTTCTGGATCTTTGTGGTTGGAGAGCCACTTGCCTACATAGCTTTCACTTAAATGGGGCTCTAAATCAAACTGTCCTCTGCCACCATTCTTCCTGGGCTTCTGATTATAATCATGCTGCCTGCTATTAGTACAGGAATGTTTAAAACTCCTATAAAACAAGAGCTAATTGCTGATCTGCTTAATTAAAGTGAGCCTTTTGTTGTCGCATTTACAAAGATAAATGAAATAATCAGCTCTGAACTAATGAGAGATAATTAGATTATGCAGCCCCAATAAATAAAGACCAAAATGCTCCTGATTGTCCCTGTATGTCACAGAGAAGGACCATAGTGAGCTTTAAAGAAGCGCATGTTAGTGATGTTTTATTTTAACAACAGTGAGTAATTATAGAATCTACTTCACCAACTCAACTTTATTATTCGAATTTGCAACAATCAACAGAGAACTGATTAGTGCCTTCCTGACTGGAACCCTACAGATTCTTGGCAATTAGTCCTAAGCCGTTTCTTGACATAAAAATGTATGTAACTTAGAAATAAATATAATTGAATTTAATTCAACATATCTGATCTAATTTATTAATGAGGGGTATTTATTAAGGTAGCATTGTTAACTATTGTTGCTTTATAAAATGTAGTAGAGACCTCAAACCTTGCTTTTTTATCTCATAGTAATTTATTAATTACTTTACTAAAAATGTCGCATTAGGTATAAAAATAAAATTAATCCAATATTAACATAGCTGACAGTAAGCAAATTTATTTATTCCTGCGCATCAAGAAACCAAAATGGCCATAAGTCAGTTCCTGTAGCCTAGCCTTAAGAGGCCAGCTCTTTTCCTCCAAAACACACACACATGCAGAGAAAGAACAAGAAAGAGATCTTAAGTCCCTAGTCCCTATAGCCAAAAGAGATCAAAGCTTTTCCATACATGAATTGATTGATATGAAGGTAAAGATAAAATTTTTATTTTGCTCAGATAAAGACAGATTACCCAAGACTGATAACATATCAAAAGAAAACTCCTTTCCCCAAATGACAGAGATTACTATGTCTGGAAAAATATCTGCTAAAATTGTAGTTTCCAAATTTTTCATCACATGGGCCAGTACTGTATGTATTGAAAGAGAGAGAGAGCCATGCATAACTTAACGACAGGAATTCATTCTGAGAAACACATCGTTATGTGACTTTGTCATTGTGTGAACATCATAGAGTGTATTTCCACAAACCTAGATGGTATAATCTACTACACATCTAGACTATATGATATAGCCTGTTGATTGTAGGCTATTAACCTGTACAGCACATTACTATACTGAATACTGTAGGCAAGTATAAGACAATGGTAAGTATTTGTATATCTAAACATAGAAAAAGCATAGTGAAAATATGGTAGTATAATCTTATGGGACCATTGTCATATATGTGGTCCATCATTATGTGGCACATGACTGTATTTACATAATACTCTATATTACTTCTTAAATAGTGAGTTTCTTTTTATTTTACCAGTTAAGAATTTAAAAAGAATAATATATCCTCAATATCATTTTACCATCAAAAAATAGAAAAGTATGATTCTGGAATAAAGGGCGGGACTTTAAATCGAATACAAACATCTTTAACAAGAATATTCACTATTGTCCTTTTTTTTTTTTTTTTTTTTTTTCTCATTTACTCTCCACCAACAGAAAATCCATCTTGGGCAGGCAACTTCCAAAGATCAGAGTTCGGCAAACACAGAGCTAGCTATTCTATTCCCGATATCATAACAGCTCCCTAAAGCCCAGGAGCTGCTGATTTTTAAAGTCAATATTGTAAGTCATTTTGCAGAATTAAAGGTTGATTTGGAAACAGAATAAAGAAACCAAAGCCTTCAAGGCCCACGGATCCACAGCAGCCCCTTCTGGTCTGGCACATAGCTGACCAGGGCTGTGACCTTGGATGAGTGGGGCCAGCATCTGGCAAGAAGCCACCTGAGCAGCATGGGCTTGCAGACACTCCTGGCAATGAATCCAGGCTGATTTTCTAAGAAACTCAGAAATTTCAGGTCCAGTCTGCTTTTCAAAGCATTTCTAATTTATACTCCACATAAATGCTATGTTTTTTAGAAATAATCTGTTACAAAAGGGGGAAGCTTGCCTGGTGCAGGGGAAAGAGCCAGAATGCCTGGCTCCATCTTCAGTTCTACCCCCGTCATGGTCAATCATTCTCTGAGTCTTGGTTCCTCATAACATGGAGAAAACGCCTACCTCACAGGAGGATGAACAAACGGAGAGTTAGAGAACATCACAATGTGGATCTTTACTTCCAATTCTAGCCTTAAGTTCCTGAATCTACAGTCTAAATAATGTGTTTGGTGCTATGCTGAACCTTAAGTCTTAAATGCAATGTCAGTCTATGCAAAATTCTACCCAGTAATTTGCTCACAGGTCCTAAATAAGTTGGCCCTGTCCTCATTCTTGAAATAATATATTCTTGCTGTCCCTGGAAACCAAGGCATGGATACAGGGGGGAGGGAGAGAAAGGCAGTCATAGATCAAGTGTCTCAAATGTCAATAAATGGCAACGGAGAGTTATGGAGCACATAAGGGAAGGAGGAGGCTCAGAATATGGGGCTTGGGATGCCCTTTGACCCCACTCAGAGAGGCCCAGTAATAAATCCAGAGGTGAGGGACATCTTTAGATATTGGAGCCATCCAGGGAAACCATAGAGAATTTTCCAGCATCATAAACAGTTTGGAAAGAAAAAGATCTAATATGGGAAGACAAGGGCAGAATGGTGAACAATGGAAAAAGCTTTAGATAAGTTTTTTGCTGTTTTGTTGCTGCTCTTGCTTTATCTGAAAAATTTTACGCCATTAGCTTGGAAAATCTTCCACTGGGCCTCTTCTCTAGGTCAGGATCTGAGATAATAAGACAGGCATCCCTTGCAGGACCATATTTAGTGATTGTCACCTCAAGAATACTGATACTCAGCCACCCTGGCCACATTTGTGATCTAGGAGGATTCATTCAAAACTAAAGGTCTGTGTGAGAGACTATGTGGAATCCATCCCTGGATTCTACATCAAGTGAATTATTAATCAGAACAAGTAATGGTAGTGCCTTAATAACCCTGAAGTCTCAATTTCTTTACATAATAAAAGATTATCTATCTTTTATGCCTAGTCCAGTGCAGGTTGGTTGAGAGGGTTAGAAAGGGGGCATCTGCTTCATGCAATTAGTCAGAGACCCAGGCTTCTTCAGTCTAGACTGCAGGATTCTGGGCTGGATGTTTTATATTCAGGAAGAGAGAATGAGGGTTGGGCGGGGGAGGAATCTAGTGGAGTTTTAGAGGCCAGGCCTAGCACATCCTCCCATATTCCACAGGCAGAATGTATCATGTGACCTCACTCAAAGCAGGGGATGTGACACATAGTCTTCCTGTATGAACTTGTGGCATTGTCTCTGCCACACCACAGAAGTCCGTTAAGAAAGATTAGAAGAAAATGGAAAACAACCCCTGCACTTAAGTGTAGTAGGTATAGCGCTTGTTAGTTAGTTGGTTAATTATCTCTGTTCTACTCAATTAGAAAATGTTCATAGAGAACCTACTAGACTCACGGCACTGTGAGAAGCACTGAGGAGAACTTAAGGTAAAGATGACCCAGTTCCTATAGTCAGAGAGGACCATCTACTGAGTGGCATAGGACATGGACAAACTCATGACCTCTCTAGCCTCAACGTTCTCATCTGTAAAATGTGACAGCATTGTGTCACTCCATAAGGTGTTGGTGAAGAAGAAATGAGATAATACAAGTGAAGTGCATGGCATGTCATAGTCTCCTCCTCCTCTTCCTCTTCCTCCTTCTCCTTTTCCTCCTTCTTTTTTGTCTGCATCTTTTTCCCTTTATTCCCCTCCTTCTCATTCTCCTCCTTTTCCACATCCTCCTCCTCCTTGTCATCATTAGTACTATTACTATAAGGTGTTGTATGTGGACAAAGCACCATAATGATTCAAAGAAAAGGGAAATTGCACCCAACTAGAGAACCAGGAAAACTTTAGAACACATTGATATTTTCGGAGGGTCCTAAAGAATAGGTACAATTTTCATAGATGTGGAGAGAAAGGAAAGGCTTTCCAGGTGAGGGGCAGTGAGAGTAAGGACATCCACTGAGAAGTACAAGGCAAGGCCCTCACCTGAACACAGAGATGATGGAGCTAATGATGGGGCAATGGGGTGGGGGAAAGAAGGAGGGGTTTGACAGGGGAAAGAGAAGTCAAAACAATCAAAACAAACCAGACGGTTGGGTAGAAGATGCTTCCTTACCTGGTCAAAGATGTCCCAGGAGCTGCTCAAGCTCATTTTCAAGCCTACCAATCCAGGGCTAAAACAGAGAGATTTAAAGATCAGAAATCCCTCTGAGGGGAGAGTATATAAGACATATAGAGAGGAGCTGGGACAGGCATTGTGGGGGATGGTGAAGAGCAGAATGAAGACCCTGGTGTGTATCTGAGGCATAGGAAACGTAGGGAAAGTTAGAGAAAATTAAAAATTGATTGGGGACCTCCCAGGAGTGTTGGTACTGAGAAAAGAAAACAAGAGCTTGTATTTCGAGTCAGGCCTATATGGATGAACATGTGTATGAACCTGGACACATCACATCACCTCTCAGAGCCTCAGCTGTCTTATCTGTAAAATGGAGGTAATAACAAAATCTCAGAGGGTCACTATGGGGATTAAATTAAGCTATATAATTTGTGTTGAACACTGAGCCCAGTGTGAGTCACCACAAGAACTCAATTGATGTTAGTTATTATTACTGTTATTATCACTAATTCTGCTAAGCTCCAGATCCTGTTCATTTATCAATAGGCATGTGATAAATATGTGATGAGTGAATACTCAAAATATACTGAAACATAGATGATTAAGGTGATGGTTCTGGAAATAAAATGTAAGAGCCAAAGCCTTTTAAAATGTAGAAAATGGGATACACTTCACCAAATCTATATCTTAATTAAGAAAAACAGAACTCTCAGTTTGTAAGTCAAAATGTAAGCTCTTGAACTGCAGAGAGAAGGTGCCAGAATTTGAGATGTAAGCTACAATCTCTAGAATTCAGTTCATTTGTTGATTATGTGAAAGGTACACATTGAAAAGAAATGGCACTAGGGCCATCATTCAAATGCAAATTGAGTCAAAGATAAACTGTCTCAGCGTAAATAGCAAAACTAAAATGCAGAGAGGACTAGAACCTGCCAAGGCCCATCCACTAGAAGCACCACAGTGAAGATGGAGGGGGTTGTGGACATGCACCAAAATGGGAAGACATTACCATTTGTGGTCCCTAGAACCCTTTCTGGATTAAGCAATTCTTCCCATAGAGCTCCTTGAAGTTAAATAACTACAAGGAAGAACATCAACTATGGGATTGAAATGACCAAAATGGAGGTGAAAACTACCTCATTGGGTCATGAGAATTATACAAGTAATGCATAAAAAGTGTTTAGCAAAGTTCCTGGTACAAAGTATGCAACTGCTAAATGTTGGCTGTTAGTGTGTTATGAAACCACTTTTATGTATGAGGAAACTGAGGTTCTCAAAAATAAAGTGACTTTCCCAAGCTCATGAAGGTATCATACCATGCAAACGTCCACACTACTAATCTTTATCCTATGGCTTTGGTCCAACAATCTGTATTGAGAATAGCACAAAAGAATCTCTCAGTAAATATTACGAGAATGGGAGAACGTGGTCTTCCTCTTTGTCCTTTAAAAGAAGGTAGTATCATCTTCCATAGATCCCTTGTTTGTTCATATTGACTCCAATGCAACTTCTGGAGACAGCTTCCAGAAGTAGATTCTTTCTCTATGGAATTACCAATTCCCTAGTCTCCCACATGGTCCAAATTAACACTACTTAGTGCTAGGGAGATCATATTCCCTTTTGATATTGAAACCTATAATTTTTGATCAATTAGAGGCTGGTTACAAAAACGATCAATTGATATTTAACTCACTGAGCCAGTAACCATTACAATTTCACTTTGGAGTCTCCCACAGAAAATGATTTGCTATATTTTGAAATTCACAACAGGCCTTCAGAAAAGCAAAACAACTGATAGGCTTTTTTCTCTCTTGCTTTATCAGGGAATGTGGTATTTGCTTCCATTTTTAGCATTTGAAGTTTGAAATTATTGGACACAAACACAAGAAAGTATAGCAATTACTATATCAAGTTCAGTTACAAAGAAACATGTTCCAGAAAACACTGTGGTTTTATTCTGAAACGCTGGTATCGTCTGGAACGTGGGTGATGTAGACACCTTAACAGTAATACAATGAAAATCTGCCTGTAAAATAAGAGCATCACTACCATTAAGGAAACTTTCACTATGCACATGGTGCTAAGGCTCATTAACCTATACAGAATTACCTTATGATGTAGATATTTTGTCCCCATTTTAAAAAAGAGTTCCCAGAGGCCCAGGGAGGTTAAAATGCTCAAGGTCATGTCTGTGTGAAGGAGTAATTCAAGGACTCATGCCCACATCCGTCTGCTTTTAAAGGCTCTGTCTTTCACATCCAGCCACTAATCTTTGTAGACTGGGCTGTCTGCAAGCTGGTTCCTCCAAAATCAGTTCTCCTGCTGGGAGCAGCCACTGGCATAGAAAGCCCATCACAGGCTTTAGAACCAGACCGATACTGGCTCAAACATCGACTCTGCCTCCTTACCTGCTGTGTGACCTCAGATGAGGGGCATTAAACCTCAGGTTTCTCTTTTCACAAAAAAAGATTTAAAAAATTACAGACCAGCCTCAGAGATATTGCAGGTTTGGTTTCAGACCATAGCAATAAAGTAAGTGCCACAATAAAGTGAGTCACATGAGCTTTTCGGTTTCTCAGTGCATATAAAAGTTATGTTTATAAGATACTATAGTCTGTTAAGTGTGCAATAGCATTATATCTACATAAGAAATCTACATGCCTTAATTAAAAATATTTTATTGCTAAAATATGCTAATGATAATATAAGACTTCTTCAGCGAGATGTAATCTTTTTTGCTGGTAGAATATCTTGCCTCAATGTTGATGGCTGCTGACTGCTCAGGGTGGTGGTTGCTGAAGGCTGGGATGGCTGTGGAAATTTCTTAACATAATAAAACATGAAATATTTATCCGTACCATGCCATGCTATTTGATAGCATGTTACCTATAGTAGAGCATCTTTCAAAATCAGAGTAAATCCTGCCAACCTCTGCTGTTGCTTTATCAATTAAGTGTATGTAATATTGTTTTTTTAAATTTTATTATTATTATACTTTAAGATTTAGGGTACATGCGCACAACATGCAGGTTTGTTACATATGGGCCATGTTGGTGTGCTGCACCCATTAACTTGTCATTTAGCATTAGGTATATCTCCTAATGCTGTCCCTCCCACCTCCCCCCACCCCACAACAGGCCCCAGTGTGTGATGGTCCCCTTCCTGTGTCCATGTGTTCTTATTGTTCAATTCCCACCTATGAGTGAGAACATGCGGTGTTTGGTTTTTTGTCCTTGCGATAGTTTACTGAGAATGATGGTTTCCAGTTTCATCCATGTGCCTACAAAGGACATGAACTCATCATTTTTTATGGCTCCATAGTATTCCATGGTGTATATGTGCCACATTTTCTTAATCCAATCTATCATTGTTGGACATTTGGGTTGGTTCCAAGTCTTTGCTATTGTGAATAGTGCCACAATAAACATATGTGTGCATGTGTCTTTACAGCAGCATGATTTATAATCCTTTGGGTATATACCCAGTAATGGGATGGCTGGGTCAAACGGTATTTCTAGTTCTAGATCCCTGAGGAATCGCCACACTGTCTTCCACAATGGTTGAACTAGTTTACAGTCCCACCAACAGTGTAAAAGCGTTCCTATTTCTCCACATCCTCTCCAGCACCTGTTGTTTCCTGACTTTTTAATGATCACCATTCTAACTGGTGTGAGATAGTATCTCATTGTGGTTTTGATTTGCATTTCTCTGATGGCCAGTGATGATGAACATTTTTTCATGTGTTTTTGGCTGCATAAATGTCTTCTTTTGAGAAGTGTCTGTTCATATCCTTCACCCACTTTTTGATGGGGTTGTTTGTTTTTTTCTTGTAAATTTGTTTGAGTTCATTTTAGATTCTGGATATTAGCCCTTTGTCAGATGAGTAGATTGCAAAAGTTTTCTCCCATTCTGTAGGTGGCCTGTTCACTCTGATGGTAGTTTCTTTTGCTGTGCAACTTTGTTGTCACTTCAACAAGGTTCCCAGCATCTTCACCACGAGTAGATTCCATCTCAAGAAACCACTTTCTTTGCTCATCCATGAAAACCAACTCCTTATTCATTCAAGTTTTATCGTGATATTGCAGCAATTCAGCTACATCTTTAGGCTCTACTTTTCATTCTATTAATAGTTCTCTCACTATTTCTACCACATCTGCTATTACTTCCTCCATTTAAGTCTTGAATCCATCAAAGTGGTCTATGAGGGCTGGAATCAACTTAATCAAAAATCCTATTAATATTGATATATTGACCTCCTCCTTTGAATCACAAGTGTTCTTAATAGTATCTAGAATGGTGAATTATTTCCAGGTTTTCAATTTACTTTGCCCAGATTCATCAGAGGAATCACTATCTATAGCCTTATAAAATGTGTTTCTTAAGTAATAAGGCAAACATTGAAATTACTCTGATCCATGAGCCACAGAATGGATGCTGTGTTAGCAGACATGAAAATATTAATTTCCTTGTGCATCTCCATCAAAATTCATGGGTGACCAAGTGCATTGTCAGTGGGCAGTGATATTTTGAATCTTTTTGAGCAGTAGGTCTCAAAAGTGGGCTTAAAATATTCAGTAAACCGTGCTGTAAACAGATGTAAACAGTGCTGTCACCCAGGCTTTGTTGTTTTATTTATAGACGACAAGCAGAGTAGATTTGGCATAAAGGCCCTAGAATTTTTGTAATGAGAAATTAGCATTGGCTTCAACTTAAAGTCACCAGCTGCAGTAGCCTCTAATGAGAGACTCTGCCAGTCCTTTGAACTTTGAAGCCTGTCATTGACTTCTCTAGCTCTGAAAGTCCTAGATGGCATCCTCTTTAAGTAGAAGGCTGTTTTGCCCACATTAAAAATTCATTATTTAGTGTAGCCACCTTCATCTGCGATCTTAGCTAGAGCTTCTAGATGACTTGTTAAAGCTTCTCCATCAGCACTTGCTGCTTCACTTTGTACGTTTTTGTTAGGGAAATGACTTATTTCCTTAAACTTCATGAATCAACCTCTGCTAGCTTTAAACTTTTCATCTGCAACTTTTTCATCTCTCTCAGCCTTCATAGAACTGAAGAGACTTAAGCACTTGCTGTGGATTAGGCTTTGGCTTTAGGGAGTATTAGAGCTGGTTTGATCTTAATCTAGATCACTAAAACTTTCCCCATATTGGCAATAAGGCTGTTCTGCTTTCATATCATTCATGTACTCACTGGAGTAGCACTTTTCATTTCCTTCAAGAACTTTTCCTTTGCATTCACAACTTGGCTATTTAAAACTAGAGGTCTAACTTTAGGCCTATCTCTGCTTTGACATATCTTGCTCCCTAAGCTTAATCATTTCTAGCTTTGACGAACACTTAGAGGCCATTGTAGGGTTATAATTGGCCTAATTTCTTTTTTTATGAAAAGAAGTTATTGTTCATTTGATGTTGGGCTAGGAAAGATCTTTACAAGCAAAAAGGTTTTAAAAAAAGATTAACAGATTTGAATGACATAACAATTTTATATCAAATGTTAGCAAGAGCTCAGGGAAGCACATGCTCTCATGACTGCTGGTGGGAACAAATGGGCATAATTTTTCTGAAGAGCAGTCTGGCTGAATACATTGAAAGTCTTTAAAATGTTCATGCTCCAACTCAATAAGTCAACATCTAGGAATTGTTCCTAAAGAACTAATAAGAGAGATATAAAAAAAGTATTTACAATATTGAAACACTGGAAAGAACATAAATGTTCAATAATAGATATATGTTCAACAACAGGGGATAAGTAAATATGAAATATTTATATGACAAAATACATCTGGAACTCGCCAAATTTCAGTGTTGTTGAAGTGGTATCATTGTCTGCGGTAAATATCCGAGGTTTGTTGTCTCAAGCCAGGGAAATCAAGGACACAGACACACAAGAAGTGAGTTTAAGAGTGGAGGTTTAACAGGTGAAAGAAAGAGGAAAGAGAATATCTCTCTGTCCTGGAGAGAGAGAGAGGGGCACACAAGTGAATTTTCTGGTTTTGTGGTGAAATGCCTGGGGTTTTACAGATGAGCTTAAGGAGGTGGTGTCTGATTTACATAGGGCCAAGAGATTGATCAGACCAGGTATGACATTTGCACAGTGTGTGAAGAAGCTGGCCATCCCACTCTCATCTTTATTATGCAGATGAGTTCTCTACCTGGCTAGCGCCATGTTGTCTGTTCCTTATCGTACACGTGGTTGACAAAGAAAAGGGAAGATGGAGCCGCCATGTTGAAAATGCTTGGCCCCAAGTACCCTTTTTCTATTGGCACAGCTGCACGCATTCACCCATGCCAGCTTCCAGCTTGCTTATCTATGTCCGTAATTTTATTTTACAGGCTGCTCTTTGTTAGAAAAGAAATTATTTGGGGGCTGCTTTTCATTAAAGGGAAAACCTTACCAAGGACTTCCTTAGCCTCACTATCTGCGTAAGTAATTTCTTTTCAACTCCTATATCGTTGTGTCTCAGGGAATAGAGAAGCCTGGGAATAGGGCGAAAGGGGAACACTCACAATATTTATTGGTTAAGCTCACTCATCGTCTTACATGAACATGATTTGTGGTGCTGCAAAACAATTTCAATAGTAATATCAAAGATCAGTGATCACAGATCACTGTAACAGAAAATAATAATAATGAAAAAGTCTGAAATATTGCAAAAACTACCAAAATGTGACATAGAGATATGAAGTGAGTACATGCTGTTGTGAAAATTGTGTCAATAGACTTTCTTGACATAGGGTTGCCACAAACCTTCAAAATGTAAAAAATGCAATATCTGCAAAGTGCAAGAAAGCAAAACACAATAAAACAAGATGTGCCTGCATTAAAAAGATATGTCAGAATATTTAAATAATGTTGTGATAATGTTTTGTTGGTTGTACTCAAAACACAATCAGTTTCTTGGGAGAAAGTATGGTATGGTGGTAACACAACAGATTATATAAAAACATATCATCTGGGTTTGAGTTTTGACTCTACTACTTAATAGTTCCGTGACCTTGGACAAGTCATTTGATCTCCTAGTTTCTCCATCTGAAAATTGGGATATTTATGATACCTACTTCATAGGATTAATGTCATAAATATTAAATGCATTAAAAGAATGAAATAGTACAGTGCCTGTTACATAGTAAGTGCTTCATGTGCTACTATAATCACTTCAGTTTTTCAGAAATATTTGCTTTTGCCTAATACCAGAGCTTCCCGACACGGCCTCAAATGCCTGCCTGAACTTCCTCTTAGGAAGCTCTCCTGCTGGGAAACTACATGGGTACCTGCCCTCCATTGTGAGTAGGCCACACTTCTCTGTCCTAGTTTTTGTGTTTCCAGTCTTCTCAATCACTGCCCTACCCCTAAGCTTAACACAGTCTTCACCACACCAAGAAAACAGAATCAGACTGGTTGTGACTAACACAACCAAGATCTCCATGAGGCCAAATCTTTTATTAAGTTTGTCCATTCACTACTCAAATACATTTCCTTGGAGTAAAAAGTGCATAACAAAAACATGGAAAAACATATCTTCAGACTTCCTCATCTTCCTAAGTGCATTGCTCCGCACACCTGGGAGAGCTACAGCTGGGTTCTTTGCTTCTCCAGGCTGGTAAGATTTCACATTCTTGTAGCTTTCTATTTTCAGTTAAGTCATGCCTCCCCACCTAGTTTCCATTGTATGTCTATTATGAGACACAACTTGTGAACCCCCTCAGCAGTGCTTCTCAGAATGTTAAACACACAGTAGATGGTCAATAAATACTTGTTCATTGTATTGCTAAGCATATTTTCCATAAGAAATATAGCAATTCAGTGCTGTGGTGCATATGCATTAAGGCTTAAATAGTGTTGCCTGGCCCTGTTACCACTGTGCACTATTTTCTCCCTATAATTCTGCTAAAGTCCCGAATGACTTCCACGTTGACTAATCCAATTATCATTTGACCTATCACTGCTATTTAACACAGTTGATTACCCTCTTCTTGGTTTCTAGAATACTACACTCTTGGTTTACCTTTGGCACACCGGTGGCTCCTTCTCAGTTCTCCCCCAATTTTCAATGTTGAAGTGACCTTGGTCTTTTCTATCCTCTATCCACCCTTACTTTCTTGAGGATAACATTAAATCCCATATTTTTTGATGCTCTCTATTGCCAACAACTTTCAGACTGCCTCTGAATTTCTGACTTAATGATCAACTGCCTACTTGACCTAACAGATATTTTTAAATTAAAATGTCTTAAGATAAACTCCTGAAAGTCTCTCCTAAGCATCATCCCTGACTTTTTTTTCTCACACCCAGGGCCAGTTCATTGGGAAATTCTGTTGGCTTCAACCAGCATCTGGCTACTTCTAGCATCTCATGCTGGGGCCACCATTATCTCTCCTGAATTACTGTAACAACCCCCCTAACTGCTTCTATCCTTGTCCCCAACAGTCTCTTCCCAACATAGCAGCCAGAAAGAGATTATGTCACTTATCTGCTCAAAATCCTTTAAGGGCTCCTCATTTCACTCAGAGTAAAAATTGTCCATAAAATGGCATACAAGACCCTGAATGATCTGGGCCCAGTTACCTCTGGCTTCATTTCCCACCACTTCCCCTTTCATTTACTCTGCTACAACGACCCTGTGTTCCTTAGTGTTTCTCGAACACACCAAGCATGCTTCCACCTCAGGGCCTCTGCACTGGCTATTCCCTCTGCCTGGCATGCTCCTTACTCTTTCTCTTCCCTCAAGTCTTCATTCACCTATCATGTTCTCAGTAAAGCCCACACTGACCACCTCAGCATTCCTGTCATCTACCATCTTCTAATGTACTCTATAATATTTTATTTGTTATGTTTAATATTTATTGCTTGTCTCTTTGCAATCTAAGCTCCATACAAGCAGAGTTATTTGTTGGTTTTGTTCCCTGTTGGGTCCTTCATGCCCAGAACATTGCTTGGCATGTAGAAAGTTCTCAATATTTGCTGAGCAAATTAAATTAATGTGGGAAATGCATTCTCATGCTTTGACTTATGAACAGATTTTAGAATGTAGCCCATAACTATTGTAGACAGTAGCTAGCCAATTTACTCATTTTTCTGCAAAAGCAAGCATTTCTCTTATGATATAGAGACCCTAAATATGTCCCTAGGGAACATTTTACAAGATTGGTACGTGATTAACATCATCAGGTACACAGAATAAGGGGTGGAAATCATAGCGCTTTTAAAAAAAACTTTTGCTCAAGTACACATCACATACAAAATTGCTTTCTGTGGTTCTTATTCCATCTCATTAATACTTTGGATCTTTCTCTTTAATTACCTAGAAAAGCAGCGCAGCACAGTAGTTAAGAAAAACAATAATGGAACCACCCAGTCTGGATTTGAATCTCAACTACACTACTTACTACAAACCTCTCTGAACCTTTTTTTGATGACATTCAAGTATAAAGTCTATTACAGAAAACTTTTGGCAGTGGTCTTCCAACCCAGTTTGCTCATTACTTGGAACAGTCTGCTTCTTTGCTAAACAGCACCATGTATTAGAAAGTTCTGTATACAGTAATGAGCTAAAAATCTAGCTTCCTGTCACTTTCAAGCAGTGGTTCTAAAACTGGTCCTTTCAGCATTGGAGAACATAAACATCTTCTTCTATATAAGCTCCTAAACAAAAATTCAAAAATTTTTTAAATTTCTATTTTTGACTGCTGATTTTGAGCATAATAATTGTTATGCCTTCCTTGCCTCACAAATGCCATGGAATTCAGAAGAAATATATTGTATATTAGTGTGTCCCAGATATTGTACTCATGTTGCTCAAAGTGGGTCCTTTCCAACCTTACCTGTGCCCCTCACTGTATGCACTGAAGCATGAACCAATTCAGTCCTCTTATTTAGTGGGCCGTCAATACATTCTCTCTATTTCACCTTCACTCTCTGCTTACAAGTAAACTATTTAGACAGCCAGCTCATCTTTCGTTCACATACTCCCTTTCCATGTTGTGTCTTTCTTAATCACATGGTAATGTTGCCTATAATAATTAGGGCTTTTCCAATCTTAAAATCTCATTATTCTAATAAACACACAAATAAACTTTATCCTAGGCCTGCATAACTGCTCATTCAGAAATTACTTTTTATGTCTCCATTTATACTTTCAAAATAAATTATGTATTTCCCCACTTCTGAGGCTTTTGCTCTTTTATCCTTCGCATCTGATTTACTACAAAAATGTCTTTGGCAGCATTCACAAATATTTGTCGTTGAGGTACAATCAACAGAATTCCAGGGAGGCCCCCAACAGACTTCACCACCCGTTAGTTCACTGGTTCTGGGTGTCAGAGGTAGTTCAGCTACTTGGTGGGAAAATTGCAAGGAAAATCGGAAGACTGCCTGGCTTCAAATCCCAGCTTCAGCATGTAAGAAGACCTCAGGCAAACCATTTAACTTCTCTGACTTCAATTTCTTCAGTTAAAATGGGGGTAACAATAGCACCTACCTCAAAGATCTATTGGAAACACTAAATGAATTATTACATATATAACACTTAGAACAGTGCTGTGCACATACTATGGGCTCAGTAAATGTTAGCTAACATTATATAGCAGCCACTGCCCTGCCTGTTTCGGGGAGACAGAAGGGAAATTTAAGACCTGATCTTTATTCACATGAAGTGTGACTACTATTGAGGAAAAGAGAAAAAAGAAAAATGCGAATTATGTACAAGGGATATGTCCATAAGAGCAAACTACTTTTGGAATCATTTTCATTTATAGTCTGTCTTCTAAATATTTCTACTAGGTACCTAGAAGACACCATAAACTTGGCCAGTCTTAAACTGTCTCTTCCTAGTGAATGATGTCAATCTCATGTATTTATTCAACAAGCATTTATTGACTGCTTATTATGGGCCAATCACTTTCAAGGTATATAGGAAACTCGAAGTTATCTTCAATCTTCTCCTCATCTTCTATACACCATACTTATCCTAATCATTGATTTGAATACCTCCCCTTCTTTCCATCCCCATTGCCATAGCATCATTTCTTACCAGGCCTAACCCATCTACTGCCTGCCACTATCTTCTCCGCACTCCAACCTCTGCTCTTCATTGCTATCTGAATACTTCCCTCCAAAATTAATCTACATTTTAAGAATTTCTAATTACTCCTAACAGATACATTCATTAGCTTGGCTTATCAGTTACTGAACTCTCTGACTCCAAACCTTTGCTTCAGTGTCATCTCTTGCCAGTCACCTTAATGCAAACCATGCACAACTACACTAAACCTCCCCCTGTTCCCTAAGCAGACCAGACCTTGGAGTGATTCCATGCCTTCGTTCATATCATCCCTGTTTCCATACATGACAAATACCTACTCATCCTGTAGGACTCCATCCAAATAACTTCTTGGCAATGAAGGCTTTTCCAGCCATCCTGCGTAGCTAGTAGCATTCTCCCTATCTTCTCACCATACTTTGGTCTCACTTGTTTACATAATTAATGAAATATTGTTAATTTCATACTTAGTTTTAGGTTTATCACAAAGTAGATGCAAAATTAAAGTTAACGATTATGATTATAATAGGTGAATGCAAAAGTAGTTCTGGTTTTTGCATTGTTGGAATTTGCCATTTGATATTGGAATACAGTCTTAAATGTGGTTATGTTATACATCATTTTAATGAGCATTTCTTGCTCTTTTTGCTAATGACTTATTACTTACTGTTTATTTTGTGTTTATTTTAGACTATGGAAATGATGCTAGACAAAAAGCAAATTCAAGCAATTTTCTTATTCAGGTTCAAAATGGGACATAAAGCAGTGGAGACAATTCACAACATCAACAACGTATTTGGCCCAGGAACTACTAATGAATATATAGTGCAGTGGTGGTTCAAGAAGTGTTTATTTGTTTGTTTGTTTTGAGATGGAGTCTCACTCTGTTGGCTAGAGCTGGAGTGCAGAGGCGCGATCTTGGCTCACTGCAACCTCCACCTCTGGGGTTCAAGTGATTCTCATGTCTCAGCCTCCCAAGTAGCTGGGACTACAGGCACGCACCACCACACCTGGCTAATTTTTGTATTTGTAGTAGAGACAGGGTTTTGCCATATTGGCCAGGCTGGTATCAAGCTCCTGACCTCAAGTGATCTGCCCGCCTTGGCCTCCCAAATGCTTGGATTACAGGTGTGAGCCACCGTGCCCAGCCAGTTCAAGAAGTTTTGCAAAGGAGACGAGAGTCTTGAAGATGAGGAGTGTAGTGGCTGGCCATCGGAAGTTGACAACGACCAATTAAGAGGAGTCATCGAAGCTGATCCTCTTACAACTACACAAGAAGTTGCCAAAGAACTCAACATAAATCATTCTATAGTTGTTAGGCATTTGAAGCAAATTGGAAAGGTGAAAAAGAAGGATAAGTGGGTGCCTCATGAGCTGACCGAAAATAAAAATATAAAATCATCATTTTGAAGTGTCGTCTTCTCTTAGTCTATAGAACCATGAACCATTTCTTCATCAGATTGTAATGTGTGATGAAAAGTGAACTTTCTGCAACAATCAGCAATGACCAGCTCAGTGGTTAGACCGAGAAGAAGCTCGAAAGCACTTCCCAAAACCAAACTTGTACCAAAAAAAGGTCATGGTCACTGTTTGCTGGTCTGCTGATAGCCTGATCCATGACAGCTTTCTGAATCCCAGCAAAACCATTACATCTGAGAAGTATGCTCAGCAAATCGATGAGATGCACCTGAAACTGCAACACCTAAAGTCAGCATTGGTCAACAGAAAGGACCCAATTCTTCTACAGGACAATGCCCAACCACAGATTGCACAACCAACACTTCAGAAGTTGAACTAATTGGGCTACAAATTTTGCTTCATCCACCATATTCACCTGACCTCCTGCCAACCAACTACCACTTCTTCACACATATCAACAAGTTTTTGCAGGGAAAACGCTTCCACAACCAGCAGGATATGGAAGCTTCCACAACCAGCAGGATGCAGAAAATGCTTTCCAAGTGTTCATCAAATCCTGAAGTATGAATTTTTATGCTGCAGAAATAAATAAACTTATTTCTTCTTGGCAAAAATGTGTTGATTGTAATGTTCCTATTTTGATTAATAAAGATGTGTTTGAACCTAGTTATGATGATTTAAAATTCACAGTTCAAAACTGCAATTACTTTAGCACTTTTTTCCTGTTGTGTAGAAATTAAGTGGAGAGTCCCACCTCAGATCTACCATAGGACCTGAACATAGAGCTGGTATAATAAATATTTGTTGAATGAATTAATGAGTGAAACAACCTTAGGCATTACACTATAAAAAGTATAAAATGGGAATATTAAATTTTTTAATGCATTGTACAGGGATAGGGAGGGAATATTTATATCAAAGACTTTGGGGAATATAGTTACTGAAGTTAAACATCAAAGTTAGGCCTGAACTTCCAGAAGTAAACTGAAGGGTAAAGGATAAACAGTCTCATTGTCTGATAAAAGAAAGTATACAACTTAAGAGAGACAAACATTTTCCCAACAAGCTTTTCCTGAAGGAGTTTTCTGTGTGAATTACATAAGTAACATTGAATAAATAATACAGCTACTTTTTTTGCAGTGTAAAGAAAACAAATACATGTTTTTTCTTTTGGATATCTTAAACCAATTCTCAATAAAATGAAATCCAAGAGCAGTGCCCATTCTGGGCAGAAGCAGTGTAAGAAGGGAGCCTCCCATGGGGTTGGAAGGATGGAAGAGAAAGGGATGCCACAAAGGAAGGACGATCAATATCCTGAGTGAGAGCTGGCAGTGGATGCTGAAAGCATGGCTTCGGGGACTCAAGGGCTGCCCCATCAAGGTCCTCCCCAAGCTAGAATCATGCTAACAGCTGGATAATGCAAAGTAGGGACCAAGGGGCAATTTCAACAAAGGGTCTTGAAACAATAATGGGAAGCATATGTAATTCAAAACAGATTCTTTGCAGTGACATTATTTGATGTTGCAAAAATGGGCATAGAAATTGGTTGAGTGTATTTTTGCAAGTGTTCAGTGATAACAGTATCCAGTTCTGTCAAGAGAGTGTCTGGGAAAATGCGTAGATATTATCCAGCCAGGAATCACTAGGTGAGGGTTACCTGGCCTGTTTCAGTTCTGAACACCCTCTGCCTTGCCTCCCACTCCAGCAATACAATTGCTTTTCTCTTCTCTATGCTTTATAGGTACACTTCCCTCTTTTTAAAATGACCCTCCTAGTCAACTCTTCACCACCATCTCCAGGTATCATCTTTTGCCTCCCTCACCCCAAGCTCCAAGTGCGCCTCTAGCAGCCTCCTATCGCCTCCGATCACAGTAGCCATGTGCACATTCCACATTGTTTCCAACTCTTCTGTGAGCTCTTCCAGGGAAAGTACCAAGATTTATTTGACTTTGTTTCCCCAACACAGTGCTTGATGCACAATAGTCAACCATTAAATGTCAAAAGCAGGAATAAGGGGAGTTTGGAAATTTGTTTTTAAAGAGTATTTGAGCATAGAAATGCCACTGAAGATAACAGGATCATAGAAGGAGTGGTTACTGGGGAAAATAACATGTTGGTATTTGACTCACAAAATAGGTGTATAAGTCCATTCTCACATTGCTATAAAGATACTACCCAAGACTGGGTAGTTTATCAAGAAAATAGGTATAATTGACTCACAGTTCCACATGGCTGGGGAGACCGCAGGAAACTTACAATCATGGTGGAAGGGGAAGCAGGCACATCTTACATGGTGGCAGGCAAGAGTGAGAGAGACAGTGTGTGAGCACAGGAAAAACTACCACTTATAAAACCATCAGATCTCATGAGAATTTACTCACTACAGCATGAGGGAAACTGCCCCCATAATTCAATCACTTCCCACAAGGTCTCTCCCTCAACACCTGGGGATTGCAATTCAAGATGAGATTTGGGTGGGGACACAAAGCCAAACCATATCAGTAGGTATGATTGAAATAGTTAGTTGGCAATGTTTGGGAGGGAAATGTGGCATCCACAATACAGATTTGAAAATTGTCTACTACAAAGTAGTAGCCAAAACAGAGAGAAAATGAACTTTCCTTTAAATTGTACCCTAATGACTAAGATCTTTTCATCTTTTTTCCTCATGTGGAGACCATTACCACAGAACTGGGGTTTGGTTCAAGATGCTCAGCTTCATTTGAGTAGAGTTCAAAACCCTCCATATATTATATCATGCACCAACTCAGTCCCTTCTATTCCAGGGAAACTCACCAACCACCACCTGAGCATATCTTGCTGATTGTCCCCTCAGTGGTATTGCTCAAATCATTTCCCTGGAATAGAATCCTTGAGGATCTTTCCCTTCAGTGCCCATCTGCCTCATCCTCGTCAATCTCTGTCAAAGTCCAAGCTCAAAAGTGCAAAAGTCTCCTTTAAACTTAAGACCCTTGTGACCTTCGTTGCATGAATGTCTGTCTTGTCTACCAAATCAGAAGGCAGAACCCTTGAAGACAGAAGCGCTATTCTTTGCTCCTTTTTTATCCCCCATTGACTGTAAGCGTTATAGTTCTGCAGACTCAGCCAATTAATGTTTAGGATATTAATGGACAGGAGACAGCTTTTTATTAAACTCCTAAGGGAGCTTCCAAATCATTGTTTCTTTGCCAAATGTCAACAGTATTTTTTCTACAGCCAGCACTATCTCCTTCTCCCTATCCTGCAAGCTTCAGCATGGTGATTGTACCTTCTCCCTTATGATTCTAACTATGGTCTCAGAATGCAATGCATCTTTCTTCATGGCTTCGGCATCCAGATAGATGACCTGGATTACAGCTACTTGATCACCCCAAACTGAACAATCTTCAATTCTGTGTCACTTAAGCTGCCAATGGGCAAGTCCAAATATCATCACTTAGCCCTAGTAACTAACCTGTACATTGTGAAAACCTGAAATGCTACACAGTCTCCCTCACTAACAGTGAATCTGCTTATCTTGGATCAGTCAGGTGAACTAAGCCTCCACCCCTGATTGCAGCTCTTAGAGAGTCTTTCTCTTCTGTATACAATGAGAGCAATAGTATGGAGTTTACAATGGTGTTGAGAAGATGAAAAGAAATAACCTATGAAAGATTCTGCACACAGTATGTGCTCACAAAAGCAAGTCTCTCTCTCTCTTTCTCTCTCTCTCTGCCCACCCTCTTCTCTCTAAGAATGAAGAGCTCATGCCTCCTGAAGTAGCCATTCTAATTCTGAGCCTCTGACTATTCTAGAAACTCCATTTTCTTTCTGAACCAAAATCTGTCTCCCAGGGTCCCACTCAGGAGTCTCTGCACAGCTCCCTGTAGCTGTAAGAATAAGGGTGACCTTTCTTCCTCCAGGTCAGGCTGCCAGCAGTCTTTGGACAATTCACACAGCCCCTTGAGTCTTTTTCTTCTCCCAGAGGATCACCCTCCCCACCTTGCCTCCGCCTGCCCCTTTGAGCCCATGATGTCGTGGCAATGTTAGTCTCCTTCTACCTAGCATATTCCAGTAACTTCTGCCAGAACACCAGTCCCATTCAAAAGTCCCAGGAAAACATGAACAACTAAGATCAACAATTCTCCCTGATCCAAAATGGCTGAAAAATAAGTCCTTTCCACTGCTTTACTGACAAATCAAACCCTACGAGGGAGAGGAAGGACTGCAAGAAATGGTAATGCCAAGTGAATGAGGATTTTTTTAAAGAGTCTTGAATCCTAAGGGCTTGTCTTGTTCTTTTAACTAGAAAGTTTGAGTCTTGATCCATTAATCCAGAGCTAATAAATGTCTGGTGGCAATTTGCCAGTTTGAACTCACAAGTGCGAGCTTATTCATTATGAGGAAGTAGCGATCTCTGTGGGGAAATGCTTGCAAACAGGATTAGCGAAGCAAGGGGAGGGCAAAGCCTTTGGTGAAAAATGTGCCCATTGCTAATCAATGGCCAACAGCTTCTTGCTGCAACGAGTTGCAAAAAGCAATCGTAGCTCAGTGATTTTTTTTGTATGTTCATTTGCCAAAGCAAGAAGTGAACTTTGTGGACTGGCTGAGTCAGGATTTCCAAAACTTTTCCATGGGAGTGTTCCTGACACCAATAGCCAGTACGCTTGAGTCTCTGGAGGCTCAGAAACAAAATTTAAAAGCCCAAAATGTAGTCAAAGCCTCCTGTTTATTCTTTAATATTCATGTAAATTTAGCATCTTATTCCACAATATTACATTTGCTTTCATATAAAAAGCGTAGGTTTCCCCCTATTTCCATGCAATTCCTTGAGCCCCAGCCCACAGACCATTCCCCTCCAGAGCTTCATGTGCTCCACTTTGAGAGAAAGGGACTGGCTTCACTCTTAAGTGGGGTCTCAATGATCACATCAGTGGTGGTTTCTTACTCAGATCTACAGGCTTATTGATTCCAGAAGGAATTACACGGGCAGGTACTGCACTGTAAAGTCTTAGTATCAAAGACAGACAGTTTGGATCTTGGATTACATTTCATGTATCCTGGGACCTGAGGCTGTTTAATTTCTCCAAGGCTCAGTTTCCTCATCTGCATGGAGCTATCTACTTCATAGGCTGTGATGAGGACTAGGTCAGGTCAGGTGTGTAAAGTGATCAGCACAATAGGTGCAACATAAATATTTCTTATCATCATACTGGTGGTACTGCCAGACACCTAGAAGGTTCCTGCCTTTGTGTGGTAAAGAGAATCCTGGAAATGAAGTCTGAAGTCCTGTGTCTTCATTCTTGATTCTGCCATTAGTTAGCAATATAATCTGAAATGAATGCTTTTAGGCTAAAATCTACCTTCTTCTTCTTCTAAAATACACAGTTTTCCAATGGTTAACTATTTAAGGGCTTTAGTGCATAGGAGAAACAAGGAAACAATATGAATAAACCTACAATCTGAGCTTTTTCTCCCACTACAGCAACATAGAACAATAATAATAAATGACAATACTGAGCCTACCACATGCCAGGCATTAGCTACATGCTTTACCTGCAATCCTCTGTCTAACTCTCATAAACTATATAGTAAGAGAATAAGAAACTTGCCCAGATTGATAAAGCTGAGAGTTGAACCAAGTCTGAGTAACTCAGGACCTGAGCACTTAACCATTATGCCCTGCTAACCCACCCTCCAAATGAGCCAAAGACCTGCTTATCTATTAATTCAGAAGGAAAGGAAACTATTTGGGAATTCTCTCTAGAGGCCCTTTAAGATTCCTGGCTGTTCCTAGCTACAGTTGACCAAGCACAGGCTGAGGCTGTGATTGCAGAGTTAGTAACTAGTGATGTCAGAGAAGGGGTAGCACTGAAGTTCTAGGCCCACCCTTCCTTCTGAGGGGCCAACAGGTCTAAGATGCTATGGAGTTAGAGTTACAATGACTAGGATTTGAATTCCAGCTTAACTGACAGTCAGCTCTATGATCCTCTGCAAGTTACTTAATCTCTCTGAGAGGACACATAAAGTTTTATCATAAATAAAATAAAATTATAATCTCTACATTGCAAAGATTGCTGGGAAGAGTAACAGATTGTATAAAGTGTCTAACAGAGAATGTGGCTAATAATTAGAGCTATTATAATTCATTATCATTTTTATAAGGGCAAAAATCTTTCAAAAAGAAAACCAAAATACATTTTCAGAAGTCACATTATATAAAATGTAAAATCTCAAATACCCTGTTATGTCTCTCTAGAACATTAAGCAAATATGAGCAGTTGTCAAATAATTCACAAATAATTCACAAGTGGTCTCTCTCTAAAAGATTTTACCTCTTTCTAAACAAAAGCTTCCTTGAAGTGGCTAAATTCTGACAGGGAGCAGAAATCTATGTGATAAATCTCCCGGGAGCATTAAAATGATTCTTGAATAATTTTCAAGCCTAATTCTATTTGCACTTTCCACTGTTCTAAAACCAAATCAAAATTCATTGGCAAACAAAGAGCATCCTGCCAGGATCTCATGATTTCTCATGTGAAATTTCATCATGCATAGCAAGCAGCAAAGGAAGGTGGGTTTAAGAGACACGTGTTCAAATTCCTGATGATTTGTCTGTTCCTGCCGAGAAAGATGGACCAAGGAGAGTCAATCATCGGGCCTCACGGATTTGAGCCGATAAGCTCCTAATTGACCAGCATGTATTTAATCGGGAAGAATCGCTATAGAATTCCTGAAGACAAAAGGAAGGGGGTATGAACCCCACATGGAGTACAGGACAATGTGCTGGTTCCTGCTCCCTCAGGGGGCAGTATTCATGGCTGAGTCCTGAAAATCAGGAAGAAGGACTAATTCAAGGACAACCCCATGGGGTTCCTAGTCTGTGTTCTCCTCCTCCCATGCAGCCTGACAGTGTTGCACCATAGTTTCCCGGCAGAGCCAGAAGAGTGGGGAAGAAACTGGGAGGGAGGTGGAGGGGGCACTCAGGTGGCTATACTGATCCTGACAGCAGCTACCGTGCCTAGTGGTCCTATCTGATTGAAGCTTTGGGTATCCCATGCTGGAGAAGGCCTCTACTGTTATTAGTCAATTAGCCAATTTAACCAAAACAAGGACTAGACTGGCACGTCTCAAGGACCTGTATCCACATACCAATACGCACTGCTCCCAGAAAGCGGATGTAGAAGGTGCTATAGGTATATAGAAATTAAGAGCTCAGACTCCAGAACCAGGCTGCTTCTCTGCTGGGCCACCTAAGACAAGTTACTTAACCACTCTGCCTTCGTTTCTCCATCATGAGAGGTGGAAAAATCATAGTATCCATCTCATGGGGTTGTGATGACAATTAAGTGAGTGACTACATGTAAGGTAGACCAATGCCTCACACACAGTAAGAGCTCAATACACATTATTATTCTAAACCACGCACCTGTTTGTCATATAGTTACACAGCTTGCTTAGAGCTCACTAATTGCTTTCAGGTTCTCATTCAAATTTCATGACAACCCAGAGAGGCGTGGCAGGAACCATTATCCCCACTTTACAGATGGAAAACCTACGGCTCAAAGAACTTACATGATTTATCCAAGGCCAAGGTTATGAACCTCATAATTATAAGAGGGGGGCACCTGAAACCAGGGGTTTGGGTTTCAAGTTTACATATAACACAGCTCACGTAGAATTTTGGCTAAAATGTTTAATTAAATTGAAACAAATACTTCCATTTTAACCCTGCATCCACCTATGTTTCCAGCTGGAGATCGTTCACCTGACATGTGGGCTCACAGGGCAGCACTGGGTTTTTAGCACTCAGCTGATCAGGGCACCTTGTCAGGTAGCAGGCCATTCCCAGGAGCCAGATCCTGTTCCTTTTCCATTTGCTGTCTTGAGTTTGAGGCACTCCACAGTCATGTGGAATAGGATCAAAGCCAGCAGGCAAAAGACAGCTTTGGGGAAACTAGAGTTAGCATCCTGAAAACATACGACCATTCTGGCCAGAATCGCCACACAGAGACTCACACAAAACTTTCCTGAATTTCCACGTGTCATGACAAGCAGCTCTGTAATAAGCTCTCTCTGGTGAATAAAAGTTTATCTGCACCACAAATTATATTTCACATGCCCAAAAAGCAGACTAATCACAAATTTTAAAGCAGCCAATGATAGGATTATCTCAGAGCTGAAGAACCACTTATGCACTCTCAGCCAGTTGGGGAATGTTGCCCCCACAGTTTGGATTGCTCAGATTTGCAAAGAGAACAGGTGAAAAGAGAACCGGTGACAGCTGGCCGGTGATTATTCACAGAAACTCCTGACTCAGACAAGAGTAAGTCACATGAAAGGGAAGGATAGAAAAGGAGATGCCAAAAAAGCATTTGGCCCTTGAATTCTCTGATGAGGAGCAGATGGATGTAATCAATTACTTAAATAATTCACAAGTGAGAAAGGCTGCTTTCACCTGAATTATCTAGATAATTTTTAAAGATATAGTTTGGGTGAGGATTTCCTTTTCATCCACACAAACTGCTGATATTTCCCCAGCTCATCAAATAATTTACTTCCACGTGAGCAGGCCAGGCTTACAGAGCTACGATTGCCATAGATGTGACTGCTCCGGTGATGTCTTTTCTCTGACATTTGTACTTCAGGGAAGAATTGGTTTCAAGCCAAGTCTTTTTTCCTCCTTTGTGTGCTGGTAAGCTTTTCCTTTGGAAATAAACTGGGCTGGCTGTCCCTTTGATCCCATTGTGCGATTCTATCTCATTCATCAAGCTGTGGCACCTGACCTGTTACAAGGGTATAGAAAATAGTACAATTTGAGCATTTCAAAGTGCAGGTTTTCTATTTTAAAAAGGGATATCTGACAGCCACCTTTAGATCCACTTGCTTATCAGGGTTGCGTTTTAACAAATTTTCGTGAAAGCATACCATTTGTTCTCCAAAATTGGAAAAAAATGAACAATGGTGAGTTCATATCCCGTTGAATATGGCTTGAAACATCCAAATCTCCAGCAAAGACTGATAGGAAGAAAGTATCATCATATCAGTGGCATCAGAAAATGGCCCAGGCCTGAGATTCTACGGCCTACAATAAACATGACCACTGCAGCTGGGATGAGAGCTCAGGGTTGTTTTCCAGCAGCGGGGGAACATAGCTTCTTCCCTGACCCATCCGTTGTGTGGGTGGATTAGAAGCAACACAAACAGAAACCTCTTGATTCCATCTTCATCAAGGAGCTTTTACTGATTACAGGAAATGGCTGTTAACTGGGTGAATGCATAACATATCTGGAGACAGAGGGCCTAAGACGATTCAGAAGCCCTCCCCCCAGACTCTCTCCATGGCATGAGTGCCTTCTCTCCACATGACACTCTAATCACCTACCCTTATTATTTAATTAGAAAGAGACAGCCTCGTAATTTGGGGCAACATAAATTATCAAACATCAAATATGGTAATATATTGTAATAAATATGTTTAAATGATAACACCAAAGCACAATCACCAAAGCCAGATGTTTCTCCCCTCTTGCTTTGGAAGGAGATAAAATTCCACTCTTAGCTAAATATTTGTCCATTTCTAATCAAACATAATTTTAACCGTATTGATGCTGCTCATTTAAGAACACTCTAATACTTTTCCTTCATCATTTTTGTTTTATGTTTTTGAACCCACCCTAGTAGAGTCTAACCCTGAGAACAGTCATTTTAGATGACATTGCTGTTGCTGTTCAAACTTGCACAAAGCACTTGGTGAGCAGTCCAGGCCTTTGCTATCCTGAAAATCCACGCTGCAACTCACTGTTGACTGTCACACTTTTGCTTCCATTTGCTTGTGCTTCTCATTATAAGTCAACATGTTTTCATTCGGTTTGTAGAGTGCCTCTTTTTAGCCTCCAGCTGCTGGATGACACCATCTGTGATTCCCAAGGAAATTAAATTAAATTAAGCTAAAATTCAATCAACAGAAGATTGTTGCCTCTATGACTTTACTAGGAACCTTGAGAGCATAAGCATCTAAATTCCTTTCTCTTAATACAGAAGCAGACCAGCTCTGCTATACCAACACTGGCCCATGGTTTAAAACTCCCTTAGAGCCAGGGGCCAGTCACTTACCCTTTC
This sequence comes from Nomascus leucogenys, assembly GCF_006542625.1. Lineage (NCBI taxonomy): Eukaryota > Metazoa > Chordata > Mammalia > Primates > Hylobatidae > Nomascus > Nomascus leucogenys. The sequence continues at coordinate 48,236,687 of NC_044386.1, forward strand.
TGTCCCACCTCAGATGGCCTGCAGCCAACGAGAGACAAATTTCTTTGCTTCTGTAGCCTTTGCTTGGCTTAGGGAAATCTTTGTTTCTTACCAAAAAGAAGAAGAAAATCTTTAGACTTATGCAAAAAGAAAAGATGATTAACTGGCACAATATTATATATACTACACCCAAATAAATTCTAGATGGATTAAAGGCTTTTATTTTACAAATAAAAATAAGCCATAAAATTGATCTTTTTATAAAATAAAGTAGTACATTGATTTTAGGAATGTATAAGCATTAAAAACACCAAGAAAAGTATTGATGAGTTGAACATAATAAATTTGAAAAAGTCAAATCAAAATAATATCATCAACAAGATGCAAATGCAAATAACAAACTACAGGGAAATGTTTGTAACATGTATGACAGGCAATATACCTTAAACGGACATGTACACACAAACACTCATATACAAGTGTATATAATATATAAACTTTTATATGAAAATAAGTAAAAACATCTCATTTATGGTCATAGGGCATAAGAGCAATAAACAAATTAAAGAAATACAAAAGACCAAAAATCCTTTCACATTCACCTATTTAAAACAAAAAACAACACAGGTACACACATACACCTTCCAAAAATAATGTTAAACTATTTTTTAATGTAGCAAACTAACAAAGATTCAAAAACATGATTGTTAATCTGATGATAATGAAGTAAAGTACGAACTCACATACATTGCTGGCAGACTGTAACATGCTACCATCTTCCCAGAAGTTACTTTGGCCACATGTAGGGAACTTTAATGTATTTGAGGAGAAATTTATCCCAAATAAATAACCACAGATATTCATAGCAATTTTTGAGAAAGAATGCTCATTGCAGCTTCATTTATAACATCAAAATATTATAAATAATGTAAATGTCAATCTAGCTACAAAAATCATATGACAACCATAAAATGAAATATCATGTACTTTCTAAAATATGTAATTATATGAGGAAATGTTTACCACACAATGCCATTAAAACAGGGTGAAAAATTACGTATGTATATACATATTTATATGTATATGTGTATGTATTTATACAGATTTTGTTTAATAGTATATAAAATATTTCAACATTATACATCGTTTATAATAATATATGTATAAATATATATGCAATCACAGAAAGAGATTAAGAAAAGAAAAAAATGACAAAATGTGAACAGTAATTATTACTGAGTGTTGGGAAGATTTGTGATTTCAATAGTCCTTATGTTTCTGTGTTTTTCAAAAATGTCTAAAGTAAGACAGAATTCCTTATAATTTAATAAGTAATAAATGTTATTTAAAAATAATAACTTGCTTTTACTGTCCTCCCAAATGGCAGAGGTCTTAATCTCTCTTGCTGTGTAGTGAGGTATATTTCATTACCGTTTCCCATAACCACGTTATAATTATCTTCTTAACCAGTTCATAACAGGAAGTGCAAAGACTCGCAGTAAGGCAAAATACCAGTAAAAATTTCCCAAGGGAAAGAACTAAGTGGCGGAGCCAGGAAATGTGGTTTGCATTATCATATGTGGCTTCAAGTTTTGCCTCCCCATCCTCAGTTCTCCTCCGGGCCTGCCCCCAACCCCTGCCAGCACTTCAACTAAGCAAATGTGCTCAAATTTGGAAAGGAGGCATTGTCATCCCACAACCTGCTCATACTTAATAACTTGAACTTTCACTGCCCCAAACCCAAGGCGCTCATGGATGTACCCCAAACATAACATTCGGACAGGCATGTGTTCAGAAAGGCCAAGAAGAGTTAATTATTTTAAATTCTAGTACCGTGCCCCCAAAACCAAAAAAAAAAAAAAAAAAAAACCAGAGGTATCATATAAGGGACCTTTTGTTCAGCATTTAAGATATGCAGATATGCTGTCACTCTGCTAAGTGCTTCACACATATTATCTTGTTTATATTCTTAAACCAACCCTGCAAAGTAAGCATAAATATCCCCACTTTAAAGATAAGACAGTTGAGGCCAAAGGAAGATAAGTAATCTGATTTCCTCGGATAAGTTTTCCGTAGTCAAAAATCTAAATTTAACTCAATGCCAGTGCCTACACTCTAAAACCACTGCACCATATTTTCTCCAAATAAGATGGGAAATCACGCTTTTAAAACCAACCTGGATCCTGGATCCAAGCCCTGCAGTTGGATTTTGATATTTAGAAAGGAGATTCATTTATTTTTCATCTTTTCCCCCCTCTCTTTTTCAGTAGATTGTTACTTGTTAGGATTTACAGCTTCATTCTCCAAACCTCCCATCAACTCTTAACCAAAACTTAGTATCAGAAACCTACATATTAGATGCCTAAAAGAAACAGAAAACCATATAATTTAGGTGGATGAATTGTTGTTATTCATATTTCACAGATGTATTCACTAAGTCTCAAAACATTTCAGGGAACCTCCTTAAATTACATAGCTAACAAGTAACAGAGAAGAGCCTGGAACCCAGGCATCCTGCCCTTGTTCTTGAGAGCCATCAGTATATGCAACATTTAAAGTTTTCACTCCAAACAAGAAAGTTCTTGTTCCATAGCTGGTGATCCTTAAACCATTTATATATAACTTGCCTTCTATATGAATAAAACTAGCTATTTTAGAAAGCTAATATTCTTTCTGCATTTTTTTCCATGACTTTCCCTCCATGATAATAGCTCTGTACCAGGCACTGCTGTGAGTTATTTATGCAACTTGATTTGTTTAATCCTCTTAAAAACTCTAGGAGGCAAAGTACTATTATTATACGTATTTCACAGATGAGGAAACTGAAGCCCAGGGATTAAATAACCTGCAAAGGTGGCAGAATTGGGATTTGAACCCAAGCAGCCTGAGGCCAGAGTCCATGTGCCATCCCCTACACTGTTCTGTCTCTCCATACAAAAGAAGTGCATGGAAACTGCACCCTGCAACCACCAGAGCTATTATTTTAGTACTATTTACACCACCACTGCTTAAAGATGTGGAAAATTTGGAGCGAGTCCAGGGATACATAATGAAAATTATTAATGTTTGAAAAATGAAACATAGGAGGAAAGGTTACAAGAAGTGAAAATTTTTATCCTTAAAAAGAGAAGTCTGAAGGGGAAGTTAATAACTCTTCAAAAGAATAAAGGATTGTTATGGAGGGGAGGGTAATCAGAGTTTATTCCCACTCCACAGAGGACAAAGTAAGAGAAAACCAGCTTAAATTGCAGCAGGAAGACATTAAACCAGCTATAAAGAAGAACTTCCATTAGGTAGCATTCTATCAATTGTGAATTTCAATTTAACCAGCCCTCCTTATTTTTCCAGTTCAAGCATTATTCCTAATGAGGTCAAGAATTCCCTTTTGAATCATGAATGATTAAATTACACTCAGGACAATATTAGTTTCAAATGTGTTTTATTTCTCAATTATTTGATAATCAGACACTCATACAAGGCTAATATGAAAATTATCAAATGAGAATATATGATTCCTCAGACTATGTGATTCCCAGACCTATCTGCTTAGGAAGAGTTTACATGACCAACAACTCCAGGTAGATGCGGCATCACTTTCTTGAGCTCTCTGTGAATAGAAGCAGACACGAATTTGTCTGTGCACTTTTGATAGAGTCCATCCCAGAAGCAAGGAGGTGAACTGTGTTGACCTCTTGTGGTTCTTTCCTGCCTGATGATTCTATAACCCCCTACATTGGGTCATTCATCCCAATAAAATTTCATTGCTAAAATCCATGGTTTCTTCACAACTGGGAAGAATAAAGTACAGCAATGGTACAGGTAACAATTGTTGATGGATAAGACAAATCAGGCCCCAAGCTAACTTGCAAAGATCTTAACTGCGTCTTTAGTTCAGAGTTCCTCACTGTGGCCCTTTGACCACTTTGTACTAGAATTATCTCTAGTATTGTACTGGTTAGAAATCAATCAGACTCTTTAAAGAGGGGCCCAAAAAAACTGCATTTTAAGCACTCTTCCAACCCATTTTTTCAAATGTACACTAAGCTTTAAGAACCAATGAGATTTGTGTCCAAGGATTTTATTCCACTACTAAGGAAAGGAATATCTAGAGAAATCAATATTTGTCCATCTGGTTACTAGAAAAAACCAGGAACAGAATCAGATGTCCAGAATTCCCATGCCAATAAATCCCTTATCATCTACTTGGAAGCATTACAAATGGATTTTTAGAAAATGTCCTGTGGAATATATACTTGACATCAAAGCAGTAATCAAAGTAATTTGTTTCTGTGCATAATTACTATGAAGAAAAATATCAATGACCTATGTGTTAGTCAGCTTACTTGGCACCACAAATAACTGAATCTCACCTACAAGAGACTCAAACTATAAAGAAATAGATTAGTTCATTCTAGGGGGAGTCTAGAGGTGAGGCAGGCTTCTGGGTCAGTTGATCCAATGGCTCAACCCTGCCATTTGAAACCCTATTTTATCATCTCTCCACTTCGCCATCCAGATCATTAGGCTAATCTGTCACTTCTCTCTCTGAAGGCCAGAATGTCATTCCAAGAAGGCCCCAGAAAGATTTTTTTTTCTTTCATTGGATCAAATAAGTGGAAGTTTATCCATTCCTCAACCAATTACTGGCAATAAGACTAAAAATATTACAAGACTATAGTACAATAAGACTAAAAAATAGTGGGGTGTAATAACCAGCTGGTGTGGAACAGAGGTGGGGAGTCAACCACAATGTGCTTTACAGCCCGACAGGGAAATGGCTAGAGAAGCTCCCATAACCTCCCCAGCCAGAGTCAATCCCCAGAGAAAAGCCACTCAGGGGCCTGGCCTCCACCAGGCACTTTCCCCACCCTTAGTGGACACAGGGCTATTTTCCATTTTCAGGGTATGTTAGCCAATGTTATCTTGGGGCAAGGCCTTCCTGACTCATACACTTAACCCACATTCATGACCATTAACCCAGTGCTTTCAGGAGTGAGAGGCATGTCTCCTTCTCTGTGTATAAGAGAGTGCCACACACACTCAAAATACACTTATATGTGCAAAGACAAATATCAGTTCTTTGTTTTCGTGTTTGAACTAATCTCCCTCCCAAGCCCATAACATTTGGGCATTAGAGTTAAGAGTGGTTCATTTTGGTCCAATCTAGTAAACTCAGAAGGGCCATTGTAAACAATTGCTATAGGTGATTCAGTCATCTTATTTGGTTTAAAGACTCAATATTTCAGATTTCCTCCTACTTCAAAATGGTGTTTGGGTATAGAGGAAGCCTTAATCATAGAGAAGAGACAGGAGGTTTGGGTCCACACAGCATCATCCCATTGCCAATCATGAGTGTTCCTCACTGCAAGGGGCCCCTTCAGAACATGCTGACTTCTCCACTCTGCCTCTGACCCACTCATTCTCCCTACATTTCCCTAGATCCAGGAGCAGTGGGCTTTCTCTCCACTCTTCCAGTTGGGATAGAACATCCCCATGTCCTACCCTCCTCCATTCATAGGTTGCATTTAAATTACATACTCCTGCCCCAACCATAATGGTGATGTAGTGTATGGATGAAGGCATCTGATAAAAGAGCATTAAAAGGAGCTATTTCAAAAGTATTATACCTAGTACACATGATAATGTGCAAAATACTCAGAGTATCCTTCAAAGCCACTGGATAAACTTATTCCACTAACTCATGAGGATATAGGGAGGAAAGAGTAGGACCAAACGTAGCTAACTATAAAAACATAAACAAAACCCATCATCCCTGTGAAATTTCAAAGCTGAAAAGATTTGTCTGTACCCTTAGAGACTAAGGTTTAAGTGCAAAAGGATAAAGTATCCATGAAATAAAAACAGAGACAAGTTTCCAGTAATCCTGACTGTGTCTAGACAGCCAACATCTAAAAGCCATATTGGCCAGAATCGCTTTTGCCATCAATCTGCATGGTGATGGGGCACGGAAGTATCAGTGACACCACTGCCATTAACACATAAGCTACAGAAAAGACACGAGTCAGTCCAGAGCCCCAGCAAAAGAGATCTTTCTAACTATAGAGAAGACTTCAGTGTCATCATAGTTTATCTACTTAGCTAATACTTTTTTCAGAAAAAATTACAAATTAAAACCAAACATAAGGCGTTTGATGAAATGTCATTCAGTGGTGTTGAATATTAATTCATATTTGAGTCAATTGTTGACCTTCAAAAAAAGAATATTGTTCTCTTTTTTTCCCTAGTATAATTACATACTTATATTTGAACCTAAACCCACATCCTATGCTTCTCCTACAAAGCATAGGCATGTACCATGCTGCAAGGAAAACCATGTATTTTAAAAAGTCATTGTATTTGTTAAGGAAAGAACCCATGACCTTCTCATAACTCAGATTGAAAAAAATTTAAAATTCAGTTTGTCTTTTAAACATTGTAAATATTTTTATATCAGGCCAGCCTCCATGCTAGAAGTAAATGCTAATTAGCCAGTCAATGCCAATAAAAAATGCATTAAAATTGGGGGAAAAGATAAGGTTAGAGCAGGTAGAAAGAGAAATGACTAGCTAGACTATGTTGACACTGCCAGTGCATGCCAATAGAAAAATATGTGTAATGTTTTCCTTATTAGCAATAAAGAAGATCCAAGATTTCCTCTATTTTTTCTGTTTCTGATTAAAACAGATGACTTCATAACTCAGAGACTGTTTTGGAAGTCCAACTTGAAGAAAGACATCCTCAGTTAAGGAGGCTATCTTAGTAACAAGAGGTTCATACAGAGAAATTCAGCCTGCCAAGAGGAGGTGACATCTAAGCCAGAATTTGAAGAATAAATGAGAATTCACATAGGCAGAAAAGACAGAAGGCAATGGTGAGGAAAGCATTCCAAGAAGAGTGAATGGCATGTGCAAGGCAGAGACGTGGGCCACTTCTTGGCCTATTCAAACCATCTCATCACACCACTGGTGTAAAGAAGAGGATGTGGGAGCCTTAAAAATAGGAGTGGGCTCCCAAGTGTCAGGTACTGCAGAGAAGCCGACATAAGACAAACACAGACTATTCCCACAGTGATCTTAGTGAGAATGGTGTCAGTGGCTGAGGCCAGGTTGCAGTGGGGTTTAGTAAACAGGATGTTAAAAGAATGAGCTATGATAGGGAAAAGAGAGATTGTCTAAATACTTGAAAGCATTGTAGAATACAAGGAAGGTTTTGTTCTGGTTTTGCTAGAATGGAGGAACTTGATCACATGTTAGGCTAAGGGAAGGAAGAGAGGAAGCTGAAAACACAGTAGAAAAAGTAGATCGTTGATACAGCAAGGCTCCAGGTGACACAGGAAGAACAGAGCAGGGAGGGTAATGCTTCCTATGGGTCCAGAGAATGATACAGATGTAAATAAGTTTGTAGATAAGGAGACAAGAAATTAAGAAGTTCCTGATTAATAATCTCTAATTTCTCATAAGTAGAAACTAAGGATATTTATTTATAAGTAAACACCGTTATGTTCTGTACATGCTTTAAGGTAGCTAAATGGGATGGTCCATCCACCAAGAGAAATTAGGATGGGCATCAAAGAGAAGACAAAGCTGTTAAAGGAAATAGAAGCACTCACCAGAAAGGAAGGAAGATAAGTGGTAAGGGATCTTGAGGCCCAAAGGATATTAGAAGTTATGAACTTGTACTGACACAAATATGCAGTTTGTGACTTTCTCCAACAGTATTCAACAGACTGACTGTGCCACTAGAAGTGTGTAGGAGATGCATGCCAAAAACATAAGCAGTGGGGAGATATGATGGTATTGGTGAGAGAGAAGTTATGATGAACAGTAGCAATTTTAGGCTGGTGCAGAAAGAAGTCAGAAAACTGAGTAATCGAGAAGCATGAGAGGCAGGCACTGTTGGGGTGACAGAGAAGGCAGTACACATGGGAGGCGCCATCCTAGAAAAGGGCTGTGGGGCTTGAGATTTCAGGTATGGAACAGTCCCATGATGGCAACATGTTGCTGTAGATGAGAATTGTTGATGTGGATTAGAGATGAAGGCCATTGGCACTGAGATCAAGGAATTGGAAATAGGGTGCTAAATATATTGTCTACATGATATAATAATTCACTCAGGTGATGATAGAAGTTGGAGAGGAGAAAAGTCCCCATGTCATTCACATGGGACAGATCAGAGAAGAAGGAGTTAAGGGAAACAGGGCATGGAGAGGAATATAAAAAGCTTGATGTGATCTTCAAAGCAGGGAGAATGTTTTGGAAATGAAGAGAAATGGTATCAAAGAAGCTGTAGAAAGTGAGAAAAGACACAGAGTGGGAGAAGTATAGACTCATTTAGAGGGATACAGATAAGCAACGTCTTCAGATGAGACATAGATCATGTCTTCTGACCTATGAAAGACAGGTGATGGTTAGGGCCAGAATGGGGAAGGAGTGCTGCAAGAAGAGGCTGAGGTGCCAGAAACACCGTGTAAAAAATAGATAGGAGGATCTCCATCTGGAAAATGGGTGGACACCCAGGAGAAATATAAAGGCAAAAAACTGAATGAAGATTGACAGAATCAGCACATCTATGGTGTTCAAGACCTCGGACTCAATTGAATTAACTGGACTCAATTTTCCATTTCCTTGGTAATGCTGTTAGGGTCTTGAAAAGGCCAAGGACCAGAGGAGTATGAGGCCTGGTCCTGCAGCTGCTCCCTACTTTAGCCTTGTGTGGAAACTGCCCCAGGGCTCCTGGTAATATCTAGCCCAGTGGCCTGAGCATCTCAACTGCCACGTCCAATTTTATTAAGGTTAGCTGTTGCTAGTAGGAATCATGCAAGTTCTTTTTCTTATTTAACTCTGGCATGTTGGTAAATTTTCTGCTGAGTTGTAGTATCTTCCCCAGCTTTAGTGTAGACTCTTTAAAACTGTGATTGCTATTACTGACCAATTTCGTTAGGTTACAACCTGGCTAGTAGTTCTTCTGTTTTGTTACCCAGGAAGGAAATAAATTTTAGATGCCGATTTTCCCTCTTCCACTGTCTGCTCATGGTCAAGTGACCCAGATAAATTGGGCCACTAATATTCACAGCTCAAGTGTGATGGCATCTAGGTTTTTGGTTTACAATTAAACAGAGTTATTAGAACTGTTACTAAAAATATTTATCATCTTAATTTCCTTGCCTGTACTGATGTAAGTTTTAACTATTCTTTCGACTTGTGAACTAAATGTTTTCTATGGGTTTCCCTTCATTGCTTTATGGTTAACCATCTCAATTACAATAAGACCAGATATTTATAGACTTCCTTGTTCTCTTCACTAATTTGATCTTTAATTCTTTAAACCTATCTCTCACAACTGTCACAGTAACCCAGAGAATATGTAAACTCACACACTCTGTAAAATGCCTAGATGAAAACTTCCACCATAATTTTATTTATTCACATCTATTTTTCCTAGCACATAGTCCACCATTTATACATTTTGAAAAAATAAATCAAAAGAAAGCTTTGTCTTTCACATTTCCCACATATACAGCTTTAATGGGTTCTTCTGTTATTTGAAACTATAATCATTGCTGCCAAAAGAGGCAAGTCTATATACATAAACCTTGTACTTACTATAGTAGATAAAGAGTTAAATCAAAGGGCCAGCTAGCGATCTAGTCCTGGGTAGGAAGAGAGGAGAGAAGCAGGACATCATGAGGTCTTTCTACACTCCTAAGCTCTGCTCACTTTATGTTCACTTACAGTGCTAACACCTAGAAAGCCCCAGGGAAACCAGGAGGAATTGGTCACCCTACCACAAGGGACCCTCTCCACTGTTCTCAATCTCTGCCTCCTCTTGATTTTGTCTGGACAAGAAGCTACTAGGTGTGTTTACCCTCACCCTAATTTCCCAGGTTCCCAAATCTGAAATTTTAAGGAAAGAAATATATCTTAAACATATATAACACATCTCAGTTTCTTAGGAATTACTACTATGTTCTTCACAAGATAGAATCAGCTTCATTTAAAGAATGATTTCTCAACCCTGACACTCGATATTTAGAATTGGATCATTTTTGTTGTGGGGAGGTGTCTTGTACATTGTAGAATGTTTAGCACCATCACTGGCCTCAACCCAGTATCCTCTACAGGGGGAATCCTGTAGCATCCCCCCTCCCCCATTGTGATAACCACAAATGTCTCCAAATATTGCCAAATGTCCTCTGGGAGGCAAAATCACCCCAGCTGAAAAATCGCTGATTTAAAAGACTATCCTCCCCACCGTACCTTCACCCCAAGAAGGACTGCTACGAAAGAAGGAAGGAAGGAAGGAAGGAAGGAAGGAAGGAAGGAAGGAAGGAAGGAAGGAAGAAAGAAAGAAAGAAAGAAAGAAAGAAAGAAAGAAGAGGAAGGAAGGAAGGAAGGAAAAAAGAAAGAAAGAAAGAAAGAAAAAGAAAGAAAGAAAGAAAGAAAGAGAAAGAAAGAAGGGAGGGAGGGACGGAAGGAAGGAAGGAAGGAGGGAAAGAAGGAAGAAGGGAAGGGAAGAAAGAAAGATCAAGGAAATGGGGAGGACAAAAAGAAAGTGTGTAAGAAAGGAAGGGAAAAAGAGAGGGAAAAAAAGAAAATATGGTAAAGATACTTATTATATTGTAAAAAAAATGAAAAAACAAAAGGGAAGACGGTTAGAAAGAAAATTAGATCTTGATTCCAAGAATAAAATACATTAATCCACTTTCCTCTAGACCTAATCCTAATTTCAAAGATGAGAAATTTATGGCAAAATCTTTAATCCTGCTTCCTCTTAAAATAGATTTAAGTTGATTAATTTATGTAAATAGAGATTTTGACAGAGAAAATATGAATCAGACTCTGACAGGTGCATAGATCAGAAGTCAGCCAATCCCACTGAAAAATATTTATTCTGAGCAGCTGACAGGCACACTGCTGGGAGAAGACTGGAGGCACAGAGGGCTTTGCTCATCTAAATCAACTGTTTACTATAAAGAAAAGAAATTTATTTTCTCACAGCTCTAGGGGCTGGGAAGTCCAAGATCAAGGCACTGGTATCTGGTGAGGGTTTTCTTGCTGCATCCTCACAGGGCAGAAGAGCAGAAGAGAGCAAAGCCACTCCTGCAGGCTGTTTTTATAGCAGCATTAATCCCTTCATGAGGGCAGAGTCCTCATGACCTAGACATGTCCCATTCTGCCCCAGCCCCCAACACTGTTACATTCAGGATTATGTTTCCAACACATAAATTTAAGGGAACACATTCAGAACATTGCACCTGGTAAAATGTTGAAGTGGTATACTCTATCAGGCCCCTCTGTGCATATCATTAAATGTTTTTTAAAACCTGTGCTCAAACTTTCTAAGGGCAAATAGTCTAAGTGATGATATAATAGATACAATAGACCTGTCATTTGTGGCTCCCAATGATTCTGTTAACCTCATTTTGGTAGTTTTATGCATGATTCATTAAGCTTTTCCCAAGAAGAATCTGAAAACCTCCATTTCAAACATCCCTTGCACATGACTAGCTTCAACCAAGCAAATGCACCCTGCAAGTCTTTGGATTTAAAAAATTAAAATTGATAAGGCCACAGCCTTTTCTGGCAAGCATTGGTCATAAAAGTGTTGAGTTAATCTGCAGCAGCTGTAGCAGAAGTTCTGGTGTTCAGGTGGTAGTTTTATGAATGTAGAGTGACAGGTGGCAGCAGCTGTGGACTTTCCACTGGAACAGCCTCAGAGAATAACTGAGCATTCTTCCTCGCTGCTCACTTCTGCTGTCTGGCATTCATGTTTGGTTCTCTCACCTGTCCCTAGAAATCTGTAAGTTCCTAATACCCTATAATAAATCTCTTTCTGCTTAATCAAACTTGAATGGGCTCTGTGGACTGCAATTGAACCCTGGCTGATAGGAAGGGGTGAAAAAAAGCCTCTTGCACATCAGCAAAGGAAGCTGCCCTAGCAGGGTTGAGCTGGACAAGGGATACAGAGAAAAAGAAAATGTAATGGTGATGGCCAATGGAGTCCCAAGCAGGTGGTTTATGAGTGAAAATAGAGAAAAACATTTCCAATGAAACGGATACGAGGGGAACTGGCAGGATCTCATTTTTCCCTCATCTCTTCCCAAAGCATTTATTTTGCCATTTTCATGTTCACTGGTTATTTGTGTCTGTCCCTCCCCCAGACTCTGAGCTCCTGAAGAGTAGAAACTAAGTTTTTCTTTTGTCACCCATGTCAGTATCTGAATATAGGACTTTGGACTTAGTAGATGTTTAGCAGGTGCTCTAGCAATACTTACTGAGTGTGGTGTGATATGGTTGTTTGTTGCATGACGTTCCCAGCTCCTCCTGAAGAGGGATGGAAGTTTCCGTTTACAGAAAATGGAGTAAACAGAAAAAAGTTTCCCTTGATTCTTTTTACTTCAGAATATGGCCTCAGAAAGTCTGTGTATGGGGTAAGGCTGAATGGATCCTGCCAGCCAGGAGTCTTATAGACAGCTAGCAGTGGCCCTGGTGGTTCTCTAATTTGTATTTATATCTGTACACGCCTCCTCCATCAAAATATGCCATATGCAACTAAAAGATATCGAATCAAATATTAATGCCCGAGGTGCCCACGCATTTTTGTAATGTCTTCAACCTTCTTTACAAAGGATTTTAAAGCACTCTTGTAATTTTACTTCAGCACAATGCAGTCAGCAAATATCAATTTCTCTCTGGGACCATGAAGACTTGTTAACTGCAGTTCTGCTATTCATGCCCTAGTGAGGGAAAGAGCTGCTGTGTCAGACTCTTGGAAATTATCTCAACTCTGTAGACCTTAGCATGAGGAAACTATAGAGCATGAGAAGTAAGATCATTTACCAGGCTCCTCCTGGATTGTTTTTAAGAGGGGATTTCAAATCATTCTGTCTTAAGTTCTTATCCCTTTTTCTCTGCCTGTTAGATCCTTACCCATTCTGTGAAGCTAAACTTAAATGCCACCTCCAAGAAGGCTTTCTCCACCCTACCAGAATGCTTCCAGAGTACTTTATTTCCCATTCATGTATCAAAAACTGCCTTTTCTGGTAATTATTTGTTCAAATCTTATATAGTCTACCAGATAAGCAACTTGAGAGTTAGGACCAGGTATTTTCCGTATTTACACCTCAGGCCACTGCAAGCCATGAAATATTTGTTGACTAGATACATGGGGAAAATCATCACTTTTATTATCAGGATTAGGATAGCAGGGTCCTGAAAGTTCAGGGAAAATTTAGTTGAAATAGGTTTTTGTGGTCTAGCTTAGGCATGAACTACCTTTTAAAAGCCTATTTTCCTGGGAAAAAAATCTAATTTACAAGACACCTTGTGTATGAATTGGGTGAAGATAAAAGCACACTGAGTCAGAATTAGCTCAATATAGAGTCAATCCCTAAAATAAAAGTAAGGCTTTTTCTGCCTTTTTCAATGACAAAATAATCATATTCCTTGTGCTTCATAAGCACTTCTTATATCCAGGCAGAGAGAAAACCTAGGAGGTTGGGTGGAGCTGTTTTTCTCTTCCTCTCACAGGAGTCCACTCTTAATTTCCTTTTAATTTTTACTTACAGAATCGTAATTAACTCTCAGCAAAATAAGTCACCAGTATTTAGCAAGTAGTTTTATGGCACTGTCAAATTTGTTTTATGGCACTGTCAAATTTTGACTCTGTGTACCCTGAAGTGTTTGTTAAGCATGAACAGTTAATAAATACGTAGGTACTCACTAAATGGTGCCCTGATAGGCATTGCTCACTTTTGCCCAATGCAGACAACTGGCATGGCATTCCTTCAGGGTTATTAGCAAAGATTTCTATGGCAACTTAAGGTTGGGGCTTTTAGTTCCACATCTACAAAACTTAATATTTTCTCCTGGATTCTATCCCTACTGCAACAGAGTGCAGTGGCACGATCACAGCTCACTATAACCTCTACCTACCTAGGCTCAATGATCCTCCCTCCTCAGCCTCCAGAGTAGCTGGAACTACAGGAGCACACCACGATGTGTGGCTAATTTTCGTGTTTTTTTGTAGTGATGGGGTTTTGCCATGCTTCTCAGGCTGGTCTCAAACTCCTGGGCTCAAGCAGTTCGCTCACCTCAGCCTCCCAAAGTGCTGAAATTACAAGCATGAGCCACTGTGCCTGGCCCTATCCCTACAATTCTAGCAGATTATCTCCAGGAGAAAAGTGTTGCCTTAGATCAGCTTTTCCCAAGTGTTTCAGTGATGTTAACAGTTAATATATAGAAAATGAGCCAAATGAGTTTGAAAAATACAGTACTGAATTTAGCAAAATTAAGCAGATTAACTTACTTGGGGACATCACAGAGCCTTTAACACAATAGTGTTCAGTGTGAATCTCACAATGATTTCTCAAGAAACCTGTGTTCTGAACATATATTTTAGAAAATGCTGCCTTATAATATGGCTTGCCCTGGTCTTTCCCCCAAATGCCAAAGACTAGTGTAGAAAGCAAGGGTGAGTGATGCCAATGCCATTTTAATACTTTTTCTATAAATTATATCATAAAATGTGATGACTTTCTCATTACAAAAATTTGCAGAACACTCATCAATACTTTAAAAAGAACCAAACGCCTCGGCACCACAAATATTTTCTGACCACCATCAACTTTTGTTCATCATGCTTAAGCTAACTTTCTCCCTAAATCTTTTCTTAAGAGTTTATTATTACTATTGTAACTGTCCTTTATGGAGTTTTTAATATGTTCTAGGGACTGGGCTAAATGCAGTTCTTAATCCTCAAACCCTACGAGGTGGAAACTTTTACTAAGAAAACTGAGACTCAGACAACTCACCCAAGTAAATGACAAGGCCAAGATTCCAGGCCAGGTCTCCAGGACTCTAGGGTCCATGCCATAGTCACTGGGAGGCACAGCCTCATCACTATGACTCTGTAGATATATATGTGCTGTTCTCATGGGCTCCCATGACCAGCTGCCCTTGTGTCCACGTAAACACATGCCAACCAAAGCCCTCCAGGAGGCTGGATGTCAGTTCCTTCTTTGAATATCTCCTTATAGCTAATCAAAGGGATAGGTGTTAGTTAACTAATTAATTTCCCACTTCGCTCTGAGTTGCTGTATTCTCATGGACTCCCTCTAGCACACTGGAGTAAAAGAGAGGTGCCTTTCATGCTCTTGCCAATAAAGGCAGAATAGAGTTTAGTCACCAAAGATTTAACTTCGCATCTACTGCATTCTCTCTTGTAGACAGAAAAAACATCACAGAGAAAAAGCAGTGCATTCCTGATGTCAGATTCCCCACAACATTTTCCCCATTTGGATTTGTCTCCCTCTCCATCCCTATAGATAATCCTTGGTAACAACTAGGACAGGGTTCATGTTTAACAGTTGACCAAGTGCTGTGGCCTCAGCATTTTACCACCTGCTTTCACTAGCATCCTGATTGTCTTCTTCCCTGAACTTTTAAAATAACATTTGAACAAAAAGGACAATGTTTCTTGTTTCTTGCCAGACACCTGGGCATTTCCTCCCACTGCTTTGTTTGCATGTTATTCTTTAATCAACAGGTCATGCTACAATTGCATTATCCAATTTTACATGTGAAGAAATGAGGCACATGGGGACCCACAAGGATCGTAATAGTGATAACTTTCCAGGCTGTTCAAGCAGGAAAAGGAGGAAAGAAATATCCACAGTGATGTTAGGTCTGCCTTTTCTGTGTTCTCATGTTAGATCCTCTTCCTCAACTCCTAGGAAGATTGTTGCAACTCCCAGGAAGATTGTTGCAACTCCCTGAACCCAATTACAAAATTACAGTCAAGACTTAAACACAAACTCTTTGACGAAATATTCTCCAGAAACAAAGTAAATTTAACTTGCTGTTGAATAAGAGCTTTACTCCATGAGTTAATAGTACTAACTTTTAAAAGTGAGTTTGTTTCCATGTTGTTGGGATTAAACCACTACCTTGACCTCTGTTTATTCATGTCCTCTGATTCCAGTATTACTTAGACATTATGGCCCTTTATGTGCCAGAGAGTAATAACATTGGGCTTCAACTCACAGGTCCTCACATCTCTATCTGGCCAATTCTCTTGGGGTCAAATATCTTGAGAGCTGAGTGTATGTGAGGCAGTGGGGGGACAAATACCTCTGAGAGATAAGACAAAGACCCTGCATGTGGAGGTTATTTGCTCTTTCCGAGAGGCGTTATTGTCAAGTGAAAACAGAATGCAATCCCGGGACAAAGCACATCTGGTTACTTGCAACCCAGCTCTATCACCTACGAGCTTCATGACCTAGGGCAAATTATTTAACCTTTCTGAGTCTCCGATTTCTCACCTGTGTAATTATAGTTCCTGTCTATACCTTATTAAAGTTTTAAGAATAAAATTTAATAACATGTATGAAAATTTCTATCACATTGCCTGCCACATAAGAGGTAGTTATAAATATTAACTTCCTTCATGTCCCTCATCTTCTTCAGGGTAAAGTAACTAGGTAATAACAATACTTTGTCTCAAAAGAACTTGTGAGAAAATATTGTGAGAACACCTACAACATAGTAAATACTCAACAGTGATAAAAATAATAATAAGACCAGCAGCTACCATACCATCATTACCTGCTGTGTTAGTCCATTCTCACACTGCTGAAAAGAACTACCTGAGGCTGGGTAATTTACAAAGGAAAGAGATTTAATTGACTCACGGTTCTGCATGGCTGGGGAGGCCTCAGGAAACTTACAACCATGGTGGAAGGCAACGGGGAAGCAAAGCACCTCCTTCACAAGGCTGCAGGAGAGAGGGAAGGAAAGTGCCACACTTTTTAACCATCAGATCAGATAGTGAGAACTCCCTCAATACCACGAGTACAGCATGGGGGAAACGACCCCCATGACCCCCCTGATCCAATCAACTCCCATCAAGTGCCTCCCTTACCATGTGGGGATTACAATTCGAGATGAGATTTGGGTGGGAACACAGAGCCAAACCATATCACCTATTATCATTTTTTAAATTGAAATGTTTTCAACGCACACCAGCCTGATGGCCTGAGTGGATCGTGCCTCATGTGTGTCCTCATATGCCTTTATTCCTGGTGGAGGGGATGGGCAGCAGGTGAGGGACACATTTATCTTAACATCACTTAAGTCTCAGGAGACTTTCCTTCCTAGGATCTCTTCTACTCCAACCTAGTTTTCAATCAGGTAAACTAGAAAACCAGGATAAGGGATTTTAAAATCTGATATCTGAACACAAAAGCCTGGAGTGTTTTCTTTGCTTTCCTTCTAGAGTTCATTAAAAATGAGAATGTTTGATCTAGACATGGAGTCTGTGGCTCATGTCACCCACCCACATTTCCTTAGGATAGTTTGGCCTTCTGGGGCTTGCACAACCAAAGGCCCTGTGGTCATGGCTTCTCTTCGGTCCCAAGTCCCTGTGCTTGGTTTGATTCATCTACTACAGACAAATAAGCTCATCTAGTCTCTGTCTCACTTCATATTTACATGTAGTAATAGACAAAAATTCATGTACATTGTTAATTTTTAAATTAATATAATCTTCCTGTGGTATTTCATTTGAATTTAACACAAAAATGCTTTCGTGTCGCCCAGTAGTACTATTTTTTATATACATTTAGGCTAAACTGTCACAAAAGAGTAAAATATTATCTTAAAGGTAACTTCACTTGAAAAATGTACCACCTTATTCATGAATTCTATCATCATTAGACCATTATTGTCCATACTAATGTCATCCTATGTCTTTCTATACCCTCTTTCTGAGACAGAATACATGCAGGACTCCTCTTTTGGAGCCAACATGAAAACATAGCACTATTTTATCCAAGATTTTAAATGCCTGGAAATATTGATCCAGCCTGCTAGCCTACTCAGAAGGATGCTGCACTTGCTGCCTTGTGCTTAGAGACAATCTAATAAAAGCTTGCTGAATAATAAACAATGGGAGCCCACCAATTCTAAAAATTTAGATTGACAGGAATAATCCCCTCCCTGGAAAAGACAGACCAGCGGGCGCTTCCCATAAACCCATTACTGCCCACTCACCCATAAGCCAATAGAAGATGTTGGGTTATTGGAACTCCTAGCTTTAAGAGAAATTGCTTTCCTAAATTTGACTTCCCACACTAAATATAAAATATGGACCATCTGTAATGAAGGGATTGCAGCCCAAACAGCCATCATCTCCTGAGGCAGAGGTTAGAAGGTTGATGCACATTGGTTCCAAAGGGATGGGGATGGGGATGACCTTTTACCTTGAAAATGGTCACTTGGAGCTGTAATGTGAGAGAGAGGGGTCAGGTATTAGCCAGTAAAGTGTCTCCAAAGCTTCTGCCTTGTTAGATTCTTACATGAGGTGGGCTGGGAGAAGCCACAAAAGCAATATGAGAAAACAGCATCAATTCTCATAAACATGAGAATGTAATACAGAGGGAATGGGAAACTGGATATATCTCAGACAAGGAATACATTTCAAAGCCTTTCAAAATAAACAAGTAACTGTAGGTAAAAGACAAAGGATTTGGAAAGGAAACAATTTTATATTTATTTGTGACACACTTTTGACCATTTGATTGGCGTGTCAGTGCTGCCACTTGTCTCCAACCTGCAGGCAAAGCATAATTTCTTCGAGGCTGATTCTTTTACAGAAAAACACTTTATAAAAACAATTTCTGGAGTTCAGCAAAATTCCCATTGTCCATGTCTGAGATTTGTTTAATTCTAACAAAAAAAATATGACAGCAATGGAAGAGTAGCTCCAAAATACTGAATGCTTTGTAAGCAGTAGCTTTTAGAACAAAAGGGAGGAGGCTGCAAAGATTTCCTTTGAGAACAGAGTGCCTCATTCAAGACAGGGTGACATTATACAGGAATCTGAACTGAATAGGCAGGTGGGGGACACCACAGGCTGATGGGAAGTTCCATGGTGGAGTGCATTAATACAGGGTGAGATCAGGAGGATGGTTTCAATAAACACACAGGAACTTACACATCCATCAGCCTCCTGGAGGCTAGCAGCAGAGTTCTGGAGTTCTCATTTCAAAATATAAGTGAGGAAAAATGGAGGCTGCCCGACTTTAGGTTTTGTCATAATTGACATTTTGGGAAGACAAGATTGACCTGATTAATCATGAATAAAAATTGAATGTGATATTTCTCTCTTTTATCGCAAAAAGAAGTCTTTCCCACTCAGCTCTCTTAGGCCGTCTCTCCTAGGCCACTCACAGTTTTTAGCAAAACGATTCTCAATGCACGGCATACATGGAAATTAAACTTCAAAGAAAGAAGAAACAATTAATAGCTGTTCCAGTTAGTAGAACCTTCATCAGCTTGGTATGAGAAAGAAAAATGACAGAGTAATATTGCCACTAGCAATTCCTAAGTCATGTGATTTTTTTTTTTTTTGGAATAGATCAATGTTGGTTGCCAAGCAACACACACACAAAAAGAAAAAAGAAAAAGAAAAGAAAAAGAGAAGGAAACATTGTTATGTTTTGATAAATTTCCTATTTTAAAAAATTCATGGATTTCATACTGATATTATCATTATAATTATTTTCAAGCTTTGTATTACCTTAAAGGCGGATCAGCTTCATTAATTGAGAATAACTTTGGTGAACAATGGACAATATGCAAAATATACTTGGTAAATAAATAGTGAACTTTAGAAACAAGAGCTGAAAATTCATAGTTGCCACCTTGGAGTGCTTTATTAATGATACACGTATGTTTATTAATGAGTTCATTGCCTTTGTGTCACACTTATGTCACCATCAAATATTAATGTTTTCTATATTATAATAATATCTATTGATATAACTGAAATTTGCTTTCCAGTAGATGTCACCATGAATAATACTTCTGAAATACTAAAATCAATAAGAAGAATATTAGGGGGGCATTATAGTAGGTCAATGAAAAGAATTCCTCTTAAACACTGCATATAACATAAACCAACTAAATATACCAAGTTGCAATTTTAAATACATAAATATAGAAATTACAGATATAGATCTTATAATATGCAACATTACATTGCCTGAAATAATAGAATAAAGCTACCAAATGAATGAAAAGAGGCTCTGTGGATTCTCTAATTTAAAGTCAAGCTCCTTCTCATTGTTGGAATTAATAAGCATCAGTTTCTTTCAGCATGACAGAAGATCATGTAGACAAGAGGTAGACTAAGTGGTTCAAATAAATCCTAAATTCATTTACCCTTGGATAAGATGGCCGCTGTTCCTCCCTCCACTCACTCCTCCCACAATTGCAAGCTCTTGTTCAGAAGCCATTTTTTTTTTCACTCCATGTTGCGCAGGATCGGACAGTGTCTGTGCGAACAAGGGACCTTCCCAGTGAATACCAAGGCAGAAATGTTCGCCCGGCCCCTGGAGCTCTGACCAGAGGCAATTGTCGGGGCAGCTGGGAGTCTGGCTGTACTATCTGGAGATCAATAGAGCACTTCAGCCTAGCGCTTTACAGAGCTACTAATAACGACAGAGGGACAGCAGGCTTCCATAACTAAGGGAGAAAAACCATGAGTATTCAAAAGACACACAACCCACCTAGATGCTGGTTAAGTGTGAAATTATCTATTTCATTATTTTTTAATTTCTCTCATAGGCAAGGCTGTCTGGGATAGGCAAAACAAAAGCATGTTCCCCTGATTACCTCTTGCTTTATGTAGCTTTGGACTGCCCTCAGAGGTCCTCACCCTACTACATTCTGCTGAAACTTGCTTGAATGTCATTGCTCACACTTGGACTAATCCAAGGGCAATTCCTTCTGGGCCTGTCTAGCTCATCTGACAAAGTCAAGGTGTATCACTAGCATAATGGTTGAACATGTACTCCTCCTGAATCATGCAATAATTCTAGAATTGCTGCTGTCTTAATCCAGAGTATCTATCAATAGTAAGAATTTCAGACCCCATTGTTAAGTCAACAGGAATGCAGACTGGACATCCTTCCACTCCGACATCACAGGCCATTGCCTGTTTTACTATGTGCAGGGGAGGGTTAACTGTAACAGCTAACAGTGCCAGGGGCTGTTCTAAGCACTTGACATGTATTAGTTTTCTAATTTTCATAATGACTCTACAAGATAGGCCCTGTCTTTGTGTGCATTTTACAGTAGAAGTGATTGCTCAGTGTTCCACAGCTTGTAAATCTGGGCCAGAAATGTGAACTCTGAGCATCTGGCTCCCAAGCCCAGAATCTTACTCATTACCCAACAGCTGCCTCTCACAGACTGTCACACTATAAGGGGCTCCTTCTTGATATTTGTAGCTAGTTTCTAGCAGGATACCAACTGGGAAGCTGCCCTGATTTGGACCCTCCTGTAGTAACTTTTTTTTTAATTTTGTCAATCACCTAGTTCAGAGATTACTGATTACCTGAATGTCTCTTGCTCTGAACATTGCAAGAACCACAAAAAGAATTTGTTAAGCAGGTTGGAAACAATAGCTAGGAGCACTGCACTGTCTCTTCAAAGATCCTCTCTCAGACCCAAGCCTCGGGCTCACCACCTTCTTGGCAAGCTCTACCTTGTTGGTTATCTTATCATAATCCTCAAGAAATCCTACTAAGAAGTCTCAGGTGTTCATGGTGTCCCTGGTCACACTGGCCAGCCTGGCCTCATGTTCCATACTGGGCACCCTCTAGCCATTAGCAATCTGAAGGGAGCTAGGAATTATGCCCATGTTTTCTGTAAGAAATGTATGAATGTGGCTGTTAAAGGATTATCTTCAGGGAAAGAGAAACAGATATATTTATCTAATAGAACTGGTTCTTAAATTTCAGTGAGCATTGGAACCACCTGAGGCACTTATTAGAATGACAGATCCACCTCACTTCCATTCCCTCCTAGAAAATTCTGACTTGATAGGGCCCAGGGATTCACATTGTTAAAAGATAGTCCACTGACGTTACTTCCAGGACAGCTTCTCTGTCGTTTATCCTGATTTCCATTTCAGCACTTGCCCCTGACTAATGAGTCTGTGTCCCTGGGCTCAGAACAGACTAAAATACACACACGCACGTATACACACACGCACGTACACGCACACACACACACAAAATAAAACAAAACAACAACAAAATTTTGAAACTCTTACTTGTTCTTAACACATTATCTACTTCAAACCCCCAAGGCCACAGAGGGTAAGTGATTCTCTCAAGTAGATCTTAAACCATATCTTTCATGTTTTACTTCTTTCCTCTAACACGTACTACCTCCCTTCTCTAAGGTATTCTGAATAAGGAATAATAAAACATGTATTTTTGCATATATAAAGATAACATTTATTGAAAAGTTAGAAAATTCTATAAAAGGCTGGCCACATTTTTACAGGATCAAAAGAATCACAGATTTTTAAAATATATATATAATCCAGAGGTAATAAAAGTATCTATTTGGTGTCTTAACATTAGCCATCCTGATTCCTATGCTAATTTTTTACCTTGTGTAGGAGGTCACTAAAAAAAAAATCTGTATGTGCCTCAGTTTATCTTTCATCAATGCAATACACGGGGCATTGTAATCTAAAGATTATAATCAGCATTCAAAAAACTCAAAATAGAAACATATTTTCACCTTCAACAAATAATTATGTATGAAAATCAAAAGTTTTCAGGAAAGGTAATTGAAGTGATTCTTTTTTCTCAATACAAAAATATTAACTGCAACTCCTTGAAGAAGCTTCCCTAAAGTATGTCAAGTATGATGTGTCTTATGGAAACGTTTCTTTAAAGCAACCATTCCCAAGGTTGTATTTTATATTATGGCAAAGTGGGAAGCAAATGTATTCCTCTTGGCAATTTTACCAAAAAAAAAAAAAAAAAAAAAAAGTCACAGAGATTATCATTATGTAACATCAAATAGTTGGATAAAACTAGAGAAATTCAGTCATGTATCCAAATAGTTGGTATAAACTATACTAACATGTAATAGTTAAAAGGAATTTGCTAATTCGTTTCATTTAGATTGAAGCAGCAATAACTAACATGCTTATCATGAACAAAGCACAGTGCTAGAAAATTTGGTATTGGGCATACGCAGCAATTAAAGGCCAACCAAGTGTCAAACATTTCTAGGTTTGGTGCATAGATGGGGAAGGAAGAAAATGGGAGTAGAAAAATTTGTACCTAGAAACTATTATGGTACCAGAACTAGAAAGACATAATTAATGCTTAAGAATTACAATGATGAGAACTATATCAAATGACTGAAGGAGAGACCAATGCATTACTAAAGAATTTTCTAGGTTTGTTTTTATTTTTATTTTGTTGTTGTTGTTGTTGTTTTGTGAGATGGAGTTTAGCTCTTGTCACCCATGCTAGAGGGGAATGGCGTGATCTCGGCTCACTGCAACTTTCGCCTCCTGGGTTCAAGCAATTCTCCTGCCTCATCCTCTTGAGTAGCTGGGATTACAGACGCCCATCACCACGCCCAGCTAATTTTTGTATTTTTAGTACAGACGGGGTTTCACCATGTTGGCCAGGCTAGTCTCAAATTCCTGACCTCAGGTGATCCACCCGCCTCAGCCTCCCAAGGTGCTGAGATTACATGTGAGCCACCACGCCTGGCCCAATTTTCTAGTTAACATTGCTTTGCAGTCGAAATGCAGACAGGCCCATCCAGAAGATTAGAATCTCTCAATAGATCTCCAAGCCTTCTTTAGCTCATTGCTTACCAATCTCCTGCATAGCCTCCTTGTCCTAATTCTTCCATCACCTTCCCCCTTCATCCTCCTCCTCATTCATCCATTTATCATTCAGTCCCTGTAAGAGATCTTAATGTTTGGAAGAAACCAGCTTTGTAAAGGAAGAGTAGAAATCCCCTGTGTAGGGCAATGCTGTCAGTTAAAAACAAAATAGATTTCATTGTTTAAAAGACAATCAACGTTTTAAAGTTGTTTCAATAACGTTATAAATTATGACAATTATAATCACTGGGATTTTTATTTTGCTGTGTCTCTTGACCTCAAAAAAAAAGTTTCAAGGAAAATAAGATTTATTTGGTCAAAACATTTGACATTTACTTCATTACTCAGTGCACTAAATTCTCTCTAAATAAATTCCATACTGATCTGACTTTCCCCATGAAAATCTGCACAGTGAACTCCTAGTTTATTATGCCTACTTGAAAAGGGTAATTTAATAAGGCATCAGTACAAATACTTAATTGTGAATGGCTATCGACAATGCCTTTAAACAGTTGCATATTTGCCAGATTTAGCTAATGGAAGTAGAATTGCCACTTAATGTCTCAGCTTGCACTGGTGGAAAATAAATTGTATCTGACATTCCTTTGGCTTTTAAAGGACATACTTAGATAATATTTACAGTCAAATTGATCTATTGTTGCATTTATGTTTTCTTGGGTTTAAAAAAGGGATCAAATGGGTTCTAAAGGATAATATTTCTTTGTATCTGCTTAGTTTGGGATGCTTTTGCACAGACATGCCTCATTTAGTGGGTGTCTAACCAAGGTCTAAATATCTGAATGGGAAGTAGACATTTCAACCAGGCATACAGTTGTTCTAGCTCCATCTCAAAGACTCGGGTGTGTGGGAGATGAGCTGGTCAGTGAGCAGGGCTGTTCACCTTTCATGGAGATCATATAGACAGAATTTGCTTTTTTAAGCCACCTGCTATATGCTGTGATCAGGAAGAAGAAAGAGGTCATAGAAGAGAACCAATATTTCAACATCTAATACTTGCCAGGCACTCTTCCAAGTATACTATGTTACGTCATTCACTCCTGAAAACAAAACAATGAGTTATAGTATTGTTATCTTAGTATTTTTTTAGGCTTCTGTTTCTGTGAAATTCAAAAGCAGGCAAGTCGTATCATTATTGATGGTGTTAAAAATCAGGAGCATGTTTACCTTAGAAGGTGGTAACTGGAAGCTAGCACAGGGGACTGCTTGGGTACACTGGTCAGAGTGCTGGCTACGTTGATGTGTTTATGGATCCATGTGTTGCATTAGTCTGCTCAGGCTGCCATAACAAAATATCACAGACTGGGTGGCTTAAACAACAATATTTATTTTCTCATAGTTCTAGAGGCTTCAGATTCCAAGATCCATGAGTAAGTATGGTTAGCTTCTAGTGAGAGCTCTCTTTATGGCTTGCAGTTGGCTGCCTTCTATGTTCTCATGAGAGATAAAGAGAGAAATACAGACAGAGAGAGAGAGAGAGAGATTCTTTTCTTGTAAGGCCACCAGTCCTATTGGATTAGGACCCCACTCTTACGATCTCATGTAAATTTAACTATCTCCTAAAAGCCCTGTCTCCAAACGTGGTCACATTGGGAGTTAGAGCTTCAACATACACACTTTGTGGGAAGACAATTTGGTCCATAGCATCTGTCTAACTCAAACTGCTATCAAGATAGAAAACATGATCATCATCCTAGAAAGTTGCCTTTTCTCACCCACAGAGATGGTCACTGTCCTAATTTTTTGCACCATAGGTTGGTTTTAACTGTTCTAGAACTCTACATGAATGGAATCATGTAGCAGGTACTCTTTTACATAAGGCTTCTTTTACTCAATATGTTTTCAAGACTCATCTGTGTTGCACATACCAGTAGTTTGTTCCTTTTTTATTCCTGAGGAGTATCCCCTTGTACACATATACCACATTTTGTTGATCTCTTCTCTTATTAATGGACATATGGGTCATTTCCAGCTTGGGGTTATTGTGAATATGGTTTCCATAAACATTCTTGTGTGAGTCTTTTAGTAGACATGTTTTTATTTCTCCTGGATAAATACATAGAAGTGGAATTGCTGGGGCCTTAAAGCAGATATAGGGTATTATTATCTTGATTTCAGCATGATATATGATGGATTTTCATATATCCTTGTGATAAAGAAAAAGAAGTTTGAGATTATGAGAGCAGAGTTAGGAGAAATTATATCTGAACAAATGGATTTTCTCAAAGTATTAATCAGAATCAAAATCAGCCAGAAAAGAGGTCTTTAATGATGTGCTCTGGGACCTAGGCCTACCCCCTTGTAATCAATATTTTTATAGTAACTTAGATAAAGACTCACATTAGACATGCTCAACAAATCTTTAACAGACTTAAAGGACTTGCTGATTCTATCAGTGCCATAATCATAGTGTTCCCTGATCATGCCATGGACCCTCACCCACTATCTTTTGCACAGTCCTTCTCCTCCCTGAAAAAGGCCCTTCCTGAAAGCTGAGGTAACTATAAGTGCAATGTGGGCCATCACTCTGGCATGGCAAATTTTCAAAAATACCTAATGCATATTTAGAATTGTAAGAAATACATCAAGTTGCTAATAGTCTCTCTGGTTTCTACATCAAGCCACATTTAATTCTATGATGAGGCATCAAAACGCAAGAAAAAAAAATCAGAAAAGGCATTTTAAGAATTTCTTTGGAGAGAATATCCACAATAGAGAGATGAGTCTGAAATTTTCTTAATAAATTTACTTCACCAGCCCAAACTCATAGAGTCCAATATTAGTCCTTACAAACCATTCACTATTGTGTTCCCAGGCCAAGAGCTAAGTGAGAAGAGTTAAGCTGGTCTTGCTTTGGACCCTCATAGACTCAAATGTTGGTTTTGGTCTAATGTTGAGGATTTGAATTGAAATTGTTCTTATTTCAGCCTTGTATTTGGGATTACATTTCTCTAGATGCCAAACCAGTCTTCACCAAGGCTTAAAAGAAGGAAAGGAAGCTAGCAGATCTTTCTCTACACTATCACAGACAGGAACATCCTTCACTCCTCTCATCCCCATATAACTAGAATAATAATGAGGAAGACATGAGATATAAAGGCCAAAGGCTATTCTTTTCAGGTCATTGCAAGAATATGTAAAATGTGTACCTAGGAGTAGATGTGTTACATGGTTTCACATTCTATATCCTCAATTAAACAGCAAAAATTTACATTTAAAAAAGAACTGATCAACCTAGAGTTAAAAGGCCATCTCAACAAAAGGCTTTGATATGGCATTTCAAATTTAACTATATTCTAGAGAATGCCTCTGAATTGGTTAGCTCAACTATTCCAATTTACTCATTATGTAGTAATGAACCAGTGCCTTAGATTCACCACCATATCTGCCCACAATTTTCAGAATACTCAGGGGAGCCATACAGCTAATCTAATTCTGATGAGGCATCTCACCTAAAACATGCCCCTGGACACCAAGGGATATCAAAGGGGACTCAATAAAGTTAATTACTATTCCTAACAAATCAGCTCATAGTACCCACCTAACCTGGTGGAAGAGCTAAAACTTTAGGATCTCATATGCAGTTTTATTGATTTGTGTACCAAAATTGACAGAATAGCACATGGCCTATATTAATTAACTTATTCACTCATTCTACAAATACTTTTTGTTAAAGAGATGAAGTCTCATATGTTTCCCAGGCTGAATACAGTGGCTATTCACAAGTGCAACCTCAAACTCCTGGGCTCTAGCAATCCTCCTGCCTCAGTCTCCCAAGTGACTAGAACTACAGGCACTATACAAATACTTTTTGAGTACTGACAATGTGCCAATACATGTTGTGCTATACCCTGACTGTACATTTTCTAGTCAATTAGGACAAATCTTTGAGTAGCTAATTGGATACCCTTTACGGTTAATCCAATTTTATTTTAGGAACAAGTTGGAGGATTCTTTTGTTTGCCAGATAATGCACTTGAATACTTCAGAAAAGGGGAGACTAAATGTATATGGGTCTGAAACTGACAAGTTGTTGAGAACTGAGGTGGCTCTGCAGACCAGCAATTCTTGCCATTTTTCATTGGCAATATGATCCTCTGATTCTTCATAAACATGATGCATTCCCCTGTCTTTGTTGGTCAGGTTCCTTTCCTTACTCCTAGTTCTTGGTCCCTCACAATTTTGGTGTCTGACCATTTTGCCACAATCATGATGTCAACTTTGTTATGGTTAGGAGCTACATTTCTCAGAACATCCTTCCCTGTATGGGTCTAAGTTAGAGTTGATGAAAAGATGAACTTGCATGGCCAGGTTGCATACCTACATTGTGGCTTTATAAATTACAACAACAACAATAATAGTAATAATGACCAAGCCACTTCAAGAATCCAGATTGTAACGAAAAAATAAGCTTTTACTCTAAGATCAAAAACAAAACAAGGATGCTCACTCTTGCCACTTTTATTCAACACAGTACTGAAAGCTCAAGCCAGAGCAATTAGACAAGAGAAAAAAATTGACATCCAAATAGAAAAAGAAGAAATTAAATTGTCTTTGTTTGCGGAAGACATGATCTTATATATAGAAAACTCTAAAGACTCCACCAGAAAAGTGTTAGAACTAATGCATTTGGTAAGGTTATAGAATACAAAATCAACATACAAAAATCAGTTGTATTTTAATTCATTAAGCAGGAACTATCCAAAAAAGAAATCAAGAAAACTATTTTATTTACAATAGCTACCAAAAAATACTTAGAAATAAATTTAGCCAAGGAGGTGAAAGATCTCTACACTGAAAACTATAAAACATTGATCAATGAAATTAAAGAAGACACAATAAATGGAGAGACATCCCATGTTCACAGATTGGAAGAATTAATATTGTTAAAACGTACATACTACACAAAGCTATCTTTAGCAATGCAAGCCCTATCAAAGTTCCAAAGTTTCTATAACATATTGCACAGAAATAGAAAAAACAAAAATTTATATGGAAGCACAAAAGACCCAGATACACAAAGTAATCTTGAGGAAAAAAACAAAGCTGGAGGCATCATACTACCTGATTTAAAAACCTACTACAAAGCTATAGCAATCAAAACAGCATGGTACTGGCATGAAGACAGACACATAGATGAACAGAAAACAATACAGAGCTCAGAAATAAATCTACATATTTATGATCAATTGATTTCCAACAAAGGTACCAAAAACACACAATGGGGAATGGACAGTCTTCAATAAATGCCACTAGAAAAACTGGATTTCCACATGCAAAAAAATAAAATTAGACCCTCATCTCACATCATATACAAAAATCAACTCAAAAAGAATTAAATACTTAAACATAATACCAGAAACCAGAAGAAAACACAGAGGAAAGACTCCATGACATTTATCTGGGAAATAATTTTTTGGATGTGAACCCGAACTCACAGGCAACAAAAGCAAAAATACACTAATGGGATTACATCAAACTAAATAGCTTCTGCATTGCAAACAGTCAACAGTGAGCAGACAACCTACAGAATGGAGAACGTATTTTTGCAAGCCATACATCTAATAAGGGGTTAATATACAAAATGTATAAGGAACTCAAACAAATCAATAGTAAGAAAACCATTCAATTAAAAGTGGGCAAAGGACCTCAACAGACATTTCTGAAAAGAAGACATACAAATGGCCAATGGGACCAGTCATGCATTGTTTAATAATGGGGATACATTCTAAGAAATGTATTGTTAGGTGATTTAGTCATTGTGTAAATATTATAGAGTGTTTACACAAATCTAGATGGTATAGCCTATCACACACACCTAGGCAATACGGTATACACTATTGCTCCTAGTTTATAAACCTGTACAGCATGTTACTATACTGAATACTTCAGGGAATGTAACACAGTGGTAAGTATTTGTGTATCTAAACATATCTAAATATAGAAAAAGTGCATTAAGAAAACAGTACAAAATACGTTTTAATGATATATCTGTATAGAACACTTACCATGAATAAGTTGCCCTGGGTGGGTCAGTGAGTGAGTGGTAAATGAATGTGAAGGTCTAGGACATTACTGTATACTACTATAGACTTCATAAACACTGTGCACTTAGGCTACACTAAATTTATTTATTTATTTTATGCTATTTTTTGACACAGACTCTCACTTTGTCACCCAGGCTGAAATGCAGTAGTGCGATTTCAGTTCATTGCAACCTTCACCTCCAGGGTTCAAATGATTCTTGTGCTCAGGCTCCAAAGTAGCTGGGTTTACAGGTGTGTCACCAGGTTCAGCTATTTTTTCTTTCTTTCTTTCTTTCTTTTTTGTATTTTTTTTAGTAGAGACAGAGTTTCACCATGTTGGCCAGGCTGGTCTTGATCTCCTGGCCTCAAGTGATTTGACTACCTCGGCCTCCCAAAGTAATGCCTGCTGGGATTACAGGCATGAGCCACTGCGCCCAGTCAAATTTATTTTTTAAACATTTTTCTTTCTTCAAAAATAAGTTAACTTTAGCTTACTGTAGCTTTTTTATAAAATTTAATTTTTTAACTTTGACTCTTTTGTAATAACAGTTTAAAACATGAACACATTGTACAGGTGTAAAAATATTTTATTTCTTTATATCTTCATTCTATAAGCATTTTTAATTTTCTTACTTTTTAAATGTTTTTGCTAAAACCTAAGACAAAAACACCCACATTAGCCTAGACCTACATAGGGTTAGACTCATCAATATCACCATCTTCCACCTCCACATCTTGTCCCACTGGAAGGTCTTCAGGGACAATAACATGTATGGAGCTGTCACTAATGATAACAATGCCTTCTTATGGACTACCTCTTGAAGGACCTGCCTGAGACTGTTTTAATAGCTAACTTTTTTTCTATAAGTAGAAGGAATACACTCTAAAATAACAATAAAAGTATAGTAAATACATAAACATAGTTTTTATTATCATTATCAATATCAACTAATTGATCAACAATTATCAAATAATAGTTTTAATAATAGATAATCGTTTTGTTATCATTATCAAATATTATGTGCTATCTATAATTATATGTGCTATGCTTTTATATGACTGACAGTGCAGTGGGTTGTTTACAACAGCATCACCCCAAACACACGAGCAATATGTTGCACTATTATGTCACTAGGAATTTTTTAGTTCCATTATAATCTTATGGAACCACTATTGTATATACAGTCCTTTGTTGACAGAAATATCATTATGTGATGCATGACTTTATATGGAAAAATAGTTCAACATATGTAATCATTAGAGAAATGTGAATCAAAACTACAATGAGATATAACCTCACACTTGTCCAGATGGCCATTATGAAAAAGTCAAGAGGCCAGGTACAGTGACTCACACCTGTAATCCTAGCACTTTGGGAGGCCAAGGTGGGATGATTGCTTGAGCCCAGGAATCTGAGACTGACTGAGCAACATAGCGAAACCTCATTTCTAAAAAAAACTTAAAATAATTAACCAGGTGTGGTGGCATGTGCCTGTAGTCCCAGCTACTTGAGATGCTGAGGCAGGAAGATCACTTGAGCCCAGGTGTTCAAAGCTGCAGTGAGCTGTGATCATGCCACTGCACTCCAGCCCAGGTGAAAGTGAGACCCTGTCTCAAAAAAAATTTTTTGTAAGTCAAAAGATATCAAATGTTGGTGAGAATGTGGAGAAAAGGGAATCCTTGCACACTATTGGTGGGAATATAAATTAGTATATCTATTATGGAAAACAGTGTAGCACTTCTGCAAAAAATTAAAAATAGAACTACCATATGATCAAGCAACTCCATATTTGGGTAGATAGCCAAAGGAATTGAAATCTGTATGTCAAAGAGATAGCTGCAATTCCATGTTTATTGAAGCACTATTCACAATAGCCAAGATATGAAATCAACCTAAGTGTCCATTATCACGTGAATGGATAAAGAAAATGTGGCATGTATGCACAGTGGAAAACTAGCCTCAAAAAAGAAGGAAATCCTGTCATTTGGGGCAATATGGATGAACCTAGAGGACATTATGTTACATGAAATAAGCCAGGCACAGAAAAACAAATACCACAAGATCTCACTCATATGTAGAGTGTAAAAAAGTTGAACTCATAGAAACAGAGAGTAAAATGATGATTTCCAGAGACTGGAGGGCAGACAGATCGAGAAGATGTTGGTCAAACAAACAGAAAAATTTCAGTTAGACAGAAGGAATAAGTTCAAGAGATCTATTGGACATCATAATGGCTACAGTTAATAACAATATAGTGTATATTTGAAAATTACCAAGAGAGTAGATTTTAAGTATTCTTACCACAATAAATAAGTATGTGAAGTAATGCATGTATTAAATAGCCTGATTTGACCATTCCACACTATCTACATATATAAAAACAACATGTTTACACCATAAATACATACAATTTTTACTTGTCAAGTAAATATAAAAAGTATTTTTAAAAAACCAGCAATCTAGACTATGCAACAGAGAAAAAAGGCACAAGGAGAGAAGAGTGGCTAAATACAGACCCAGACAGCAAAGGAAAATGCCAACCAAGAGTAAGTTAGGCGTGTTTTTGAGATGGGAAATTCAAAGTCACTTGAAAAAGAGAGACAACCCAAACTTTTCATGTTTTCTCTTCCTCAAGTCTGCCCTAATGCCAAGGCTTATGAAAAAAGAATTAAGACAACTTGAGTTCCCAAAATCAAGAGAAGGGAATAAAGGGCATTCCTGGCCACTGGGAACAAACTGGATGGCCTTTCTTCAGAAATGGAGGAAAACTATCTAAAACAATATTGTTTTTTACTGTGAAAAAATGATTAGCGGTGAATTTATACAAAAGAGTTTGTATTTTTAGAACTCTTGTTTTTGCAATGATTCTGTATCTATTTTTCAACTTAAAATTAATATTTTGTAGAAAATGATGCAGATGAATGGATCATGTACTTTGGCCCTGCTTCTTCTCATCTGGACCTTAAGGGCATCAGTGTCTTTTAGCTCAAGAATTCAGATGCCACAGTTCACCTAGTGGCAGGTAACCACAGCAGAATGTTTAATTCACTCCTATGGAGTGAGATTCCACCTTTGAAAACAACAAATTTTACAGATATGAAGTACTATAGACAAAGCATACAACAGCCTAGCAGACTTGACTTTGGCTAAATTTATTATTTTTCAAAATTATGTGCAATTAATAACTGAAGGTGAAAATTAGATTGTTTATATATCTCAAAAAAAAGCTTCTTAAAATATTTTTTATCTTCATATTATATTATGCTTCTCGATTTGCAGACAGGCTAAATTTTATCCTTAGTATGCTAAAGGGCATTTTTAAAATTCAATAATATTCCAGAAGAATCAAAAGTGCCAAGTGTTTACATAATTGAGTTGAACAACTGTTATTAAATCAGTGGCAAAGGTTATCTTTTCCAATAGTAAGTAGTTTGGATAAGTAGCAAAACTATTTCAAATTCCCATGGAGTCTCCACCAATAGTTAAACTTCCATTCCTGTAACTACGAAATGCCCAAGGGGATGATAACAATTTTCTCTTTCTCCTCCTGTTTTTTAAAAAACTAATAATAAAAAAATCACAACAAGAAGTAATGAAAATCTACAGAATGAGGTCCCATGTACACACTCTAAGAAGGCAGGGTTTATGAGGATTTTCTTATTCCAATTGGGGATTGTTTAAAGTGGTGGATTCTATTGTAACCCATATTGGAGAGAGAAAGGTTTAGAGTAACGAAATTTCATCCTAATTCAGAAAATCAGAACATGAAACAAGCAGGTCAGCAAAACCTGATGTTGGCTAAGGAAGAATAAAAGAAACAAATGAAGATAAATTCATGTTTTAGGCCAAGTTTGTGCTGTCAAAATAAATAGGTGAGAACAATTCTGGGGTACCAATATTGTGAGTAATGAACACAATCGTGATAATTTAAATCAATATTTTTTGCGTCTCAGGTTCAAGTGATTCTCATGCCTCAGCATCCTAAGTAGCTGGAATTACAGGTGCCCACCACTATGGCCAGGTAATTTTTATATTTTTAGTAAAGATGAGGTTTCACCACATTGGCCAGGCTGATCTCAAACTCCTGACCTCAAATGATCCACCCCCCTTGGCCTCCCAAAGTTCTGGGATTACATAAATCAATCATTTTTTAACGTGAATTTCTTTTAATCAGCCAACTGGACTAACTCTTCTATCACAAATTCACAGAGTGACCTAGCCAGGAGGGTCATTTGGGATCATCTACTTCATTCTTTTCATTTTGCAAAGATGAAACTATGACCCGAGAAAGAGAAGTAGTATCCCCAAGTTTTCCCAGCTACTGATGAGCAGACTGGGCCTAGAACTAGTCTTCTAGGCTAATGCTCTCTATACTATACTCCAGATCCTCTTTCCCAAAGAAAAACAGCTACCAAGAGTTACTGAAGATTTACTATGTGCCAACAACTACTCCAAGGGCTTTCCGAGGATTTACTCTTTTAATACTCTCAATAATGAGTTAGTTCTGTTATTATTCCCATTTTACAAATGGAGAAACTGAGATTTAGATTAAGTAATTTATCCAAAGATACACAGCTACACTGGCAGAGCTAAAATAAATATTTTTTGCATATTCTAAATACGAATTGTGAACCCAAAATATGAGTTATATATACCTGGACAATTCTGACAAGATTGGTAGACACTTAGGCTATTTCCAGTTTGAAATTCTTATCAGTAATGCTGCTATGAACATTCTTGTGCAAGCCTTTGTGTGGACATATGTTTTCATTTCTTTTGGGTATACACCTAGGAACAGTACTGAGTCACGTAATAGTTTTATATTTAACTTTTTAAGAAAATGTCTAACTCACCACAAATGCAAACTGTAACCACAACGGATGCACAATTTTACATTCCCACCAACAATGTATGAGGGTTCTTATTTCTCATCCTCACCAACATTTGTTATTTTCTTCTTATTTTTATAGCCATTCTATTGAGTGTGAATATTTCCCTAACGATTAATAATGCTGAGCATCTTTTCATGTGCCTCATAGACATTCATACATGTTCTTTGAGGAAATGTCTGTTCATATCTTTTGTCCATTTTTGTTTGGGCTGTTTGTCTTATTTTTGAGCACTATGATTTTTTTATAAATTCTGAATACAAATCTTTTATGTGTTTTGCATATATGTGCTTTGCAAATATTTTCTCCTGATTTATTTCTTGTCTTTTCATATTGTTAATAGCATTTTTTAAAGAAGAAAATTTTTAATTTAATGAGGTCAAGTTTATCAATTTTTTTATGAACAGTGCTTTTGGTGTCATATTTAAGAAATTTTTGCCTATCTGAAGGACACAAAGATATTTTTTCTATGTTTTCTTCCAAAGATTTTACTGTTTTAGCTCTTACTTTAAGTTTGTGATGCATTTTGAGTTCATTTTTGTGTATGGCATGTATGAGGTGAGGGTCTAAGTTCACTTTCACACATATGGATATCCCATTGTCCCATCACCATTTGTTGAGGAGACTTTTTCCCAGTGAATTGCATTGACACCTTTGTAAAACAAACAAAAAAGTCTAAATTCTAAATATAGGATTTATTTCTGGATTCACAATATGTTCCATTGGTCTACATGTATCCTTATCCAGTATCATACTCTCTTAATAACTGCAGCATTAGGGTGTTTTGAAATTGGGAAGTGAAAATCCTACCAGTTATCCTTTTTATCAAATTTGTTTTAGCTATTCTAGGTGGTTTACATTTCCACATAAATCTTAGAATCTGCTCATCAATAGGCATAGAGTTAAAACAGATTGCTTTTAAAGCACTCAAGTCACCAAAAGTCTTGGTATAGCCTTCTTCCATGACAATAAGGCCTTACCTGATCTGTAGTTACTTCACTAAAAAGACAATAAAAAGTAGTCTTAAAACAAGGAACTTCAAGTTTAAGGTGATTTTTGCTCCTGTCTAATCCAACAATCAGGAAAGGTTTCTCAACCAAAAATTAACATACACACTCTCACATATACAAAAATGTAAATCACTGATACAGCACCCACTGCAGTAGAATATGTGCAAAGTGTATGTGTTGAAGCACAAGTATCAACACAGAGTAAGGACTCTAAGTAAAAGGTATTGTTGCTACCTTTTTAGTAGATGTATCTACTCCCCTCATACCTGCCCTCCTCAATTTTTAATTTTGTACCTACTCTTAGAGCTGCACTATCCAGTAGGGTAGCCACTAGCCACAAGTGGGTATTTGAATTCATATTAACTAGTTAAATACAATTAAAAAGTCAGATCATAAGTCACACTGGCCACATTTTAGGTGCTCAACAGTTCCATGTAGATGGCAGCCACACTGTCAGACAGTGTAGACACTATTTATTTTGGAAAGTTCTATTTGATGGTGCTGGTTTACAGAATTATTTCTGATATTTTCACTAACTTTTATGAACATAAATAAAAGCTATGTGAATGGCAGTAGAAGTTAGAGGTTTCATGGATTAAAATATGCTCATGTATATCACATCTTCTCAGTTATTGATATTTTTCTTTTTCTTAATTTAGTTCAAGTGTTTGTTCAAGGGCTTGTATCAAAAAGGTTTCACGGTGGTCTGTGCAAATTCTAACCAAGAATTTCATATCCTGCCAAACTAAGCTTCATAAGCAAAGGATAAATAAAATCTTTTCCAGACAAGTAAGTGCTAAGGGAATTTGTTACCACTAGACCAGTGTTACAAGAGATCTTCAAGGGAATTCTATACATGGAAACTAAAGAGTGATTCCTGCTACCACATAAACACTTATTCTTTGAGATGGAGTCTTGCTCTGTCATCCAGGCTGGAGTCCACAGACCCTATAAAGCAACTACACAATTGAGAATAAAAAACAAACAGCTAACAACATCACAATAGGATCAAAACCTCATATATCAACATTAAACTTGAGTGTAAAGAGTCTAAACACCCCATTTAAAAGGCACAGAGTGGCAAGTTCGATAAAAAAAAAAAAAGACTCAACAGTCTGTTGTCTTCAAGAGATCCATTTCACATGTAATGACAGCCATAGGCTCAAAGTAAAAAGATAGAGAAAGATCTATCCCACAAATGGAAAACCAAAAAGAGCAGGGGTTGCTATTCTTATATCAGTTACTACAGACTTTAAACCAACCACAGTAAAAAAGAATAAAGAAAGGCATATATAATGATAAAGAGTTCAACTCAACAAGAAGACTTAACTACCCTAATTATATGTGCACTCAACATTGGAGCACCCAGATTCATAAAACAAGTACTTCTGGACCTTCAGAAAGACTGAAACAGCCACACAGTAATAGTGGGTGACTTCAACACCTCACTGACAGCGCTAGACAAATCATTAAGGCAGAAAACTAACAAAGAACATTCTGGACATAAATTGGACACTTGACCAATTGGACCTAATAGACATCTATAGATTACTCCACTCAACAATCACAGATTATACATTCTTCTCAACTGTAC
Source organism: Nomascus leucogenys (assembly GCF_006542625.1). NCBI lineage: Eukaryota > Metazoa > Chordata > Mammalia > Primates > Hylobatidae > Nomascus > Nomascus leucogenys. The sequence goes on from NC_044386.1 coordinate 48,273,913, forward strand.
ACAGAACATACTCCAAGATTGACTAAATGCTCAGCAATAAGGAAAGGCTTAACAAATTCAAAAAAATTAAAATAATATCAAGTATACTCTTGGACTACAGGAGAATAAAAATAGAAATCAATACCAAGAGGTTCTCTCAAAACCACAAAATTATACAGAAATTAAACAACTTGCTCCTGAATGACTTCTTGGTAAACAATAAAATTAAGGCAGAAATCAAAAATTTATTTGAAATAAATGATAACAGAGATATAACTCACCAAAATCTCTAGGATGCAGCAAAAGCAATGTTAGAAGGAATGCTTATAGTACTAAATGTCTACATCAAAAAGTTGAGGTCAGATGTGGTGGCTCACATTTGTAATCCCAGCACTTTGGGAGGCTGAGGCAGGCAGATCACTTGAGATCAGGAGTTCAAGACCAGCCAGGCCAACATGGTGAAATCCCCTCTCTACTAAAAATACAAAAAAGTTAGCCAGATATGGTGGCACACACCTGTAATTTTAGCGACTCAGGAGGCTGAGATGGGAGGATTGCTTGAACCTGGGAGGTGGAGGTTGCAGTGAGCTGAGATTGCAGCACTGTACTCCAGCCTAGGTGACAGAGCAAGGCTCCATAAGAGGAGGAGGAGGAGGAGGACCAGGAGGAGGAGTAGGAGAAGATGAAGAAGAAGAAGAAAGAAGAAGAAGAAGAAGAAAGATGATGATGAGGAGGAGGAGGAGGAGGAGGAGAAGGAGAAGGAGAGGAAGAGGAAGAGGAGGAGGAAGAAGAAGAAAAGAAGAAGAAGAAGAAGAAGAAGAAGAAGAAGAAGAAGAAGAAGAAGAAGAAGAAGAAGAAGAAGAAGAGGAAGAAAAGAACAACAACAACAACAACTAAGAAGTTAGAAAGATTTCAAATTAACAATCTAACATCACACCTAGACAAAGTAGAAAATCAAGAACAAACTTGCCCAAAAGCTAGCAGAAGAAAAGAAATAACTAAAATCAGAGCAGGATGGAATAAAATTGAAACCAAAAAAATCTATATAAAGGATCAATAAAACCAAAAGCTGGTTCTCTGACAGGACAAACAAGATTGATAGACCAATAGATATTTTAACAAAGAAAAAAGGCCTGAATAAGCACAATCAGACATGACCAAGGTGACATCACAACCAATCCCACAGAAATACAAAACACCCTCAGAGACTATTATGAAAGCTTCTGTGCACACAAACTATAAAATCCAGAATAAATGAATACTTTCCTGAAAACACACAACCTCCTAAGATGAAATCAGGAAGAAACTGAAACCCTGAACAGACCAATAACACGTTCTGAAATTAAATCAGTAATATAAACCTACCAACCAAAAAAAAAAAACAAAACAAAAAAGTCTCAGACCAGATGGAGTCACAGCAAAATTCTACCAGGCATACAAATAACTGGTACCAATTCTACTGAAACTATTCCAAAAAATTGAGGAGGAAGGACTCCTCTGTAACTCATTCTACAAAACCAACATCACCGTGGTAACAAAACTTGGCCAAGACACAACAAAATAAGAAAACACCAGGCCAATATACCCGACAAACATAGACACAAAAAAAACCTCAACAAAATACTTGTAAATCAGCAGCACATCAAAAACTAATTCACCATGATCAAGTAGGTTTTGTTCCTGGGATGCAAGTGTGGCTCAACAATTGCAAATTAATAAATGTGACTCACCACAAATACAGAATTAAAAACAAAAACTATATGACCATCTCAATAGACACGGAAAAAGCGTTCAATAAAATTCAACATCCTTTAATGATAAAAACTCTCAACAAACTAAGCATCGAAAGAAGTACCGCAAAATAAGAGCCATGTGTGACAAACCCACAGCCAACTCATACTGAATGGACAAAAGATGGAATCCTTCCCCTGAGAAATGGAACAAGACAAGCATGCCCACTCTCACTGCTCCTACTCAACATAGGGTTGCAAGTCCTGGCCACAGCAAGCAGACAGAAGAAGGAAATAAAAGGCATACAAATAGGAAAAGAAGAAGTTAAATTGGGCCAGGCGCGGTGGCTCACGCCTGTAATCCCAGCACTTCGGGAGGCCGAGGCGGGCGGATCACGAGGTCAGGAGATTGAGACCATCCTGGCTAACACGGTGAAACCCCGTCTCTACTAAAAATACAAAAAATTAGCCGGGCGTCGTGGCAGGCACCTGTAGTCCCAGCTACGCGGGAGGCTGATGCAGGAGAATGGCGTGAACCCCGGGGGGCGGAGCCAGCAGTGAGCCGAGATCGCGCCACTGCACTCCAGCCTGGGTGAAAGAGCGAGACTCCGTCTCAAAAAAAAAAACAAAAAACAAAAAACAAAAGAAGTTAAATTGTGTCTCTTCACCGATTATAAGATTCTACACCTAGCAAAGCTAAAGACTCTGCCAAAAGGCTCCCAGAGCTGATAAATGGCTTTAGTAAAGTTTCAGGATGCAAAACCAATGTACAAAAATCAGTAGTATTTCCATATACAAATAACATTCAAGCTGAGAGCCAAATCAAGAACACAGTTCCATTTACAATAGCCATACAAAAAAAAAAACAAAATACCTAGGACTATTATCAGACCAGGTAGGTAAAAGATCTCTACAAGGATAACTACAAAATACTGCTGAAAGAAACCATAGAGAACACAATCAAACAGAAAAATATCTCATGCTCATGGATTGGAAGAATCAACCTTGTTAAAATGGTCATACTGCCCAAAGCAACATACAGATTCAATGCTCTTCCTATCAAACTACAAATACTATTTACTACATAACTAGAAAAAAACTGTTCTAAAATTCATATGAAACAAAAATGAGCCCAAATAGCCAAAGCAATCCTAAGCCAAAATAACAAAGATAGAGGCATCATATTACCTGACTTCAAATTATACTATAAGGCTACAGTAACCAAAACAGCATGGTACTGCTACGAAACAGACACACAGACTAATGGAACAGAATAGAGAAGCCAGAAAGAAAGCTACACACCTTCCGCCATCTGATCTTCAACAAAATTGACAAAAATAAGCAATGGAGAAAGGACTCAATAAATGGTGCTGGAATAACTGGCTACCCATATACAGAAGAATGAAACTGGATCCCTACCTTTCTCCATATAAAAAAAATTAACTCAAGATGAATTAAAAACTTAAATGTAAGACCTCAAACTATAAGAATCCTAGAAGAAAACCCAGGAAATACCCTTCTCAGTGTCAGTCTTGGTGAGGATTTATTTTATGGCTAAGTCCTCAAAACCAATTGCAATAAAAACAAAAATTGACAAGTGGGGCCTAATTGAACTAAAGAGATTCTGCACAGCAAAAGAAACTACCAACAGATTAAACAGACAACCTACAGAATGGGAGAAAATATTTACAAACGACGCATCTAACAAAATCTAATATCTAGACTCCATAAGGAACTCAAACGAATTAACAAGCAAAAACCAAATAACCCCATTAAAAAGTGGGCAAAGGACAAGAACAGACACTTCTCAAAAGAAGACAAACATGCAGCCAACAAGCATATGAAAAAGTGCACATCATTAGTAATTACCAGAGAAATGTAAATCAAAACCACAGTGAGATACTATCTCACACCAGTGAGAATGGCTATTATTTCAAAGTGAAGGAAAAAAAAGATGCTGTCAAGGCTGTAGAGAAAAGGGAACACTTATACACTGTTGGTGGGAATGTAAATTAGTTCAGCCACTGTGGAAAGCAGTTTGGAGATTTCTCAAAAAAAAAAAAAAAAAAAAAAACTAAAAATAAAACTACCATTTGACCTAGCAATCCCATTAGCAGGTATGTACCAGAAGGAAAATAAATTATTTACTGGAAAGACACATGCATCCGTATGTTCATTGCAGCACTATGCACAATAGCAAAGACATGGAATCAACCTAGGTGCCCATCAATGGTGGATTGGATAAGGAAAATGTGGTACATATATACCACGGAATACTATACAGCCATAAAAAAGAATAAAATTATTACTTTTGGCCAGGTGCAGTGGCTCATGCCTGCAATCCCAGCACATTGGGAGGCTGAGGTGGGCGGATCTCTTGAGGCCAGGAGTTCGAGACCAGCCTGGCCAACATGGTGAATCCCCATCTCTACTTAAAATACAAACATTAGCCAGGTGTGGTGGCTCACGCCTGTAATCCCAGCTACTCAAGAGGCTGAGGCAGGAGAATCGCTTAAACCCAGGAGGCAGAGGTTGCAGTGAGCCAAGATCACACCACTGCACTCCAGCCTGGGCAACAGAGTGAGACTCTGTCAAAAAAAAATTAGATACATATGACCTTTGCAGCAACATGGATGCAGCTAGAGGCCATTATCCTAAGCAAATTCATGCAGCAAAAGAAAACCAAATACCTCATGTTCTCACAAGTGAGAGCTAAACACTGGGTACATGTGAACATAAGGATGGGAACAATAGACACTGAGGGTTACTGGGACCGGGCGGAAAGAGTGGGCACAAGGGCTGAAAAACTACCTTTTGGGTACTATGCTCACCACCTGGGTGATGGAATCATTCACACCCCACACCTCAGCATCATGTGATATACCCATGTAACAAGCTTGCACGTGTACCCCTTAATCTAAAATAAAAGTTAAATTATTTTTAAAAAGAAAAGAAAATACCATTGTTAAATTTCACTGATAATACAAAAATAGAGATTTTCTGAAGTTTCTCTCTTTTTATTTCTTATTGTCCTGTTTATTGAGGACATAATCACCCTGCTCCCAGTTATTTTTTGGTTCAGAACATGCGCTTTGGAGTTAGAAATTGGCTCAAATTTCCATCCTGCTACTTACTTGAATAAGGTCTTTAATCTCAGAGGGCTTCTGTTTACTTCCATTTGATGTGTGTATAATTCTCAGATTTTAGGGTTGTTATAAGAATGATTATATTATGTCAAGTGCTTGGCACACAGTTTGTGCTCAGTAAGTGCTAGCTAGCTATTATATTACTAGATCATGTTTATAATAATTTACTCAATTTGTCCATTCTTAAGACATAAGAATATACACTTGTCTAGACTTATGAGTTGAAAAAGGAGTCTGGCAGGGACATTGCTGGATTCTATTTGCATGTCTTAGGCCCAGATGAGGGGAGGAGGGAAAATTTTTAAATCCTGAAATTTTACTGTGTTAAGATCAGCAGGTTAATTTTCAGTGAAAAGAAGAAAGAACGCTATACTTCATCACTAGCTCAAAAAGTCTTCTTTGCTTGTGGAGGCAGCTTGAAGGTCATTGAGTCCCTAACTCCCCACCCTCATTATCTGCCGTCATTAGAGCCCTCAAGAAGTACCACTGCTTGCTCCCCACCCCAGCAGGGCCAACTACAACTGGATGTACATATGACAGTCGACGGTACCTCCATTCTGTGTGAACCTGGGACATCATACCTTTCCCCCATGATGTTCTTGAGATCAAGACCCCAAACCACTGCCTAAGCCCACCTTCCCTTGCAGCCTCTGCCACCCTGAGATGCATGTTCCAGTGGTAAGCTAGAGAAGGTCCCTTCCAATTGTTTCTCCAGACAACTGCAGATTAATCATCCTTCCCAACAATCCAGTAATGCCGACATAAAGAAACTCCTTCAAGTTTCTGGTCTTTCCTTTCCTTTCAATTCTGCTATTAACACCCTGCTCCCCTCTTTCCTGACCATTTTTAGAATTCTTAGGCCATGACCGTGGGAATTTGGGATGAGAAGAGTTAAATAACACTCGTATTTCCATCTTAAACAGCTTGCTTTTTAATTTTAGAGGAGTGCTATCTGGAAAAAAAAGAGATAAATAATGACATTGATATTGATCTTGTTTATGGGAACTTCAGCCCAAAAAGTTAATTGTGGCTATGTCATTATGTAGCATTGCCTTTGCTTCAGTCAAAAATAATAATAATAATGTCCAAATTCTGCTTGGGGCAAGTTGTTTCCCTAAAACAAGTTATCCACTTACAGAATCATGGTTGGTTAAAAGCCAATACAGGGTAAGCTAACTACAATTTTTATCCTTTTTTCAGCATGTATGTGGATGTCTAAAAGCAAGCAGTTGCAATGAACTGGTCAGCACCAGTGGGAACAGAATCGGCTTTCTTCACAGCCAAACTAGGCTGTCCGGCAATATGTTCTAGTAAACGTTTGGTTTGAACTGATCTGCTCTGTCATAAAGCAAGAGGTTTCCAGCTGATATGTTTACTGATCTGGTGAATTATGCTCATATAAACAAGAGAAACACCATGGAGAGATACTGCTGTGGCTACCTCCTTACACACACAACCTGCCTGCGACTACTGAGCATGCCCTGCCCAGACCTCCTCTGTCTTTTATCAGAGAATGAAAGAGGTAGGCAAGAGAAGGAAAGAGAAGAGGGAGATTTTACAAAGTGAGCCTGAAAAAGAAAAAGTCCCGGCAGAGAGGGGGCAGAGACAGAGGACCAGGGTGGGGGCTAAATGTGAAGGCAGCAGCTGCGGAGATCAGACATGCCCTAGAAGAACGCTTTTTATTCCTCATCCATCCTTCCAGAGCTTCCTCTACAGGGCAAACTCATTTATTTCCACGGAAGCCCAAAGAGTTTTGGTTCCTTTTAAAGCAAGTAAAAGTAGGCTAGTTGCTGCTTCTAAGTGGCTGAATTCTGACCATTCTGTCAGTGAGACAGGCGACCCCAGCTCCATCAACCATGTACCTGCCTTCTGAAAGTATTTCAGTAGAGGCCACAAAGTCAACACTGAGTGCAGGATGACCCAGGGCAAGAACAGGGCAGGGGCACATGTAGCTCCATATTGATCTGGGCTCAGCCTCAGCCTAAATTGAGTTTTCTCTTGTGACATCACAAAACAAGGCAGCAAAACCCAATGATAAAATACTTTGCCAAAGCTCAGGTGTGGTCCTTCAGGCATCTGCTCAGGTCCTAGAGATACGTACAGAAAGGAGCATGAGATTGAGAATCAGAGCTCCACAGGCCAAGGCCACTCTCCGTTTCCTTTGAGATACACATGGTATCCAGAGAGCTTCTCAAGTCATAAATAAGTCACAAAGCTCATGATTCATGCCCCATTGCTGTGTTTCAAAATTCCAATTGAAGATGTTTAGACTTTTAGAGCCATAATACTCTAGTACAGTGTAACATAACTGAGTGAAAACCCTGGATTTCGGTGGGACTAGTTGAAACAGAACCTGGTTAAACCAAGCAAATGTATTCAAATCCAAACATTAAGAAGCATGACACTCAAGAGAAAATATTTTCCATGAACAGTGGAGTTTCATCATAAGTGGACTTAACTCAAATTATCCTACATAAGCTAAAGGGAGAAACAATTATATAAATGGTGCCATGCTGCTCAAACACATGTCCTATTTGGGAATTACATGGGAGATGAAAACACAGTGTTTCCTCAGTTGATGAGTCCCAGTCATCCTCTCCTGGCAGGACCAGCTTGTCCTTTTTTTTTTTTTTTTTTTTTTTGAGACAGAGTCTGGCTCTGTCACCCAGGCTGGAGTGCAGTGGTGTGATCTCTGCTCACTGCAACCTCTGTCTCCCAGGTTCAAGCAATTCTCATGACTCAGCCTCCCAAGAAGCTGGGATTACAGGCATGCACCACCACACCTGGCTAATTTTTAAATTTTTTTAAGTAGAGAGGGGGTTTTGTCATGTTGGCCAGGCGGGTCTCGAACTTCTGGCTTCAAATGATCCACCTGCCTCGGCCTCCCAAAGTGCTGGGATTACAGGCATGAACCAATGTGCCCATCCAATGTTGCTACTTCTGTGGATGATTTCAGAGCCATTCAGTGATCATTTCAATCAATCACAATTGCTACCCCATATGCAGACCACACCTAAACTCATGCAATAGGGTTTGGATGAATAGAGATGGTTCAGCACAGTTTATTGCAAGGCCTCTCAAACTTTTATGAGACTGTCAAGCACTCGGAGATCTTGTTAAAATGCAGATTCTGCCTCAGTAGGTCTGGGGCAGGGCCCCAAATCCTGCATTTCTAACAAACTCCCAGGTGGAATTGATGCTACTGGACCACAGACCACACTTTGAGTACAATAACTTACTATGTGGATTTAGATATATAACATTCAACAGACAGCAAATATATTTACTGAGCATCTGCTATGTGCCAAACACTGTGGTATTCACTGATGACAGAAACATGAGACACGGATCCTTATTCTCTATGTATTTACAGTCTGGTTTGAGATGAGTAACAAACCAAGTACTGCATGAAATAGAAGTCTTCCCCAAAAAAAGGCATACTTTAAAATAACCCTTAACCCTAATATGAGTATAGTGCTTTATCACTTGCAAAGTAATTTTTTTTAAATCTTGTCCCATTTAATTCCTCTCAGGATCTCACCTTCCTCTCAGTTGCAAAATGTTACAATTTAGTTTTTATACTGGCATCACTAAATACATACTCCCAGTAATGAGAATGAGTTCCTTACCACCCCATTTCGTGGGTCATTGAATACTAAAACTGAATTAAATAAAACCTACTCAGTGATGTATCTACTGCATGTGCGCAAGTGTGTGATCTAGCAAAGAAAGCAAATTTTGATTTTTCATAACCTATGCAGAGTAGTAGAAAATCCAGGAGGACATCTCTCTTTTTCTAGTACGGAGTCTTCTGCTGACTAGCTGTGTAACCACATGCAAGTTAGTTAACCTCCAAGGACCTCAATTTCCTCATCTTTAAGGAAGGAGCTGGACCAGGTGACCTCTAGGTCCTTTCCAGCTCTATACTCCTATGATTCTATGACCCACCCACTTTGAATTTGCTATAATCTGTGTTTTAGATCCCAAAGACAGATCTTTTCAACAGTGTCAGCACAACCACACCTCCCCCTGAGCCTCAGGGGGGAGGTGTGGTTGTGCTGGTACACACAGCAAAGCTTTGAAATTCCCAAATACTGTAAGCTTACGCTTGCCAGTGCCACGCGGAGCTGCTACTTCACAATTCAAGTAGTCAGCTATTGACTTGTGGCAATCTATATCTGCATTAAAATGGGGAGTTTTGGATTAATGTGGAGCTGAAAGCCCGACTGAGGCTCTTTGCTGCCAGCCTGTCTCTGTAATTGCAGCATGGATTTCACCAACCACAAAGGGCAAAATGAATGTGATCATCCCCAGTAGTCGATAGTCCATCGATTTTTTCTTTTGACTCTATGATTTGCACAAATATTGAAGCTCATTTTTTAAGCAAGGAGCCTTATTAATCTACATTCTTCAAAACTAGTGGCCCTTCAATGAGGTGAATTCTGAAGGTTACTTAATATGCAAGACATGAGTAGATTAGTCATGTTAATTTTTTAAATTGTTTTCCGCATACACATGTGCAAACACACCCATGTCCTCACTCTTATTTAAAATTGACATTCCACGTAGATGTTAGAACTTTGTGCTTGTTATCATGCCATTATGTGTCTGGTTGCTTAGGAATGATTAGGAAGGAAATGTTGGCAAAGCTCATTCTGGTCTGTGGTCGCTGTTTTCTTGGTCAGGTTTTGTTTTTCACTCACCCCTAAGGTTGTAAACAGAATGTGTACAACAACACCTGTGGTTCCTAAGATGGACCACTGATCCAGGGCCATTTCTTCCCTGAATGGAGGCTATTAATCTGCAGGAACAAATACAAGTTAAGGCAGAGAAACAAAGGCAGCTCCTGCAGAGTTCAACTGTGGTTGCCCCAAACTATACTAGTTCTTTTAATTTCTTGTAATGTATTTTCCATTTTATGTTGTTTCTGGTTGTTATTCCTCTGAACATTCCTTTAGTCTATTACAGCCTTAATTTTGCTGGAAATTCGGACTCTGAGTGGTTTGAAACCACATGTCTCTGATTTGGTTTTGTGTGATTTGCTGTAAAATGTAGTAGGCTTCTCTTTTCCAATAGCTCTACCTTTTGAAAATAATCAATAATGATAAAATTGGTCATCAAATCCCATTAGCTTTTTTCCTCAGGAAAATTTCCCAAAGCTGGACCCTACTCTAAACTCCAACTTCAAATGTGCTGTTTTGGTTGCAAGGAATTAAATTTCACTTGGTTTGCTTCAGGCAAAGAGGATCTGGGGGATAAGGAGACATGTAGGTACATAAAGATGATGAGAATCTTGACCATGTAGATGTGGCCACACAGCAAGGCTCAAAATGATCAGAACTTGCTTGGGGAAGTTGAAGTTTATTCAGGATCCAATGAAACTCTAGTGACCAAGGTATCTTGCCATCAGGCGTTTATTGATCACAGCCTACATTCTCCCATAGAGTGAGTCTGCTTAGCTCTGTATCCTTGGCTTTCCTTCTAACTTCTGACTGTTTAACCCTTTCTCTATTTGTCATGTTCAAATAAACCAAGTCACCACATCCAATTGTTCAACCATCCCCACTGGCCATCACTTTTGTGCCAAACCATCCCATTGTCCACTAGTAAGTCTATAGATGAGCTATTCTTAGATTAAGCACTCATTCTTGATTCAATAAATAACAGCCCACATTTATGTGGAAGAAGGACCTTTAAAACTTATGTTTCAAGGGTAGTAGGAACTCTTTAAAAGGGAAATATAGGCAAGGCAGCATATTGAGGTTTGGGCTATCCATCTTGCCTGTGGCCTCAGCTGAGTTCAAGCCCACCTACTTAAAGCTTTACAATATCTTCCTTACTGGGACCTCAATGTCTAAAGCCCATCCTATTTAACCCATTCTCAATAGTGATAATGACCTTGGGAAAGTCTCTAACATCACTGGGCTTTAGTTTTCTCATCTATCTCATCTATGAAATGGGTGTAATCATTGAGAAGATTTGAAGAGAGACTGCATGTAAACTACTTGGTCATTTTATCACTGTTTTATGAATATTCTATCCTTGTTCTAAAGATTATATTTGTTTATAAGGATACCTTTCCCATAAGAATGTGGGCTCCTTGAGATCAGGGACTAAGTCTTATTTACCTCTTTAATGCCTCATCCCTGGACCATGATGAATGAAGGCATTGTTTACACTTCAGAGAAGTCCATATCAAGCCTAAGATGAAAAGATAAAACTCGTGTTTCCTTCATTAATCAACTTTTCTTAATTTTACTTATGACAATATGAAGTCTCACCTCTCCATGTAAGTCAGTCCAGAACTAAGAAGACTGGTTATGCATTCCTCTTTGCTAGGGAAGTAGAATGGGACCCTTTATAAAGAGAATACCCAGCTACAGGAAGTGTCACATGGCCTCTGACATCACCAAATGCCAAACCCAAAGGGGCACTAAAGGTAATGTCCTCCAACCCTTTATTTTTAAAATGAAGAGCCTAGGGCCCAGAGAGTTAACATGACTCATGATTTTACAGTGTTATGATGCTTGAACACGAATCATGTGTGTGGATTCCCAGGGATGTACTTTACCAATGACTGGGCGTTCCTCTGCCTCCATAATGGTGTGACCCAACACAGAGTGACCACCTAGCCAGCAAGTTTTAAATTGACCTGAGGAACAATCCCTAGGCAGACATAATCCCACCTCTACTCTACTTACAGCCAGGGAAGTAAAGATACCACATTTTTTCCCCTCCAGAAAAATGGGTCTGGAGTCAGGGCAGGCTTCCTCCTTCTACCACTGACCTAGGAGCAAGAAAACCTACTTGAGTTATGGCTGTATTGTCTTATTTGGTCCCTGTTTCTACACCTGGAAAATTAGACAATTAAGTTTTGGCCACTGGTTTTCAAACTGGATTTTCCAGAGCCCTTGAGTTTCATGGAAGTGCCTTGGGTCCCACTTGAGGTGAGAGAAAGGAGGCCCAGTCAGGGTCCCAGCCTTTCCCATCTATTTTTAACATTTTGTTCATTTTTCAAATTTGGGCATTTAAAATTTTCCAACTCATTTTTTGATCAAATATCATAACATCCCCACTGCTTTGGAAATGTTTTAGTTATATAACTCTTCTTTATGGCTCAAATCTAATTTATCAGCAGAAACGTAGCAAAAGGAATGGTTCCAGTGCTTCCAACCACTAGATTGCATAATGATGCTGTGCCCAGGAAAGATTTTAAACCTGCAACACAAAGTCGTAAGAATTCTTCAAGATGCACAAAACTGATCCCTAAACCTGAATAAATCCTGAATATGGATAATAATGCTTTAAAGTCTATGTATAATATTGTAATATTATCTACATGATGCACAAAAACATATCAATATGTAAAACCCCAATGAATTGAAATTTTAATACTTTGTTCACACGGTCATTTTAACCAATTTGTCACTTTGTTCAATGTGTTTTCAAGTAATCTATTTTTTTTTTTTACCAAATTGTCTGCTTCGGGAGAGCCATGGAGTCTTTGGCTTCCTGCCCTAGAGAAAAGCTCATGTGTGAGTTCAGCCAGGACTCAAGGCTTCCTTCTCCCTTCCAATTCTCACTCCATCACTAAGAAGCCATCAAGATAGCCAGGTTTAGCCTGTCTGTTACCTTAGTTCATACATGCATGCATGCATGCATTCAGGGACTTGAATAGATCAGATGTCTAGGTACAGAGTTGAAGAAGGCAAGGTCTTTGCTCTACAAACACAGAAGCACATAAATAATTAAAATATCCTGTGATAAGTGCTAGCAGAGATATATTCTACCAGGGCTTATAGGTGAAGGAAATAGTATGACATAAAAAGAGTCTAAAAAGCCCAAAGGAGCAATTGTCTAAGACTTGCAGGCTGCATAAGAATTCACAGAGTGATGGGCAGTGCCCCAGCAGGATCAGGTGAGGAGGGACATTATGTCTGCCAAAGAAAGAAAGAAGGGAGAGCTAGAAGGAATGTCAGGCAGACAGACAACCTGTTCAGAGGCATGAAAGGGCATGGTATTTCCAGGGAACCTCAAATAATTCAGAATGACAGGAGCATGGCTCCCATGGAGAGAGGAGGAATGAGAAGGATCCGGTAATAAGGTGAAAATGTGGTCAGCAGTCAGGTAAATGCAAAAGGTTCCTGACAGAGCCATGAAAGAGACTTTGTAAGAAGGCTAAATGGAGAGAGGGAAAGAGGTGGTCTGGAGAATTCTATTCCACAGAAGATGCAGGGCACACTAGAGAAATCCTTTAAAGGTGGATGATTCTATATATCAAAATAAAAGATGTCACTGTAAAGTGTACAAGAATAAAAACCTAAACACAGTAGGTCACTCTGGAATCAGAGTTACGAATGACAGAAAGAAGAGCTGGGAATGAAGGAAAGGGCAGGAAATGTCAAGTCTGCGAATAGAGATCGTGAACTCCCTCCAGAAGACAGGGCCCAGGGTAGGTAACAAAATAACTCAAACTCTAAAATAAACTGACTATGCTCAGGGTGCTTTGCCAGCTGCTATCTTAGACCTAATCAAGTGCTCCTCGACCTGCCCCAGGGAACATGATGATCCCAGAAAGAACAAGACAGTCAAACGCTGACAGTGGCTGGCTAAGGAAGGGGACTGAATCAGAAGCAAAGGCTAGAGTCCTTCTTTAGTGTTCCAGGAAAGAAAAAATAATCACAGATACTAAAGAGGGTCTCCACTTTTTAATGTTTCCCATTTAACCCTTTCTTAGCCAGCAAAATGTCAAGAAGCTTTCCTTGCAAGGGAGGAGAATGCCAAAGGAAAGCAAAAACATAACCCAAAAGGGACAATCTTCTGCATATCTTGTGAGGCTAAGGGGTCACCTACTGGCATAAATTCCAAAGCCAGAAAGGCCCCATTTCCTGGCTTCTCTGTGCAGCTGCCTCTCCCACAATATGTACACACACACACACACACACACACACATGCTCACACATACCATTACTGATGCCTGAAATTCCCATAATTGACATTTCATTCCTTTTACCTGAACTTAATGGGATCTATTTCAACAGTTAAAATGTAAACATCCCGAAGGAGGGAGGGGCACATAATAAATTTGATCTATCATTATATACATTATAAATGTATATCTAATTGTTTCTTAGGAAAAACAGAGATGCATAGAAAGGAGGCTACTGGACAGATATGATCTCCCTATACTAATGGGATAAACACTTCTGTTCCAAGAAGGAAGAACTTCTCCGAGGGTGGCTGGTGGCTGAAGATGCAATGCAATGCCTTTGTGGTTTGCCTTGGGATGCCCTTGTTCCTGTCTCTATGACAAGAATGATTGAGTGTCCTGATTGAAGTCAAATCTCCATGTAGTGAGCCCCAGCATATACAAGACATTGGGCCAGGAAATGCTGATGACATCAAGAAAGCAGCACCTATGCTCTTCAAGAGCTTGGTATCTTGTTGTGAAGAGAAGACATTAATGTCTCGAGGAAAATCCACCAGGCCAGGCAGTTAATGATAAGTGAGGGATGGAGACTTAAGCTGCAAGGTCAAGGAAGGGAGTATTCACTTCCGTTGAGGATATGCCCCACTTCTCAAAGCTGCGCCAGCCTCAGCTTTAGGATTTGTAGCCTTCATTCAAGACCAGGGACTAAGTTTACCTAGAAAACAACCAGCAATATAGTTTCAAAAAAATCTAAATGACTATTTCCCCAGTCAGTTAGCCTCAAGAGAAAAAGTATGTGATAGATATACTCTGGAGAACTATGCCAAGGATTGGAGATAGATGATAGCTAGACCAACAGACACGTAGATAAATGCGGGGACAGGGTGGTGATAGACAGAAAGAGAGAGGGGCTATGGAAGGAAACACTGGCAAATACTTCCTTATCTTCTCTAACTGATAAAATAAGGCAGAACACATTTTCAAGTGTTCTTTCATTTCTGATTCTGACAATTATGAAATCACTAGCACAATTTGGGAGCTTTTCAATGAAAGCCTATTGAAGCATTTGTATCACTTACGGAGTTTTACAATGGTTCACTTTGATTTGTACTTGCTCCTTAATTTTGAGGACTGGGTTAATGATCTGTCTTGATGCTGTAAATATACATTTACTCTAGAACAGAGGTCTATATATTTCAGAGGAGGTTCCTCCACATCACTAATAGTTGTGTTGAAATCTTGCCACAGATGAGGCTGTGGGGACATGGTGTTGATCAGAGAAAGCTCTGGGCCAGGGATCAGAAGATCTTGTTAACAGTGTCTAATCCTTGCTCGCCTCTACCTCAACCATCTCAAAGGTTTCTCTAAGCTCTGGTCTATGGCTCAATGGCTAATTTCTGATAATAATATAAATAGCAACTGTTCACTGAGCACTTACAATATGCTGAGTAGATGAGTTAAGCACTTAACACACATTATCTCATTTAAGTCTCATAATGACCTCATAAGTTCAGATTAGGAACCCAATGCTCAGGAAGTGATGCCCAAGATCCCAAAGCCAGTAAGGGGCAAAACCAGAATTCAGACTGTATCCCTTGTACATGACACTGCCTGCATATACAGCAGATCAAATAACAGGGGCTGAAGTGAGGCAAAGTGAGAAGCTACAGACAGAAAAGGCCTGCAGCTCTGCCCTAGTCCACAGTCTCAAATTTGGTTTTTTTTTTAAGTTGAAAAACATTTTATTAAATTATTATTTTTTAAGAGGCGGGGTCTCATTATGTTGCCCAGGCTGGTCTCAAACTCCTGGGCTCAAGTGATCCTCCCCACTTAGCCTCCCAAAGAGTTAGGATTACAGGCGTGAGCCACTGCACCCAGGTTTGAACCTCTTTTATAAGGTCACTAATCCCATTCATGAGAGCTCTGACCTCATTCACAGTCTCAAATTTGACCTGCCCTAGTGCTAACGAATACATGCAAATTAGAACCTCCTACAGACTTCTGCATAAGAATCATCAAAAGAAAATAAATGCTACTTTTTTAAAAGAAAGAAAATAGATATACAGTACAGAAACTCAAGTTATCACCCTTGCAAGAGTCTTCTGTGATGTTAATAAAATAGTGATGCAGAGAAGCTTAAGTAAATAGATGAGTGAATTAACAAATGAAACTGGTGATGTGATGGGGAAGAAGGAAAGAAATGTCACAAGTAGCAATAATATTACCAAAAATTAAATGGTTGGGTTGGACAGCACAACAATTCGTTCTCATTAATGGCCTCAACACTGTCTAGCCTTTGTGGCTCACGGTCACCTGGTTCCAATCCACCTTTCTGGTTTTCTCCATCTCTGAAGCACTGGATAAGCTTTTTTTTCACTCTAGTCCAATAAATTCACTGTCCTTATCCTTTGTATTCTTTGCATTTTTGTTTTATTCCTATATTTCCCCTAAAGAGCCTGTCTTTCCTCTTTTCACCCAGAGTCAAAAACCCTACCTCCCTCCAAAGTCTGGCTGAAATCCTGTTCCTTCCCTGTTACACCAAGAATAGGGCAGTGGGGCTTCCAAGAGGCCTGCCAGTGGTTAGAACAGTCAATGGAGATGTTGACAGGCATGAATTGCTCTCACATTCACGTGAGTGGTTTCTGTTAATTTTTGATGTTGGAGCAAATGGGGGCTACCCATGCAGGCTCAGTATGTCTCACCAACTCATCTGGATTTAAAAGGCTTTCACATGTCCCTAATGAAATGTTGGTGTCTTGGTATCAGGCTGAGCATGAGCCAAGAGAGAGTGAACACACCATCAATGATAAAAACAGATTTTCCCTGCTGCCAAGATGAGATCACTTAACCTTCTGTATCTTATACATTTTCCTCCAAAGATACCTTACATTTTCTCCATGCTGTTTCTGCCTCTGCTTGTGTTGGCTCCTCTGAGTGCAATGGCTTTGCCTTCTCTCCCAACTACTTTCTCTTCCTCTGTCTGGCTAAAGCCCTCTCATTCTTCAAGACACACTACTCAGGGATCACCCCTCCAGGAAGCCATCCATGACTCTCTCAGGGTTAAGTGAAACTTCTGCATGCTCCCACAATAGATTATGTGCATCTCTATAACTGCCCTCACTATATGAATTTTTATTTATTTTTTTAGATATCTGCCTTCCCCAATAACAGTTAGATGCAACCGTGCAAAGCTGCATCTCTTTCATTGTTATGTCTTTGCAGCCAGGAGAGGCCCTGGCACATAGTAGGATTTAATGATTTTGCTGAATAATTGAATGAGTGAAGGAAGGAAGGAATGGGCAAACAAATTATAGAGCTACCTGTCAGGCCAGAAGATGTGGCCACTTTCTTCTAGGATGGAGCTCTCGAGACTAATGCTCTGAAGACAAGCCCTTATCGTGTATAAACAAGAAGTCTGGCATAAAGCCTCTTTAACAATCCGAGGAGGATGGAGCTGCAGAGGCAGCTGCCAGGAGACCTGCACCCAGGAGCTGTCCAGGGTACTGAGCTAACTAGGCTATTTCCATGCCTAACCCAAAAGGGCTCTCTGCTCTGGCCATGTCTTGTCTGCCACCTCAGCCTGACTCACACCTTGGAATCTGGCAAATAATCCCCACCCCTCCACCAGCTGTCTCTTCTCACTTGAGTCCTTCTTGCCACTGGCCAGTCTCCAGATCAGTTACTGCCCTGACTCAACTGCTTCCGTTTACTGGCTCTAGGCTGGCTCCCTGCCTCAGGCTTTCCCTGATCTGATGACTAGCACCCGCTGAATCCTCTGCTATTCCATAATCCAAAAGCCACTTCCCTAGCAAGTTTCTAATCACGCCTCTGAACTGCCTGTGCTGAACAGGAGGGCCACAGCCTCAGGCTGGACAAGATAAAGCTTGGGAGGGAGGAACTATCATGCAGCTCAGAAATAGCAATCTCCTTGCAAAGGGAAGCCTCATGCTGCCCAAGGCAGAACGTGACATAGGTGGCTTCCGTAATACACCATCTGCTATTTTCCATACCATCAACAGTAACATAGGGGGCAGATAATGGAAGGGAGCTCAGCACTCCTGGACCAGGAAGGCAAAGGTAAAAGGAATCCAGATGTTGTCATCCAGGTAGCACTTCTTGTTTCACATTCACTGTGTGAGTCCAGGATGTATCTTGTGTATAGGATAAGGTTTAAATTGCATCTGCTGTCACAGCTGTATATAGATAATTAATTAAAATTAAAAATGGATAAAATTAGAAGTTTGATAGAACTATTTTATTTCTTATCTCTTATTTGAACTGCCTACCACTTGCGCCAAAACACATTCAGTGGATTAAGGATCTTGAAAATTTTAATTCACAATAATTTAAATGTTCCAGGCTTTGTCTTAAGGACCATCTTAAACATTACTCACATGTTTCTCACTAGTCATAGTTTATTGCCTGATGTAATGTAGCTTTCTATATATAATTTTTAAATAGTGCACCATGCTCCATCCTAGTGAAGTTTTCCAAGTACCTTCCTTATTTACCATACTGCTTCTGCTGGGAATTCTCGCTGATACAGAGTTCCCAAGCCTGTCTTCCCCACTCCCTCCACCTATCATAACCTGGTGCCAAGTGGTTTGATTATAGAACAGTAAAGACAACACCTCTCCTCTCTCCCCCACTGAAGTTGAAGCTCCACAAATGCTGGACCAATGAATCCCCAGGAACTGAAACACCTTTCAAAAGCATATTGCAAGACTACTCGTATTTCTTAGCCTCCTTGCTCTCACCCAGCCCTTAGATCTAGATCCAGCCATAACAAAAGTCCCCCACAGACAACCCTTCCCAGTTCAACAGTCCTCACTAACCATTGTAAGCACCCTTTGAACCAGGGCATCAGGCTTTCTCAGAAAAGTCCTTCTGCCATCCTAGAAGCCCTTTTTGTTAGGCTATCCTTCCCTTTTTCTATCTCATTGAGTGTATATATGTGTGATTGTATGTGCACATATGTATAACTCAGCTAGGAACAACTACTGGTTTGCAGGTCAGAGAAGATAAGAGAATCCTACATCCTTAGCCTAAGGTCTTAAGGGCCAGGTAATTGCGTACTCAGGGGGCAGCAAAATTTGCAGGTTTCTCTCCCTCTCCACTTTGGAAGTGTAACAACAACTGAGTTCAAAGGACAACCTAGCCTCGGAGGACTTAAGGGGTGCCGTTAGGAAGCTGATGACCTCAGCAGCTGTCAGAGCTGAAAATTGGTTGACTTGTGCCTCTTGGCCAGCCCCCTCACATCTGTGAAAGAAATCAGTCACGCTTGAATCACTCCTCTTTTGTTTTCTTGGATTTTAATCTTTCCTCCAAGCCTAGAGGTGTTGATCAGGGTGTCAGAGAAAAGGAAGGAAAACGTGATCTGTATCCCCTTGCTCACATCTCCACATCTCACTCTCATATTCCGCTATCAAACAAGCCAGCCAAGGCTTGCAGCTGGAATCAGGTACTTTCTATGTCTAGAGTCTATCACCCTCAAAACCTCAGTTCACCTGTATAAATGTGTTGCTACTAAAAGCTAAGAATACTTCTAATGCAAAATTTAGAACAGGGGCAGCTCATTTTAAAGAGAATTGCTTTGCTTCACTGGATAATTCTGAGCATCCTCTCTTTCATTACTACTCCTTCTGCAACCCTAGGCCCCTGGTTCTCCCATGTAAACCACCCAGTGCTTCTTTCACCTGAATGGCCCAGCCCTCTGCTGAGCATTTCCTTACTACATCCACTGTTCCTGCAGTGTCTAAACTCTCCTTTTCCCACGTCGTAAGCAGCCTCAGAAAACTTACTTCTGCCATAAGCCTTTTCAGGTGAATCTGAAAAGAGGCTGTGTTCCCACAAGCCTGGTAGAGAAAGAGGTCAGGACTCAAAAGCAGTGCCAGGACTTGGCTCTGACATTAACTATGTGTGCCTCCTCCACAAGCACCTTAATGCCGCCACCCACAAAATTACAGAAAGTCCTAAAGGCCTTTCCAACCCTGAAGCCCCAGGCCCCATAACACCACTCTAAATATGCGTTTCACCTTCACTCTAAAAAAAGCCAAATCACTGTTGGCTTTCTACATATTTTAAAAACCTCCACCTATAGTGCTTACACCAAGCATACGTACCCTTTGCTTTATTTGTTCTTTTATTTGTATGGACTTTTAAAACTCTATAGTTATATATTTTAATAAATAATATAAGTCATAAGAATATGGCTAAATCAGGTTTTTGCATTTACATCTATATGATATTCAGACGAATTCTGAATGTTTAGCCAAATAGTCTGTGTTTATAATGTGGAGCATGTTGATCTACAGAAATATGTGCATATTTTACCATCAATAAGCAAAACGTGACTCCTTTGGAGGTTTTGCCATCAAGGAGACACATTCTGATTGAGCTTTGAACATCTGCCCACCCCAGTATTTCCTGCTGCTTAAATAACTTTGAATGGCAAATATTCTTGATGATGATGAATTATCCCTTTACCTGCAGAGAGGGCTCGGTTTTGAAAATCCATCAAGATCCTACCAAAATACAGAGCTTAATGTTTTTGTCATCTTTGTTTTCCAGGCCATGAAACTGAAATTTTCCAAGCTTTAATCTGTGATGTTAGCACATCCTAAAAATTGTCAATTTTTTCCATAAATGCAAAGCGTGTTTTTGCAGGTGAAAATTAAACAAGATAATAGGTAGCTAAGGCAGGAAAGCAAACTGAATGACAAGCACAAAATGTTTAAAGGTGATATCTCTTTTAGATATCTAAAATTATATTTCTAGTTTTTCTTTATGTTATCCTTTCTTACTGAAAGAGATAATAAGCAAATGATGTTAATCAGAGCTATGTGCTAAATTAGCTACCATGTTTGCTTTTAGAATTTGGAATTCATAACTCAGTTATAAAATCACTGTTGGCTTTTTCCACTACTCTGCCTTCTATCCCTGTAGGATAGGAAAAACCCAGGCAAGCATCCTGAAATTGCCAGAGGGTAGGTGGCAGAATGTGCTTCTGACCACTAAAATACTCTCATTGTTCACCCACTAGCCACACCACTGAGCGTGTGACCTCTTTCCAACACTGACAAGTGAACATGAACAGCCCTGCTGACTTTGATTGGTGGTTCACTGGGTCTCTGACCTTGAATGACATTGCTGGCAGATTTTGACTGACAGGCTGCAGCACTGCCGACCACCTCTAGTACACACACCCACTCTTCAGAAATTAGCCCTTATCTTTTCAAAAACACTCTTATGTTTTCAAAACATGGGCTAACATGCACCAAAATGTGACTGCGGTCATCAAACACAGCCTGGAAAAAAAAAAAAAAACAAAACGCATCTTTAACTTACAACCCTCAGATCCCACTGTAATTGACATATTCAGTGATACGGCTGGTCAGGCTTTGGCTGCATCTTTGTGAGGCCAAACATCAAAATTAAATGAGGGAAATTAAGACAGTCACATAGATATGTTGTCTATAGGGCACCAAATATTCAGATACTTGGAGCTTCTGAATGGTTCTTGACATGCAGACAAAACACTAGGATGACTGGTAAAAGGTTTCATTTTTCTCTAGATGCTTAGGAATACTGATAGGAAGCCTCAGTCCCTGCTCAAGACCCTGATTCTACACATGCCTGGGTAAGACAGAGGCTCATGGTGCCTTCCCACTGTTCTGGTGAAAAAACTATGCTGACTTTAACCTAGCACTCTGTGTAGCCTCCAAATTTTCCCTTAATAAATAAGAATTTACTTTCAAATTAAAATGCCATACATTTTAATTTGTTTAAGAAACTGCTGCCTTCCTTTTAAAATAAAGTCAAAATGCTCCAAAGTTAGCAACAAATGTAAAGCTTCCATACTCCTGTTATGGGAGGATGGTACATTATACACCTGTGCTCAACTTTGGTTCCTCCAGAAACTCCACCAAAAGGAGAGTGAAAGAATTACAAACTTTCAAGTGTAAAGAAAATGGGAAGAAGACAATGGCAAGTAGGAGACAGCAAAAATTTTTGGAAGCTGGAGAAATTAACAGAGATAATTTGATGGCTAAATACCAGGAGAGAAAAATAAGAACTAAGCCAGTTCCACCAAGAGCATCTTGGAAAGGCCCAGGAATCAGAAACTCCCAGTGTCATGGAAGAAAGAGGGGTAAGAACTGAAAACAGGACAAGTGGATGAATGACAGTATAAGAGGTATTCAGATTCCCTGGCTCCCTCCCAAGCACACAAGCAACCAGCCCTCTTTTATTCCCCCAAGAGGCTTATTCTATGGAAAAACAGACCAAAGAAAGTCTAAACTTTTAACACAGAAGTGAGCAAGAGTGCTGTAGTGAAAGCAGAGGAGAACAAGAAAAATTCTACACCCTGAACAGCAAACCCCAGCCTCCTTCTACCAATCAGCTCAGATACTGCTGGCAGCCAGGCATGGAGCTCCCTGTCGCAGGTCAGGTTCCCTGGGAGATAAGCGTAAAGTGAAGATTTGTGTGCAGAATGTGTGTTCGAAGTGCTGTCTAGATCAACACCTGTGGAGGAGGGAAGGGAGCATGGCTGGGCAGAAAAGAAGGTGCTGCAGTGACAACAAAGGACTCAATGAATCTCACAGGGAGCTCTGGAGCTAGGATGGTCCTTCAGAGTTGCCCATATTGAAGCAAGATGCCAGACCTTTGTATTCCCACACCAATCAGTCACTAAATGTGAGCTGCTGTCTTCAGCTAGAGGCAAACACCCCAGCAATGGGAGAAATGATTGATTTAGTCCTCAAGGAGTGAGGAGGAGATATGGAGGTGCAATTTGGGGATGAGCAGGATACTACTGCTGTCCTTGTCAAATTCCACTTGTCAATAATCAGAATAAAAAATATAATCTAACAGGGAAGACAGGCTGATAACTAAATAACTTTAATAAAGTAAGTTACATGCTCACCAAAGTTATGGGACCAAGGCTTAGTTCTATGAGTGGGGAAAAGAAAGTGTGGAGCTCCTGGAGTCTTTTTCTGTGTTGAAGATACATGAACTGGATGTGGAAGGATGCATTAAAGTGTATCCACTGGACTAGACAGGGAAACCTGCACCAGAGGGAAGGAAGAGTAAGCGAAGGAATGGATGCACAAAAAAATCAATTAAGTTCAGTGGGGGTAAGTAGTGAAGCAGAAAGGGGTGAGGAGATAAGTCTCTAAGGAAGCCTTGAGTGGAATGAATTTCTCTGTGCAATAGAGAACTACTGAAAGTTTTTAAGAAGAGAAAGAAACTGACAAATGCCATGTGTCCAGATTTTACTGTCAGTGATTACAGCAATGATTGGAACTGGGAATGACTCCAAGTGAAACATGAGTAGGAAGAAACTTTATGAAGTTCATGGGCGCAGTATAAAAGGGGTTTGCATGCTGGAGATTCAGATAGGCCTGTGTTTTAATCCTCACACTGCTACTTACCAGCTAGAAACCTTGCACAGATCACTTAACCACACCAAACCTGCTTTTCATCTGCAAAATATGGGATACTAATACCTGCTTTAAGGAATTTGAGGAGCAAATAAATGAGATAATATATATAAAGTGCTTTGTACAGCACCTAGCACGGAGCAAGTGTTTATTAAATGAAATCTGATGGGTAGCAGCAACAGTAGTTAGGTTCTGTGAGCTGGGATTACTGTATAGGCAGGAGAAATGAAAAGGAAGGCAAGGAGGACAG
This sequence comes from Nomascus leucogenys, assembly GCF_006542625.1. Taxonomy (NCBI): domain Eukaryota; kingdom Metazoa; phylum Chordata; class Mammalia; order Primates; family Hylobatidae; genus Nomascus; species Nomascus leucogenys. The sequence continues at coordinate 48,297,387 of NC_044386.1, forward strand.
GCATGCTGTGAGAGAGACTTTTAAGAAGAATCGAGAGAAGTTGGTTTTTATCTATGAAAAGGAAAAGAAATAGGGGCAGATTCAATGAAATCTTCACAGTTTTACATGGAACAATGGCAACACCACTGCTAGAATTATGCACATTTAAGGATTGGAAGTTTGGTACAATTTTGAGACATTTGATTTTAATATGGTCCAGATATTTAGTCAAACATTATTCTGGGTGTGTGTGGGGTGGGGGTAGGTGTGTGTGTTTTAGGTGATCAGCATTTGAATTGCTGGACTGAGTAAAGCAGATTCCTCTCCCCACTGTGGGTGAGCCTCATCCAATCAGTTGAATGCCTGAATAGAACAAAAAGGGTGACCCTTCCACAAGTAGAATGAAACTCCTCCTGCCTGACTTCCTCGAGCTGGGACCTCAAAACATCTTGCCTTGGGACTCAAGTTGAAACTAGCTCTTTCAGAGTCTTGAGCCTTCCAGCCTTCAGTCTGGGACCAACCCATTGGCTACCCAAGTTCCAAGGGTGGAGAGAATTTCAGGAAGGGGCAGGTAAGCAATATGCTAAGTGTCCGTATAGCTAAATGAAAATGAGGGTCAATAAAAAAACTTAGAATTGGGGGACCTTGATATAAAAAGTTGTAATAGATTAAGGAAACTGGATTGCTCCATAGGTGCTTTTATAAAATCTCTCACTCTAATACTGCAAATGTCATCAAATATTTTTAGACAATATCTTAGGGGAAGTTTAAAAGCAGAACAAATCACATAAAATTATCCTTCAAAACACAAGTGTAGGCAAATACTTGGAGAATATCATGGCTGGGGCCAATCCACTGCATAGTCCATTTCTCAGAACCAGGGATTTAGTCCTGGCAGGAATGGTCTTGGTTGTCTTTTTGTTTCCTGTGACTGCTGTAATGAATCACCATAAATTTAATGCACTAGAATTTATTCTCTCACAGTTCTGGACGCCATAAGCACTGGGCTGAAACCAAGGTGTCAGCAGGCCTGCGCTTCCTCCAGAGGCTCTTGGGGAGAATCTGTTTTCCTGCCTTTTCCAGCATCCAGAGCTACCTACCTTGGCTCATAGCCCCTTCCTCTGTCTTCAAAGCCAGTGGCCTAGCATCTTCTTTCTCTGATTCTTCTTCCCTCTGCTTCCTTTACATGGCTTTTCTTGGTGTGTGTGTGTGTGTGTGTGTGTGTGTGTGTGTGTGTGTGTGTGTGTGTGTAATCTCCTTCTTATGAGAATGCATGTGACGGCTTCTAGAGCCCTCCTGGATAATCTCCCCATCTCAAGATCCTTAGGTTATCACACCTGCGAAGTTGTTTTCTGCTATATAAGTTAACATTCACAGGCTCCAGGGATCAGGATGGGTATATCTTGTGGGAGACCGTTATCCAGCCTACCACAGTTAGTAATCTAAAGACTGTGTTGAAATATCCACCCTAACAACCCAGCAGCCCAGGTCCTAAACTCAAGCATCCAAACTCAAGGATTTGAAAGAGAAACACTCTAAAATGCAAGCCGAAACATAACCAGAAAAAAAAAGTGTAGGCACTTTAAAGAAAGAACAGGAGATAAGATCTCTTTAAGAAAGATAACCCACAGTTGTGGAAGGCCTGTCACTTAGCAAGAGCAGTGAGCCAATCAGATGCTCTGTCAGAAGGCAAAGCAGGAGAAAGCCCTGCCTAATTGGATTGGCTTTCTTAACAGGCTAGAAGTCAAGTCAGAATGAAAACGATACTCAATTCAGCCAGTTGAAATTGGTTGTAAAAAGGATGCAATAAAATAGGTCAATTTTCTGAGACTGGTAAGAGGGTCCCTACCCAAATGGACTGAATGCTTCTGTCTTTATGGGATTTGTCACGTTGTGACTATAGTCTTAAACCATGCAGTGTGGGTGAATCTATCTTATTTTTTTTATTATACTTTAAGTTTTACGGTACATGTGCACAACATGCAGGTTTGTTACATATGTATACATGTGCCATGTTGGTGTGCTGCACTCATTAACTCGTCATTAACATTAGGTATATCTCCTAATGCTATCCCTCTCCCCTCCCCCTCCCCCCACCCCACAACAGTCCCCGGCGTGTGATGGTCCACTTCCTGTGTCCATGTGTTCTCATTGTTCAATTCCCACCTATCAGTGAGAACATGCAGTGTTTGGCTTTCTGTCCTTGCAATAGTTTGCTGAGAATGATGGTTTCCAGCTTCATCCATGTCCCTACAAAGGACATGAACTCATCATTTTTTATGGCTCCATAGTATTCCATGGTGTATATGTGCTACGTTTTCTTAATCCAGTCTATCATTGATGGACATTTGGGTTAGTTCCAAGTCTTTGCTATTGTGAATAGTGCCACAATAAACATACATGTGCATGTGTCTTTATAGCAGCATGATTTATAGTCCTTTGGGTATATACCCAGTAATGGGATGGCTGGGTCAAATGGTATTTCTAGTTCTAGATCCCTGAGGAATCACCACACTGACTTCCACAATGGTTGAACTAGTTTACAGTCTCACCAACAGTGTAAAAGTGTTCCTATTTCTCCACATCCTCTCCAGCACCTGTTGTTTCCTGACTTTTTAGTGATCGCCATTCTAACTGGTGTGAGATGGTATCTCATTGTGGTTTTGATTTGCATTTCTATGATGGCCAGTGATGATGAGCATTTTTTCACGTGTCTTTTGGCTGCATAAATGTCTTCTTTTGAGAAGTGTCTGTTCATATCCTTTGCCCACTTATTGATGGAGTTGTTTGTTTTTTTCTTGTAAATTTGTTTGAGTTCATTGAAGATTCTGGATATTAGCCCTTTGTCAGATGAGTAGGTTGCAAAAATTTTCTCCCATTCTGTAGGTTGCCTGTTCACTCTGATGGTAGTTTCTTTTGCTGTGCAGAAGCTCCTTAGTTTAATTAGATCCCATTTGTCAATTTTGGCTTTTGTTGCCATTGCTTTTGGTGTTTTAGACATGAAGTCCTTGCCCACGCCTATGTCCTGAATGGTATTGCCTAGGTTTTCTTGTAGGGTTTTAATGGTTTTAGGTCTAACATTTAAGTCTTTAATCCATCTTGAATTAATTTTTGTATAAGTTGTAAGGAAGGGATCCAGTTTCAGCTTTCTACATATGGCTAGCCAGTTTTCCCAGCACCATTTATTAAATAGGGAATCTATTCTTATTTTTAAAGGGTTAAAATCCAGTGACTGAATTAATTAATTTTGAGTGTCCTTCCTACCTACTGCCAGTTAGCAGAATTTATTATGAGTCTGACCAATTGTGCCAGTTCTCTCCCTGCTGAATGACACAGCTCATCAGCTCATCCTCTTTAATATGTTGATACTGAATTGGAGACCTCTGAAAGTGGCTTCCTCCTGAGGGTCCTTCTATTGGTCCTGACCTGCCATTGCTAGTTCACTCTTTCCGAAAATATTTACAGAGTACCTGCCATGAAAGACACTTTACATAAGTTCCAGCTTCTAAGACTCTCACAATGGAATGGACAGAATCAAGAAGATACAATCTCATACTGCCCAGATTCTGAATTTTCATCACATTCTGGAGCTGTATCAAGCCTACTTGATACAGCTATAATGTGTGCTATAATGAGTTGAATAGTATTTCCCCAAAATTCATATCCATCTAGAACTTTTACATTGTGACCTTATTTGGAAATAGGATTGTTGCAGGTGTAATTATTTAAAGATCTCAAGATGAAATCATCTTAAATTTAGGGTGATCCCTATATCCAATGACCTATTGAAAATACTATCCCCCTTGCTAATAGATTAATATTAATACATCTCATAATAACTTAAGAGCATATCCGTTTATCCATGCCTTATAGTAAACATATTGCCAGGACATTTTTCTAGTTTTCCATTAGGTTTTTGGAAGTTGACAGTTTGTTTTGGTGATATTGACCTTATTCCTAGAAGCCTTTACTTTGTTGTCTTTCATTTTCTTCCCTAGCTGACATGTTAGTGGCATTCCCACATGGGTATCTGCTTAGAAGGCCAGCATTCTTCTTACTTTTTTTGCCAATAGGTCTTTAGGTCTATTAAAGCTAAAGACTTTGTTTATAGAAAACTACCATTTGGACTGAATTGACCAAACAGCTGATATGGCATTTCCTTACTCTCACACCTGATTGTATGTTTGAGTAAAGAGACCAAACTGAACAACTGTTTCAATATCAGTTGAACTCAATGTCTTAAGTTCCATATAAAACATAGCCTTGGCTGGACGCGGTGGCTTATGCCTGTAATCCCAGCACTTTGGGAGGCCGAGGTGGGTGAATCACGAGGTCAGGAGATCGAGACCATCCTGGCTAATACAGTGAAACCCTGTCTCTACTAAAAATACAAAAAATTAGCCGGGTGTGGTGGCGGGTGCCTGTAGTCCCAGCTACTCAGGAGGCTGAGGTAGGAAAATGGTGTGAACCCGGGAGGCAGAGCTTACAGTGAGCTGAGATTGCGCCACTGCACTCCAGCCTGGGCGACAGAGCGAGACTCTGTCTCAAAAAAAAAAAAAAAAAAATAGCCTTATGTTTACCTATGTCACCAACTTGGACATCCCACACATGTACCCTGGAACTTAAAATAAAAGTTGACCAAAAAAAAAAAAGCCTTACCAACTAGCCAAATAGTAAAGGTAAAAAATAAAATAAAATAGAACCTGTTATGTATTATAGGCTAATACACCCACTAACTTAGGGTGGTTAGCTGATTTGTCCTCAATCCGTCAGATCACAAGAGGATCTAGATATGTAACAGAAAGGCAGATAGAGCAGGCAAAAAGATGCCCACACTGGGAAACAAACAAGGGCTGAGAAAAGAGATCCCTTAGCTGCACCTAGAGAGAGAAGTGAGATATGGTTTTCAGCATTACTAGACCCAAAATTCTACAGTCCAAGGAAAGGGATGAGGAACTCTATTCTGCAAAACTGCACACAAAAATTGACCCAGATATGAGAATACCACCAACATGTCATTTAGGGAAGATTACTAAAGAGAAAGAGCAAAGGCTTGTAGGAATAAGGTCAATTTTATCTAAACAGGAAAGTGCTCACAAGAGTATGGTAACAGCAGCTGCGGTTCAGACAGGAAATCAACAACATGCACAGCTGAGGAAGGAGGAGTCAAGACAAATTAATTCCAACAGAGTGTAAAATTCTCTGGACTCCAAGAAGACAAATAGAATCAGGGAAGAGGATGGGAGCACAGACTAGATGTCAAGGATCGTGCTAGGAACATTAGTTATATTGTTAATTTATTAGTCCATTTTATAGTTGAGGCTCAGGGAGCTTAAATGACTTGCCCACATAAACATAGCTGATAAGCAAATTGAAACCCAAGTCTGTCACGTTCAGAGCCTCTGCTCTTTCTACTGCATCAATCTTTCTCAAAGTGTAAACTGAGGCCACCTGCATCCAAGTCACCTGAGACACTTGTTAAAAACTCAGGCCCAGTACTTCTAAATTAGATTCTCCTTAGGTGGTTCCATGTACTCACAGGGCCTCCTCTCTGAGACAGGCCTGTCCTCTGGGAAAAGTAGAGAGGCTCCTGCCTCTGATGGCCCTAGTCCCAGGAATCACCCAGCGTATTCACAGAGTCAGATCTTAGAAGTAAGGACCAAGTCCAGCCACCAGAACTGAAGGGACCACAATGTAGAAATGAGTTGAGAGTCCAGAAGCCTCGCCCATTAGCAGGCTCAGGTTTCACCCTAGACCTCCACATCCAATGCAAGAAGTAACCAACCAAATGGCGGAGGCCAAGTGGTCAGAACTGTGGCAGCAACCAGGAGGCCAAATATTGAGGGTCAGTTTGTTCTCTCTTCCTCTGTGTGAAATTCTCTATGTTTTTTAACTATCCCCTCCTCCAATTTTCAGCTTCCTTGTCTATAGTCACAACAATAGCTGACATGTACTGAAAACCTCTAGCATGCAAGGCCCTATTGTAGGACTTCTACATGTATTTATTTATGTGATTCTACAACCACTTGAGGAAAAAGGTACACTTTATATACCCATTTTACAGATAAGAAAACTAAAGCACAAAACATTAAACAACTTGCCCAGGGTCACCCAGCTGGCAAGTATGTCACCCACCCATACTTATCTGGAAAGTATGTCTTCAGAGCCATACACTGAGTCATGACACTGTACTTCCTCTCTGACTATAGCTATGGTGCCACCTTTCACAAGCCTAACACTTGTTAGGAAGCTATAGGTGCCATTTTGGGACTCAAATTAGGACTCAAAAACTGCATACGTCTGACCAGCTATGATAAGGGAGACAAAAAGATCTCAGTGAATTTGATCTAGTCACATCAGATTCTGCTGTGACAGGGGGTATAAACATGTTCCCAAACCATCAGTCAAACAGGCAGAGATGCCAAACTTGAGTAGATGCATGCAATCTTGTTTTATTTACCATGAGTTCAGAAAGCATTGCAACTTCTCCCAGAAGCCTGTTTTGGGAAAGAAAAAAAAAAAAACTTGCCTTGGAAACAGAGAGATAAAATCAATAGGAAGGTGGAATCTTTGAAGAGCTCCTGGGTACAAAAAACAGACAGCACCAGCAGGACATTCTGGAGGGTTGTCTTCAGTGGCTGAAGTGCCTACAACTGACCAACAAGGTAAATCAAATCTGCTGCCAATACATTCTTTTGCTGTCCAGATAAAACGGCAGACTAAGCTGGTGAACTTTCACCCTTCACCCGTGCTCTTCAAGCCAAAGTACAGATTAAAAAAAATCAATAACCCCAATCGATGGGAAAATATTTTTAGTCTCTAACTGAACGATATGTTTTGACAAGGCCAAAGAGGAGCACAAAAGAATGGCGAAAGATAAAAGACAGAAAATTAGGAATTTGCTTTATTGGGTGAGGTGGAATCACCAATCACTTTCTTTTTTCCTCGCTGACATTCGTCTAAATTATCTCACAGCAAGGAAATAAAGTGTAAGGAGATGAATTTATAAAATGGCATGATTCACTGCCAAGCACCTTAAAACCTATTATTGCTACCATTTTCTGTTGCCATTTCCAAGAAAGCAATCTAGAGAAATGTCCATGTTCAGAACACAGTCAGAGAAAAGAGCATTTCCCCAAAGCGAATAGAGTGAACAATGGAACAACGGAGCCTCCCACCCCCACCCCAATCTGCAGATCACATCCAATACTAAACACATCAGAAAGTGTTTAAAATCCCCAATTTGACTTCATTTTTCTCAAAATAACCGTTGTTTTTCATAACTCAATACCCTTGAGTTCCCTTCTTAACAGAGCAAATTAAACTCATAATATCACCTTGTCTTCTGGCCCTTTAAGCAGTAATTTATTTTTGTACATAGGTGCAAGCCTGCTGTATTTCCAAAAATTATTTCACATTATTCCTACACTAAATAAAAGTGATAAAGAAACATGCGACCCTGAATAAAATTAACAAAAATTACCTGTCAATTTGTTCGCTTTTTTTTGTAGAAGAAAATCATGAACATAGAGAATAGTCTTACCAATTGATTAATATTTTCAATTCTTTTTAGTAACGACAATTGGTAAACAGATTTATGGGATTCAAAAATCTATATAAATCCAATAGACTGAGAGTTGGCATCATAGCGACCTGTTTTACTTATTAATTCATATCCTTCTCTTTTTTTCTCCCTTACTATCAATGCCTCATCTGTTATTTGATAAGCCTTTGGAGTGAATTTAATGACTATCATTTTACTACAACTCTTTATTTTTTCCTCTAGCAGAAGCTTAAATATACATTTCTTATATAAATACATACCTAGGCTGATGGTTACATCTGTGTGATGGCAGCCAATTCTACCCACAAAAATCAGTCAGTTCCATAAAAGAGATGGACAAACCAATGGTTTGACATCATATATGTGGCAGTCAAAGCATCCATTCAATGGCTACTTGATTGGCCATTTTTTTAATACTGTAAGTAAGTTGCTTCACTGTTAAGATCAACATAGATTTTCTAATGGCAATCATTCTGGCAGGGTGAAAAAAATGGGATATATACCTAATGCTAAATGACGAGTTAATGGGTGCAGCAAACCAACACGGCACATGGATACATATGTAACAAACCTGCACATTGTGCACATGTACCGTAAAACCTAAAGTATAATAATAAAAAAAAAAATGGGATAGTCTAGTCCCCTGAGACTTCCATAAGAACCAGCTTTATACACTTGTGTTCTATTTACCCAAGTGTAGAAACCTTCACAGACTATTGGTACCCTCACTTCACAGACTCTCCAGGATACTTGCACCTACTCACATTTTTGTTAACAGGAAAAATGTACTTCACTGTCTGTTAGTAAAAATCATATAACACTTGCTTCTCTTTCCTGAGCATTTACTATATGACAAGCTCTCTATGCTTAGCATTCTTACACATCTGAGCTCATTTACTCTCAGAACTAACCTACAACATAGGTAGTATCAGCTCCAAATTACAGAAGAGAAAGAAGTCTTGGTGAGATAAAGTAATTGCCCAAGGTCACAACAGTAAACTGGTAGAGACAGGGGTCTAATCCCATTTCTTTCTGATTCTGATGTCTACACCTCTACTTCATTTGGCTTATGGTACCACCACCTAGATGGAATAGAGCTGATAAGATTCACCACCTGTAGTAATTGGAATGACCAGAAAATTACATTTCATTGACTCTTTAGTTCACAAACCATCGTGCCATATTCAAATGAGCATGAAAGTCACTTTTAATTTGTTAAGTCGTTAGTTATGATACATTTATTAAGCATCTCTAATTCTGGAATATTTATGTGAATACAGTTCATTAATAAATTACCAGTAGGCCCCCTTGTTAAGAAATACTTGCACTTGCTTAGTGAAAGATCAATGCGTGATAAACACATTAAAAGTGCATCCTGTATGTACTTCATGAGCAAGTGGAAGGCCAAAACCAAAAGTGTTACATATGTTACCCATGAAGACTCATTTCCTCAGAATTTTCCAAAATAATTTTTCAATATCGAATTGCCATATTTCACACATTTCCCCAAAATGGCTGTCAATAAAATGTCATGCTTCAGGTTGCCCATTTATTCACATCTCTCTTCAAGTTGCCTAAAGGACTTTGGATATACGCTCCCTCTTTTTAACATTCCCTGGAAGTCCTTACCATGGTAGTTGATTGTTAAAGCACTAGTAATTGAAATGAGTAGGTAATTATGATGTTCAAAGCTTTCAACATGCCCAGGGAAGTGTGATGACTACTTGAATTAGCTAACAAAAACATGTGAAGTCATTGCCAAAAGATCTGTCACAAAAATCCATTATTTGCAGCTGGGAAGTTACCAAGTGTTTGAAAAACCAGAATGACTCTGCAATTCCAACTACATAGTATTTGACTCCATTATTTGCAAATAAAACTGGGTGTATATGTGAATCCCAGAATGTTTTCACAGTGGACAGACATGGTAGACTCAGTGATTCCCTGACCATCACAATGTTCAAAACATTCTGTTTCTAACAGGAGCTGAGTTTTTCTTAGCAAAAAAATGGATTTAGCTAGCTAAACCTAGATTTACCTCTCCAGTTGAATCCTAAGTTCTTGAAAGGTAGAGACTGTTACAGGAAGTTCATGTTCCAAATCTAGCCTTTAGTCCATTTTCCTTAAACCTTCCAATGCTTCTCCTAAGACTGGAATAAAATCTAGATATCTTTCCATGGCCTGACAGCCTTGGTAGCTGTGTGGTCACTGCCTGGAATACACAACCCATAGACTTCTGTGTGGCCAGCAACTATTTTATTCATCATTCAGGTATCAGCTCATGTATCATCCCTTCAGAGAGACATCTCTGCTCCACCACTCCCCACTTATTCTTTATTATTTTGTTTTCTATCCTCTGCAGCACCTATCATTATCAGAAGTTGTCCTACTAGACTACAGGTTCCAGGTCCACCATCATATCTCCACTGCCTGATGAAAAGGAGCCTGACAAATGGGAGGTGTTCAATATTTGTTGAACACATGAATCTCCAGGGCAATGGGGGACAACTTGGATTGAATCAGATTTTTTATTAAGCCAACTTGCTTTGGGGGAAGTACCAGTTTAATTCCTCATGCAATAGCAAGCTGATTCTTCAGAAATTCGACTACCAAATTTTTTGTTCTAGGCCTTTTTAAACCACGGGTATATGGACATGGTCTTAGGATAGATTCTCCCCTGACCTGGGTGAAGCTGCTTCGTACCTTCTCTGTGCCTTTGCATATGTCCCATCTGCCTGGAATGCTTTCCCCCTCTCCACCTGATAACTTCTACTCATCTTTCAAACTTGTCTAAAGCATCCACTTCTTGTGGAATGCACTTGTGAATGGGGTCCTCTATTTGCTTCCATAACTTATCTCCTACAAGTCATCTCTCATAGCTTATTCTTTAGCAACACTGATATTTTCACCAAACTCTGTCACATGTTCATGTTCTATATATGCATTTCTCTCTACTAGAAATTGACTGCTCTAATGTATCTTTCTTTTTTGGTTTTATTTTATTTTTTATTTTAAGTTGTGGGATACATTTTCAGGATGTGCAGGTTTGTTACACAGGAAAACGTGTGCCATGGTGGTTTGCTGCACCTATCAACCCATCACCTAGATATTAAGCCCAGCATGCATTAGCTATTTATCTTGATGCTCTCCCTCCTCCAGCCTCCCCCAACAGGCCCTAGTGTGTGTTGTTCCTCTCCTTGTGTCCATGTGTTCTCATTGTTCAGCTCCCACTTATAAGAGAGAACATGCAGTGTTTGGTTTTCTGTTCCTGCATTAGTTTGCTGAGGATAATGACTTCCAGTTCCATCCATGTCCCTGCAAAGGACATGATCTCCTTCCTTTTTATGGCTGCATAGTATTCTGTGGTGTATATGTACCACATTTTCTTTATCCATTCTATCACTGATGGGCGTTTGAGTTGATTCCATGTCTTTGCTATTGTGAATAGTGTTGCAATGAACATACACGTGCATGTATCTTTATGACAGAATGATATATATTCCTTTGGGTATATACCAAGTAATGGGATTGCTGGCTCAAATGGTATTTCTAGTTCTAGTTCTTTGAGGAATTACCACACTGTCTTCTAAAATGGTTGAACTAATTTACATTCCCACCAACAGCGTAGAAGTGTTCCTTTTTCTCCGGAACCTCCCCAGCATCTGTTGTTTCTTGACTTTTTAATAGTTGCCATTCTGACTGGTGTGAGACAGTGTCTCACTGTGGGTTTCAATTTCTGTTTCTCTAATGATCAGTGATGTTGAGCTTTGTTTCATATGTTTATTGGCCATGTGTATGTTTTTAAAAGTTTCTGTCCATGGCCTTTGCCCACTTTTTAATGGGGTTGTTTTCTTTTTCTTGTAAATTTGTTTAAGTTCTTTGTTGATTCTGGATATTAGACCTTTGTCAGTTGCATAGATTACAAAAATTTTCTCTCATTCTGTAGGTTTCTTTTCACTCTGATGATAGTTACTTTTGCTGTGCAGAAGCTCTTTAGTTTCATTAGATCTCTTTTTTTATTAGATCTCAATTTTTGCTTTCGTTGCAATTGCTTTTGGCATTTTCATCATGAAAACTTTGCCTGTGCCTATGTCCTGAATGATATTGCCTAGATTTTCTTCTAGAGTTTTTATAGTTTAGGGTTTAACATTTAAGTCTTTAATCCATCTTGAGTTAATTTTTGTATATGATGTAAGCAAGGGGTCCAGTTTCAATTTTCTGCATATGGCTAGCCAGTTCTCTCGGCACCATTTATTAAACAGGGAATACTTTCCCCATTGCATGTTTGTACAGGGTTTGTTGAAGATCAGATGGTTGTAGGCATGTGGTCTTATTTCTGAGTTCTCTCTTCTGTTCCATTGGTCTATGTGTCTGTTCTTGTACTGGTACCATGCTGTTTTTGTTGCTGTAGCCTTGTAGTATAGTTTGAAATTGGGTAGCCTGATGCCTCCAGGTTTGTTCTTTTTGCTTAGGATTGTCTTGGCTAGTCAGGCTCTTTTTTGCTTCCATATGAATTTTAAAATGTTTTCTAACTCTGTGAAGAATGTTGCTAGTAGTTTAATGAAAATAGTATTGAATCTATAAATTAGGTTGGGCAATATGGCCATTTTCATGATGTTTGACTCTTCCTATCCATGAGCATGGAATGTTTTTCTACCTGTCTGTGTCATCTCTGATTTCCTCCAGCAGTGATTTGTAGTTCTCCTTGAAGAGGTCCTTCACATCCCTTGTTAGCTGTATTCCTAGGTATGTTATTCTCTTTGTAGCAATGGTGAATGGGAGTTCATTCATTATTTGGCTCTCTACTTGTCTATTGTTGGTGTATAGCAATGCTTGTGATTTTTGCACAATTGCTTTTGTATCCTGAGATTTTGCTGAAGTTGTTTATCAGCTTAAAAAGCTTTTGGGCTGAGACATGGGGTTTTCTAGATATAGGATCATGTCATCTGCAAATAGAGACAGTTTGCCTTCCTCTCTTCCTATTTGACTTATTTCTTTCTCCTGCCTGATTGCCCTGGCCAGAACTTTCAATACTATGTTGAATGTGAGTGGTGAGAAAGGGCATCCTTGTCTTGTGCCAGTTTTCAAGGGGAATGCTTCCAGCTTTTGCCCATTCAGTATGATATCGGCTGTGGGTTTGTCATAAATAGCTCTTATTATTTTGAGGTATGTTCTATCAATACCTAATTTATTGAGAGTTTTTAACATGAAGGGATATTGAATTGTATTGAAGGCCTTTTCTGCATCTATTGAGGTAATTATGTGTTTTTTGTCTTTAGTTCTGTTTATGTGATGAATTATGTTTATTGATTTGCATATGTTAAACCAGCTTTGCATCCTGGGGATGAAGCCAACTTGATTGTGGTGGATAAGCTTTTTGATGTGCTGATGTGCTGCTGGATTCAGTTTGCCAGTATTTTATTGAGGACTTTTGCATTGATGTTATTCAGGGATACCGGCTTGAAGTTTTCTTTTTTTGTTGCATCTTTGCCAGATTTTGGTATAAGGATGATGCTGGCCGCATAGAATGAGTTAGGGAGGAGTCCCTCCTTTTAAATTGTTTGGAATATTTTCAGAAGAAATGATACCAGCTCCTCTTCGAACCTCTGGTAGAATTCAGCTGTAAATCCGTCTGGTCCTGGGCTTTTGTTGGTAGGTAGGCTATTTATTACTGCCTCAATTCCAGAACTTGTAATTGGTCTATTCAAGGATTCAACTTCTTCTGGGTTCAGCCTTAGGAGAGTGTATGTGTCTGGGAATTTATCCATTTCTTGTAGATTTTCTACTTTATTTGCATAGAGGTGTTTATAGTAGTTTCTGATGGCTGTTTATATTTCTATGAGGTCTGTGATAATCTCTCCTTTATCAATTTTTATTGTGTCTATTTGATTCTTCTCTCTTTTCTTATTTATTAGTATACCTAGCAGTCTATCTGTTTTGCTATTTTTTTCAAAAAACAGCTCCTGGATTCATTGATTTTTTTTGAAGGGTTGATGGTTATTTCTTGACTTCTGCTGGCTTTGAGGTTCATTTGCTCTTGGTTCTCTAACACTTTTAGTTGTGATGTTAAGGTGTCATTTGGAGATCTTTGTAACTTTTTAATGTGGGTATTTAGTGCTACAAATTTCCCTCTTAACACTGCTTTAGCTGCATCCCAAAGATTCTGATGTTGTCTTTTTGTTCTCATTAGCTTCAGAGAACTTCTTGATTTTTGCCTTAATTTCGTTATTTACCCAGAAGTCAATTCAGGAGCAGGTTTTTCTTTTTTTTATTATTATTATTATACTTTTGGTTTTAGGGTACATGTGCACAATGTGCAGCTTTGTTACATATGTATCCATGTGCCATGTTGGTGTGCTGCACCCATTAACTCGTCATTTAGCATTAGGTATATCTCCTAATGCTGTCCCTCCCCCCTCCCCCCACCCCACAACAATCCCCAGTGTGTGATGGTCCCCTTCCTGTGTCCATGAGTTCTCATTGTTCACTTCCCACCTATGAGTGAGAACATGCGGCATTTGGTTTTTTATCCTTGCAATAGTTTACTGAGAATGATGGTTTCCAGTTTCATCCATGTCCCTACAAAGGACATGAACTCATCATTTTTTATGGCTGCATAGTATTCCATGGTGTATATGTACCACATTTTCTTAATCCAGTCTATCGTTGTTGGACATTTGGGTTGGTTCCAAGTCTTTGCTATTGTGAATAGTGCCGCAATAAACATACGTGTGCATGTGTCTCTAGAGCAGCATGATTTATAGTCCTTTGGGTATATACCCAGTAATGGGATGGCTGGGTCAAATGGTATTTCTAGTTCTAGATGCCTGAGGAATCGCCACACTGACTTCCACAATGGTTGAACGAGTTTACAGTGCCACCAACAGTGTAAAAGTGTTCCTATTTCTCCACATCCTCTCCAGCACCTGTTGTTTCCTGACTTTTTAATGATGGCCATTCTAACTGGTGTGAGATGGTATCTCATTGTGGTTTTGATTTGCATTTCTCCGACGGCCAGTGATGATGAGCATTTTTGCATGTGTTTTTTGGCTGCATAAATGTCTTCTTTTGAGAACTGTCTCTTCGTATCCTCTGCCCACTTTTTGATGGGGTTGTTCGTTTTTTTCTTGTAAATTTGTTTGAGTTCATTGTAGATTCTGGATATTAGCCCTTTGTAGGATGAGTAGGTTGCAAAAATTTTCTCCCATTCTGTAGGTTGCCTGTTCACTCTGATGGTAGTTTCTTTTGCTGTGCAGAAGCTCTTTAGTTTAATTAGATCCCATTTGTCAATTTTGGCTTTTGTTGCCATTGCTTTTGGTGTTTTAGACATGAAGTCCTTGCCCACACCTATGTCCTGAATGGTATTGCCTAGGTTTTCTTCTAGGGTTTTAATGGTTTTAGGTCTAACATTTAAGTCTTTAATCCATCTTGAATTAATTTTTGTATAAGTTGTAAGGAAGGGATCCAGTTTCAGCTTTCTACATATGGCTAGCCAGTTTTCCCAGCACCATTTATTAAATAGGGAATCCTTTCCCCATTTCTTGTTTTTGTCAGGTTTGTCAAAGATCAGATAGTTGTAGATATGTGGCATTATTTCTGAGGGCTCTGTTCTGTTCCATTGATCTATGTCTCTGTTGTGGTACCAGTACCATGCTGTTTTGGTTACTGTACCCTTGTAATATAGTTTGAAGTCAGGTAGCGTGATGCCTCCAGCTTTGTTCTTTTGGCTTAGAATTGACTTGGTGATGTGGGCTCTTTTTTGGTTCCATATGAACTTTAAAGTAGTTTTTTCCAATTCTGTGAAGAAAGCCATTGGTAGCTTGATGGGGATGGCACTGAATCTATAAATTACCTTGGGCAGTATGGCCATTTTCACGATATTGATTCTTCCAACCCATGAGCATGGAATGTTCTTCCATTTGTTTGTATCCTCTTTTATTTCATTGAGCAGTGGTTTGTAGTTCTCCTTGAAGAGGTCCTTCACGTCCCTTGTAAGTTGGATTCCTAGGTATTTTATTCTCTTTGAAGCAATTGTGAATGGGAGTTCACTCATGATTTGGCTCTCTGTTTGTCTGTGATTGGTGTACAAGAATGCTTGTGATATTTGTACATTGATTTTGTATCCTGAGACTTTGCTGAAGTTGCTAATCAGCGTAAGGAGATTTGGGGCTGAGACAATGGGGTTTTCTAGATATACAATCATGTCATCTGCAAACAGGGACAATTTGACTTCCTCTTTTCCTAATTGAATACCCTTTATTTCCTTCTCCTGCATGATTGCCCTGGCCAGAACTTCCAGCAGTATGTTGAATAGGAGTGGTGAGAGAGGGCATCCCTGTCTTGTGCCAGTTTTCAAAGGGAATGCTTCCAGTTTTTGCCCATTCAGTATGATATTGGCTGTGGGTTTGTCGTAGATAGCTCTTATTATTTTGAGATACGTCCCATCAATACCTAATTTATTGAGCGTTTTTAGCATGAAGCGTTGCTGAATTTTGTCAAAGGCCTTTTCTGCATCTATTGAGATAATCATGTGGTTTTTGTCTTTGGTTCTGTTTATATGCTGTATTACATTTACTGATTTGCATATGCTGAACCAGCCTTGCATCCCAGGGATGAAGCCCACCTGATCATGGTGTATAAGCTTTTTGATGTGCTGCTGGATTCGGTTTGCCAGTATTTTATTGAGGATTTTTGCATCAATGTTCATCAAGGATATTGGTCTGAAATTCTCTTTTTTGGTTATGTCTCTGCCAGGCTTTGGTATCAGGACGATGCTGGCTTCATAAAATGTGTTAGGGAGGATTCCCTCTTTTTCTATCAATTGAAATAGTTTCAGAGGGAATGGTACCAGTTCCTCCTTGTACCTCTGGTAGAATTCGGCTGTGAATCCATCAGGTCCTGGACTCTTTTTGCTTGGTAGGCTATTGATTATTGCCACAATTTCAGCGCCTGTTATTGGTCTATTCAGAGTTTCAACTTCTTCCTGGTTTAGTCTTGGGAGGGTGTATTTGTCGAGGAATTTATCCATTTCTTCTAGATTTTCTAGTTTATTTGCATAGAGGTGTTTGTAGTATTCTCTGATGGTAGATTGTATTTCTGTGGGATCGGTGGTGATATCCCCTGTATCATTTTTTATTGCATCTATTTGATTCTTCTCTCTTTTCTTCTTTATTAGTCTTGCCAGCGGTCTATCAATTTTGTTGATCTTTTCAAAAAACCAGCTCCTGGATTCATTAATTTTTTGAAGGGTTTTTTGTGTCTCTATTTCCTTCAGTTCTGCTCTGATTTTAGTTATTTCTAGCCTTCTGCTAGCTTTTGAATGTGTTTTTTCTTGCTTTTCTAGTTCTTTTAATTGTGACATTAGGGTGTCAATTTTGGATCTTTCCTGCTTTCTCTTGTGGGCATTTAGTGCTATAAATTTCCCTCTACACACTGCTTTGAATGTGTCCCAGAGATTCTGGTATGTTGTGTCTTTGTTCTCGTTGGTTTCAAAGAACATCTTGATTTCTGCCTTCATTTCATTATGTACCCAATAGTCATTCAGGAACAGGTTGTTCAGTTTCCATGTAGTTGAGTGGTTTTGAGTGAGTTTCTTAATCCTGAGTTCTAGTTTGATTGCACTGTGGTCTGAGAGACAGTTTGTTATAATTTCTGTTCTTTTACATTTGCTGAGGAGAGCTTTACTTCCAAATAGATGTGGTCAATTTTGGGATGGGTGTGGTGTGGTGCTGAAAAAAATGTATATTCTGTTTATTTGGGTTGGAGAGTTCTGTAGATGTCTATTAGGTCCACTTTGTGCAGAGCTGAGTTCAATTCCTGGATATCCTTGTTAACTTTCTGTCTCGTTGATCTGTCTAATGTTGACAGTGGGGTGTTAAAATCTCCCATTATTATTAAGTGGGAGTTTAAGTCCCTTAGTAGGTCACTCAGGACTTGCTTTATGAATCTGGGTGCTCCTGTGTTGGATGCATATATATTTAGGATAGTTAGCTCTTCTTGTTGAATTGATCCCTTTACCATTATGTAATGGCCTTCTTTGTCTCTTTTGATCTTTGTTGGTTTAAAGTCTATTTTATCAGAGACTAGGATTGCAACCCCTGCCTTTTTTTGTTTTCCATTTGCTTGATAGATCTTTCTCCATCCCTTTATTTTGAGTCTATGTGTGTCTCTGCACGTGAGATGGGTTTCCTGAATACAGCACACTGATAGGTCTTGACTCCTTACCCAGTTTGCCAGTCTGTGTCTTTTAATTGGAGCATTTAGCCCATTTACATTTAAAGTTAATATTGTTATGTGTGAATTTGATCCTGTCATTATGATGTTAGTTGGTTATTTTGCTCATTAGTTGATGCAGTTTCTTCCTAGCATCGATGGTCTTTACAATTTGGCATGTTTTTGCAGTGGCTGGTACCGGTTGTTCCTTTCCATGTTTAGTGCTTCCTTCAGGAGCTCTTTTAGGGCAGGCCTGGTGGTGACAAAATCACTCATCCTTTGCTTGTCTGTAAAGTATTTTATTTCTCCTTCACTTATGAAGCTTAGTTTGGCTGGATATGAAATTCTGGGTTGAAAATTCTTTTCTTTAAGAATGTTGAATATCAGCCCCCACTCTCTTCTGGCTTGTAGAGTTTCTGCTGAGAGATCAGTTGTTAGTCTGATGGGCTTCCCTTTGTGGGTAACCCGACCTTTCTCTCTGGCTGCCCTTAACATTTTTTCCTTCATTTCAACTTTGGTGAATCTGACAATTATGTGTCTTGGAGTTGCTTTTCTCGAGGAGTATCTGTGTGGTGTTCTCTGTATTTCCTGAATTTGAATGTTGGCCTGCCTTGCTAGATTGGGGAAGTTCTCCTGGATAATATCTTGCAGAGTGTTTTCCAACTTGGTTCCATTCTCCCCATCATTTTCAGGTACACCAATCAGACGTAGGTTTGGTCTTTTCACATAGTCCCAAATTTCTTGGAGGCTTTGTTCATTTCTTTTTATTCTTTTTTCTCTAAACTTCCCTTCTCGCTTCATTTCATTCATTTCATCTTCCATCACTGATACCCTTTCTTCCAGTTGATCGCATCAGCTGCCGAGACTTCTGCAATCTTTGCATAGTTCTCGATACTTGGCTTTCAGCTCCATCAGCTCCTTTAAGCCCTTCTCAGTTATATGTTTAGCCTTTTTACTTAGTGCCATATTTCTCAGAAGTTTTGATCCTTTCTTTTCCTTCTTTTTTCTCTAATCTTGTGTGCCTATCTTATTTCAGCAAGATAGTCTTCAAGCTCTGAGATTCTTTCCTCTGCTTGGTCTGTGCAGTTTCCCTGATCCATTCTGTAGGATGTGCTCTCTCCCCACACCGACCTTCATGCTTCTTTGTACCTTTCATTATAACACTGGTGATCTATTTGGTATTTTGTTTATATGTATCCAAATCAATCTCATTACTAGATTACAAGCTCTTGGAGAGTAGGGCCCATGTCCCATTCACTTATATATCCTTTTCAGTATCCAGCGATATGCCTGGTGTGTAGTGGGTGCTCAGTATATGGTAGGTAATGTGACCATTTATGGACATGAACCCATAATAA
Organism: Nomascus leucogenys; assembly: GCF_006542625.1. Classification (NCBI taxonomy): domain Eukaryota; kingdom Metazoa; phylum Chordata; class Mammalia; order Primates; family Hylobatidae; genus Nomascus; species Nomascus leucogenys. The sequence continues at coordinate 48,316,500 of NC_044386.1, forward strand.
TATCTCACTTGCTGGGAGGCAGATCCAAGCCTGTGAAGAAGTGAGGGAAACAACCCTCCCTCACCATTCAAAAAAAAATCCTATAAATTTTCTCAGCTATTTTTTCTTTTTTCACTCAAAGAAGCAGGTGCTTCCTGCCATGCTATTCAATGCTGCCTTTTATGAGGCATAATGGGAGCATTTTGAGTGACTGGGATTCTATTTTACTCTACCGCAGAAGCCCAGGTAACTAAAGGGCAACTTTAAGACCACCAACTAATCAGGACAGGATTAGTTGACAGCAACCTGCACAGGAAGAATGGATGAGCCAAGCATGTCTGGCCAGTAAACTAAAATTTGTTTTATTTGTTCAGAAAGGTCTTTTGTGAAGCCTTGGCTGGCCATATTTTTAGCATTTAAAGAAATGCTGTAAATCAACAGAAAATATGGTAAATAAATTTTGGCACATCCCCACATAGAATACTCTGCTGTCATTAAAAAGATGATGTATTCACACCTCAAGAAACTAGAAAAAGAAAAACAAATAAACCCAAAGTTAGCAGAAGGAAGGAAATAATAAAGATTAGAGCAGATATGAATGAAAACAAGAATAGAAAAAAATCAATAAAACAAAAAGTTTATTTTTTGAAGAGATCATAAAACTGACAAATCTTTAGCTAAGCCAACTAGAAAAAAATGAGAAAAGTCTCAAATAACAAAAATCAGAAATGAAAGAGGAGACTACATAACTGATGCTATGACACTGCTATGAACAATTATATGCCAACAAACTGAATAACCTACAAGAAATGGATAAATTTCTAAAACACACAACCTACCAAGACTGAATTGTGAACTAAAAAAAAATCTGAACAGACCTATAACTAGTAAGAATATTGAATTAAAAACCTCCCAACAAAGAAAAACTCAGAACCAGCTGGCTTCACTGAAAACTTCTACCACATAGTTTTAAAAGAATTAATACCAATAGTTCACAAACTCTTCCAATAAAATCAAGGAAGAGGGAATGCTTTTAAGCTCATTATATGAAGTCAACATTATCCTGATAGCAAAATGAGATAAAGACACTACGAGTAATGAAAACTACAGACCGATATCCCTGGTGAATATTGACGCAAAAATCTTTGACAAAATACTAGCACATTGAATTCAATAGCATTTTAAAAGAATTATACCCTATGACCAAGTGGAATTTGTTCCTGGAATGCAAGGATGGTTCAACTTATGAAAATCAGTCAATGCAATATACCACATTTACAGAATGGAGGACAAAAATGACATAATCATCCCAATTGATTCAGAGAAAGTATTTGAAAAAAATTCAATACAATTTCATGAAAAAAAAACCCTCACCAAACTAGGAATAGAAGGAAATTATCTCAACATAATGAAGGTCATATATGAAAAAAATCACACAGCTAACATGTACTCAGTCATGGAGAACTGAAAGCTTTCCCTCTAAGGTCAGAACAAAACAAGGCTACCATCTCTCACCACTTCTACTCAACATAGTACTGAAAGTTCTAGCCAGACTAATTAGGCAATAAAATAAATAAAAGGCATCCAAATGGGAAAAGAAAAAGTAAAACTATCTCTATTCACAGAAGACATAACCCTATATGTATAAGACCCTATATGTAAGATTCCACCAAAAAACTGTTAGAATAAATGAATTCAGCAAAGCTGTGGGATACAAAATCAACACAAACAAAAAAAAAGTTGTGTTTCTGTACACTAACAATAAACAGTATGAAAAGGAAGTTAAGAAAACAACCCCATTTACAATAGGATAAAAAAGAATAAAATAATTAGAAGTAAACTTAAACTAGGAGGCAAATAACTTGTACACCGAAAACTACAGAACTTTCTTGAAAGAAATAAAAGAAGACACAAATAAATGAAAGACACATAGTCTATGAAATCCCTATCAAATTTCCAATTATTTTTTACAGTAATAGAAAAGGCCTAAAATTCTATGAAGTCTCAAAGGACCATGAATAGCCAAAGTTATCTTAAGAAAGAGAAACAAAGCTGAAGAGCTCAGACTTCCTGATTTTGAAACATTACAGAGCTATAGTAATCAAAACAGTATGGTGCTTACAAAGACAGAAACATAAACCAATGTAACAGAATAGAGAGCCCAGAAATAAACCCTCACATACATGGTCAGATAATCTTTAATGAGGTGCCAAAGTTACACAATAGCCTCTTCAACAAATGTTGGGAAACCTGGATATCCATGGGCAAAAAAAAAAAAAAAAAATGAAGTTGGACCTTCACCTTACACCATATACAAAGTTAATTCAAAGTAGGTTAAAGACCTAAACACCTGAAACTATAAAACTCCCAGAAGAAAATAGAGGAAAAGATTCATGACATTAGTCCTTGCAATGTTTTCCTGGATATGACATCAAAAGTACAGGCAACAAAAACAGGAATAGACAAATGGAACTACATCAAGCTTAAGAACTCCTGTGCAGAAAGGAAACAATGAACAGAATGTAAAAACAACCTATGGAATGGGAGAAAATATTTGCAAACCATATATCTGAAAAGGGCTTAATGTTGAAAATATATAAAGAACTCCTAAAACTCAACAACAAACAACATCAACAGAAATAATTTATTTTAAAATGGCAAAACTCGAACAGACATTTCTCCAAAAACACAAATGGCCAATAAGCATATGAAAAGATGTCCAACATCACTAATCACAGGGAAATGCAAATCAAAACCACAATGAGATTGTCACCTGAAACCTGTTAGAATGGCCAGTATCAAGAAACAGAAAATAAAAATATTAGTGAGGATGTGAGAAAATTATAACTATTGTAACACTGCTAGTAGGAATGTAAAATTGTTCAGCAGCTATAGAAAACTGTATGGAGGTTCCTTGAAAATTTTAAAAACAGAATTACTGCATGATCCAACAATCCTAGATCTGGTTTTATATCAAAAGGAATTGAAAATAGGACCTTGAAGAGATATTTGCACAACAGTGTCCATTGCAACATTATTTGCAATAGCTAAGACATGCAAACAATTCAAGTATCCATAGACAGACGAATGGATAAAGAAAATGTGATATATACATAAAATGCAATATTATTCACCCTAATAAAAGAAATTTTGTCATATGTTTCTCCATTAATGAGTCCAGAGAATATTATGCTAAATGAAATAAGCCAGTCACAAAATCACAAATATTACATGATTCTGCTTAAAGTTTCCAAAAGAGTCAAATTCTTGGAAACGGTAGAATGGCAGTTGCCAGGGCTGGTGGAGGGGAGGAAAAGGGGGAGATGTTGTTCACTAAGTATAGAGTTTCCATTTTGCAAGATAAAAAACTTCTAGAGTTCCATTGCACAAGAAGGTGCATATAGTTAACACTACTGTACTGTATACTTAAAAATGGTTCAGATGGTGAAAATAATGATGTGTATGTACTTATTGATATTAAGACATGCTGATTAAAAAAATCAAGAAGAAAGTTACAAAAAGAAAGTTACAAATAAGATGTGTAACATAATCCCACTTTTGTAAATATATGTGTATGTATATATGTATGCATGTATATGCATATGTATTTGTATACATCTATACATGTATATTACATTTGTATAGTTTATACTACCTTTATATTTATACACAATAGAATATGAGCACAACCTGACAAAATGCATGTATATCTGATTTGTCATTTTATTCCTGGTGTTTAGTACATAGTTGGTTAGAAATATTAATAGTTGATCAATGAATGAGCATATGTGCCATGAAAAAAGACTGAAAAGTTATGCACCAAAATATTAACAACAGTCATCTCTGTGTTCCAAGATTTTTTGTCTTTACTTATCTGTATTTCTAAAATTTTCTCTAATGAACAGTATTATTTATTCTCAAAATAATTTTTAAAGGTAAAGAATGGAGAGGAAATGCTCTGAGTCTAGATATATACAGTGAAATGATGAATTTTTAGACCAAATAGACTTTACCTAAAATTCCCTAATAAAGTGAATAAATTTTTTTATTATTTGGGAGGAGGAAGAGTGTTCAAAAGACACAAAGTATGACAATAAGAGAGAGAGGTTATGTCCAGATGGTAAGGTCAGGAGGGAACTTGAGGAAGAGATGTTGCTGGAGTCAGGTCTAGCAGGATATGTGCACTTTCAATGAGTGAACCGGAAGGAAAATTCACTTCAAAAGGGAGATGAGATTAATAATGGCATAAACACTAGGAATTATTAGGTGGGTTTCGGGGACAAGTAATTGGAGTAGACTTGGGTTTAAAAGAAATGTGACTGGAAATAGGATATGGGCTGATTGTAGGTGGTTCTGCCTGTGTAAGGTTAGTAGTTTTGACTTTGTCCTGTGTGGGATCGAGTGTAATCCTTGTTTGTTTAGCAGAGGTGTGGCACAGCCAAAGCACTGTTTACCTGCCAGCTACTTATCACATGGGCTCAAATAGAAGAGACTGGTTAGAAAGCTCAGGTAGTATCCCAGGTTTGAGATGAGAGAGACCTGGACGAAGAGGGAGGGGAGAGAAGCAGAAATAGATGACAAAGAGAGATGACAGAATCTATGAAGAAACAATAACAGGGCTTAGAGACTGAGTGTCAGCACAGAAGGTTGCAGGCCCAGATGAAGCAATGGGGAGCCTCACTTTTTCCCCCACTGGGTAAAATTAGGTTATGATAAACATCCAGAACATCTCTCATAGAACAAGCAATTTCAGGGCAGGCACAGTGGCTCAGGCCTGTAATCTCAGCACTTGGGAGGCTGAGGGAGACAGGATCACTTGAGTCCAGGAGTCTGAGACAAGCCTGGGCATGATAGTGAGACCCCATCTCAACAGCAACCTTAAAAAAAAAAAAATAGAAAAATTAGCCAAGCACAGAGGTTCATGCCTGTAGTCCCAGCTACCTGGGAGCCTGAGGTGAAAGAATTGCTTAAGCCCAGGAAGTCAAAAATGCAGTGAGCCAAGATTGTGCCACAACACTTCAGCCTGGGAAACAGTGAGACCCTGCCTCAAAAAAGTGGGGGCAAAGTCAAAGGGAAGTCTACTTAGGCAGAAACATGAGCCAAGGACTTTGGGTTTTCTGGGGATTTTTGTTTTCAGGGTAGTACTGTGAGGATCAGAAAGTAGACAAGAATGAGACAGTGGGAAGAGGAAGGCTGGGGATAAAGGAGAGGTGGGATGACTGGGATGGATCTCCCAGTCAGTAGGATAGGAGACAACCCAGACCAAGGCAGAGAAATGGAAAGACACCTCAACTCCACAGCTGATAGAAAGATGAGCACTTGCAATGTTCTCACATGGAGAGAAATGGGGACGGTGAGATCATCTGTTTTTGCTGTAGGCATTATGGAGGTCACCTGCTTTGCAAGAAGGAGTGATGATTGAGCAGAAAAGAATACATCTGAAACACCAATGTAAAAGAGTCTTAGAGAAACAGAGGTTGAATAAAGGGTCAGACAGCTACATGTGGCTGTGGGTCAGGCACGCGGGACTCAGCAACCTGTCCTTCTAATGCCATAGAGCCCAGGCCCCTTAGCCAGAAGAGACCAGGAATGGGAGACACTTGACAAGCCAGTAGAAAGTTGTGTTAGGTTCAGGACACAGGAGAGGACTGACAAGGACAAATGGAAGAGACCTCAAGTCCTGAGTGAGGTGGGAAGGGCTGACTGACAGGAAGTTGGGTCTGCTTCCAAACCCCCATCATAATCTTTGGTGTTTTAGGGTGACAGAGTCTCATGCACAAGCCCTTTAGCAGGACCATGGGAAAAATGGGTCCTCAAGAAAATGGTAAGGAGGCCCCTTATGAGGGCCAGCTGCGCATACTGAGGAGGGCAGTAGTCTCCTGGGAAATGGGGAATCACTTGTTGGAATTTATTCTCCTCTACTCCCCAGGAAATCAAGAGGAGCTAGTCAGTAAGCATATACGACACTGGAAACCCAGAGGGAGGAAAAAGGGTAGGGCAAGAAGGAATGTGTTAAAGAAAAGCTGATATAAAAATGATGAAGTAAAAGAAGGCACTGGAGTGAGTCACGGCAAAGAGCTGAGGAAGGGTCAAGGCAGAGAGCTGAGTGTGACGACCGAGGCTCTGGACAAGTCCTTCAGTTTCATCATCCAGTGGCTGTGAGTGGTCTGGGGAGGGACAGGTAGGACAAATGAGATTCTCAAGTCTCAGATTCATTAGATCTCACATCTAATCATAGCTAAAGTTAGACTAGATGTTTTGTTAAATGTTAGACTAGATGTTTTGTTAAACGTTATCTTTTTGAAATTTTCAAACAATGTTTAATGACACCGATCATGAAATAATGTGATTTATAGGGGTAATATGATCCTATTTCTATTAAAATTATGAAAAAAGTTATATGCACAAAATTATCAGAAAAAAATTCACTAAAATGTACATATTGTTTACCTCTAGGTTATGAGAAAATTAGAGCCATTAACTTTATTTTGTTTTTCTCTAACTCTCTTGAGTTATAATTGATATATACAGCCTTGCACATTTTAATGTGTAAAATTTGATGAGTTTGGATACATGGAAACACCCATGATACCATCACCACAATCAATGTATATAAGATAATAGACACATCCAACACCTCCCAAAGTTTCTTTGTGTCCTTTTCTGTGTGACTGTTGTAAGAACACTAAAATAATATTCACCTTCCACAAATTTTGAAGTGCACATATCATATTAACTATAGACGCTATGTTGTACAGCAGATCTCTAGAACATATTTATGTACCATAACTGAAATTTTTTTATGTCTATTGAACAGCTCCCCATTTCTCTCTCCTTTCTGCCCCTGGCAACCACCATTGTATTCTCTGCTTCTACGAGTTTGACTATTTTAGACAACTCATATAAGTGGAGTCATGCAGTATTTGTCCTTCTGTGGCTGGCTTATTTCACTTAGCGTAATATCCTGAAGGTTCATCCATGTTCTTGCCAATGGCAGTATTATCTTCTTTTTTAAGGCCAAAAAAATTCCATTGTATGTATATGCCACATTTTCCTTGTCTGTTCATCTGTTGATGAACACTTGAATTGTTTCCGTATCTTGGCTATTGTGAATAATGCTGCAATGGACATGAGTGTGCAAATATCTCTTCAAGGTCCTGTCTTCAATTCTTCTGGATATATAACCAATAGTGGGATTGCTGGGACATATGGTAGCTCTATTTTTAATTTTTTGAGAGCCTTCCATACTGTTTTCCATTATAACTCTGCTAATTTACATTCCCATCAACAGCGTATGAGGGTTCCTTTTCCTCCACATCCTTGTCAACTTTCTATCTTTTGTCTTTTTGATAATAACCATCCTAACAGGTGAGAGATGATATCTCATTTTAGTTTTTATTTGCATTTATCTGATAATTAATGGTGTTAAGCATCTTTTCATATACATGTTGGCCATTTGTCTGTCTTCTTTGGAGGAATGTCCATTCAGGTCCTTTGCTCATTTTTGTAATTGGATCTTTTGTTGTGGTTTGTTTGGGGAGAAGTTGCTATAAGTTGTAGGAGCTCCATATATATTTTGAAATTTTATCCTTTATGAGACTTGTGGTCTGCAGATATTTTCTCCTGTTCCATAGGTTACCGTTTCATTTTTGTTGACTGTTTTCTTTGCTGTGCAGAAGCTCTTCAGTTTGATGTAGTCTCTCTTGTCCATTTTTACTTTATTGCCTGTGTTTTCGGTGTCATATCCAAGAAAGTATTGCCATGACCAATATCAATGAGCTTTTACCCCATGTTTTCTTCTAGAAGTTTTACAGTTTTTTCTTACATTTAAGTTTTTAATGGCCTTTGAGTTAATTTTTGTGTATGGTGTAAGGCGGGAATCCAATTTTGTTTTTTTTTTTTGCATATGAATACCCAGTTTTCCCAGCACTATTTATTAAAGAGACTATCTTTTCCCCACTATATATTCTTGGCACCCTTCTAAAAGATCAGAATATTCCTGGATTTAGTTCTGGGTTCTCTGTTCTGTTCCTTTGAACTGCATGTCTGTCTTTATGCCAGTGCCATACTGCTCTCATTACTTAGCTTTGTAATATATTTTGAAATCTAGAAGTGTGATGCCTCTAGCCTTGTTCTTTCTCAAGATTGCTGTGGCTATTCTGGGTCTTTCATGACTTTGAATATGAAGTTTAAAATTGTTTTTTCTATTTCTGTAAAAAACACCATTGGGATTTTGATGCAGATAGTCTTGAATCCATAGATCACTGGGTAGTTTGAACATTTTAACAACACTAATTCTTCCAATCTATAAACCTGAGGTGTTTTTTTCATTTATTTATTTATTTTACATGCTTTAATTTCATGTATCAACGTATCATAGTTTTCAATGTATAAGTCTTTCACCTTTTTAGTTAAATTTATTCTTAAATATTATTTTTCCTTTCTTTTTCTTTTTTCTTTTCTTTCTTTTATTTTTTTGAGATAGAATCTTGCTGTGTTGCCCAGGCTGGAGCATGATTATGGCTCACTGCAGCCTCAACCTCCCAGGCTCAAGAGATTCTCTCACCTCAACCTCCCAAGTAGCTGGGACTACAGTAAACACCACCACGCTTGGCTAAATCTTTTTATTTTTGATTCTTTATAGAGTTGGGTCTTACTTTGTTGTCCAGCTGGTCTTGAACTCCTGGGTTCAAGTGATCCTCCTGCTTCTACCTCCCAAAATGCTGGGATTGTAGGCATGAGCCACTGCACCCAGCCTTGTATTCTTTTTAATGCTACTGTAAAAATGACTTTTCCTAAATTTTTTTCAGCTGGTTAGTAACTGAGTTTTGTGTGTTGATTTTGTATCCTGCCACTTTACTGAACTCATTTCTTAGTTCTAACAGTTTTTTTGTGGAGCTTTTAAAGTTTTCTACATATAGGATTATGTGATCTACAATGATGTGTTAAACTTAAGTTGTGATTGTTACTATTAATAACAAAAGTTGACATCTCTTGAGCACTTTCTATTTGCAACGACTGGGAAAGGGATTATCTCATTACATTCTTACAACAACCCATTTTTTGGGTAAGGAAGTTGAGATTTAGAAAGATTAAAATTACGTTTCACAAGATCACAGTGCTACAAAGTGGGGAGTCAGGATTTGAGCCCAGTATCTGTAAAGCCAGACCCCTAATTCTCAAGCACTCAGCCTTTCTGGGGTGATTACAAGAAGGAAGCCTCGGCAAGGCCAAGAGGCAAGGACTTTCCAGATAATTATGTGATAATTTAGGAGCCGCCTTTCCAGGGCATCTGCAACTTAGATTATCCAGATATAGACCTACAAGCAGTTTCTAAATCAGCTACAACTAAAGAGAAATCGATCAAAAAGCCTGTGTTTGGGAGAATAACTCTAGCAACATATCCAGCATCAAAGACAGCTTAGATTAAAAAGAGACAATGTTTAAAGGGCTTCCCAGACACACCAACAGCTCCCACAAAGCCAGTTGGGACATGCTTCAAGGTGACTCCATTTATCACCCTTCTCAGGAAACCCTGGTATAGACCTCCTAATATCATCATATCCTGGGGACTGTAGGTTTCTAGGTCACCACCTGTAATATTGGTTGTGACTGTGAGTTATTTGGAGTTTGTGGCACCTTGTATCAGCTGTGATTGGAGAAAAGCAGAAGAGACAGATAGAAGTTCAAAATGGCATTTTTCTAGTAGCTTCTCACATACATGTACTCTCCACCTGTTAGCTCCCACCTTCTTGCTCCTCCTGACCAATGCAGAGTAACTGTCCCTTGGTGATATTTCATTTATCATTCAGATAATTTACCATCATCTGGACACATGTATAGTCTGCATGTCTTATTCAAGACCTCTTCGTAGGAAGAGGAGACTAGGATTTTAGTTAAAGATGCAAGCTGACCTTTCATGTCAAGTGAACAGACTAAGAATATTACATGCTAAGGTCTGATCTTGAACAAGTGTGTCTGCATCTACAGAGGAAGTAAGCAGAGATGGGTAACCATAATGAGATGAAACAAGGCAACAAGACTTTAACATCTTTAAGTAAATCTTTGTGTGGATCAGCTCTGTGTTTAGCATACATCGATCAAATATTTACAAGTACTTAAACTTTTAAATGTAATTTTTCTTCTAAATTCAGTTAAGTAACTCCATTAAGACAGAATCCAAGTCTGATGTCTGATTCATTTTCCCTCCCTCACCTACCAAGGACACCACATGATACAAAGTAGGTACTGACTACATTTTTGATAAATGAGAAACCTGTTAGTATTTCTAAATGCAGCCTATTTCCTACTTTTTCCTCTTTTTTCTGTGTTTTTTTTTCTCCTTTTTTAGAGACAAGGTCTCACTCTGTCATCCAGGCTAGGGTGCAGTGGCGCCATCATAGTTCACTGCAGCCTCAAACTCCAGGGCTCAAGCGATCCTCCTCAGCCTCCTGAGTAGGTGGGATTACAGGCACAAGCCACGCACCCTACCTTGTCTTTTTATTTTTAACTAGAAATCAAAGTGTGGTGATCAAACCTCATGTCTGAATCACACACAATCAAATCTACTGTAGTCTCACTCCACAGCCCTGTCAGTTCTTCAGACCAATACCCAGACCATCATTTGCGGGGCCATGATAAACAGCCATGGTAAATAGCACTACCTAAATGTTTGAGATATGACTAGTTCCTCTGAGACTGTATGGCAACAACCAACAACTCTATGTTCCTGTGGAAATGATATGAACCATTCTTAAGAGTGGTTCTGATGGACTTAGACTTCTTGCAAATGGGATCTTTTAAGGAATTATAATACTTCAGAGCCAGAGGGTTTTTATTTTATTTTATTTTTTTTATTTTTTTTTTTATTATACTTTAGGGTTTTAGGGTACATGTGCACAATGTGCAGGTTTGTTACATATGTATCCATGTGCCATGTTGATTTCCTGCACCCATTAACTCGTCATTTAGCATTAGGTGGATCTCCTAATGCTGTCCCTCCCCCATCCCCCCACCCCACAACAGTCCCCGGAGTGTGATGTTCCCCTTCCTGTGTCCATGAGTTCTCATTGTTCAATTCCCACCTATGAGTGAGAACATGCGGTGTTTGGTTTTTTGTCCTTGCGATAGTTTACTGAGAATGATGTTTTCCAGTTTCATCCATGTCCCTACAAAGGACACGAACTCATCATTTTTTATGGCTGCATAGTATTCCATGGTGTATATGTGCCACATTTTCTTAATCCAGTCTATCGTTGTTGGACATTTGGGTTGGTTCCAACTCTTTGCTATTGTGAATAGTGCCGCAATAAACATACGTGTGCATGTGTCTTTATAGCAGCATGATTTATAGTCCTTTGGGTATATACCCAGTAATGGGATGGCTGGGTCAAATGGTATTTCTAGTTCCAGATCCCTGAGGAATCGCCACACTGACTTCCACAATGGTTGAACTAGTTTACAGTCCCACCAACAGTGTAAAAGTGTTCCTATTTCTCCACATCCTCTCCAGCACCTGTTGTTTCCTGATTTTTTAATGATGGCCATTCTAACTGGTGTGAGATGGTATCTCACTGTGGTTTTGATTTGCATTTCTCTGATGGCCAGTGATGATGAGCATTTCTTCATGTGTTTTCTGGCTGCATAAATGTCTTCTTTTGAGAAGTGTCTGTTCATGTCCTCTGCCCACTTTTTGATGGGGTTGTTTGTTTTTTTCTTGTAAATTTGTTTGAGTTCATTGTAGATTCTGGATATTAGCCCCTTGTCAGATGAGTAGGTTGCAAAAATTTTCTCCCATTCTGTAGGGTGCCTGTTCATTCTGATGATAGTTTCTTTTGCTGTGCAGAAGCTCTTTAGTTTAATGAGATCCCATTTGTCGATTTTGGCTTTTGTTGCCATTGCTTTTGGTGTTTTAGACATGAAGTCCTTGCCCACGCCTATGTCCTGAATGGTATTGCCTAGGTTTTCTTGTAGGATTTTAATGGTTTTAGGTCTAACATATAAGTCTTTAATCCATCTTGAATTAATTTTTGTATAAGGTGTAAGGAAGGGATCCAGTTGCAGCTTTCTACATATGGCTAGCCAGTTTTCCCAGCACCATTTATTAAATAGGGAATCCTTTCCCCATTTCTTGTTTTTGTCAGGTTTGTCAAAGATCAGATAGTTGTAGCTATGCGGCATCATTTCTGAGGGCTCTGTCTGTTCCATTGATCTATGTCTCTGTTGTGGTACCAGTACCATGCTGTTTTGGTTACTGTAGCCTTGTAGTATAGTTTAAAGTCAGGTAGCGTGATGCCTCCAGCTTTGTTCTTTTGGCTTAGGATTGACTTGGCATGCGGGCTCTTTTTTGGTTCCATATGAACTTTAAAGTAGTTTTTTCCAATTCTGTGAAGAAAGTCATTGGTAGCTTGATGGGGATGGCATTGAATCTATAAATTACCTTGGGCAGTATGGCCATTTTCACGATATTGATTCTTCCAACCCATGAGCATGGAATGTTCTTCCATTTGTTTATATCCTCTCTTATTTCACTGAGCAGTGGTTTGTAGTTCTCCTTGAAGAGGTCCTTCACATCCCTTGTAAGTTGGATTCCTAGGTATTTTATTCTCTTTGAAGCAATTGTGAATGGGAGTTCACTCATGATTTGGCTCTCTGTTTGTCTGTATTGGTGTACAAGAATGCTTGTGATTTTTGTACATTAATTTTGTATCCTGAGACTTCGCTGAAGTTGCTAATCAGCTTAAGGAGATTTTGGGCTGAGACAATGGGGTTTTCTAGATATACAATCATGTCATCTGCAAACAGGGACAATTTGACTTCCTCTTTTCCTAATTGAATACCTTTTATTTCCTTCTCCTGCCTGATTGCTCTGGCCAGAACTTCCAGCACTATGTTGAACAGGAGCGGTGAGAGAGGGCATCCCTGTCTTGTGCCAGTTTTCAGAGGGAATGCTTCCAGTTTTTGCCCATTCAGTATGATATTGGCTGTGGGTTTGTCGTAGATAGCTCTTATTATTTTGAGATACGTCCCATCAATACCTAATTTATTGAGAGTTTTTAGCATGAAGCGTTGCTGAATTTTGTCAAAGGCCTTTTCTGCATCTATTGAGATAATCATGTGGTTTTTGTCTTTGGTTCTGTTTATATGTTGGATTACATTTATTGATTTGCGTATGTTGAACCAGCCTTGCATCCCAGGGATGAAGCCCACTTGATCATGGTGGATAAGCTTTTTGATGTGCTGCTGGATTCGGTTTGCCAGTATTTTATTGAGGATTTTTGCATCAATGTTCATCAAGGATATTGGTCTGAAATTCTCTTTTTTGGTTATGTCTCTGCAGGTTTTGGTATCAGGACGATGCTGGCTTCATAAAATGTGTTAGGGAGGATTCCCTCTTTTTCTATCGATTGGAATAGTTTCAGAAGGAATGGTACCAGTTCCTCCTTGTACCTCTGGTAGAATTCGGCTGTGAATCCATCAGGTCCTGGACTCTTTTTGGTTGGTAAGCTATTGATTATTGCCACAATTTCAGAACCTGTTATTGGTCTATTCAGAGATTCAACTTCTTCCTGGTTTAGTCTTGGGAGGGTGTATTTGTCGAGGAATTTATCCATTTCTTCTAGATTTTCTAGTTTATTTGCATAGAGGTGTTTGTAGTATTCTCTGATGGTAGATTGTATTTCTGTGGGATCGGTGGTGATATCCCCTTTTTCGTTTTTTATTGCATCTATTTGATTCTTCTCTCTTTTCTTCTTTATTAGTCTTGCTAGCGGTCCATCAATTTTGTTGATCTTTTCAAAAAACCAGCTCCTGGATTCATTAATTTTTTGAAGGGTTTTTTGTGTCTCTATTTCCTTCAGTTCTGCTCTGATTTTAGTTATTTCTAGCCTTCTGCTAGCTTTTGAATGTGTTTGCTCTTGCTTTTCTAGTTCTTTTAATTGTGATGTTAGGGAGTCAATTTTGGATCTTTCCTGCTTTCTCTTGTGGGCATTTAGTGCTATAAATTTCCCTCTACACACTGCTTTGAATGTGTCCCAGAGATTCTGGTATGTTGTGTCTTTGTTCTCGTTGGTTTCAAAGAACATCTTTATTTCTGCCTTCATTTCATTATGTACCCAATAGTCATTCAGGACAGGTTGTTCAGTTTCCATGTAGTAGAGCGGTTTTGAGTGAGTTTCTTAATCCTGAGTTCTAGTTTGATTGCACTGTGGTCTGAGAGACAGTTTGTTATAATTTCTGTTCTTTTACATTTGCTGAGGAGAGCTTTACTTCCAACTATGTGGTCAATTTTGGAATAGGTGTGGTGTGGTGCTGAAAAAAATGTATATTCTGTTGACTTGGGGTGGAGAGTTCTGTAGATGTCTATTAGGTCCACTTTATGTAGAGCTGAGTTCAATTCCTGGATATCCTTGTTAACTTTCTGTCTCGTTGATCTGTCTAATGCTGACAGTGGGGTGTTAAAATCTCCCATTATTATTGTGTGGGAGTTTAAGTCCCTTAGTAGGTCACTCAGGACTTGCTTTATGAATCTGGGTGCTCCTGTGTTGGGTGCATATATATTTAGGATAGTTAGCTCTTCTTGATGAATTGATCCCTTTACCATTATGTAATGGCCTTCTTTGTCTCTTTTGATCTTTGTTGGTTTAAAGTCTATTTTATCAGAGACTAGGATTGCAACCCCTGCCTTTTTTTGTTTTCCAGTTGCTTGATAGATCTTCCTCCATCCCTTTGAGTCTATGTGTGTCTCGGCACGTGAGATGGGTTTCCTGAATACAGCACACTGATGGGTCCTGACTCCTTATCCAGTTTGCCAATCTGTGTCTTTTGATTGGAGCATTTAGCCCATTTACATTTAACGTTAATATTGTTATGTGTGAATCTGATCCTGTCATTATGATGTTAGTTGGTTATTTTGCTCGTTAGTTGCTATAGTTTCTTCCTAGTCTCGATGGTCTTTACAATTTGGCATGTTTTTGCAGTGGTTGGTACCGCAGTGGTTGTTCCTTTCCATGTTTAGTGCTTCCTTCAGGAGCTCTTTTAGGGCAGGCCTGGTGGTGACAAAATCACTCAGCGTTTGCTTGTCTGTAAAGTGTTTTATTTCTCCTTCACTTATGAAGCTTAGTTTGGCGGGATAGGAGATTCTGGGTTGAAAATTCTTCTCTTTAAGAATGTTGAATATCGGCCCCCACTCTCTTCTGGCTTGTAGAGTTTCTGCTGAGAGATCAGCTGTTAGTCTGATGGGCTTCCCTTTGTGGGTAACCCGACCTTTCTCTCTGGCTGCCCTTAACATTTTTTCTTTCATTTCAACTTTGGTGAATCTGACAATAATGTGTCTTGGAGTTGCCCTTCTCGAGGAGTATCTTTGTGGCGTTCTCTGTATTTCCTGAATCTGAATGCTGGCCTGCCTTGCTAGATTGGGGAAGTTCTCCTGGATAATATCTTGCAGAGTGTTTTCCAACTTGGTTCCATTCTCCCCATCATTTTCAGGTACACCAATCAGACGTAGGTTTGGTCTTTTCACATAGTCCCAAATTTCTTGGAGGCTTTGTTCATTTCTTTTTATCCTTTTTTCTCTAAACTTCCCTTCTCTTTTCATTTCATTCATTTCATCTTCCATCAGCGATACCCTTTCTTCCAGTTGATCGCATCTGCTACTGAGGCTTCTGCAATCTTCGCGCAGTTCTCGAAACTTGGCTTTCAGCTCCATCGGCTCCTTGAAGCCCTTCTCTCCATTGGTTATTCTAGTTATCCATTCTTCTAATTTTTTTTCAAAGTTTTTAACTTCTTTGCTGTTGTTCTGAATTTCCTCTCGTAGCTCAGAGTAGTTTGATCGTCTGAAGCCTTCTTCTCTCAACTCATCAAAGTCATCCTCCATCCAGCTTTGTTCCGTTGCTGGTGAGGAACTGCGTTCCTTTGGAGGAGGAGAGGTGCTCTGTTTTTTAGAGTTTCCAGTTTTTTTGGTCTGTTTTTTCCCCATCTTTGTGGTTTTATCTACTTTTTGTCTTTGATGATGGTGATGTACAGATGGGTTTTTGGTGTGGATGTCCTTTCTGTTTGTTAGTTTTCCTTCTACCAGACAGGACCCTCAGCTGCAGGTCTGTTGGAGTTTACTAGAGGTGCACTCCAGACCCTGTTTGGCTGGGTGTCAGCAGCGGTGGCTGCAGAACAGCGGATTTTCGTGAGACCACAAATTCAGCTGTCTGATAGTTCCTCTGAAAGTTTTGTCTCAGAGAAGTACCGGGTTGAATGAGGTGTCAGTCTGTCCCTACTGGGGGGGTGCCTCCCAGTTAGGCTGCTCAGGGGTGAGGGACCCACTTTAGGAGGCAGTCTGACCGTTCTCAGATCTCCAGCTGCGTGCTGGGAGAACCACTACTCTCTTCAAAGCTGTCAGTCAGACAGGGACATTTAAGTCTGTGGAAGTTCTTGCAGAGTTTTTGTTTGTCTGTGCCCTGCCCCCAGAGGTGGAGCCTACAGAGGCAGGCAGGCCTCCTTGAGCTGTGGTGGGCTCCACCCAGTTCGAGCTTCCTGGCTGCTTTGTTTACCTAAGCAAGCCTGGGCAATGGCGGGCGCCCCTCCCCCAGCCTCGCTGCCGCCTCGCAGCTTGATCTCAGACTGCTGTGCTAGCAATTAGCGAGACTCCGTGGGCATAGGACCCTCCAAGCCAGGTTCGGGACACAATCTCCTAGTGTGCCGTTTTCCAGGCCCGTTGGAAAAGCGCAGTTAGGGTGGGACTGACCCGATATTCCAGGTGCCGTCTGCTTCCCCGTTCTTTGACTAGGAAAGGGAACTCCCTGACCCCTTGCCCTTCCCGAGTGAGTCAATGCCTCGCCCTGCTTCGGCTCGCGCACAGTGTGCTTCACCGACTGTCCTGCACCCACTGTTAGGCACTCCCTAGTGAGATGAAACCAGTACCTCAAGCAGAAATGCAGAAATCACCCGTCTTCTGTGTCGCTGGGGCTGGGAGCTGGAGACCGGAGCTGTTCCTATTCGGCCATCCCAGAGGGTTTTTATATTATAAATTACCTAGTCCAACCCCTTTGACAGTTGGGTTAGCATAGGTTCAGGAAGACAGGAGTCTCGCCTGGTGGTCACATATCTTGCTGGTAACAAAACCGGGATGAGAGGCCCAGCCTGTGTCCTCACTTTTATCTTCTCTAACTTCTGTTCCTTCAGCTCTCAAGTTAAAGAAAGCCTTTACTGACTTCCATCCCCATCTAAATTAGATACTCCTCCTACTCACCCTCATAGTACTCTCTATACCTTTGTACATTTGACTATAGCACAATGTATTGAATGTCTGCCCTCCACCAGAGGTATACAATATCAGTAGCTTGCCAGGCACCAGATAGTCCATAAACACTTGTGGAATAAATGAGTGAATGCAAGCATGAATGAACGAATTAATTAATTCCTCCACAATGCATTTCCCAGTACATCACACAACTTTCATTTATTCATATATCTAGTATATCTTTTTACTTTTCTGTCCATCCCCCCAAAATGTCTTCTGCCCATCGAAAAAAAAAATGAATGAAAAACTTTAAAGACCAAAAAAAAAATCTTTTTAGAGAAATAAATGAGAGCTTCTAGACATACGAGAAACAGAAGTTTTATAAATCATTTTTGAGGACCCCTAATTTTTCAAGGGCTAGGACCATATTTTCTTCATCTCTTTGCCTATTGCCTAGCACACGATAGGAATGGCAAGTAATGTGAAATCAAACAAAAGAATTGAAGAAATGAATAAGACATGCAGACTATATATGTGTCCAGATGATGGTAAATTATCTGAATGATAAATGAAATATCACCCAGAACTTTTTGTTTATGTTTTCTCTAGGATAAGCCATTTACATCTTCTGGACAGAACCACATTTTGAGAACTAAGCAGGAGGTTCATAGCTCAGCATTTGAACCCAAAGTGAAAATTTGGTCTCAGTCATAGGAGGTTAGGAGCCTCGTCTTTTCGAAAGTGAGAGGAAGTTGAGGGTCACAGAGAGGACAAGGAATACACCATCCCCTGCCCACCTCAACAGCAGGGTCTCCAGAGCCAGGCTGTTCCCCTCTCTGTATTGAAACTCAGTGATGCTGCAGCATGCTGGCTGAGCAGCAGCTGAAGATAAGCCACCCACCGCTCCAATGGAGCCAGCACACAGCCACGAGGGCAGCAGTGACCGCCCCACACAGCCAGGCTGGCCTGACCTAAAGGCCCTTCAAACAGAAAGCACTTTTCTGAGTTTCAGAGAGACGGATCATAGCCACCCCTGTGGCAGCCTTAGGTTAAGTCCACGAAAGCAAGGGTTAACATACAGTGCTGTGCAGTGAGAGCACCGTCCGTACTATGTTAAACCCCCTTTATATAAAAGGAAAGATCCGACTGTTGTGCAGAAAATCCGTACCCTTTCTGATCGATGCTTCCTACCACTGGGGCATCTAATAATTTCTGATTCAGTCTCCTGTAGCTTTTACTTCAATGACAGGGCACAGCAGGCCAGGGGCAGACAGCAGCCAGGCTCTGTATGGCAAACGGTCCGCCCTGCCAAGAGGTGAGAGTGTTGGGGGTGATGCACAGAGCAGAGGACGATGTCACTGTGGGTCGCACTGGGACTGTTTTAAGCCCTGCCCACGTCCTCAATCATAGACTTAGAGTTCAAAGGGCTGTTAGGCTGCTGGTCACTGATCTCATCTCAAGGTGATAGTCACCTCTGGCCTTTCAGCAGACAGCAAGCCCACTGTCCATACATCTTGAAGCAGCTTGACACTAGATTCTCTACCCATTTTACAGCCAGTGAACATACCCTATTGATTTATTGATTGGTGTCTGCCTGTGGAGGGAGCTCGGAACAGACTCTGTGCACTCACAACCTCCCGCATGGATTTTTTTTCCCTCCTTTCTTTTCTCCTTTTTACCCAAGGCGTGTTAGCAGTCTGGGGTGCAGCAGGAATTAGCGCATGCAGGAGCCAAATTTACTGTCATGAATGTGCCCAACTCCCGTTGGTCAGTCAAGTCTGCTTGTCTTTTCTTTTCCCTTTTTTTTTTTCATTTTGCCCCAAACTCGGAATACCCATTCCTTGCCCATTCTTGTTTGCCAGTGAGCCCCTGCTTTCCCTTACCTTTAAGACATTCCTTAAATCCAAGATGGCCAAGCAGAGAGAAGGGAGTTAGGAGAACAAACATACTCTCTCCCCTATCGTATTTTTGCTGTCACATCCCATTGCAGGAGAAGAGCACCTTATTTACAAAAACAAGAGTTCCTCCTTACCCTCTACTTATGAATAAGCAGTATTTGATTGCATTGAATCATTTAGAATTCAATTCTAAGTCATTGCAATTGCACTGGTTTCTCTTCAGGAAAACAACCTTTTTCAGCACACTCACCCTTACTGGAATTTCATGAATGAGCACTCAGTAGCCGTGAAATCTGTGTGGTCCTTAAGCTTTTTAATCTGCAGAGCAAGGTTAAGAAAAGTGCCTATAAAGCAAATCCCCTCCTTCAAGGGAGAAACAGAAAGCACAAAATCCTTATAAACAACCACACACCTACCAGGTATAAGGTGCAACAATAGAAATCATTGAACAACAGTTAATGTGTCTTATAAGGAGAACACATGGCTATGCTTAGTAGCAATTACTTTCAACCATCTCAGACGATCTACAGATCACATCTCTGGATTCCACAGTTCTTCACTACTTTTGGAGTTTTTAGAGAAAGGAACCATTTATCTCCTTATAGTAATTAGGTAGAACAATGACTGTGGTATCTTATGAGTAAAATATTGCATTGATCTGGACACTGGATACCCAGGTCACATGTTAGTCACAAATGCATTTTCTCAAAAAATAATAATTGGTTTTGCTTAAATTAAACAAACCATTCTCCCAAGAGCAAAATTTCCCAAAGACAGAGGGGCAAGGCTCCCTCAAATGCCTGTTATCCAGCCTCAGTGTTCTAAAAAGTGTAGAGAGTGATTTCAGTCCTCTGAGGCTACATAGCCCCATTTTAATCTAACCTCAAAACTCCTTCTCATTCTACTTGTAGCCACTACTTGTCTAAGAGACCTAATATGACCAGTATAAGCTAGTTGCCTAGGTTTCCATCTGCTGATTTAATCATATAAGCATGTGACAGGTTTTTGTTAATTAGCTGTATTTGATCCTTTTTAAAAATTTAATTGGTCTCAAGATTCCAGTGGTAAACAAAGTAAGGAAAAACAGAAACAAAATTTGAAAATATAAATTAAAAAAGGTGAAATAAATGTCTTGTAGGCAGTATAAATTGGTAAAACCATTTTGAAAAATAATGAAACAAGATATACCAATAGTTTTTAAAATGTAGACTATTTACATATATCCTTTTGATTTAATCTAAAGGAATAATTTTAAATAATTTTTAAAATTATGCTTTAAAAGATTCACAGCAGTGGATATAAAAATAGACACAATAAAGAGGAAATAATCTAAATTTCAAAAATATGGAATGATCAAGTTGTGATATATTCACTCAATATAATGAGCTATTATAAGTCATAGAAGACCATAAAGAAAACATAATAAGCAGAAGCTCCTCTACTGTAATATTAAGTGGAGGGAACTGCCAACTATTATCAAAATATAATTATAACTAGATGAAAGAAAATGGGCACAGAGAAAATATAGTGACAAGAAGTTCTCTAAATGCCAGTAATGTCAGGTTGAAATTATAAGATTATGCTATCATCAATTCTTCTCTTACCCAAATATTCTTCTTTCAACCTGCATGCATAATATTTCTAATAAAAATTTTAAAACTTGGAAAAAGTGGAATAAGTTGCCTTTGAAATCATTTGGGCTGGCTCTCACATATGTAATAACATTAAGTATTTTTATTTTCCTTACTGAAAAGTCACCTATGGAGCAAAGGTAAGGGTCTGAGCTGTTTGCTTTGGCAACACGGCTTTGAAAGCCATTGGAATTTTTTCCCATAAGCAGTAAAAAGATTTTTAGCACTGGACAGCAGGCAAAGCAACAATAAGACAACAATGACTGGATATATTGAGATCCTGTAGTGTGGTTAAAAAAAAAAAAAAAAAAGGATGAGGGCTGGACGCGGTGGCTCACACCTGTAATCCCAACACTTTGGGAGGCTAAGTAGGGGGTGAATCACGAAGTCTGGAGTTCGAGAGCAGCCTGGCCAACATGGTGAAACGCCATCTCTACTTAAAATACAAAAAATTAGCTGGGCGTAGTGGCAGGCACCTGTAATCCCAGCTACTTGGGAGGCTGAGGCAGGAGAATTGCTTGAACCCAGGAGGCAGAGGTTGCTGTGAGCCGAGATTGAGCCACTGCATTCCAGCCCTGGCGACAGAGTAAGACTCTGTCTCAAAAAAAAAAAAAAAAGAGGGGGGGTAGTGCCTTTAAACATTTTGGATTCTAGACCCAATACTGCCATTAACTAATTGGGGAAAAACATCACTAAACTTTTTTATACTTCATACTTTAGTATTTTTTCCATTCAATCAGATAAAATCATTTTTAATTCCTATATAACATACAAAGTATAATGAACCATTGGATAAATGTGCAAAATATCTGACATCACTAAGTTCCAGCTCTCGGTCCTCTCTCTAGAATAGTGATTATTTGATTCTTTTTACCCTTCTTCTGGTTGGACTGCCCACTCTGTAAAGTAGCCCCTCAGTTTTGTCATCCAGAATGGTATCAGTGTAGACGTCACTCACTCCTGTAGCAGGACGATTGTCCAGAAAAATGACGTAGCCACCTGCTTTTCAGGGAGGTGCTGACCAATAGCACAGGCTGCCAGGGGGGTGCGGCAGGACACCAGGCTAAGCCAGTCCATTGACCTGCATATATCTGAGAGTGGGGCTGTAAGAACAAACAAGGCTGAACTGTTTAAGCCCAGATGTCCTAGCAAGAGAACAAAGGTTGAACCTAGGCATACTTTTAACAAGGTTAAGTCAATAGGTGGACAGAATTTTCTACCTAGAAATCACTTATGATGGGGAGTCACAATCATTAGATCCAAGCATCACATGAATACATTATCCACAAAACTGGCCAGGACATTAAATGACAGAATTTTCTACCTGGAAATCACTTATGATGGAGAGCCACAATCATCAGATCCATGCATCACATGAATACATTATCCACAAAACTAGCCAGGATACTAAGTGACCTTACCAAAAATAAATACCAATGCTTCTCCCTGAGCTACTCTAAGAGTAAGTTACAAGTCACTTACAAGAGCCACAGAGGCAGGTTTTCAACTGATTCCTCTATTCAACCAACATCGATCAAGCTCCTATGATGTGCTAAGCAAAGGGCATGGAAAGAATAGGCCCAGTCCTGGTCTCTGAGGAATTTTCAGCTCACTGGAAATAATAACCAAATGTTACACACACAGCATCCTGCATACGATCTGATGCTTTCAACTCAGTGCTGCATTTAACCTCCCAGTATCTCTGTGAGGTCTTGCTATGGAAAAACATAGCCACCCATGATTGGGCATAGACTGTCAGACTAAAGAAAGGATGTGATTCAAACCAAAGGAGTTTCCTCTGTCCATGTTTGGTAGAACTAATTATCCCAAGATAGAGTATTAAATAGGCAGAGAGTGTGGCAGGCCTATAAGTTAAAAAAGTATATAAGAATTAGAGTGGTTTTTTCATACCGTGCTGTTCTCTGCTACAAAGGAGGAAAGAAACACGTTTCCATGTTCCCCACCATGATGCGCCCTGACAGTCCCAGGGAGGCGTCCTAAGGAGAAGCAAAGTGCCTTTGGACCCTCAAGTCAGAATGGAGGTGCCTGTACTTCCTAGGGGTACTTATTGCCCGAGTTGGTTTCAATCCCGGCCCTGAGGTCCAGGGAACCTGGAGTTGATTAGAGGAAGCTCCAAGGAAGACCCTGGAATTGTCCCTTCCAGCTGCAAACCTGGAGCTTATTTTTCTCATCAAGAAGTCCAGAGTTCACACACCAGGAAACTGTTTGCTCAGGAAGTAGAAAGAACTCAGTCACCTTCATTCTACTCAAACCAACTCCCTGCCCACTGCCTCACTCTTGCTCTCCCTGAGTAAAAGCCATGGAAAAACATCACATAATATCGAAGTTTGAATGAATCTTAAAACTTCTGTTGTCCAGTCCCTCATTTCAAAAAAAGGAAAATGAGGGCCCATAAAGAGATCATCCCTTGCCTAAGGCCACTCAACCCACCTCCAAACTCTTCATGACACAGGTCAAGGCAGACCTATCTGCTCATATACATTCATGCATTTATTCACACATGCAATCTTAGAGCAAGTGAATGGCACCCTTAGAAGCCATGTGTCTAGACTATATATTTGTTATTTTAAGGACCACTTGTGCTAGACGTAACTTTGGCTCACACCATAAAGTAAATACAGTTGGGTGGAGTACTTCTGTCCCATGTCTATATTATGAATATGAACTTGAGGGCAAAAGCAAACACAAATTAAGACACTTATATTATCTTAAAATGACTTCACCAATGTTGGCATTGGTATTTCTCATTGATTAGAAGCTGCTTTGACTTATTCACAGCTTAATGTTGCTTATTAGAGAAAACAAATTAGACTCCTAACCATCCAATGCACCTGAGGTGTACTTACAGCTTTCAACACATAGTGGTTAGACAAGCTGATCATGATACAAAATCATTCATTCTTGCCAGCTTTCTGCCAGACTATTCCTGCACCCCACTCCCATCCCTCTGGCCCCCTCTGTTCGACCACTTACTGATGCTATTTGCCAGAGAGTGAAGGTGTCTGTGAGCTTTGAAAATTGGATCACAGGAGCAGCTCCACGCTGGCCCCAATCATGCTGACGGCAAGACTGATCAATCAATACCCTGTGTGACACTTTCAGAATTCATTGGAAATGATGCCCTTTTCAAATGACACCCACATTTTATCGAGGGCAGTTCTAGTGAAGAAAAAAAAAACACCACACCAATATGTTTTTCTTAGGTATATCTGGTTTCAGTAAACTTTGTTGGTTAAGACCAATAAGTCTGTATCTCCAACCTCTCCCCATCCAACCCAGCCTTTGAACAAGGAGATGCAACGTTTAGGCAGCTTTGCAAGCTGACATTTTCCTGAGCCCTTAAATCTCACATATAGAATAGAAAGTGGCCATGCTTCTTTCAATGCAATGAGTATTTTAAAATTCTAGGTTTGTTGTGTACTTCCAGCACACCAGACTCATACAGAAAACAAATGAAAATTTTCTTCCAGAATGAAAGGTTTAAAATTGCCAGGCTTCTGTTCTAAATACTTTGAGAGGGTTGACCATTACCTGTCTCATATAATGCTGGGATACACAATGGCAATAATTTGCTTTATATGCAGTAGGGTGCAAGAGGGAGGGAAGGACAAAGTGTCAGCTACCTGGACCAGCCCAGAAGGTCAGCAGTGCTGCTTAACAAAACCAGGTGGAACACTCTGGTTTAATTGCTAAATTCTAATGAGGCTAGAATGTTCCCAATGCATCCCAACATTAGGCAGCCCACCCAGGCCCCCAGAGTGGAGGTTACAAAAGGCCTTGAGGGACTAAGGAATGAGAGAAGTGACTCTTCTGACTGGAAGACTCAGGAGGAAAGAATGAGAGAAGAGAACAAGCAGAATTAGGATCCCAGGTGTCACCATTTTAACAAAACCCCACATGCTAGCAGTTAAGAGCAATGGTTCTCAACTTCAGCAGGCATCAGCCTCATTGGGAAGGCTCATTAAAACAAAGGTTGCTAGGCCTCATCCCTAGAGTTTCTGATTCAGTAGGTCTGGAGTAGGGCCTAAGACTGCATTTCTAACAAGTTTCTGTGTAAAGCTGCTGCCTCTGCTCTGGGACCACAGTTCGTAGACTACTGATTTAGAGCACCTTTAAATAACCTACAAATCAAATAAACCCAGCTGTGTAAATAGCACCAGAATCATTTTTATTTTTTTGTGCTCATCAGGGTAGATATGATAGAGCATTTCTTTAATGGAACCAATTTTCCAAAGTGTTGTCAGGTTTTGGTTTTTGTTTTGTTTGTTTTTTCTGCCTGGTACTGTGAAAGAATAAAGGTGGACTGTGAATTTTCTTCTCTGACAATGACAATTCTGCAAACAAAACAGGCACGTGACTAGTCCTTGACAGTCCAAGCTCCCCTTAGGGTTCAGGGAGCAATCATCAGGGCCTGCAGTATCCAGGTCAACTGAGTTAACCAGACGCTGGTCAATCACGGGGCTCTGGGCTGTCACAGTGAATGGGCAATCAATGGGCCATCCCGTTCAGTTGTTGAAACACTCAAAATCTAATGCCTGACCATTTCAGGATCCGGTTATCATGAAATCCAAGGGAGCTATCTTTAAATAGCCAAGGTTTCAAATATAAAGCAATATGATTGGTCTCGGCAATTTTCTACCTCAGCCAATCAGGTTAATTAGCAAGAACTGCCAAAAAGTTTCTAAAATAAAACAATTAATATAAATACTCTCCATATTTTTAACAAGACTTCAAGAAGATTTTATGAGAAACTACTATTTCCTTTTTTAAAAAAATACCAAATGGAGGCAAATCTGTCAACACTAGAATATTAAAATTGAATATAGAGTACACTTCTCCCGCTGTGAGCCTCCCTGTATACAGAATTCCAGTGTCTGTTGATTTGTTTCTGTGCAGCTTTTCAGCAATGGGGAGAATTTCACTTTCAGTTACAGTGTATGAGATTTATGAATCCCTCCGACTGGGGATAATTAGAAAAAGAGAAAGTGGTGTAGGGGATAGGAAAAGGAGCAAAACAGACAGCAGAACACGAGCTGGAGTTTTTGCAATGTTTTCTTTCTCTCTTAGGATGTGGAAAGAAGGTAAAACCTGGCCTCAGAACTGCACTCCTGTGACTTTTGCAAGGCAGGAAACAGAGATGTGAGTATGGTGGCTGAGCATGCTCTGGCATGAAACTAGCTGAGCAGACAGAGTTTCTAAATCTCTGTATCAGGATAGAAGGTGAGAGATGCCTGCTCAGTGAGATCAAACAGGTTAAATAAAATTTCCTCAAAGATTTGAAGTTTACCTGTTTGTTGGTTTTTGTTTCCCTCATTTTTCTCCGTTGTTAATATCCAAGTCACTCTGCATTTCTAAACAGGAGTAGAACCTGAGAAATGGGAGGCAACAACTCTAAGCCATCAGAAAAGGCACTAAATACTTTAACAGTGGGGAATACACAAAGAAAAGCCCTTTCAGCATGCATGCTACCTGGAAATAAAAGAGGAGTGATGAGTTCATTTTTTTAAGTGTTAAAACAATGGTAGAAGAAATCTGAAAATAGTTTTCAGTACCAAGGAGTGGCAAATCTAAATTAACTGTCACGTAACTTTTATAACCACCTAATAATGAGTAATATGGCATTGGCATTCTCTTTATTTAGTGTACTAATTTTACTGTCTTATTTTCATGTCATAAAATAGTTTACATGATTTTTGTGTTATCTATCTACTTCCTCATTTTTCCAATGTCTTACCTGTAAGATCATCTGATTCTCAACTATGAATCCTCCTATTAGATGTCTTGCAAATCCTTACAGATTTGGAAGCAACTCCTATGTATACATAGGAGTTGTATGAAAGTTCTATGCAAGTCAATAAGCTCAAATCAATTACCGGAACTGTGTGTTGTGCTATACAACTCAGGGAGTGGAAGAACAAAGAAAGACAGGAAAGATAGTAAAACATGTTCCTCCACCTGAAAGAGTTCACAATACATGGTGAGAATAAATTAACCAACACCAAACCATAGTAGATGTGGGAAATAAAGAAAAAGGATCCAAAGTGTTTCAGGACCACTGTTTGTGTGAAACTGGCAAAAAGGAAGGTTCTAGAAGTTTTCACAATGGAAGACACATTTAAACTGAACCTTGAAGAACACAGGAGTTTGCCATGCTAAAAATGGAGAGCAGAGGAAGGGAGCATTCTAATCAATGTTCATGACCTATTAAAGAAACCTCCCTGTATCAATCAGGGTTTATAGCCACCATAAGTAATACAGGAATCAGGGATTTATTTTAGGAATTAGACCTTACACAAGTGTGGGAGGAGCTGGGGAAGTGAAGGGCAGGATATCAGAGGAGAAGTCATTAACCAGTCTACCTAGAGCACTAGCAAGGGAAGACAAGTTGAAGCTTGCAGTGAAATCCAAGAAACCAATTTATCTAGCCACCAAAGTGAAACTACAAAAGAAGAGCTTGTGGAGAGGACTAGAGGAAGCTACAGTCTCTAAAGATCACAACTTCTGCACACTCATAGTCAAGAATCTTGTAGTGGGCTTGAGACCACTACTGGTCAGCAGAGCAGCATTTGGGAAGATGTGTTAGACACAGAGAAGAGGAGAGCCATGATCAGCTAGAACCCATCAGGTTCTGTATCTGACCAGGACAAACTTCCAAATTACCAACTGCTGCTTCTCTCCCACCTTCCAAATTTCATTCAAGTTCTTCCTTCAGACATCTAACTGGGAACCATACAAAGAAGGGTTTCTAAGAAATAGAATTCCCAACTTAACCAAATTGGTGTTGCCAAATCTCAAAGAAGTTGTAAGAAGGAAAACTGGAAAGGGTTCTTTGAGACCAAGTAATTTCTTCTTGGTTCTGAAGAAATTGGAGCGTCATTAAATGTTTTATCAGCAGATTGCATGTCTAATTTCTCTTTATTAAGAATAACTTAAGTGACTACGTGCTGTAACTCATAGATAGGGAAGTGAGAGAAGGTGATTTCATGTCTCCTTGAGTTGACTCAAGTTATTTCTTCTCTCTCAATTGCTCTTCTTCTTGCCCATCCAGTGAAAAACTCTTACTCCTCACAGATTTCACTCAGACATCACCTCCTCTGAGAAGCCTCCAATGACTTTCCACTCCATATCCTCCATTTCTCCCTTTGGGCTCCCATAACATCTTATACATACTACCATTAAAGCACTTTTCATATTGTGGTGTAATTTTCTGCTTTTATGGTTGTTTTTCTTCAGCAAACCATGAGGTCCTTGTGAAAGGGGACTACGTTTTATTTCTCATTGTTTACCCAAGATCTTGTTAATAGTAAGTGCTCAAAAGACAGAGAGTGAAGAAATGAATGAATGGTAAATGAGTGAAAAAGAAGCCTATTGAGGATGTTAATGCAGTAGTTAAAGCTAAAGGTCTAAAAGGCTTGGATTAGAAGAGTGGCAATGGGGATGCAGAAAGTGGGGAATAGCCAAGTAACATTTAGAAACAGACTGCCTAGGATTTGTTTGATACCAATTAAACATGGAAGATGTGGGAGATAGACCCTGATAAATGTTTAAAATGAGGGTATAAAGTTATAGAAGAAATCATTGTAAGTTTCATCAAAGAGATGAAATTGTTACAACATTAAGAAGATTATGTCTCCATAAAATAAAATATAATCAAAGCACATCCCAACAAATGGGCCTAAGTTAGCGGTGACTAGCTTAAAAGAGGTGAATAGTATTATATGTTAGAATTTTCTGCAGGAAACCTTAATTCCTAAGCTTCTATCTCTACTTTTTATTTTGTTTCACTTGGCAGTTACCACTGGGTGACTTTAATGGAATCAAAAGAACTGTAAAAACACATAATGACTTTTAATGCAATTTTGACATGAGGCATCATTGGTATCATTGGTGTATTGCAGATTTTCAAAATGGCTCCACACTGAGCTAAGAAAGGCCAGCAAGCGCTCTCTCTCTCTCTCTCTTTTTCTCTTGCTGTGTCTCTTCAAATAGGCTGAATCCCCTTTCATATAGACTTGGGTTTGAATTTCAGCTTCACTCCTTATTAACTGAATGATCTCAGGCAAGTTTTTTAGCCTTCTGACCTCACTGTCTACATCTGTAAAATTGCTATAACACCAATTCCTGTATTTTATGTGTTAAATGCTTAGGGAAATATCTGACTGGTGGGGTGATTCTTGTTTGTTTTTTTAGTATTTTTTTCTGCTTGAAAGAGTTTCAAATAAAGTAATATATATCTATGGCACAAAATTCAAAAACACCTCTTGAAGTTTATTGAAAAATTCTTCTCCTTTTCCTTTCTTCTAGTCACATAGTTCTTTAGCCAAAGGAAATTACTATTATTCACCTTAGAAATAGGCCACACATTTTCCATATACATAAATTTTGTATAGCCATACTATTCCAAACTCTGTTTTTTTGTTCACTTAATATCAAAAGGCTTTCAGATAAGTATATATTGCACTGTCATTCACTTTTTTAACAGCTGTTTCATATTTTATTGTATGGATTATTCATAAATTATTTAACTGGTCTCTACTAAAGAACATTTCAGTTGCTTCTGATCTTTTGACATTTCAGTGTCAAAAGTCATCACTTCACTGATATATGATTGTATTATAACATTAATAAAAGTGGAAATGTTGGTCAAAGATATGTATATGTATATTTTTCTTTTCTTTTTAAATCATTTTAAGGAAAGTGCACAAAATTTTAAAATGCACATCTCAGGAGGTAGGGCAAGATGGCAGAACAGAAGTCCACACCGTTCATCCTCCCCACAGCAACAGCAAATTTTAACAACTATTTGCACACAGAAAAGCAGTATCACAAAAAACAAATCAAAAATAACAACTTTTCAAGACATAGACAGTAAAATAAGATATAAAGAAAAGCAACAAAAAGTTTAAAAAGTGAGGATGAAGTTAAAGTATAGAGTTTTTATTACTTTTCTTTTTGAATGTTTGTTTATGTGATCAGTGTTGTCATAAGTTTAAAATAATGGGTTATAAGATAGTATTTGCAAGCCTCACAGTAACTTCAAATCAAAAAACACACAAAAAAGTACAAAAATTAAAAAGCAAGGAATTAAGTCATACCACCAGAGAAAATCACTTTCATTAAAAGGAATATAGAAAAAAGAAAATAAGGAAGAAAGGACTACAAAACAAGCAGAAAATAAATAACAAAATGGCGTAAGTCCTTACTTATCAATAACATTGAATGTAAACGGACAAAACTCTCCAATCAAAAGACATAGAGTGGCTAAACTGATGAAAAAAAAAACGAGACCCAATGATATGTTGCCTACAAGAAATATACTTCACCTATTTAAAAAAAAAAAAAGAACACATGCACTGAAAATAAAGGGATTGAAAAAGATATTCTATGCCAATGGAAATCAAAAAAGAGCCTTTCAATCTAAAAGGTCTTTAAATCTAAGACCTCAAACTATAAAACTACTAAAAGAAAAGTTTGGAGAAGCTCTAAAGGACATTGATCTGGGCAAAAATTTCTTGAGTAATACCCAGAAGTACAGGCAACCAAAGCAAAAATGGACAAATGGGATCACATCAAATTAAAAAGCTTCTACACAGCAAGCAAGCAACAAAATGAAGAAATAACCTACCGAATGCAAGAAAATATTTGCAAACACCCCATACGACAAGGGATTAATAACCAGAATTTATAAGGAGCTCAAACAACTCTATAGAAAAAAATCTAATAATCCAATCAAAAGATGGGCAAAAGATCTAAATAGACATTTCTCAAGATAAGACATACAAACGACAAACAGGCACATGAAAACATGCTGAACATCATCCACCATCAGAGAAATGCAAATCAAAACTAATATGAGATATCATCTCACCCCAGCTAAAATGGCTTATAACTGACAAGCAATAACAAATGCTGGAGAGGATACAGAAAAAAAGAGAACCCTCATATACTGTTGATGGGAATGTAAATTACTCCAACCACTATGGAGAACAGTTTGGAGCTTTCTCAAAAAAAATAAAAAATAATAAAAAAACCTAAAAATAGAGCTACCATATGTTCCAGCAGTCCTACTGCTAGATATATACCCAAAAGAAAGGAAATCAGTATATCAAAGAGATATCTGCACTCCAGTATTTGTTGCAGCACTGTTCATATTCGCCAAGATTTGGAAGCAACCTAAGTGTCCATCAACAGATAAACGGATAAAGAAAATGTGGTACACGTACAAAATGGAGTTCTATTAATCTATAAGAAAGAATGAAATCCTGTCATTCTCAACAACATGGATGGAGCTGGAAATCATTATTTTTTGAAATAAACCAACCACAGAAAGACAAACATTGCATGCTCTCACTTATTTATGTGATCTAAAAATCAAAACAATTGAACTCATAGAAATAGAGAGTAGAAGGATGGTTACCAGAGACCAAGAAGGGTAGTGGGGAGTGCAGGGGGAGGTGGGGATGGTTACTGGGTACAAAAAAAAATAGGAAGAATGAATAAGACCTAGTATTTGATAGCACAACAGTGTGATTATAGTCAATAATAATTTAATTATACATTCTAAAATAACTAAGAGTGTAATTGGATTATTTGTAACACAAAGGATAAATGCTTGAGGGGATAGATATCCCATTTTCCATGATGTCATTATTAGTCGTTGCATGCCTGTATCAAAATATCTCATGTACTCCATAAATATATATACCTACTATGTACCCATAAAAATTAAAAATTAAAAAAACTGTACATCTCAATTATCACAGTGACATCCTGTGACGGTTAATATTGAGTGTCAACTTGATTGGATTGAAGGATACAAGGTATTGTTTCTGGGTGTGTCTGTGAAGGTGTTGCCAAAGCATTTGAGTCAGTGGACTGCAAGAGGTAGACCCACCCTCAATCCGGGTGGGCACCATCTAATCAGCTGCCAGCACAGCTAGGATAAAAGCAGGCAGAGAAACATGGAAGAACTAGACTGGCTGAGTCTTCCTGCCTTCATCTTTCTCCTGTCCTGGATGCTTCCTGCCTCAAACATCAGACTCCAAGTTCTTCAGCTTTTGGACTCTTGGACTTACATCAGTGGTTTGCCGAGGCTTTAGGGCCTTTGGCCACAGACTGAAGACTGCATTGTTGGCTTCCCTGCTTTTTAGGTTTTGGGATTCAGACTGACTTCCTTGCTCCTCAGCTCGCTGAGAGCCTATTGTGGAACTTCACTTTGCAATCATGTGAGTCAATACTCCTTAAGAAATCCCCTTCCATATATATATCTGTTCTATTAGCCCTCTCTCTCTAGAGAACCCTGACTAATACACATCCCACTTCCCTGGCCAAGAAACAGAATGTTTCCAGAATCTCAAAAGCCTCCTCCTAATCACCAATCTTTATAGCCCCCTAAGACAACCTCTGTCCTGGCTTCCATGACAATACCTCCTTACCAACTCTCACTTCCAAAAATGCTTCACCAAACACCACAGCCTACTCTTGCCTGCTCTTTATACTCTTCATTAACAGAGTCATAATGCAGGTATGCTTTCAAATCCTTCATTCGTTCAACATTGTACTTGTAAGAGGAATTCATGTTGTTGCACTTACATGTAGTTTATTCATTTTCATGGCTGTATAGTATTTCATTATATGAGTATACCACAATTTATGTATCCATTCTAGATGAGACATTTGGGTTGTGTCAACCATTAAAATAATGTTTTTATGAACATTCTTGTATATGTCTCCTGGTACACATGAGTTCCCATTTATGTGGGGTATAAATCTAAGACTATAATTGCTAAGTCAAAGAATACATGTATCTTTGTCCTTAAGTAGATAATACCTTACTGTTTTCCAAAGTAGTTGTACCAGTTTACACATCACTGAACGTGAGTTCACCTAGTTCTACATCTTCAACACTAGGCATTTGTCAGTCTCATTAAGCATAGCAATTCATGAAGATGGCAAATAGTATCTTCTTATGGTTTTAATTTTCATTATTAAAGAAGTTAGGCAAATTTTCATGTATGTTTAGGCCATTTGAATTTTATATTTTGGGGGGTACCTATTCAAATCTCTTGCTTATAGGTTATTTCTTTTAATTTTTCTTTTTTATTTTTCATATTTTGAATACAAAGACTTTGTAAGTAGATTTCAAATACGTAATATTTGTTGCAAATACTTTCCTTCTTTCTGTTTTGCCTTTTCACTTTCTTTTGATAAAAAGAAATTCTTTTCAAAATTGATGGACCGCTAGCAAGACTAATAAAGAAGAAAAGAGAGAAGAATCAAATAGATGCAATAAAAAACGAAAAAGGGGATATCACCACCGATCCCACAGAAATACAATCTACCATCAGAGAATACTACAAACACCTCTATGCAAATAAACTAGAAAATCTAGAAGAAATGGATAAATTCCTCGACAAATACACCCTCCCAAGACTAAACCAGGAAGAAATTGAATCTCTGAATAGACCAATAACAGGTTCTGAAATTGTTGCAATAATCAATAGCTTACCAATCAAAAAGAGTCCAGGACCTGATGGATTCACAGCCGAATTCTACCAGAGGTACAAGGAGGAACTGGTACCATTCCTTCTGAAACTATTCCAATCGATAGAAAAAGAGGGAATCCTCCCTAACACATTTTATGAAGCCAGCATCGTCCTGATACCAAAACCTGGCAGAGACATAACCAAAAAAGAGAATTTCAGACCAATATCCTTGATGAACATTGATGCAAAAATCCTCAATAAAATACTGGCAAACCGAATCCAGCAGCACATCAAAAAGCTTATCCACCATGATCAAGTGGGCTTCATCCCTGGGATGCAAGGCTGGTTCAACATACGCAAATCAATAAATGTAATCCAACATATAAACAGAACCAAAGACAAAAACCACATGATTATCTCAATAGATGCAGAAAAGGCCTTTGACAAAATTCAACAACCCTTCATGCTAAAAACTCTCAATAAATTAGGTATTGATGGGACGTATCTCAAAATAATAAGAGCTATCTACGACAAACCCACAGCCAATATCATACTGAATGGGCAAAAACTGGAAGCATTCCCTCTGAAAACTGGCACAAGACAGGGATGCCCTCTCTCACCGCTCCTGTTCAACATAGTGCTGGAAGTTCTGGCCAGAGCAATCAGGCAGGAGAAGGAAATAAAAGGTATTCAATTAGGAAAAGAGGAAGTCAAATTGTCCCTGTTTGCAGATGACATGATTGTATATCTAGAAAACCCCACTGTCTCAGCCTAAAATCTCCTTAAGCTGATTAGCAACTTCAGCGAAGTCTCAGGATACAAAATTAATGTACAAAAATCACAAGCATTCTTGTACACCAATAACAGACAAACAGAGAGCCAAATCATGAGTGAACTCCCATTCACAATTGCTTCAAAGAGAATAAAATACCTAGGAATCCAACTTACAAGGGATGTGAAGGACCTCTTCAAGGAGAACTACAAACCACTGCTCAATGAAATAAAAGAGGATACAAACAAATGGAAGAACATTCCATGCTCTTGGGTTGGAAGAATCAATATCGTGAAAATGGCCATACTGCCCAAGGTAATTTATAGATTCAATGCCATCCCCATCAAGCTACCAATGACTTTCTTCACAGAATTGGAAAAAACTACTTTAAAGTTCATATGGAACCAAAAAAGAGCCCGCATCGCCAAGTCAATCCTAAGCCAAAAGAACAAAGCTGGAGGCATCACGCTACCTGACTTTAAACTATACTACAAGGCTACAGTAACCAAAACAGCATGGTACTGGTACCACAACAGAGACATAGATCAATGGAACAGAACAGAGCCCTCAGAAATGATGCCGCATATCTACAACTATCTGATCTTTGACAAACCTGACAAAAACAAGAAATGGGGAAAGGATTCCCTATTTAATAAATGGTGCTGGGAAAACTGGCTAGCCATATGTAGAAAGCTGCAACTGGATCCCTTCCTTACACCTTATACAAAAATTAATTCAAGATGGATTAAAGACTTATATGTTAGACCTACAACCATTAAAATCCTACAAGAAAACCTAGGCAATACCATTCAGGACATAAGTGTGGGCAAGGACTTCATGTCTAAAACACCAAAAGCAATGGCAACAAAAGCCAAAATCGACAAATGGGATCTCATTAAACTAAAGAGCTTCTGCACAGCAAAAGAAACTATCATCAGAATGAACAGGCAACCTACAGAATGGGAGAAAATTTTTGCAACCTACTCATCTGACAAAGGGCTAATATCCAGAATCTATAATGAACTCAAACAAATTTACAAGAAAAAAACAAACAACCCCATCAAAAAGTGGGCAGAGGACATGAACAGACACTTCTCAAGAGAAGACATTTATGCAGCCAGAAAACACATGAAGAAATGCTCATCATCACTGGCCATCAGAGAAATGCAAATCAAAACCACAGTGAGATACCATCTCACACCAGTTAGAATGGCCATCATTAAAAAATCAGGAAACAACAGGTGCTGGAGAGGATGTGGAGAAATAGGAACACTTTTACACTGTTGGTGGGACTGTAAACTAGTTCAACCATTGTGGAAGTCAGTGTGGCGATTCCTCAGGGATCTCGAACTAGAAATACCATTTGACCCAGCCATCCCATTACTGGGTATATACCCAAAGGACTATAAATCATGCTGCTATAAAGACACATGCACACGTATGTTTGTTGCGGCACTATTCACAATAGCAAAGAGTTGGAACCAACCCAAATGTCCAACAACGATAGACTGGATTAAGAAAATGTGACATATACACCATGGAATACTATGCAGCCATAAAAAGATGAGTTGTCCTTTGTAGGACATGGATGAAACTGAAAACATCATTCTCAGTAAACTATCGCAAGGACAAAAAACAAACACCGCATGTTCTCACTCATAGTGGAATGAACAATGAGAATCATGACACAGGAAGGTGAACATCACACTCGGGATGTTGGGCTGGGGAGGGGAGGACAGCATTAGGAGATATACCTAATGCTAAATGACAAGTTAATGGTGCAGCAAACCAACACGCACATGATACATATGTAACAAACCTGCACATGTGACATGTACCCTAAAACCTAAATATAAAAAAAAAAAAAAAAAAAAAAAAAAAAAAAAAAAAAATAAAATAAAAAGAAATTCTTAATGTTAATGTAGTCATATTTGTCCTTTTTTTATAGTTAATGTTTTTTCCACTTTGGACCACAAAGATATTCTCCTAAGTTATCTTCTAGGCCGTTACTGTCTTGCCTCTCACATTTACATCTACCTGGAATTGATTTTTTTTATGGAGTGATGAAGCAGTCAAGTTTCTTGTTTTCCATGTTTTTACTCATTTTTCCTAGCATAATTTATTGATAAGCCTGAGCTTTCCCAACCATTTTGGTGTGCCACTTTTGTCATAAATTTAATGTTCATATATCTGTGGTCAATTTCTGAACTTTGTATTATAGTCCACACTTTTATTTGCTTATATCTTATCATCTTCTGACTTGCCCTTTTTCAAGAATGCCCTAATTATTCTTGACCCTCTGAATTCTCATTTAAATTTTAGAATCAGGTTGTTTCCACCAAAAAAAAATGAGCTTTTTATTGGGATGAGGATTTTTATTGGGACTGAATTGAAAAGGTAAGATTGAACAGCATTAACATCTTTCTTATATTGAATCTTCAAATCTATATACATTTTTTCTTCCAGTTATTTATATATTATTCTTAGTTTGTATGGTATGCTTTGTGGTTTTCTGCATAGACGTCTTACACATCTGCATTAACCCGTTTTCATGCTGCTGATAAAGACATATCTGAGACTGGGAAGGAAAAGAGGTTTAATTGGACTTACAGTTCACGTGGCTGGGGAGCCCTCAGAATCATGGCGGGAGGTGAAAGGCACTTCTTACATGGCAGCAGCAAGAGAAAATGAGGAAGAAGCAAAAGTGGAAACCCCTGATAAGCCCATCAGGTCTCTTGAGACTTATTCACTATCATGAGAATAGCATGGGAAAGACTGGTTCCCGTGATTCAATTACCTCCTCCTGGGTCCCTCCCACAATACATAAGAATTCTGGGTGATAAAATTCAAATTGAGATTTGGAGGTGGACACAACCAAACCATATCAACATCATTTTTTAGATTTGCTTCTAGATAATTTATATTTTTACGCTATTGTAAATCACATTTTTATTCATTTCATAGCTGTTTATTACAGGTATGTAAGTTCACAGTTTATATTTCAATATTGACCAGTAATGCTATAAGTCACGTATTAACTAAAGTCATGTATTATTAATGTTATCTGTACATTCTTCTGAATTTTTTCATAAAATCATAACATTTTTGTAATCCTTTTATTTCTCCCTTCCAATCTATATACATTTTTTCTTTTGGTTTTTCTGCCTCTTTGCACTAGATAGCATTTCCAGTATAATGTTGAAGAGAAGTGGTGATACTGAGGATCTTTCTGTTATTTCTAATCTCAAAAGAAGAGCGTTTAACCATTAAGTATAAAATTATAGTAGACTTTTTATAGATATCCTTTATCATTAGGAAAATCTTCCTGCATTCCCAATTTACTAAAAAATTATTATTATGAACCAAGGTTAAATTTTATTTTATACAATTTCTGAACTTATTGAAATGGTCAGATTTTTTATCATTTATTCTAAGTTAATTTCACTGATTTCAAAGGCTAAAGCAATCAGATTTGATTTGTAACATTTTGATTAGGTTTTTTTTAATACCTCTATGCCTATAAGTGAGATAGGCTTTATACTTGATACAAAATGTGTCTGGAATATTCTTTCATTTGTGTAACATGGTAGTTATTTTGGTCCTAAATGCCTGATAGAATTTCTTATCTGATCTGATCTAGAGCTTTCTTTGTAGGAAAAGCTTTAATTTCAGATTCAATTTTCTTAACAGTTAAAAGACTATTCAGATTTTCTCTTTCTTCAGATGTCTTTTTAATAAAATTGTACTTCAAGAATGTGTTCATTTCCCCTAAATTTTCTAATGTTTTGCTATAAAGTTATTCATAATAGCTTCTTATCATTTCAATATCTAGGACCTGAGATAATCACTTTTTTATTCTTGACATTGATTCCTCTCTCTCTCTGTCTCTCTCTGTTTCTCTCTCTATCTCTCTGTTTCTCTTCTCTCTCTCTCTCTCTCTCTCTCTCTCTCTCTTTCTGTGTGTGTGTGTGTGTGTGTGCATGTGTGTGTGAGTTTGTGTGTCTCGCTCTCTCGGCCTCACCAGAAACTTCTCAGTTTTAGTAGCCTCTTCTAAAACCAACTTCTGCCTATTGATGTATTGTACATTTATTTTTTGTTTTCAACTTCATTATTTTCTACTCTAACCTTCATTATGACATTTCTTCTGCTTTCTTTGGTTTGATTTGCTGTTATTTCCCAACTTCTTAAGATGGATGCCTACCTCATTAATTTCAGGCTCACATTTTTCCTAACTTATGCACTTAAAGCTATAAATTTCCCTATAAGCAAAGCTTTTTACTGTATTTTACAAGTTTTGATATGTAACATTTCCAAAATCATTTAATTCAAAGTATTTCAAAATTTCCATCATGATTTCTTCTTTGACCCATGGGTTATTGTTTAGAAGTATATGTCTTCATTTTCCAAAGGTTTGTGAATTTTATAGTTTCATTTGTGTTATTGATTTCTGGCCATGATTTTTTTTATTTCAATGAGTGAGCTGATTTCAGTCCAGAACAAGATTTTGTACTTCCAGGTGCACTATCCAAATGGTTCATGGGTGGAGCCAAGTCACAGCTGAGATTCAACATCCTGAGTCACATTTCAAAGCTGGGTATATAGCCAGCACATCTCACTAGCTCAGAGTTACTTTAATAAATGGCAACCATCTTTACATGTAAGATTCTGTTGTTCAGACCAGAAACTATTTCTCCCACTCTAACTCTACTCACAAATGATTTCCTGGAGGTAAGCCAAAAACCCCAACAGAAAAGTGCTAAAATGGTGTACTAGTACAGATCCTTAGTACCGGGCACTACTCCATAGGCAGCCACCATATATCCTACCTATGTCAAAGCTGCCCCCTGAAGTTATGCAGGCACTCTGTGTGACCACACACAGCAGCCCTGCCCTCTTCCCACAGTAAGCCTCAGCCAGCCAGATTCATTTTCCTTAGCTAAAATGCCAGCTGAAGTAGGTCAGAAACCATGTATATTCAACCTTGTGTCTCCTGTGACATTTAGCTCAATTCCTAGCACCTGTGTTCAATAAATGTCTGTTGATGGATAAAATAAAGGATGAATATCTGGACAGAGAGTCAGATAACAGAAGAAATTGAGCAACTTTATTTTCTCCTACAAAGGACTGAGATCCTTTTTAAAATAGAGGTGGTTGGGTGCAGGAAATCAACATGGCACATGGATACATATGTAACAAACCTGCACATTGTGCACATGTACCCTAAAACCCTAAAGTATAATAAAAAAAAAAGAAAAAAAATAAATAAAATAAAATAAAATAGAGGTGGAATAAATATAAACTTAAATCAAATTTCATATAACATAGAAAGCCAGCATCTATGAAAAGGGAAAA
The DNA here is from genome assembly GCF_006542625.1 of Nomascus leucogenys. NCBI lineage: Eukaryota > Metazoa > Chordata > Mammalia > Primates > Hylobatidae > Nomascus > Nomascus leucogenys. Next base: position 48,355,868 of record NC_044386.1, read on the forward strand.
TAACAAGACAGTCATCCTCTGAAATAATGGAACTTAAACCTGTGGAGGAGAACATACAAGGTGAAACTATTAAAAACTAAATGTTGGTTGAAAAGGCAGTTGGATCCAAGAAAATTTAAAATGATGACAGGGTTTTTTTTCCCTCCCAGATGCAGATAAAAGGTTTTAGAATGCCTCAGCCACTTGGAAACAGCAAGATAGTGCATAAAGATAAACTCTGGAGCTTTACTTCAAGAAGGAAAATGGGAATCCACCAGAATCATGACGGGCACCACAGATACTGGGGAGGAGAACGCCAGCAAACAGCTCCTGTGACATTTAGCTGGTAAAAGTGAGTGACGCCTGAGTACCTCAGAGAGGCAAGTAGCCTCCCTCTATGACTCACATTTCCACTGGGGATCTGAGCAACCCGGGCTGAGGCAGAGCACTTTGTTTCTCCTAAGTGTGGGAGGTAATTTGGGGAAAGGCTTGGAGACAATGTAAGGGAAAGACACAAGAAAAAGCTGCAGACATTTTCCCAGACCCAGGACGGAGAACAGGACACCATTTTTAACCCAGGCACATACAAAGTCAGCCATTCTTTGGTGACCTGGCGGCATGACCAGCATTTTAATATCAGACCAGAGATTGGAATACCTGCTCTCGAGTGAGGGAGACAACGATCCTAAATATATACACACCCAACATTGGAGCACCCAGATTCTAGACTTACTAAAAGACTTGGAAAACCACACAATAATGTGGGGGACTTCAACATCCCACTGACAGTGTTAGACAGACCATCAAGACAGAAAACCAACAAAGAAATTCTGGACTTGCATTAGACACCTGACCAACTAGACCTAATAAACATCTACGGAATACTCCACCCATCAATCACAGAATATATATTCTTCTTGTATTCACACAAAACATAACCCAAGATCAACCGCATGTTTATCCATAAAACAAGTCTCAATATGTATTTAAAAATAAAAACCATACCAACCATGCTCTTGGACCACAGTGGAAGAAAAAATAGAATTCAATACGAAGAAGATGTCTCAAAACCACACAATTACATGAAAATTAAACAACTTTCTGCTAAATGAATTTTGAGTAAACAATAAAATATAGGCAGAAATTTAAAAATACCTTGAAATAAATGATAACAGAGATATACCAAAATATCTAGGCTAGAGCAAAGAGTGTTAAGAGGAAAGCTTATAGCACTAAATGCTTACCTTAAAAAGTTAGAACGATTTCAAATTAATGGTCTAACGTCACACCTAGAGGAACTAAAAAATAAAGAACAAACTAACCCCAAAGCTAGCAGAGGAAAAGAAATAACTAAAATCAGAGCAGCACTGAACAAAACTGAGACCCAAAAATTCATATGAAGGATCAACAAAACCAAAAGTTGGTTCACTGAAAAACTAATATGAACGTCTCTGTGCACACAAACCAGAAAATCTAGAATAAATGAATAAGTTCCTGGAAACACACAACCTCCTATGATTGAATAAAGAGGAAATTGAAGCCCTAAACAGCCGAATATCAAGTTCAAAAATTGAATCAGTAATTAAAAACCTACCAACCAAAAAAATAAAATCCCAGACCAAAAGGATTAACAGCCAAATTCTACCAAATGTGCAAAGAAGAGCTGGTACCAATTCTTCTGAAACTATTCCAAAATACCAAGGAGAAAGGACTCCTCCCTAACTCATTCTACAAAGCCAGCATCACCCTGATACCAAAATCTGGCAAACATACAATGAAAGGAAACTACCATCAATGCCCTTGATGAACATAGACACAAAAATCCTCAACAAAATACTAGGAAACCAAATCCAGCGGTACAGCAAAAAGTTAATTCACCATGATCAAACAGCCTTCCTGGGATGCAAGATTAATTCAACATATGCAAATCAATAAACGTGATTTGCCACATAAACAGAATTAAAAGCAAAAACCACAGGATCATCTCCATAGATGTGGAAATAGCTTTCAGTAAAATCCAACATCCCTTCATGATAAAAACCCTCAACAAACTAGGCATCAAAGGAGCATACCTCAAAATAATAAGAGTCTTCTATGACAAACCCACATCCAACAAAATGTCATACTGAATGGACAAAAACTGGAAGCATTCCCTTTGAGAGAACTGTAACAAGACAAAGACGTTCACTCTCACCACTCTAATGCAACATAGTACTAGAAGTGTTAGGCAGAGTATTCAGGCAAGATAAAGAAGTGAAAAGCATCCAAATAAGAAAAGAAGTCAAACTCTCTCTTTGTAGACAATATAATTCCATACCTAGAAAACCCTGAAGACTCTGCCAAAGGCTTTCAGAACTGATAAACAACTTTAGTAAAAGTTTCAGGATACAAAACCAATGGAAAAAAAAAATCAGTAGCGTTTTGTGTTTTGGTTTTTATTTTGTTTTGTTTTGTTTTTTGAGATGGAATCTCACTCTGTCACCCAGGCTGGAGTGCAGTGGCGCAATCTGGGCTCTCTGCTACCTCTGCCTCCCGGGTTCAAGCAATTCTCCCTGCCTCATCCTCCCGACTAGCTGGGATTACAGGCACCCACCACCACACCCGGCTAAATTTTGTATTTTAGTAGAGATGGGGTTTCACCATGTTTGCCAGGCTGGTCTTGAACTCCGGACCTCAAGTGATCTGCCTGCCTTAGCCTCCTAAAGTGCTGGGATTACAGGCGTGAGCCACCACACCCACTCATCAGTAGCATTTCTATACACCAATAACATTCAAGCTGAGGGCCAAATCAAGAACACAATTCCATTTACGATAACAACACAAAAAATAAAATACCTAGGAATATCCAACCAAGGAGGTGAAATGTCTCTACAAGGAGACCTACAGCATACTGCTGAAAGAAATCATAGAGGACATGAATAAATTGAAAAATATTCCATCCTTATGGATTGGAAAAATCAATATTGTTAAAATAGCCATACTGCCCAAAGCAACCTACAGATTCAATGCTATTCCTATCAAACTATGAATATTATTTTCCATAAAACCAGAAAAAACTCTTCTGAAATTCATATGAAACCAAAAAAAGAGCCCAAATAGCCAAAGCAATCCTAAGCCAGAGGACGAAAGCTGGAGGCATTACGTTATCCAATGTCAAACGATTTTGTAAAGCTACAGAAAAGAAAACAGCATGGTACTGGCACAAAAATGGATACACAAACCAATAGAACTAAATAGAGAACACAGAAAGAAAGCTGCACATCCACAGCCATCTAATCTTCACCAAAGTTGACAAAAATAAGCAATGGGAACGGTCTCCCCATTCAATAAATGGTGCCAGGATAGCTGGCTAGCCATATGCAGAAGAATGAAACTGGACACCTATCTTTCACTATATATAAAAATTAACTCGGGATGGACTAAACACTTAAATATAAGACCTCAAGCTATAATAGTCCTAGCAGGAAAACCTAGGAAACGCTATTCTGTACATTGTTCTTAGCAAAAATTTTATGGCTAAGTCCTCAATAGTAATTGCAACAAAAACAAAAATTGACAAGTGAGACCTAATTAAATGAAAGGTCTTCTGCACAGCAAGAGAAACTATCAACAGAGTAAACAGACAACCTACAGAATGGGGAAATATTTGCAAACTACACAGCCAACAAAGGTCTAATATCCAGAATCCACAAGAACTTAAAGAAACCAACAAGCAAAAACCAAAGAACCCCATTGAAATGGGCAAAAGTCATAAGCAGGAACTTCTCAAAAAAAGACATACAAGCAGCCAACACATGAAAAAAGGCTCCACAACACTAATCACCAGAGAAAAACCACAATGAGACACAATCTCACACCAGTAAGAAGGGCTATTATTTTTAAAAAATCAAAAAATAACAGATGCTGGTAAAGCTATGGAGAAAAGGGAATATATGCGCTGATGGTGGGAATGTAAATTAGTTCAGCCACTGTGGAAAGCAGTTTGGAGATTTCTCAATGAGCTTAAAACAAAACTACTATCAGACTTACCATTCCCATTACTGGGTATATGTCCAAAAGGAAAAAATCCTTCTACCAAAAAGACATATGCATTCATCTATTCATTGCAGCATTATTCACAATAACAAAGACATGCAATCAACCCAGGTGTCCATCAACATTGGATTGGATAAAGAAAGTGTTGTACATCTACACCATGGAATACTATGCAGCATAAGAAAGAATTAAATCATGCTCTTTGCAGCAACATGGTGGCAGGTGAAGGCCATTATCCTAAGCAAATTAAAGCAGAAACAGAAAACCAAATACTGCATGTTCTCACCTACAAGTGAGAGCTAAACATTGGGCACATCTGGACATAAAGATGACAACAAAAGAAACTGTGGACCGGGAGGGAACAGGGTTGAAAAACTAACTATTGGGTACTATGCTCAGTACCTGGGTGATGAAATCATTTATATTCCAAATTTCAGCATCATACAACTGCATGTGTATTCCCTGAATCTAAAATAAGAGTTTAAAAAAATAAAGTATTCAAAAAATAAAATAAAATGACATGTGGGGCTACATCCCTGATTACAAAAATAGTTGTTCAGAAGTAAATACCACATAGTCTGGGTATTTGAATCCAACTTTTTCCTAAACTGTTCGGCATGTTTTTTCAAGTACTGGGTTGGGGGGATCTTTTTGAATGATGGTCCTTTCTGAAAATATCTGAAGTTTTTGAGTAGGGCATAAATATTCCTTCCAAAATTTCTCAGTTTTCATGTGTGTGTACACATACGTGTATCTGCATATGTATGTCTGTTCATGCTACAAGAGATATTAATAAGTGTTTTTAAAGTGATGCCCAAATAAGTTTTGGAAACACCAAGATTAAATGCAGTTAAGCAAGTTTCTTTATTGTTCTAAAGTGCATTGTTACTCTATAAGAAACAGACATAATATATAGTATTTATATGACCATGTGACTCTATAACATCTTGCAGGACTAGTGTTCCACAGAACACACTTTGGGAAATGGTCCCCAATCCATAGAATTTTGGGTTTTTTTTATTACAAATGTATGTCCTGAACATGAAAGGAGAAGATGTCCCTGAATCTTAGGATAAACAAATTAAGGAAGACCCTAGAGTAATGAGTAGCAGAAACCAAGGTTGAGATATTTGAAAGCAGATGTGAATTCTCATATATTACTGATGAAAGTAGCCTATGAAGGGCAATTTGGCAAGTTATCCTGCATATATACATGCACTTGAATTAAATGATGCTTACACATGGTTATTCATTTTAGCATTGTTTGCAATAACTAAAGATTAGAAACAACCTAAGTGTCCATAAGATGTTTGTTAAACCGTGGTATATATACATAATGAATTCTACAGAGTTAATCAGGTTAGTTAAGATACAGGTCAATTCCATGACCATGAACCCCTCAAAGATTGTATGTGTCTTGCTGATCTTTTTATCTAAAGGATTGAGCACAGGTACCGAAATATTATAGGTGTTCCACAAATATTTGATGAAAAAAATAAATAATTGAATGAATGACACAATTAAAGTCATAGCCTTTTATACCAATGAATTTAACTTCTGAATTTTCTTTTCTTGGGACCCTAGTAATTCATCATCAAAAAACATACTAAGTACCTGTTATGTAGCATACATTATGCTGGATACGAGACATAAGTCAGAAACAGATCTTACCCTTCAACAATTCAAGTCTTTTACAAGGGAAGTTAAGAGAAAATAAAGCACAATGGGAATTCGGGAGAGAGAGCTATTACTTTATCTGTTTGGTCATTACCAAATAATAAATACACAATGAAGAAACTAGAGAATATTCTCAAGAGGCACTATCTCCTTGAAATATTTTTATCTGCTTCTAAGTGACTGACCATGATCCCTACAAACATGGACAGGAACTAGTGCCCAATTATTAAAATGCTGTTCTGGGACCTGGAAGGGTGAAAGGAAGTCTAACTAACTTCTTACTATCATGTTTTGGTGTGATTGTTTTGTATTAGCAAATCACTTTTCCATCTCCTGGTATTTTTCCATTTTTTTGTCCCAGCATTTCTTCCACAAAATTCAGCAGCTAAAGTGCTCTATGCTTATTGTCTGTGAATAAATTTTGTAAAAAGGAGTCTACCTACCTCTGAACTCCAAAAACCTAAACTTCTAGAGAGCTGAAAAGGACTCTAGGCATGAATTTTTAAAATGTTGGAGACAAGTGAGATTTAAGGAGTGTGGGGGCTTCCAAAGTGTTGAAATTTAATACTTTTTAGTAGAAACCAGGGTACAGCTCAGGTAGCAGAAAGGGCAGGAAGCACAGTGAGTCCAGACAGCCAGCACCCAAGGAAGCTTCAAAGAGATCTCCATGTTCCTATAGAGCAAGAAAAAGTGGAATTACCATTGCATGGGAGTAGCATGGTAATTCTTCTCTCCTAATGGGTAGGAGAGCCACTAGGCTTGCAGAAGCCATGAAAGGAAAGACAGCTGGGCACAGTGGCTCATGCCCGTAATCCCAGCACTTTAGTAGGCTGAGGCAGGAGGATCACTAGAGGCCAGGACTTCAAGACCAGCCTGGTCAACAAAGCAAGATACCATCTCCTCCCATCCAAAAATTTTTCAATTAGCCTGGCACAGTGTCATGGACCTGTAGTCTCAACTACTCAGAGGCTAAGATGGGAAAAATCGCTTGGGTCCCAGAGTTCAAGGCTGCAGTGAGTTATGATCAGGCCACCGCACTCCACCCCACCCAAAAAAGCAAGTCTGTCTCTAAAATAAATAAATAAATAAAAATTTAAAAAAGAGGAAAATCTCATGGGCAGCTAGGTGGGGACCAGTGTCAGAGGACCAGAAGAAAAAAATGGGTATCTTAGGAGATAAACTTATTGAACAATGTTGTAGTCTACAGGCAACCCTGCTATGCCTGGTTACCAAAAAACCATGCCCCACCCCCAACAAACTTAGACTTCATCACAAGAAAGGGGTGGAGGACTATGTTTCTGCTAACCCAGCAAAATGATGGCTCAAAAGAGAAATTGAGTTATAGAAAAAAAAAATAGAGAAAAGCATGTTTTCTTCCAACTTGGGCTGTGGACTGTTACAGAAGCTGGCCACAGCTAGCATCACATGCCTTAGAATTCCTGCAATGACCATACTGCACATTCACACAGATTCCAAAACTTCTGGTCTCAAACCAGTCACAGAGATACCCCTGTTAAGGGCCTCAAACATTGTCTGGGCTCCAATATGATGGCCAGTTTCACCAGTTGGTGGAGTGGGGGGTGTCTCCTTCCTCAGAACAGCTAAGACACAATGAGTTGAGACTCAAAGCCACTCACTCCAAGAATGTGGTCATTAGAGCTATATCATCTGTCACCTTTGGGTGGTAATTAGAAAAGAGAAGTCAATAACAATAGTACATAACACCACTTTACCAAGATTTAAACAAGTTGTAATATTGTTGAACATCTATTGATGAGTCCAAATGTGCCACAGGCTATTGAGCACAAGGAGGGCTTTGATGGGAGGCTTTTCATTATTAATTTGATGAGGTGAGGTTTATAGGCATCACAGCATACATTGCATTTGTTACATGAGCCCTGGCCTCACAAAGCCATCAAATCTCATCAGCATCTGGTGGGGTAACACCTAAGGAAGTGAAGATGTCTCAGAAATCTGGACCTGAGACTTGCAACCCCATGAAAGGAAAAGAGCCTTGCCTTGTTGTTGACTTTATCAGACACTTTCCTAAGTGTGGGAAATACTCTAGGGAAGCAAAAACAAAAAAAAACAAACCTGTGATCCTTGGAAAGAATAATTTCTGAGCTGGGAATCAAAAAGCCTTGGTTTTAGTTAAGCTCTGCTAACAACTATACCTATGCCCTTAGGTACATGCCTGATGTCACTTTACCTCTTGATATGGTTTGTCTGTGTCCCCACCCAAATCTCAGCTTGAACTGTATCTCTCAGAATTCCCATGTGTTGCAGGAGGGACCTAGGGAGAGGTAATTGAATCATGGAGATCTGGTCTTTCCCTTGCTATTCTCATGATAGTGAGTAAGACTCACGAGATCTGATGGGTTTATCAGGAATTTCTGCTTTTGCTTCTTCTTCATTTTTCTCTTGCTGCTGCCATGTAAGAAGTGCCTTTTGCCTCTTACCACGATTCTGAGGCCTCCCCAGCCATGTGGAACTATAAGTCCAATTAAACCCCTTTTTCTTCCTAGTCTCAGGTATGTCTTGATCAGCAGTATAAAAATGGACTAATACAGTAAATTGGTACCAGTAGAGTGGGGCATTGCTGAAAAGACACCCGAAAATGTGGAAGCGACTTTGGAATTGCTAAGAGGCAGAGATTGGAACAGTTTGGAGGGCTCAGAAGACAGGAAAATGTGGGAAAGTTTGAAACTTCCTAGAGGCTTGTTGAATGGCTTTGACCAAAAGCCTGATAGCTATATGGACAATGAAATCCAGGCTGAGGTGGTCTCAGGTGGAAATGAGGAACTTGTTGCGAACTGGAGTAAAGGTGACTCTTGTTATGTTTTGGCAAAGAGACTGGTGGCATTTTGTCCCTGCCCTAGAGATTTGTGGAATTTTGAACTTGTGAAAGATGATTTAGGGTATCTGGTGGAAGAAATTTCTAAGCAGCAAAGCATTCAAGAGGTGACTTGGGTACTGTTAAAGGTATTCAGTTTTATAAGGGAAGCAGAGCATAAAAGTTTGGAAAATTTTCAGTCTGACTATGTGATAGAAAAGAAAAATCATTTTCTGGGAGAAATTCAAGCTGGCTGCAGAAATTTGCATAAGTAGCAAGGAGCCTAATGTCAGTCCCCAAAACAATGGGGAAAATGTCTCCAGGCCATGTCTGAGACCTTCACAGAAGCCCCACCACCACCACCATCACAGGCAGGGAGGCCCAAGAGGGAAAAATGGTTTGGTGGGCCAGGCCCAGGTTCCCCATGCTGTGTGCAGCCTAGGGACTTTGTGCCCTGTGTCCCAGCCACTACAGCGCTGAAAGAGGCCAACCATACAGCTCGGGCTGTAGCTTTAGAGGATGGAAGCCCCAAGCCTTGGCAGCTTCCATGTGGCTTTGAGCCCGCAGGTGCACAGAAGTAAAGAATTGAGGTTTGGGAACCTCTGTCTATATTTCAGAAGATGTATGAAAATGCCTGGATGCCTAGAAAAAAGTTTGCTGCAGGGGCAGGGCCCTCATGGAGAACCTCTGCTAGGGCAGTGCAGAAGGGAAATGTGGGGTTGGATCCCCCCCACAGAGTCCCTAGTGGGGTGCTGCCTAGTGGAGCTGTGAGAAGAGGGCCACCGTCCTCCAGACCCCAGAACGCTAGATCAACCAACAGCTTGCACCGTGTGCCTAGAAAAGCTGCAGACACTCAATGCTAGCCCATGAATGCAGCTGGGAGGGAGGGTGTACCCTGCAAAGCCACAGAGGTGGAGCTGCCCAAGAGCATGTGAACCCACCTCTTGTGTCAGCATGACCTGGATATAAGACCTTCTGAAGTCAAAGGAGATCATTTTGGAGCTTAAAAATTTGACTGCCCCGCTGGATTTCAGACTTGCATGGGGCCTGTGGCCCCTTGGTTTTGGCCAATTTCTCCTATTTAGAATGGCTGTATTTACCCAATGCCTGAACCTCCATTGTATCTAGGAAGTAACTAACTTGCTTTTGATTTTACAGGCTCATAGGTGGTAGGGACTTGCCTTGTCTCAGAGGAGATGTTGGACTTCGGACTTTTGAGTTAATGCTGAAATGAGTTAAGACTTTGGGGGACTGTTGGGAAGGCATGACTGGTTTTGAAATGTGAGGACATTCCAGGGGTGGAATGATATGGTTTGTCTGTGTCCCCACCCAAATATCAACTTAAACTGTATCTCCCAGAATTCCCATGTGTTTCAGGAGGGACCCGGGGAGAGGTAATTGAATCATGGGGGCCAGTCTTTCCCGTGCTATTCTTGTGATAGTGAATAAGTCTCCAGAGATCTGATGAGTTTATCAGGGGTTTCTGCTTTTGCTTCTTCCTCCCTTTTCTCTTGCCAACACCAAGTAAGAAGTGCCTTTTGCCTCTTGCCATGATTCTGAGGCCTTCCCAGCCATGTGGAATTGTAAGTCCAATTAAACCTCTTTTTCTTCTCAGTCTCTGGTATGTCTTTATCAGCAGCATGAAAATGGACTAATACACCTCTTTGGACTGGAGTTCTTCATACATAAAATGACAATCTGTTAAGGTAACTTTCAGGCCAGATATTCTATTATTTTTCTACTTTGGGTTATCTTCCAGTCTCATAGTTTAAATAGTATTGATATGCTGGTACTTTCTATTTTCATTTCCATCCCCAACCTCTCTCCTGAACTCCAGACTTATTTTACAACTGCCCTTTTTTGACAAATTCACTTGGATGGCATCTCAAACTTGACATAACCAAAACCCAAACTCTTTATTTCTCCCTGAGGCCTGCTTCTCCCCACCCTAGCTCACCCCTACCCCACTCTTCCCATTACAGTAAGTGCCAACTGCATTCCAGAGCTTTCATTTGAAACTTCTTCTTCTCATACTCTAAATCTAATCCTTCAGCAAAGTGTGTTGGTTCTTCCTTTGAAATATGTCCATAATCTGATGCCCTCTTCCACCACATCCTTGTCCAAGCATCCATCTTCTCTCAGTTAAACTGGTGCCTTCTTTTCCACTCTTGCCCATCCCCGGACCATTCATCACACCCAACAAGAATGACCATGTTTCTGCTCTTTCCCCTAGATGTCCTTATGGCTTTCTCCTCATTTTCTTCAAGTCTCCAATTGAGGTCCTTATCAGAGAGGCCTTTTCTGGCCACCCTATTTAAAATAGCATTTGTATTTGTTTTCTGTGTCATATAACAAATTACCACCAACTTAGTGCCTTAAAACAATATGCATTTATGTTTTCAGTTTCTGTGGGCCAGCACAGCTTAGCTGGGTTCTCTGCTCAAAGTCTCTCAAGGATGTAATCAAGGTGGTGGCTGGGCTGCGTTTTCATCAGAAGACTCAGCTGAGGAAGAATCCACTTGCAAACCCATTCATGGTTTTGGAGAAATTTGTTTCCTATGGTCATATAACTTAGACCCCTGGTTTTTTGCTAGCTGAAAGCTGAGAGTTGCTGTCAGCTCTTAGAGGCTACCCTCAGGTCTTTGCAATATGGTTCCTTCCATAGGCAGTTTACAATACAGCTATTTGCTTCTTCAAGGCCAGCAGGGGAATTTCTCTTTAATTGCAAGTAGGGCCTAGTTCCTCTTTTAAGGGGTTTGACTAGATTAAGTCAGGCCTATCCAGGATAATATCCCTTCTAATTATCTCAAAATCTACTGATTTGAGGCCTTAATTACATCTTCAAAATCCATTCACCTTTGCCATATAATATAAGCTAATCATAAGAGTGGCCTTCTATTATATTCACAGGTCCCCTTCACACTCAAGATGGAGGGCAGTGAGAGGAGTGATAATACAAGGGGTGTGACCAGGAACAGGGGCTCATCTTAGATTTCTGCCTGCCACAGCATTTCTACCATAACCTTTACCGCATCTCTTTTTATATCCTTTGCCTCCTAACATATTATTTGTTTGCTTATTTATTGTTCTGTTTCTCCTGAGTAGAATGAAATATTCGTGAGAGCATGGACCTAACATTGTTTACTGTTATTTCTCCAGCAACTAGAACAGTATCTGGCATATAATTCAAGCTCAATAAATATTTGTTTAATAAACAAATGAATGAATGAATTAAAATATAAATCTTTTACCCCTTTTATCACAGGAAGTTCAATACATTATCTCCTATAGTTTATTATGCCTCTAGCAGACCCTGGTCACATGCAAGGCATCTTTAGTGAATATTTATTGAGCACTTACTCCTTACCAACCACTTGAACACACTCTAGTTAATCCTCACAATAATCTTCTCTAAATCACACAATCTCTTTTGAGCCTGGCTGATAGGAATGGAATTTCAGGCATACTTTTGGGAGTCCTATATTTCTAGAGTGGAGGCTAAGTATTTTCTTATCCTCTTCTGTTCAGGAATTAAACCCCTCAGTTTTTGGGTGTCCTTTTTTTTTTTTTTTTTTGTCAGTTTCACTCTTGTTGCCCAGGCTAGAGTGCAATGGCGTGATCTCACCTCACTGCAACCTCCTCCTCTCAAGTTCAAGCAATTCTCCTGCTTCAGCCTCCCCAGTAGCTGGGATTACAGGTGTCCGCCACCTGGCCCAGCTATTTTTTTTTTTTTTTTTTTTTTTTGTATTTTTGGTAAAGACAGGGTTTCACCATATTGGCCAGGCTGGTCTCAAACTCCTGACCTCAGATTATCTGCCCACCTCAGCCTCCCAAAGTACTGGGATTACAGGTATGAGCCACGGTACCTGGCCTAAACCCCAGTTTTAGCTGGGCCCCTGGCCACCTGATTACAAATCCCCTCACTCAGTTTCTCTTAAAGCAAGATGTGGCCATAGGACTAGGTTCAAGCCAATGGGATGTAAAAAGAAATTATGGGCATTATTTCAACTCCATAAAGACAAGATTGCTTGCCATGGACTTCTATCTTAGAACTAGAACATGGACATGGAGGTGTGCCAGCTTCAATACTCCAGTACAGGATCCTTAGCCTGGGGTTGACAGATCTGCAGAACATCCATGAACAGAATCCAGAGAGTCCAGAAACTTAGACTGGAAAAATTCCATCTTTATTTCTAGCAATTTCTCATTGAAATTCAGTATTTTCTTTAATAATAAATGTAGGCAACAAACCACAACAGTAATCACAATATCTGTGACCTTGTCACTATCAGAAATTATAGTTATTTTCATATCATACTACATGAAATAATGATTTATGCTCATCACTATTTTGAAACTATGGTACCTATTAGACACACCACTAGATATGGTACTTATTAGACACATCACAATTAACAAAGAAGGATAATTATATCACAAATTTGTCTTTTAAATATTGTGATAATTGTATTTTATTCTTATTCACTTCCTTTGTTATCATCCTATGTATTTTTTAATGTATTTAAAACTATTTTTCTGGGACAGAGTCCACACACTTTACCAGATTATCCAGGAAGGTCATGGCAGAAGATTTTAAAATCCTGTTCTAGCAGAAGGCAAGGTACCAACATGGAAGAAATATGGATTCCTAAATGACTTAGGTGCAAGGCTGATTATCAGAGGTGGGCAGCTAGCTTACTTCCAGATTCTTACAGAGAGAGAAAAAAACTTTTAACTTGTTTGAGTCTCTGTAATTGCAAGTTTCTGTATTACAACAGCTGAACTTATACCTGAGATAATCCTCAGGTATATCAAGCCAGAATCCTAGGGCACCCTATGCCCTACACAAAGCATTTAGGGAAGGACTCTCCAGTCTTCAGAGTGCACTGTTACAACTGATGAGCTCATTGTCTAAGGCTGCATGCTTCCTAGAGAATAAGAAACCAAGGGTAGTGGGACCTTTTAGCGACTGCTGGTCCTAAGGCAATAGCACTTAAAGTTTGGCCCATTGATCACTCAGCCTCACCCATGAGAAGTCCCAGTAACCCCACCGAAAGGGAGAACAGTAATGTTACTGACTATAAAGAACTTACCAAGTCTTACACCCTTCCTTGTCTCAAAAAGAATTCTCTAAAGAACCTCCCACCTCTTTAGCTTGGCCCACTTCTGCCTCCCAAATTCAATCATTCACCTCCTACTTCCCCTCTAGAATGATCCAAAATAATTCTCCTTAAGGAGCTTACACTTTTGCAAACAATATGTTGGGTAGAGGCTGTCTGGAGACATATTTTTTGCCATATTCACTCCCCTTCACAAAAGTTCCAGAGGCATAGGACAGAAAAACTAGGTTGCCATCTTGTTATGGAGAAAAGATAAAATCATGTAGCAGTAAGAAAAAAGTTATCTCAATAAATTATGTGTAACTACTGCAACAATCCAAATATGAGGTCTTAAGAGCCAATTTTGAGAGGTAGTTGGAGTGAAGAGTAAAAGGTTGGTAGAGATTATAGAGAATTTTTGGAGGCGTAGTGAAAACAAATAGTGGCTGGCCAGATATGGAAGGACTATGGAAAAGGAGAAGCCAAAGGTGGCTGCAAGATTGACATTTAAGTGAGCGAAAGGACGGTATGTAAAAGAGAAACATAGGACGGAACACCGTTTTGGAATAGAAGACAACAGCTTTTAGATAAGCGAAGCTTGAGGTGTGGTGGAAAATCCAAATGGAAATTCCCAAGAGTTATGAAATGAGAGCTCTGAAATCAGCATCTAAATAGAGATGTTGATAGAGACCAAGAGAATGAAGAAGCTCTCCAAGGCAGAGAACTAAGAAGGGAAAAGACAGAATACCACCCCATTCCTTGAGGAACACTCACATTTAGAGAACAGAAGAAACCATCAAAGGAGACAAAGAAGAAATGATTAGAAAAGAAGTAAATTTAGATAGTTCAATGTCACAGATAGCATGGGAAAAATGCTTTAAGCCAAATGCATGGAGAAACTAACAGTGAAAACTGAGCAAAGACCAGTGGGTTTTGCAATTTTAAATGGCTGGTTAGTAAATAGCTTTCTAGTAATAGGTATCCATACAAATAAGACACCTTGAGATGCAGATATTACCAGGGACAGAGGCTGTCAAGATTCTTTTCAGGGCTATAATGGAGCCACAATCTTCCCTTAACACCTTTTTCATCATTTCTGGCAAATTCACTACAAAAAAAGATATCTACTTGCTATTTGCAATCACAAAATATCCCTGGTTTGAAAAATATCTACATCCCAGAAGGCATCATTTAAAGGCAAATGGGCTTGGAATTATTAAGTGTATTCCATTGGATCAATATCATGGAGAATACTTATTTTCATTTCACTTATCAGAAAACTACATGTATTACATACAACGGCTCTTAATATATAAAGCATTTTCTCCCAAGCTGTTCAAATGAAGGTATTTCCCTCCGTTTTCATTCTGTATTAAAGGAATAATATAAGTCCTATTTAGGGAACCCGCTAGTGCTTACCTAAACCCCTAAATGTTCACCCACAATAGAATCAATAGATGGAATATAGAATTCATCTCACAGATGAATGATGCCTAATAGACCCTAGATTTTAATTCTTAGACATGAGCCTAAATGGACAAGCTAGAAAAAAGAAAGGAAAAGATAAGAAAGGGAAAGAAAAGAAAAAAAGAACAAGTTCTTTTCCAAGTCTGAAACAAACAGGAGTGTGCATATTTGAACAAAGAGAAAATTATGCAATTAACAATGTCCTCATAACCTCACTGGTGAGCATGAATAAAATATTACCAGTTACCATACAGATTAAATATTGAGGTACTGGATACTGGCACTCACCACAGACAATGAGAGCCTCTTACACTAATCAGGTATTACTTTATTAAAAGATTTCTGAGGTTCAGAAAGACCCATGATCAGGGAGAAATTTAAAAAGCATCTTTTGCCTGCCAGTAGCCCCAAAAGAAAAGAAAAACGATAAATTCAGGTTATGCTCAACTTGCCTAACCCCTGCTAATTTAAAGCATTTATACGGTTGCATGAATTTTTTTTATTTCTCTCCAGATTCCTGGTAGCATCTAAATGTGGGCTTCTGTTCAGCTTCCATGTTCTGTTTTCATTAAAATCAGTTGTGTTGTAGCTGGCTTTGGGGTCAGCCCACAGCAATAGATGGCACTGGGAAGGCTCCAATTTTATTCAACCTTTAGGAAGCTGAAGTGAGGGGATCTTGGTGATGATATTCCCCCTCATGGTGCCCATGGTGGTTATTCTCCACTCTTCTCTCACTCTCAGTCCCAGAATCTCCTCCACCCTTTCAGCCACTGATCTAGTTTGCTGGGATTGGAGTTACCCAGTGCACACTTCCTCACCAACCTTTCCCCCATCTATCTTTGCACCCATCTTTCCCTACAGCCTCAAGATAAAATGAACCTTCCTTTTCCCCAGAGATAAACCCTCCCACCACTCAGGTTCTGCTTTTTACTTTGTCAGTTCCTAAGAGATGTTGATCATGGATTCACCTAACCTTTTCAAGCATCCTGACTGGCTGTCTACCCTCTGCTGTCAAATATCCACTGACTTCTCCCATTTTTGGTGTTGGGGGAGGAAAGATCCATCTTAATTTTCAGGGAGGCTCCATTTATCAATGCATATTTCCATAGGCCTCCTTTTCTTCTCTATCAACCTTTTCCAATAAGCAATCTACAGTGAAAAGCAAAATAAATGTGCAACGCTTCACAGTTAAAAGAAAAAAAATTTTTTAATTCCATTCACAAATCAGGGAAAATGTTGAATATATAGAAAAAAATTTTACAGGAAAATATGCGTATAAGAAGAACATTATAAAACTTTACTGACAATTTTTTAAATAAATGGACGTGTTCTGGATAGGAAAACTGAACCTCAAAAATTGTCCCCAAAAATGGTGGAATGTAAATTAGAGTCCATTTTGTTTATGTGTATCAAGAGCCTTCAAAAATTGTTCATATATTTTTTAATCAGTCATAACATTTCTAGGAATGTATCCCACTGAAGTAATCAGAACTATAGACCAAAATGTCTACACATTTTATATATTCATTTCAGTTTTATTTATGATAGTGAAAAAAACAGGACACATCCTACAGTTCCAATAAAAGATGAATGATTGAGAAAATTTATGGCACACCTGAGCAATAAAAATGTTTACAGCTATTAAAACTCAGATTGATTAAGTGTAGAGAGAAATGCTTATTTTATATAATTAAGGAAAACCATAATATGACCTGGTATAAATTCAACCATGTAAAACACTGTCCAATATATTAAAGGAACGTATGCCAACAGTTTAACAGGAATGGCCTCTGAGTAATAGTTTCATAATACCAAATTTTTTCCTGTTCTTTGTACATTTCTGTCCTTCCCAATTTGTCTAAAATGAGCATGTTCAGGCTGGGATTAATAAAGCCTGTTTTGCAGGTAACCCTTTTTCTTCAGTTTCCCAAGAGAAAACAGGAATAGGCTACCTTCTCTTCCATTTTTCATTCCAAGAAGAATCAAGCCACTGGTGCAGAGAGAATGCTCTGTCTTTTTGTGACCCACAGCCCTGCAGTGGCTGCCTTGAATTGTAGCAGACTATATGGATTTTTAGTTTTGAATCTGTAGTATATGCAGTCTCATCTCTGAAAAAACAGATATTGATCCCTGTCTCACTGGGTCTACACAAACTGGATTGCCTGAATTCATGGATTTTTTTTCTTTTTTTTTTTATTATACTTTAGGTTTTAGGGTACATGTGCACAATGTGCAGGTTTGTTATATGTATCCATGTGCCATGTTGATTTCCTGCACCCACTAACTCGTCATTTAGCATTAGGTATATCTCCTAATGCTGTCCCTCCCCCTTTTAAAGGAACAAATTCAGTAAATTAAAGAGAGCGTATTTTTTTTCCTACACTATTCCAAATAGCAAGTTTGACTGCATCTTTTGCTTGTTGTCTAGTTTTTCTGGTGATACAGAAATCTACAATGCAAAATGATATACAGGGAAGCCAGTATACCTTCTGATGGCTCATCAAGTTGACTTTGCCATATGTATAATTGTGCCCCAGCCAAGTCCCAAAATCAGGGTACACATTATACCCAGAGAAGGATTAAAGAGGAGGAAAACCAACCTGGTGGCTGATTCATAGATCAGCAACAAAACATCACAGATGTTGCCTCCATGGCCAGCCAGTCATAGAGTCTGCAAACATTTATTAAGCACCTCATGATGTACCAGGTTCCAAAAACAAGACATGGTACCTGTACTCAAAGACTTTCTGTCTACTGGGAAAAAATAGACTTTAAACTAGTCCCACTTCAGCTGTGAAGTGTGGACTTCACACTGTGTGGACTGAGAAGTCCAAAAGAATTTAAAAGGGCTGTAGACACTCAGCCAGACCCAATCTATCCTGGAGAGCAGTCCTTAATAAGGGCTTACCATTTAAACTAACCACCTAAAGATCAGTAGAAGTCAACTAGATTAAGTGGTACCAGAAAGAGAGTGGGGATTAAAAAGGCAGAAAGGTCATTCTAGACAGAGGGAGCTAGGAGTCCCTGAGGTCCACACACTGAGGTCCTGGGAGTGAGAGTATGGTTCTGTTTGGGAAACAGAGAAGTCCTTGATGGCCGAATGGTACAAAAACAGGGAGGAAGCCATGAGAGCCAGGTCAGAGGGGTGAGTAATTGCAGAGCCTAGAGGGCCTGGTGAAGGTTCTGAGCTTTTTTCCTAAATGCAGTGAGAAGGCATTTATGAGTTTTAAGTTTGGTTGCTTTGGCTCCAATTTAAAAAAAAAAATGTTTGGAGGAGAAAGTGGGATCAGGGGCATGACCTAGGAGGTTATTGCTGCAACCCAAGCAAGAAATGATGGTGGCCTGGGTGACATAGTGACAGTGGGCATAGAGAAGAGAGGACAGGTTTGAGGACAAGTTCTGAAACACTCAATTGTCAGAGTCACATTGCTGCCTCCTTTTATTGAGGCAACAGCCCAACTCATACCTCCAACCTCCTAGATCCCACCATCCACTCATATCCTGAGAAGGTGAAAGTGTGGAGAAAAGATGCCCTTCCCTCAGCCACCACACATCTATCACATTTTCAATATCATTTAGAAAGAGGCTCTCTACCATTAAACAGGTGTATCCCCACATCCATATTGAAATAGCCAATGAAGGCCAGGTGTGGTGGCTCACGCCTGTAATCCCAATACTTTGGGAGGCCAAGGCCAGCAGATCGTGAGGTCAGGAGATCGAGGCCATCCTGGCTAACATGGTGAAACACTATCTCTACTAAAAATACAAAAAATTAGCCAGGCATGGTGGCACATGCCTGTAGTCCCAGCTACTTGGGAGGCTGAGGCAGAAGAATCACTTGAACCTGGGAGGTGGAGGTTGCAGTGAGCCAAGATCACGCCACTGCACTCTAGCCTGGGTGACAGAGCAAGACTCTGTCTCAAAAAAGAGAAAAAAAAAAAAAGAAAAGAAAAAGAAAAAAAGAAATAGCCAATGAAGACTCTAGGTTTTTTTTTAAAAGGAAAGAGGCCAGTCCCAGCACAGCCATGAGGAATCAGATATGAGCCTGCAAACTGAGTCCTCCATCTCCTCCCAGTCCAGGGTTCTGTCCACCTGGCCATCTGAAGAGAAAATAGTGGTCAGCTTTAGGCCAGGAGTCAAGAGACTAACTGCTCTTTCCTCTCCGCTTTCATGAGGCTCTGACCACTTCAGAACTAAAATGGATGCTGATCACAAATTCTTAAGAGGATTTTTAAAAGAAAACAAGTAATATGTTTCTTCCCCTATTGTGTATTTTCCCTAGAAACCTTCTATGAAAGGTTTTTATTATCCAAGGTAGCTTTTTAGATGTCACTCCAGCCCTAAATGTATTTGCATTAAGATGCAGCTTATTTCTTGTGTCTCTGAGAACCTTGCCCTCTTGCTATTAGTACATTCACAACCCCTCACACTCACAACAGAACAAGAGAAGTCAAAATAGATGAAAGGGACCAGATCCATTTGCTCCTAACCAGGCCCCTGAAGAGCCTCTTAGAGGATCCCAGGTTACAAATGTGTTCATCTTTTCCATCCACTGATATCTTTTTGAAGGCAAAGATGAGATGGGTCTATAAAATGGGAAAAGAATAAAGTCGGTCTTTTCCACTGCCACTTCCAGAATCCTTCCTTCAAAAATATTTTTATCTGCTAGCCATGATGCTGGCTTTACATGTATACCATTTGTTCCTAAAAGTGTTTTAAATATATACGTGTTTCCCAGGATTATAGGTTTCTCGTGGCATCTTTCTTTCTATTGAAAGCTGTGAGCAAGGAAAAGAACTTCATGCTCTTATTTCGCAGGACAAAGAGAAAAGCCAAAGCTTTATGATCACATCTCCACCCGCAGAATTGCATGTACTTTAACAGAAACTTTGTATTGACTTGAAAACCTTTGCAAGAGCAACTGCTGGTTTCCATGACAACCACATCTATGGCATCTGGCTTTCCCCCTGCACACTGGTGACACACGACTACACGTGATGGGTTATTTTATGCATCAGTCACAGCAATGGAAATTCTAGAGAAACCACAACCTATCCTATACTTTGAGAGTTTAAGATGTAGCTGACCCCTTAAAACAGACCTGCTGTTGTGGCCGAAGAATAAGGACATGTAAAAAATACAGACCTTCTATAAGCTCAGCTGTAAGCTGAATTTCTTTCTCACATCAGAATGCATTTTTCAGAGAGCCCAGGTGCCTGGATGCAAAATACATCAGAAGTGTTAAATTTCACTTGATTGTTTTCCCTGCTTTCTCTCAAAGTTTTTTTTTTTTCATTTTTAGAATGGAGTAATGATGAAAAATACATTAAACATAAGGACAAGTATCCTTATCTGAACTATCCTTCCAGTCATCCTAATCGAAATATTATACTTTATGAATTAGAGAAGACTTCATGAAAAACATCTTTATGAGAAACATAAAATAGATTTTAGAAAAATCTCCCAAGGACTTGACTGTCAATTTTAATCCTCTTCATACAAACATTGTTGCTCCATTGTTAAGCATAAACACTTTTGAGCTTGGCTGACTTGGGCTCAGTCATGGCTCTGTCATTTATAGCTGTAAGGCCTTGGGCAAGTTACTGGAGTTCCAGTTTCTTTTTCTGTAAACTGGAAATAATAACTATTTGATAGAATTGTTGGGCTTAAGAAAACTGCACATAAAAAGTTTATCATTGTGCCTGAGAGATGTATTACTCATATTCATATTTATGCTTACAATAACTATTATATATATACATATATATTATACTTCAGTTCAGTACAAGAAGCCATCTTCCTGTTCTTTTAGGCTAGAATGATGAAATGGTAAGTTATAAATATCATACCACTTTCAAAGGACCTAATTATTTATGAGAGTCTGTTACTAGTTGAATGGAACATTTCATTTATTTTTTAATTTAACTTTTATTTTAAGTTCAGGGATACGTGTGTAGGTTTGTTATATAGATAAATTTATGTCATGGGCGTTTGTTGTACAGATTACTTCATCACCCAGGCATTAAGCCTAGTACTCATTAGTTATTTTTCCTGATCTTCTCCCTCCTCCCACCCTCCACCCTCTTCTAGGCCCCATTGTATGTTGTTTCCTTCTATGTGTTCAAGTATTCTCATCATTTAGCTCCCACTTATAAGTAAGAACGTGTGGCATTTGATTTTTTGTTCCTGTGTTAGTTTGCTAAGCATAATGGCCTCCAGCTCCACTCATGTTCCTACAAAGGACATGTTGTCATTCTTTTTTATGGCTGTATAGTATTCCGTGGTGTATATGTACCACATTTTCTTTATCCAGTCTATCATTGATGGGCATTTAGGTTGGTTCCATGTCTTTGCTATTGTGAATAGTGATGCAATGAACATATCCATGCATGTGTCTTTGTGATAGAATAATTTATATTCCCTTGGGTACATACCCAGTAATGGATTGCTAGGTCAAATGGTATTTCTGTTTTTAGGTCTTTTAGGAATTGCCACAATATCTTCCACAATGGTTGAACTAGGTTACGGTCCCACCAACAGTGTATAAGCATTCCTTTTTCTTCACAACCTCACCAGCATCTGTTATTTTTTGACGTTTTAATAATAACCATTCTGACTGGTGTGAGATGGTATCTCATTGTGGTTTTGATTTTATTTGTCTAGTGATGAGTGATGTTGAGCTTTTTTTCACGTGTGTCAGCTGCATGTATGTCTTCTTTTGAGAAGTGCTGGTTAATGTCCTTTGCCCACTTCTTAATGAGGTTGTCTTTTTTCTTGTAAATTTGTTTAAGTTCCTTATAGATGCTAGATATTAGACCTTTGTCAGATGCATAGTTTGCAAAAATTTTCTCCCATTCTGTAGGTTGTCTGTTTACTTTGCTAATAGTTTCTTTTGCCGTACAGAAGCTCTTTAGCTTAATTAGATCCCATTTGTCAATTTTTGCCTTTGTTGCAATTGCTTTTGGCATCTTTGTCATTAAATCTTTGCCCATACTTTATGTCCTGAATGGTATTGCCTATGTTGTCTTCCAGGACTTTTATGGTTTTGCATTTTATATTTAAGTCTTTAGTCCATCTTGAGTTAATTTTTGTATATAGTGTAAGTAAGGGGTCCAGTTTTAATCTTTTGCATACAGCTAGCCAGTTATCCCAGCACCATTTATTAAATAGAGAGTCCTTTCCCCATTGCTTGTTTTTGTCAGATTTACTGAAGATCAGATAGTTGTAGGTATGTGGCCTTATTTCTGGGCTCTCTGTTCTGTTCCATTGGTCTATGCATCCGTTCTTGCACCAGAACCATGTTGTTTTGGTTACTGTAGCCCTGTAGTGTAGTTTGAAGTCAAGTAACATGATGCCTCCAGCTTTGTTCCTCTTGCTTAGGACTGTCTTGGATATTCAGGCTTTTTTTTTTTTTTTGGTTTCATATGAATTTTAAAACAGCTTTTTCTACTTCTGTGAAGAATGTCCTTGGTAGTTTAATATAAATAGCATTGAATCTATAAATCCCTTTGGGCAATATGGCCATTTTAACTATATTGATTCTTCCTATTCATGAGCATGGAATGTTTTTGCATTTGTTTATGTCATCTCTGATTTATTTGAGCAGTGTTTTGTGGTTAAATTGAACATTTTTAAAATTCAAATCAAAAATATTATTTTAATTACATTTCCTGGATGAAATATTATTTTAATTACATTTCCTGGATAATTCATAAAAATCATATTTTTTAATTACCCAAATAACAGCTTCAGTTATCCACATTCCATTACAAGAGACTTTAAATGTGTCAATGACATCCTAAAACATTGCTTTAAATTAATATTTTTTAATTGGTCTATTTGGATAGACTTTGGCAGAGCCATACAAATTGCTGAGGAAATTTTGACTACCTACCCTTGAAGCTCTTCAGAATTCCTTTATGAATTTAAAAATATTTTAATGTCATAAAAACAAAATAGGAATCTGATTTAATAATTAATTTTTAAAAAAACATAAACCTGTTATTGAGCAAGAATTCACTATTCCACCCAAAGACTAAGAACTGTAATTTGCTAAATTCAGTCACTGAGGAGACTTCACTATACCACCTCCAAATGCAAACTAACACCAGTAACTATGGCCTGTTCCCTCTGGCTAGAGTTAAGACTGAACAGTTAGGCAATCAAGCCAGTTTTATCACTAGATCACAACATTTATTTCAAGAAGCTCTCACCACCAAACCAGTTGTTTGGTAAGATCTAGGCTTCAATGGATTCACTTTGACCATCGAAACTATACCTGCCAAGGTTCAGCTGATGGACAGTTTATAAGCCCTCCCTCAACTCCTCATTCTTGATTGCCCTGGAATATCCAGAAGTCCCATATTCCCTGTGTCTGGAGCACTTAGGTGCTCTGACCTTGCTGAGAGAATCACTACTTCTTTCTCTATCAATCAAAGCACAGAAACAGAAAGAGTTTACTAATAGGACTATTTTCAAGAGTTAGGATAACTTAAGGGAAACCATCAGCACCCAGGGTAAAGCACCCAGGGGATAAACTATTAATACCCCGAGATCTGAAGGATCGAGGAAGAGGCACCATTTCCAGAATGGGAGCAATAGCTGTGGCTTTGGAATGTCTCCATGCTTCTATAGGAGCTGTGGCCTGAGATAGAGAAAAGCAAGGACTGTCAAACTGTGGCCTAAACAAAGAGGGAGCAGAGTAATAATACTCCAACCTTGCTCCTTCTCTCCTACCCTCTTATCTCCTGCTAGTATTTTTCAGTGGCCAAATTCAACCAGAAGCCACAGGGCAAGAGACCTTGATGGATGCAGCCCATGGAGGTCAGCCTTTTGGAGTAAAATGTAGGTTGAAGAAAAGTGAAGAGTTGATCTAGGGGTGTGGGGAGAGGTAAATGAAAATTTCCAGCACAGATGTTTTAGGATCCTCTCTGGCTATCCACCTCCCCATGAGAACATCATTTTCAGAATCTAAACCAATTTTACAAACACCTGTAAGGCAGAGGTAGTATAGTCTCCCCACTCCCACATTTGTGAAGGTGAACTTCTCTAATTTAGTGGTATAGAAACTAGGTACAAAAACTCATGGAGATATCCCCTTCACACTCTACCCAATTATTCACATAGGAGAGATGAATGTCAGGTGGGTGGAAGGGGTAGGGGCAGTGATGAAACTGAGGAACCATGCAGGTAGATTGCTGAAAGTAAGCAAAAGAAGCCAAAAGGTAAGATGTTTCCAGCAGTAAAAAAGGATAGACTTATGTAACTTGCCAGATCCAAGAAACATGGTAAGACTAGCAGCAGAGGACATTCAAGGCTGCAACAGGTCACAGGAGCAAGGCAGGCAGGACAATGATCTAGGTAGATGAGCTGGTTCAGTGAGCAATAATTAAATCATTTAGGATTGGGTAGGGGGTGATTCTTTTCATACAGCTGCTCAGCACATTAAATGCAGTATAGATCAAGTGACAGATATAATTGTGCCTTTTAAATATGCCATGAGAAATAACATTTGCCATCAGTTTTGGGGTGCCTACTACATGTCATTTGTTATATTGGACACATTACATACATTATCTCATTTAGTCCTCACAAATTTCACACATGATTATCCTAACTTGACAGATGATGATGCAGAGTCAGAAACATTAATACATCCAAGGATATGCAGCTAATAAATAGTGGCACTTGGGTTCCAATTCAGCTTTGTTGACTTCAAGCCCTACTTTCAACAATCTTAGTAAAATGTATTACTCTATATTACCTTCCTGAATTCTCTGTATTGCAAGTTTCTTTCCCTTGAGTTTGACATAAAAAAAGCATGTCTTCTACAATAAGAATGACCATGGTCATTTGTATCTAGATCTTAGGATATGGCCAGCTAATGGCCACAGCAAAAGATAGTAATTATCCATTTACTAACTGTGCTTTTGTTTCAATAATTACCCTCAAAGTTAATTATTTATTTAGCCAATCTCGCCATTCCCTACATTAATTAGACATGTTAGCACATGAAAATGCATTGATACAGAAGAAATTGTCTTAATGGTGACAGTCTAAGTGACTTTCTGCAGAGATCTCTTTTATTTTGCCCTTCCTGTGTGTGGGAAACATGCATGTCTTCCAGGAAACTCTGAGTCAGTAGCCTAAAGTTTCATCCCATTTCATATGGGACTTTCAAAGTACTTAGGAAAGCAATATAGATATGCCCATAGGCCTAGGAAAGATGTATTATGATCTGGAATTAAATGCAGTCAAATATTTAGGATAAAATGCAAAACGAAATAAGATAAAATAAAACTCATGTTTATGGATCTCCCAAGGAATAGCCAGATCTGCTCTGAAGAGGACTGAAATCATTATGCATAAGCAAAATGTTTATCATAAAGAATACAAGCGTCATTCCTATAAAAAGAACCAAACTGATGTAACCTTTTACTTTTCCTTGGAACCAGATTTTAATGGGTTTCTACTTAGAACTAACCAACTGGATATGTGCAAAATGATTGACAGGTGGGCCCAATTATGGCCCAGCAGTTCCTTATAGAATCAATGGCTGTTTGAATAGAGTTCATATTTTATTAGTAACTAGCTCCAAGCCCATAACCATCTCTCCTCATTCCACTCTCACCCCACCACAGACTATTTATTCAGATACAGTTGCTTAATCCAGGATCCTGGAAAACATAAGTCTTAGGTTAAATCTTTGCAACCCACATCATACCAAAACCTACAGCAAAAGCATTCTATGAGGGCAGTTTATAACAATAAATGCCTACATCAAAAAGTAGAAAGATCTCAAACAAATACTCTAATGTTACATCTCAAGAAACTAAAAAAGCAAGAAAAAACTAAACCCAAAACTAGTAGAAGGGAGGAAAGAAAAATCAGAGCAAAAATGATGAAATAGAGATTCTGAAAACACACAAAATGTGTTACTTCTGTCTTTTTTGCAATAGCCATTTAAACTGGAGTAAGATGGTATCTCATTGTGGAAAAAAATGGCTATTATCAAAACAAGAATTTGGAACCAGGCTGAGGCTGAGATGGCTGAAATGACAAAAGTATAATGCAGAATATGAATAGGTACAAAGTCCATTGAGCCCCAAGAGTATGTTGTAACCCAAAGCAGGGAAGCTAAAAATCATGATAAAACATAGCAGGAGGTGACAGACAAAATAGTCAGCATAGAGAAAAATGTAACTGACCTGACAGAGCTGAAAAACACACTACAAGAATTTCATAATGCAATCACAAGTATTAATAGCAAAATAGACTAAGTAGAGGAATGAATCTCAGAGCTTGAAGGCTGGTTTTCTGAAATAAGATAGGCAGACAAGAAAAGAGAAAAAAGAATGAAAAAGAATGAACAAAAGCTTCAAGAAATTTGGGATGATGAAAATAATCTGAATCTATGACTGATTGGTGTACCTCAGAAAGATGGGGAATTTGGAAAACATATTTCAGGATATCATCCTTGAGAATTTCCCCAACCTAGCAAATCGGGCCAACATTCAAATTCAGGAAATGCAGAGAACCCCAGTAATATACTCCATGAGAAGATCAACCCCAAGACACATAATCATCAGATTGAAGGTTGAAATGGAGGAAGAAATGTTAAAAGCAGACAGAGAGAAAGTCCAGGTCACCTAAAAAGGGAAGCCCATCAGACTAACAACAGATGTCTCAGCAGAAACCCTACCATACAGAAAAGATAGGGGGCAAATATTCAATATTCTTAAAGAAAATAATTTCCAACCCAGAATTTCATATGCACCAAACTAAGCTTCATAAGTGAAGGAGAAATAAGATTCTTAGCAGACAAGCAAATGCTGAGGGAATTTGTTACCACCAGACCTGCCTTAAAGACCTCCTGAAGATACCAATAATATGAAAAGGAAAGATTGTTACCAGCTAACTACAAAAACACAATGAAGTATACAGACCAGTGACACTATAAAGAAACCACATAAACAAGTCTTCAAACTAACCAGCTAACATCAGGATTACAGGATCAAATCCAGACATATCAATACTAACCTTAAATGTAAATGAGTTAAGTGCCCTAATTAAAAGACAGACAGAGTGGCAAGCTGGATAAAGAACCAGGAACTTTTGGTATGCTATATTCAAGAGACTCATCTCACATGAAATGACACACATAGGCTGAAAATAAAGGGATGAAGGAAAATCTACCAAGCAAATGGAAAACAGAAAAAAGCAGGGGTTGCAATCCCAGTTTCTGACAAAGCAGAATTTAAATCAACAAAAATCAAAAAAGACAAAGAAGGGCATTACATAATGGTAAAGGGTTCAATTCAACTAGAAGAGCTAACTACACTAACTATATATGTACCCAACACAGGAGCATCCAGATTCATAAAGCAAGTTCTTAGAGGCCTTCAAAGAGACTTGGACTTCCATATAATAGTGGGAGACTTTAACAGCCCAATGACAATGTTAGATCATTGAGACAGAAAATTAACAAAGATATTCAGGACCTGAACTTAGCACTAGATCAAACAAACCTGATAAATACTACAGAACTTTCCACCAAAAAAACAGTAGAATATACATTCTTTTTATTTCCATATGGCACTTACTCTAAGATCAATCACATAATTGGAAGTAAAACATGCCTCAGCAAATGCAAAAGAACTGAAATCATAACAGTCTCTTGGACTACAGCACAATCAAATTAGAACTCAAGATTAAGAAACTCACTCAAAACCATACAATTACATGGAAATTGAATAACCTGCTCCTGAATGACTTTTGGGTAAATAACAAAATTAAGGCAGAAATCAAGAAGTTCTTTGAAACTAAAGAGAACAAAGATACAACATATCAGAATCTCTGGGACACAGCTAAGGTAGTGTTAAGAGGGAAATTTATAGCACTAAATGCCCACATCAAAAACTAGAAAAGTTTCAACTTAATAACCTAACATCACAATTAAAAGAACTGGAAAACCAAGAGCAAACAAATCCCAAAGCCAGAAGAAGACAAGAAATAACCAAGATCAGAGCTAAACTGAAGGAGATAGAGATGTGAAAAGCCATTCAAAAGATTAACAAATCCAGGAGCTTATTTTTTGAAAAACTTAATAAAATAGACTGCTATCTTGACTAATAAAGAAGAAATAGAAGATTCAAATAAATACAATCAGAAATGATAAAGGAGATATTACCACTGACCCCAAAGAAATACAAAACAACCATCAGAGAATATTATGAACACGTCAACTAAAAAAAATAGAAGAAATGGATAAATTCCTGGAAACATATACCTTCCCAAGACTGAACCAGGAAGAAATTGATTCCCTGAACAGACCAATAATTATTTCTGAAATTAAGGCAGTAATAAATAGCCTACCAACCAATAAAATCCCAGGACCAGACGGATTCACAGATAAATCTACTAGATATACAAATAAGTGCTGGTGCCATTTCTACTGAAACTATTCCAAAAAAAATGAAAATAAAGGACGCCTCCCTAACTCATTCTATGAGGCCAGCATCATCTTGATACTAAAACCTGACAGAGATACGATAAAGAAAGAAAACTTCAGGTCAATATTCTTGATGAACATTGTTGCAAAAATCCTCAACCAAATACTGGCAAACCAAATCAAGCAGCACATCAAAAAGCTTATCCATCACAATCAAGTAGGCTTCATCCCAGGATGCAAGGATGGTTCAACATATGCAAATCCATAAATGGGATTCCTCACATAAACAGAACTAAAGACAAAAACCACATGATTATCTCAAGAGATTCAGAAGAGGCTTTCAGTGAAATTCAACATCCCTTCATGATAAAAACTCAATAAACTAGGTATTGAAGAAACATACCTAAAAATAGTAAGACCTATCTATGACAAACCCACAGCCAACATCATACTGAAAGGGCAAAAGCTAGAATCATTCTCCTTGAAAACCAGCACAAGAGAAGGATGCCCTATCTCACCACTCCTATTCAACATAGTATTGGAAGTTCTGGCCAGGGCAATCAGGCAAGAGAAAGAAATAAAGGGCATTCAAATAGGAAAAGAGGAAGTCAAACTACCCTGTTTAATGATGGCATAATCCTATATCTAGAAAAATTCATCATCTCAGCCCAAAAGCTTCTTAAGCTGATAAGCAACTTCAGCAAAGTCTCAGGATACAAAATCAATGTGCAAAAATCACTAGCATTCCTATACACCAATAACAGCCAAGCCAAGGGCCAAATCATGAACAAACTCCCATTTATAATTGCCACAAAAAGAATAAAATACCTAGGAATACAGCTAACTAGGAAGGTGAAAAATCTCTATAGGAACTACAAACCACTGCTCCAGGAAATCAGAGATCACACAAACAAATGGAAAAATATTCCATGCTCATGGATAGAAAGAATAAGTATCATAAAAATGGCCCCGCTGCAGAAAGCAATTTATAGATTCAGTGCTATTCCCATTAAACTACCACTGACATTCTTCACAGGACTAGAAAAACTATTTTAAAATTCATATGGAACCAAAAAAGAGCCTGAATAGTCAAGGCAATTCTAAGCAAAAAGGACAAAGCTGAAGGCACCATGCTCTCTGACTTCAAACTAATCTACAGGGTTATGGTATCCAAAACAGCATAGTACTGGTATAAGAACTGACACATAGACCAATGGAACAGAATAGAGAACCCAGAAATAAGACTGCACACCTAAAACTATCTGATCTTTAACAAACCTGACAAAAACAAACAATAGGGAAAGGATCCCCTATTCAATAAATGGTGCTGGGATAACTAGCTAGCAATATGTAGAAGATTGAAACTAGACCCGTTCCTTACGTCATACACAAAAATTAACTCAAGATGGATTAAAGACTTAAATGTTAAACCCTAAACTATAAAAACCCTGAAAGAGAATCTAAGCAATACCATTCAGGAAATAGGCATGGGCAAAGATTTCATGACAAAGACCAAAAGCAATTGCAATAAAAACAAAAATTGACAAATTGGGATCTAATTAAACTAAAGAGCTTCTGCACAGCAAAAGAAACTATCAACAGAGCAAACAGACAACCTACAGAATGAAAGAAAATGTTTACAAAGTATGCATCCAACAAAGGTCTAATATCCAACATCTATAAGGAAATTAAACAAATTTACAAGAAAAAACAACCCCATTAAAAAGTGGCAAAGGACATGAACAGACACTTCTCAAAAGAAGACATACATACAGCTAACAAGTACATGAAACAAAACTCAACATCACCGATCATTAGAGAAATGCAAATCAAAACCACAATGAGATGCCACCTCATACCAGGCAGAATGACTATTATTAAAAAGTCAAAAAATAACAGATGCTACAGAGGTTGTGGAGGAAAAGGAATGCTTATACACTGTTTGTGGGAGTGTAAATTAGTTCAGCCATTGTGGAAGACAGTGTGACAACTGAGGCCTCAAAGACCTAAAAACCTAAAAACATTCAACCCAGCAATCTCATTACTGGGTGCATTAGTCCATTTTCACACTGCTATGAAGAAATACCTGAGACTGAATACTTCATAAATGAAAGAGGTTTAATTAACTCACAGTTTTCCATGGCTGAGGAGGCCTCAGGAAATTTTCAATCATGGCAGAAGGTAAAGGAGAAGCAAGTACCTTCTTCACAAGGCAGCAGGAGACAGAGAACACATGGGAAACTGCCACTTTTAAAACCACCATATCTCATGAGAACTCTATCACTAGCACAAGAACAGCATGGGGGAAAGCGCCTCCATGATCCAATCACCTCCCATCAGGTCCCTCCCTCAACATGTAGGGATTACAATTTGAGATGAGATTTGGGTGGAGACACAGAGTCAAACCATATCACTGGGTAAATACCCAAAGGAATATAAATTGTTCTATCATAAAGACTCATGCACGCATATGTTCATTGCAGCACTATTCATAATAGCAAAGGCAGGGAACCTAATGCCTATCAATGATAGACTGAATAAAGAAAATGTGGTACATATACACCATGGAATACTATGCAGCCATATAAAAGAATGACATCATATCACTTTGCAGGGACATGGATGGAGCTGGGGGCCATTATCCTTAGCAAACTAATGCAGTAGCATAAAACCAAATACTGCATGTTCTCACTTATGAGTGGGAGCTAAGTGATGAGAATATATGAACACATAGAAGGAAACAACACACACTGGGGCCTAGAAGAGGGTGAAGGGTGGGAGGAGGAAGGAAATCAGGAAAAATAACTAATGGGTGCTCAACTTAATACCTCGGTGACAAAATAATCTGTACAACAAATCCCCATGACACAAGATTACCTATGTAACAAACCTGTACTGCAAGTATCCCTGAATTTAAAATAAAAACTGAAAGAAAAAAATCAGCTATGCATCCTTGAAATAAACCCCACTTCATCATATTATGTAATTCTTATATACTGACTAATTCTATCTGCTAATATTTTGTTAAGGATTTTGCATCTTTATGGTGAATATTGGTTGGCAGTTTTCTCCTTCTTTGTGTGTGCTCTTTGTCTGGTTTTGGTATCAGAGTAAATACTAACTTCTTAAAATTAAAAAAAAGAAATTGAAGAAGACACAAAAAATGGAAAGATATCCTGTGTTCATGGATTAGAGGAATTAATATCATTAAAATGTCCATACTACCCAGAGCAATCTACAGATTCAACACAATTCCTGTCAAAATACTAATGACATTCCTCACAGAAATAGAAACATCAATTCTAAAATTTTTGTGGAACTACAAAAGATCCCAAATAGCCATAGAAATCTTGAGCAAAAAGAACAAAGCTGGAGGCATCACACTACCTGACTTCAAAATATATTACAGGCTGGGCACAGTGGCTCACAGTGGCCTGTAATCCCAGCACTTTGGGAGGTTGAGGTAGGCAGATTGCTTGAGCCCAGGAGTTTGTGACCAGCCTGGGAAACATGGCAAAACCCTATCTCTACAAAAGATACATAAAAATATTAGCTGAATGTGATGTCACACACCTGCAGTCCCATCTACTCAGGAGGCTGAGGCGGGAGGATCACTTGAGCCTGGGAGGTCAAGGCCGCAGTGAGCCATGATTGCACCACTGTTCTCCAGCCTAGGCAACATAGCAAGGCCCTGTCTCAAAAAAAATGCATATATTTATATATAATATATAAATATATATATTTATATATAATATATAAATATATATATTTATATATGTTATATCTATTTACATAAATATGTTATATCTATTTATATATGTATATACATTTACATATATATAAATCTATACACACACACACACAAATCTATAGTAACCAAAACAGGATGACACTGGTATTAAAACAGACATGGACACATAGACCAATGGAACAGGATAGGAAACTCCAAAATAAATCCATGAATTTACAGCCAACCTATTTCCAACAAAATGCCAAGGACATATATTGGAGAAAAGACAATCTTTTCAATAAATGCTGCTGGGAAAACTGGATATCCATATAGGGAAGAATCTCTCATCTTATACAAAAACAACTCAAACCTTTGCATTAAAGACCTAAGTATAAGATCCAAAACTATAAAACAACTGGAGGAAAACACAGGGGAAATGCTTCATTATATTGGTCTGGGCAAGGGTTTTTTGGATAGGACCTCAAAAGCACAGGTAACAAAGCAGAAACAGCCAAATGGGATTACATCAAATGAAAAAGCTTCTGCACAACAAAGGAAACAATCAACAGAGTTAAGACACAACCTACAGAATGAGAGAAAATATTTGCAACCATGCATCCAACAAAGGGATAATATCTGGTGTTTATGACATAGTGGAGTGACTATAGCTAATAACAATGTACTGTATATTTCAAAATAGCTTATAAAAAGACCTTAAAAGTTATCACCACAAAAAGATGATAAAGATTTGAGGTGATGGACATGCTAGCTGCCCTGATTTGATCATTATACAATGTCCACATGTATTGAAATGTCACACTGTGCCCTATAAACATATACAATTATTATGTGTCAATTATAAATAAAATGAAAAATAAATAAATTTTAAACATTTTAAATTGTGTTTGTTCCTGAAAAGATAGTCACTTAAGATAAGGGCCAAAAAAGGTTTGTTCGAAAAGGGAGACTGAACATGTCAATGTAAACTCAAAATGAGAGGCCACAGGTAATTTATCTTTCCAGTTAGAATCTTGGCTAAATCATCATCATCACAGCACTCCATGTAGAATTTGAAGACTGCCCAGTTATGTGAGCATTTGAATATGCTAATGTTCACAGAAGAGATAGATCTACCATCTGCTCAGCTGAACTTTAAGCATTTGAATTATTCCTTAATCAGCAACTCACAATACATGCACACTAGGCTCCTGCCAAAGCATGTAACTGTGAACTTCCAATCACTAAATTTCTAGGACAAGCGAAATTATAAGACATTGGGCTTACTTCTCTTTTAGTACTGTGCCACCTCTACTGGATTAACAGGGCACCTAACCATTAATCTAACTATTCAGGACTGCATCTTGGGATCAAACCGCACTATCTAAAATTTGCCTTTCTTACCTTCTTAGCCTGTCACAGAATTGCATTCACTGAATTGTGCTATGGCCTTTGCCCTTGGCTTAAATAAAGACATGCTATAGAAAACAAGTTTCTGAAGTATATTACATTTTTTTCATAAAGTTATTGAGGACATTATCTATTTAATCACTCCATAGTCTTCATATGTTAGTAAGGATGAGAACTATCTTTAAGACACAGAGTAAGAAAAAGCTTTGTTTTCCCTGAGGAACAAGTGTATTCCTCCTTCCCCACCCTCGGTACTTTCTCTCATAGGCAATATGAACGTGTAACTCATATCTCTTTGCCTTGGCTACTAGAAAGCTCAGTGTCAATTTCAGTGGGCAAGTATATTTTAGTAGAAATCTAAGATAAGATCTGCCTGTTTGTGCCCTTCCCCTTCCTCTTTATATTCTATTGTATTCATATTTGGTGTAATTTTAATTTTTAATTTTATTTTATTGTATATGTTTTACAAACTACATCAAATATCTAAAAAGTGGAGTACAAATTTAAAAAGACAAGAAGCAGCAGAAAAGTAACCATTACTTATTAAACACCTTTAAGGCATGTGTTATGGGTTTATACCCACAGAATTGTCATTCTGGCCTCCATAGACTGTCCACATAACCCTAGAGGTGAGCACACTCTGAGACTGAAAACCAGATTGCTTAACTCTTCCTATATGTTGATGTTTATAGTTGTAAAGGCATAAGCTGAGCTTTACTGGCTGACACCTTCATTCAGTAACATTATGGAGCACATACCATTTACAGTGTAAGTATTGCAAAGAATAAGGCAGTAGAGTGTTTCAAAACACTCTAGAGCCAGACTGCCTGCACCTGAATCCTGGATCTACCATGAACAAGCTCTGTGATCTTGAGCAAGTTGTTCAACCTCTCTGTGCTTTATTTTCCTCATTTGTGTAACAGACTTAATAATAGTATCTATCTCTTAGGATTATGAAAGTCAAATGGGTTATCTGTAGAAGAGTGCCTAGAAATAGCAGGTGCTCTGTTAACTATTATTGTCATTATAAAGAATAAAAAGAAGACACTGCTGTTGGCCCCAATACTTTCAACATCTAGTAGAAAGCCAGACATATAAACAGTTTTTGGTTTTCGGTTTTTGGGGTTTTTTAGTGTCATAAATAAGTACTATAGGAAGTCAAGTATAAACTACCAAGGATACAAAGGATATCATCATTTTTTCTGAGTTTGAGAACCAGCCCATCCAAAAATAATACACTGCCCTTTTATTTACATTCCTGTTGTTTTCTAATATGTAGTATGCATTCAAGATAATTTTCTTCCTCAAATTCCCATCTAACAACATGTGGTGGTTACCATTTTATTGACATTTAATCCAATTGCCCATATGTAACAGCAACAATTACAGTTTTTGATCCCTGACATTTAGGTTGTCTGAATATTATATGGCTTAAATTGGCACACAAGCTTTAACTGTCTTCAGTTGCTGTCTGTCTTTCATTTTTCTGAGTTGAGAACATTTTAGCACCAGAATACACACACTTTTTCACATGCAAGCAAATACACACACACACACACGGAAGCGTACACACAAAGGCAGTGTGGGTGCCATAACTGAATTCGTCCCTGCCCAGTCAATCTGCTATTTTTTTTTATCATTTCGATCGATTACGCAGCAATCAACTGGACTGATCATGTGGCAGCCCGACCAGGTCATTAAGTTGACTGTGGTAATCAGATCACCTGGGAAACATTTCGGTTCCTTTCTCATCTAGAGATGGCAGGAGTCTCCCATATCCAAAAATTTTGCGACCCCAGATAAACATCATTGCTTTAAGCCAGTATTTCTTTTTCAGGCCATTCACATAATTTAGATCTAATTGCCATGTTCCCTTTAAACATCACTTTTTGAAATAAGCACACAGGATATGAAATCAAAACTTGGAATGTAGATGCAACATCTACAGAGACTCTCCTGTTAAATAATGCAGTTGGAAAGAGGCTCCACTGAGACAACAAGGCTTCTTGGCTGCTGTATAAAGGGCTGAATTCTGATGATGCTTAATTTCTCAATTCATAATTCCAAAGTCTGTGCAGCAGCTATGTCTAGTTAGCTACGTCTTCATGTCCTGCAGGTTGGTGGGTGCAGCTGGGCAGCAGCAGGCTGCTGGTTCGGGTTGATTGTGTGGCCTGGCCTGAAGAGCCTCCTGGGACCAGCAGTGTTCTGCAAATTAAAGTCGGCCTGGCCTGAAGGTCAGCAGCCATCCCCCAGCAGTCACTGGCCGTCCCAGCCCACTGCCCTTGAGAAATTGGTGCACTGCAAAACATATTTGCTCAGATACAGAGAGAAAGCGATTCTTCACCTAATTACATCCATTTGGCTCTGAACAGATAGATCAGGTCTCTTTGTGGGATGAACAAAGCAAGAAGGAAAGGAATGTTTATTTGTTTCTTAAATCTCTCCAGATTTTTCTATACAGAAGCTGTGTAGCTCAAATAAAATAATGAATGTGTATGCTTTGTGAATTATGCACACTATATAAATGAGGGAAAGGGAGAGTGAGCAAAGGTTGGAAAGGGTATGCACCCCACTGTAGGTTTGTCTTACACAAATGGCCTCCGTGAATTCCCATCTACAAACAGCTTCCAACCACAAATGCCTTCTCTCCAGTCTCTGCCAAAATAACAGCCATGCTCTATTATTCAAGGGCTTCTCTGAGTGCTGCTGTTCAGTCTTTCTTGGCTCTTTGAAATATCTTTACACATTTGCAGAGAGAGCTGAGTTTTAGCCAAGCATTTCACATGTAAAATACTTTGTTAACTAGGTTAAATCAGTAGACAGAGAAACCCAGAGGAGTGTTCTAGAAGTACCTATGCAGGAGCTTGAGAACCATAAAACACTATTGTGCCAGACCATGAGGCCAGGGCCAATTGACCTCAAGCCTATCTGGGCAAAACCGCAAAGTAGGTAACATTTCTCTTTGGCCAGGGAGGTTTCCAGAGATTTTATCCTCTGCCCTCTCTTTCAGCTGGTGTCCAGATGAGTTCCTTCATTCTTTGTCTACTCCTTCCCCACCCCCATTCCCACTCCCCAAATTGTGTCCTGTTAGACCATTCACACTAAAATATATGACAGTCGGAGGGTGGAGCCAAGATGGCCGAATAGGAACAGCTCCGGTCTCCAGCTCCCAGCCCCAGCGACACAGAAGACGGGTGATTTCTGCATTTCTGCTTGAGGTACCGGTTTCATCTCACTAGGGAGTGCCTAACAGTGGGTGCAGGACAGTCGGTGAAGCACACTGTGCGTGAGCCGAAGCAGGGCAAGGCATTGCCTCACTCGGGAAGCGCAAGGGGTCAGGGAGTTCCCTTTCCTAGTCAAAGAAAGGGGAAGCAGACGGCACCTGGAATATCGGGTCAGTCCCATCCTAATACTGTGCTTTTCCAACGGGCCTGGAAAACGGCACACTAGGAGATTGTGTCCCGCACCTGGCTCAGAGGGTCCTATGCCCACGGAGTCTCGCTAATTGCTAGCACAGCAGTCTGAGATCAAGCTGCGAGGCGGCAGCGAGGCTGGGGGAGGGGCGCCCGCCATTGCCCAGGCTTGCTTAGGTAAACAAAGCAGCCAGGAAGCTCGAACTGGGTGGAGCCCACCACAGCTCAAGGAGGCCTGCCTGCCTCTGTAGGCTCCACCTCTGGGGGCAGGGCACAGACAAACAAAAACTCTGCAAGAACTTCCACAGACTTAAATGTCCCTGTCTGACTGACAGCTTTGAAGAGAGTAGTGGTTCTCCCAGCATGCAGCTGGAGATCTGAGAACAGTCAGACTGCCTCCTAAAGTGGGTCCCTCACCCCTGAGCAGCCTAACTGGGAGGCACCCCCCCAGTAGGGACAGACTGACACCTCATTCAACCCGGTACTTCTCTGAGACAAAACTTTCAGAGGAACTATCAGACAGCTGAATTTGTGGTCTCACGAAAATCCGCTGTTCTGCAGCCACCGCTGCTGACACCCAGCCAAACAGGGTCTGGAGTGCACCTCTAGTAAACTCCAACAGACCTGCAGCTGAGGGTCCTGTCTGGTAGAAGGAAAACTAACAAACAGAAAGGACATCCACACCAAAAACCCATCTGTACATCACCATCATCAAAGACAAAAAGTAGATAAAACCACAAAGATGGGGAAAAAACAGACCAAAAAAACTGGAAACTCTAAAAAACAGAGCACCTCTCCTCCTCCAAAGGAACGCAGTTCCTCACCAGCAACAGAACAAAGCTGGATGGAGGATGACTTTGATGAGTTGAGAGAAGAAGGCTTCAGACGATCAAACTACTCTGAGCTACGAGAGGAAATTCAAAACAACAGGAAAGAAGTTAAAAACTTTGAAAAAAAATTAGAAGAACGGATAACTAGAATAACCAATGGAGAGAAGGGCTTCAAGGAGATGATGGAGCTGAAAGCCAAGTTTCGAGAACTACGCGAAGATTGCAGAAGCCTCAGTAGCAGATGCGATCAACTGGAAGAAAGGGTATCACTGATGGAAGATGAAATGAATGAAATGAAGAGAGAAGGGAAGTTTAGAGAAAAAAGGATAAAAAGAAATGAACAAAGCCTCCAAGAAATTTGGGACTATGTGAAAAGACCAAACCTACGTCTGATTGGTGTACCTGAAAATGATGGGGAGAATGGAACCAAGTTGGAAAACACTCTGCAAGATATTATCCAGGAGAACTTCCCCAATCTAGCAAGGCAGGCCAGCATTCAGATTCAGGAAATACAGAGGACGCCACAAAGATACTCCTCGAGAAGGGCAACTCCAAGACACATTATTGTCAGATTCACCAAAGTTGAAATGAAAGAAAAAATGTTAAGGGCAGCCAGAGAGAAAGGTCGGGTTACCCACAAAGGGAAGCCCATCAGACTAACAGCTGATCTCTCAGCAGAAACTCTATAAGCCAGAAGAGAGTGGGGGCCCATATTCAACATTCTTAAAGAAAAGAATTTTCAACCCAGAATCTCCTATCCCGCCAAACTAAG
This sequence comes from Nomascus leucogenys, assembly GCF_006542625.1. Taxonomy (NCBI): domain Eukaryota; kingdom Metazoa; phylum Chordata; class Mammalia; order Primates; family Hylobatidae; genus Nomascus; species Nomascus leucogenys. The sequence goes on from NC_044386.1 coordinate 48,394,560, forward strand.
CTTCATAAGTGAAGGAGAAATAAAACACTTTACAGACAAGCAAACGCTGAGTGATTTTGTCACCACCAGGCCTGCCCTAAAAGAGCTCCTGAAGGAAGCACTAAACATGGAAAGGAACAACCGGTACCAGCCACTGCAAAAACATGCCAAATTGTAAAGACCATCGAGACTAGGAAGAAACTATAGCAACTAACGAGCAAAATAACCAACTAACATCATAATGACAGGATCAGATTCACACATAACAATATTAACGTTAAATGTAAACGGGCTAAATGCTCCAACCAAAAGACACAGACTGGCAAACTGGATAAGGAGTCAGGACCCATCAGTGTGCTGTATTCAGGAAACCCATCTCACGTGCAGAGACACACATAGACTCAAAATAAAGGGATGGAGGAAGATCTATCAAGCAACTGGAAAACAAAAAAAGGCAGGGGTTGCAACCCTAGTCTCTGATAAAATAGACTTTAAACCAACAAAGATCAAAAGAGACAAAGAAGGCCATTACATAATGGTAAAGGGATCAATTCAACAAGAAGAGCTAACTATCCTAAATATATATGCACCCAACACAGGAGCACCCAGATTCATAAAGCAAGTCCTGAGTGACCTACAAAGGGACTTAAACTCCCACACAATAATAATGGGAGATTTTAACACCCCACTGTCAGCATTAGACAGATCAACGAGACAGAAAGTTAACAAGGATATCCAGGAATTGAACTCAGCTTTACATAAAGTGGACCTAATAGACATCTACAGAACTCTCCACCCCAAGTCAACAGAATATACATTTTTTTCAGCACCACACCACACCTATTCCAAAATTGACCACATAGTTGGAAGTAAAGCTCTCCTCAGCAAATGTAAAAGAACAGAAATTATAACAAACTGTCTCTCAGACCACAGTGCAATCAAACTAGAACTCAGGATTAAGAAACTCACTCAAAACCGCTCTACTACATGGAAACTGAACAACCTGCTCCTGAATGACTATTGGGTACATAATGAAATGAAGGCAGAAATAAAGATGTTCTTTGAAACCAACGAGAACAAAGACACAACATACCAGAATCTCTGGGACACATTCAAAGCAGTGTGTAGAGGGAAATTTATAGCACTAAATGCCCACAAGAGAAAGCAGGAAAGATCCAAAATTGACTCCCTAACATCACAATTAAAAGAACTAGAAAAGCAAGAGCAAACACATTCAAAAGCTAGCAGAAGGATAGAAATAACTAAAATCAGAGCAGAACTGAAGGAAATAGAGACACAAAAAACCCTTCAAAAAATTAATGAATCCAGGAGCTGGTTTTTTGAAAAGATCAACAAAATTGATGGACCGCTAGCAAGACTAATAAAGAAGAAAAGAGAGAAGAATCAAATAGATGCAATAAAAAACGAAAAAGGGGATATCACCACCGATCCCACAGAAATACAATCTACCATCAGAGAATACTACAAACACCTCTATGCAAATAAACTAGAAAATCTAGAAGAAATGGATAAATTCCTCGACAAATACACCCTCCCAAGACTAAACCAGGAAGAAGTTGAATCTCTGAATAGACCAATAACAGGTTCTGAAATTGTGGCAATAATCAATAGCTTACCAACCAAAAAGAGTCCAGGACCTGATGGATTCACAGCTGAATTCTACCAGAGGTACAAGGAGGAACTGGTACCATTCCTTCTGAAACTATTCCAATCGATAGAAAAAGAGGGAATCCTCCCTAACACATTTTATGAAGCCAGCATCGTCCTGATACCAAAACCTGGCAGAGACATAACCAAAAAAGAGAATTTCAGACCAATATCCTTGATGAACATTGATGCAAAAATCCTCAATAAAATACTGGAAAACCGAATCCAGCAGCACATCAAAAAGCTTATCCACCATGATCAAGTGGGCTTCATCCCTGGGATGCAAGGCTGGTTCAACATACGCAAATCAATAAATGTAATCCAGCATATAAACAGAACCAAAGACAAAAACCACATGATTATCTCAATAGATGCAGAAAAGGCCTTTGACAAAATTCAACAACCCTTCATGCTAAAAACTCTCAATAAATTAGGTATTGATGGGACGTATCTCAAAATAATAAGAGCTATCTACGACAAACCCACAGCCAATATCATACTGAATGGGCAAAAACTGGAAGCATTCCCTCTGAAAACTGGCACAAGACAGGGATGCCCTCTCTCACCACTCCTATTCAACATAGTGCTGGAAGTTCTGGCCAGAGCAATCAGGCAGGAGAAGGAAATAAAAGGTATTCAATTAGGAAAAGAGGAAGTCAAATTGTCCCTGTTTGCAGATGACATGATTGTATATCTAGAAAACCCATTGTCTCAGCCCAAAATCTCCTTAAGCTGATTAGCAACTTCAGCGAAGTCTCAGGATACAAAATTAATGTACAAAAATCACAAGCATTCTTGTACACCAATCACAGACAAACAGAGAGCCAAATCATGAGTGAACTCCCATTCACAATTGCTTCAAAGAGAATAAAATACCTAGGAATCCAACTTACAAGGGATGTGAAGGACCTCTTCAAGGAGAACTACAAACCACTGCTCAATGAAATAAAAGAGGATACAAACAAATGGAAGAACATTCCATGCTCATGGGTTGGAAGAATCAATATCGTGAAAATGGCCATACTGCCCAAGGTAATTTATAGATTCAATGCCATCCCCATCAAGCTACCAATGACTTTCTTCACAGAATTGGAAAAAACTACTTTAAAGTTCATATGGAACCAAAAAAGAGCCTGCATCGCCAAGTCAATCCTAAGCCAAAAGAACAAAGCTGGAGGCATCACGCTACCTGACTTTAAACTATACTACAAGGCTACAGTAACCAAAACAGCATGGTACTGGTACCACAACAGAGACATAGATCAATGGAACAGAACAGAGCCCTCAGAAATGATGCCGCATAGCTACAACTATCTGATCTTTGACAAACCTGACAAAAACAAGAAATGGGGAAAGGATTCCCTATTTAATAAATGGTGCTGGGAAAACTGGCTAGCCATATGTAGAAAGCTGCAACTGGATCCCTTCCTTACACCTTGTACAAAAATTAATTCAAGATGGATTAAGACTTATATGTTAGACCTAAAACCATTAAAATCCTACAAGAAAACCTAGGCAATACCATTCAGGACATAGGCGTGGGCAAGGACTTCATGTCTAAAACACCAAAAGCAATGGCAACAAAAGCCAAAATCGACAAATGGGATCTCATTAAACTAAAGAGCTTCTGCACAGCAAAAGAAACTATCATCAGAATGAACAGGCAACCTACAGAATGGGAGAAAATTTTTGCAACCTACTCATCTGACAAAGGGCTAATATCCAGAATCTACAATGAACTCAAACAAATTTACAAGAAAAAAACAAACAACCCCATCAAAAAGTGGGCAGAGGACATGAACAGACACTTCTCAAAAGAAGACATTTATGCAGCCAGAAAACACATGAAGAAATGCTCATCATCACTGCCATCAGAGAAATGCAAATCAAAACCACAGTGAGATACCATCTCACACCAGTTAGAATGGCCATCATTAAAAAATCAGGAAACAACAGGTGCTGGAGAGGATGTGGAGAAATAGGAACACTTTTACACTGTTGGTGGGACTGTAAACTAGTTCAACCATTGTGGAAGTCAGTGTGGCGATTCCTCAGGGATCTCGAACTAGAAATACCATTTGACCCAGCCATCCCATTACTGGGTATATACCCAAAGGACTATAAATCATGCTGCTATAAAGACACATGCACACGTATGTTTATTGCGGCACTATTCACAATAGCAAAGAGTTGGAACCAACCCAAATGTCCAACAACGATAGACTGGATTAAGAAAATGTGGCACATATACACCATGGAATACTATGCAGCCATAAAAAATGACGAGTTCGTGTCCTTTGTAGGGACATGGATGAAACTGGAAAACATCATTCTCAGTAAACTATCGCAAAGACAAAAAACCAAACACCGCATGTTCTCTCTCATAGGTGGGAATTGAACAATGAGAATTCATGGACACAGGAAGGGGAACATCACACTCCGGGGACTGTTGGGGGGAGGGGGGAGGGACAGCATTAGGAGATACACCTAATGCTAAATGACGAGTTAATGGGTGCAGGAAATCAACATGGCACATGGATACATATGTAACAAACCTGCACATTGTGCACATGTACCCTAAAACCCTAAAGTATAATAAAATAAAATAAAATAAAATAAAATAAAATATATGACAGTCCTCTTGGGTTCAGTTATATTGTAATAGGGATCAATATTAAAGGATGAAGTTCTACACAGAATTTCAGGCCTTGATCATGGATGGATGTAGGGTCATATGAGCCTTTCTGACACCCCTAAACATCCTTCACTGTTGGAAGCTGCCAATTTCTCTGCTCAGTGCTGTGCCCCCAGGACTATTTCCTCATGGCTGAAGGTTTTCAGCCATGAAGAGGGCTGACGTAGAAATTATCTTGAGCATAATATTTGATCCAGGAGCCCTATGAAAACATGATCCTGGACAAATAAGGCAGATGAAGAGCTGAGAGTGAGAGCAAGCTTTCACCCCAACTTCATCAAATTCATCAGAAAAGTAAGGGTGTTTATTACCATCTATTTACTGCACAGCACCTTGCAGAAGGCAGTGGAAGCCTGTCTCAGAAAGACTTTCAAATCTTCATATTAAAGGGATTGTACAGTTGAAGAACAAAGAGATACAAAGCCCTAATGAACAGTTTAAAATATTATCACCATTCTAGTTTCTGGTCTTTAAGAGAGAACCACAGCTTTTCTAGTTATCTTAATTTCCAAGTAGTCCTAGCTGAAGTGTTCATTTATTTCCAAGATCATGTCATTAGTTACAAGGTTAAGTTTCAAGTAGGCAGAGTAGAAGAAAGAAAAGCAAACTGGTGGAAGAAAAATGGACCCCATGACCTTTAGGAAGCATTTTGTTTGAAAAGCACGCATTTCATTCTAGCTAATGGTGTAAATACGCAGATGTGGGGAATGGTCTCTTCGCTTTCACCCCACAGGTTTAGGGCTTGTCTAACTCTCCCACCCTGGGTTGGGCCAAACATCTTTGGGGCCCCGACATGGAAGTACTGTCTCTTCTATTAGCCTGACTATATGGAATAGTCACCTTATTCTTAGTGAGCCCATAGTAAGCCCCTGAAAACAGAGGTTTGTCTTGTTGGAGAGTCATTAATTTGACCTTAATTAAAAAAAAGTTGATTCAAATAACAATCTGTACCTATATTCAGTTCAGAAAACTCTATGCTAAGGAAGAAAAGCAGGAAAGAAGGAAGAAGGGGAAAAAGGAAGGAAAAAAGCAACGTGGATGTGTGTTATAGACATCCACACAGTATACTTAGTTGAATTGAAGCATATTAACTAATCTTCTCCACCATGTTCTACTGGCAGAGTCATTCCTAGATCATCCAAAGTTGTATTCAATTTTTAAAAGGAGAAAAGAAGGAAAAAAACTAGACTGACTTTTTAGATTCTATCATTAACTGTGGTAAAGGAATGGTTTTTCAGCCCCTAGATAGCTAAGGGCACTTCATAATAGAATCCAGAGCCTTTCACCCCTAAATCACTGATTTGAATCCAACCCAGGTCACTATTGACAGAATGTTATTACCTCTAGGTGCTGTCTGGTGGCCCATGTGGAATGATTTGATGGTCTCTGTCCTGTTCCATGTGGACAGTTGCCCATGTCACCTCATTGTCAGTTTCAAACGAGAAGCCAAGGAGTTAATGGATGCGGCGCCTGAGCCCCCTCACACTGCAAGGTGGTGCCCTCCAGGTCAGAGTGGAGGACATTGGCTGTGATGTGTGAAGCTGGGCCCCGATCTCCCTCATCACTTTCCAGGACATCAATCCATCTCATTGTTCCACAATCACCTTTGCTAGGGACAAAGAATTTAAAAACGTGGCTGGGATTTTAGCCAGGATTTGTTTTCATTCTTCCTGGCAAGAGAGGCTCCAGTGATGCATTCAGCTTATATGAACTTCCAGTTCATGATTCTAATCAGAAAAACTGAAATTGGTAACACCACAGCAAAGCCATATGAATATTCAGTTTGCAAACCAAATGTTATTGGATTATGTGTTCTACTTCCTTTGCTGTAATAGATTTTGCTGCAGAATAAAGGATCTGAATTCACCCAGAGCCACAAGCACATACTAGAATTTCTATTCAAGAGGACAAAGACACACATATTTGAGAAAGGCCATGTATACTCCATGACTGTACACATGACTCCTACCTGGATGAAACTTTAGAAATCATGTAATTCAAACCCCATCTTTTTTTTCAATGAGCAAAATGATATCCACATAGGCAAAGCATCTTGTTCAAGGTCACACAGTGGGAAAACAACACGACTAATTCTGAAGTCCTGTAATCCTGAATTCAGAATTCAGAAGGTCTGCAGGGCTCTTCCACAGAAGCATTTATTTCTTTTCACTTAGCAGGTGTTTACTGAGCACTTCCTGTGAGCCGGGCTCTCTTCCAGGACCTGTGGGGCAGTAGTGGTGATGATGGAGGTTGGGGGATGGATACAAGAAGGAAAAAGCGAAACTTTCCCAGTTCAGCAGGTAGCACAGAGCCTGGCATAGTGAGATGTCAATAAACAAGAACAAAAGAATGAATGAATGAATGAATGAATGAATAAAAGTTGGAAGATAGGGGTTATTTTCTGTTTGGTGTTACCAGAAACATCCCAAGACAAAGATTGGAGTACAAGTAGTTTATTTGGCAGGAGAAGTCAGGAAGCAGTGGTAGAGGAGAGGGAAAGTGACAGAGGAAGGAGATGAATGGCATATAGAGGGCATCAGTGAACAGATTGCTGCTGAGGGCAACTGGGGCTCAGCCCCACTGCAGACTTCTGAGAGATAGTGAGAAATTCCTCAGGGCCAGAACATCATACAAGGTGAGGATGCTGGGATATATGTTCAGCAGCTCCCATTCATCATTGACCAAGGGCTATACAAGCAAGATATTAACCTCCAGCACTCCTGGCCTTCCTATGTGGCAGGAAAGCACACTCCTGCAGGCACAGACAGCCTCAGACACTTGCAGTAGGAAGCCATCAGCCTTTTTAGAACATGACTGTGGAGGGGGTGTGAGCGGGACACTAATAGCTTCTGCTATAAGGATTTGTGATCTTGTTTAAGAATAGATCTAACATTTAGAAGTTATCTTTGCTTATTACTATAAGGAGCAGAGATGGAGGGTTCAGAGAAGACCTGTAACATGGGTAGCAATAATTATGTATGCTCAGTATAGGGTCAAGTACAGGAGAAGGTGCTGCTCACGTGGCTTGGCTCTCCGCATTGTCAATTTCTTCCCCTTTACATTGGCAACCAGCAATTTGGTGTGCTCCTGTCTCCCACCTCTTCGCCTTTCTGCTCTGCTGACTCCTCTGTAATAGCTCCTTTGCAGAATTTCTTCCAGCAAAAGCCCTTTCCTGCTCCCCTCCCAGCTGCCACCCTCTCCACCTTATTGTCTTGCTCTCTGAGCCCCCAGAACTGGAGTTTCCCCCTCAAATTTTATCCTCCAAATATCTTTCTATATTTTCATCTCCTCCCCAGTATTCATGGTAACAAATTGGAATTTGTTTCTGAATAGCAGCAGACAATAGTTGCTCAAGAGAGTTAGTGAATAAATGAATCACCATATTACTAACTCAAGATGCTAGCAGTGCACGTAGGAGAACAGGCCAGACACTGAATTGAGAATTTCATAGCAACTTTCAGTCCAATTCCTGAAGAAAATTAGACAAACCCCACAGCCTTCAGGAATCAGCTGAGTTCCAATGATGTTTGCTAGTAAAATGAAGTGGAAAGCCCCTTGGAATTCTTGCGAACAAGCACTGTGCAATTCCCAGAATCTTCCCCTGGCTTCAATTTCCCTCAAAGAAACTGTCTCAGTAATGTACACAGTGATGCAAGATTGCTAAGTGCACAGACATTAAAATAAAGTTCAGGGAGGGAAATCTGTCTCAGAAGATGTCAGTGAATATGAGGAATTGTCTTGTGTTTCCCTCTTGGGCAAACCACAAGGATTTGGAGGAGAAAGGTCATGCAGAAATAGATGTAAGAATTTTTTACATTCTTTTTTTGGGGGGTGGGGGTAAGGGACTCCCAATAGTTAAGAAGGGCCTACTGTGTGCAAGGAGATATTCCAGGTGCTTTGCATATTAACTCATTTAATCTTAATACAAACTTAATAATAATAAGTGGCAATATTTACTGAGGCAGTATTCTGGACACAATGCTAATACCTCAATATACAATCTTGCTCAATCCTCACAACACCACATAAGATAGGTACAATTATTATCTTCATTTTACTCATATATAAAGTGAGGATTTGTTATGATCTATAATCACCCCAAAATTACACATCTCACTTGGAACCACTGGTTCAGGGATCCACATGACTGACCAACTCTGTAAGCCATTTGGTTTCTACTGTATCACTACTGTCATGTGGGCAGCCCCATGATCTTTCACCCAGGAATCTTCTTTATATGGTGCCACCAGTGTCATGAGGTAAGGGAGAATTTGGTTACCTTCAGAGATATCAACTTCAGAAAGTTTGGGACAAAGACCACCAAAGACCTTGTTTCTTTATTAATCCATGGATCTGGCATCCATGAATATACAAGGCTTGAGATTTTACATACCAGAAGGTCACTTCTGGTCTTCACTGTCATTTTCACAATCCTACTAAGGTTAAGTCAGTGAGAAGAAGTATTTTCCTCTACTTCTGCAAACCATAGCCTTCTGCTGGAGGCAGGATGAGATATGCAGAAGCTGCAGAAGTAGCTTTGTGCATAGCTCTCAATACTGGGCCCAAATCTACAGGGACTGGGAAATGAGAGCAGCGCAAGAAGGCATAAGAGAAGGCCCAAGATGCACAGCTAGGTCAGGAGAGACATACACATTTGCTCATCTGAGGGACAGATGGCTAAGGCGGTTTTGTGTTGACCCCAAGAAAGCCCCAGCTCTAATCAGTAGAGCCCACAAATGCCGTAATAGTATAGCAAACAACTTTGAAAACAAACCAAAAGGACATTGTTGGGTCCAAAACTCAAAAACAAAGCTTTCTGGATGCTTGCTAGTCTCATGATCTCAACCATGGTGGTAACTGAAAGCCCACAACCCTAGCCATCTGAACCATTTTCTGCTTTTAATTTGAAGCATGTGCAGACTTCAAATTACAATCTGCATGGGCCTCGAAAAGTGATTTGGAATTGCATTTCCCAAGGACACAGCATTGCTAGTAAAAATTATCAGGGCTGCCCATGAAAGCCAACTTAATCATCATCTATTGCACACAACTTCCTTAATAGCAGATTTTGAGCTTCCATTTGGGATGATGAGAATATGTCTTCTGCTGACCCCACCCCCAGAGCAGACATGCATAGAGCAGAGATCGCACTGTAGACTGAGGGTTCACCAGTGGGTCCATCAACAGCACCTCCTCTCCAGCAGCCGCCAGATTCCACATGCAAAGCAGGGATGGGAAGGGTGGGGAGCAAATACCCCAGCATGTGGTGAAGAGGCACCTGAGGGGTCACAGAATTGGAAGGCAAACAGTGGGAGGTGGATGACTTCACCTCTCATTTGCAAAACGTGGGTGATGTACAAGGGCTCTAGCGAGGATTAAACAAGAGAGTGGATTGAAAGGCGTCTAGCATGGCATATAGCACTTGGTATACAACAAATACATGTTTATTAAGAGCATATTTGCATTGTCAAAGGAAAACTTTATATTATAATCATAATCATAATGCTTTATATTCATGCAGTATTTCTCATTTCATAAAACAGCTCTGAATATTTGAACTCCAATCTTTGCAACAGTCTTGAGGGTGGGTATTAACATTATTACTATTTTACAGATGAGGAAACAGGGGCTCAAGGTGACACCGTGACTTGCCCAAGATCACACATGGAGAAAGCCCAGGTACTTCTGAGTCTACCTTGCAGGGGAATCAATCATACATTCCTTGGCTTACTACTGTAATGACTGGAAACAGTACCGTGTGACCTCTCATTCTCAAAGCAAGAATGCAATGTGCAGTTCCACAAATTTGCCTTGCAGAGAAAGCAGAGTTAAGTGAGAACAATGATTAAGTGGAACAAAGGCATTCGCTAGAACTCAGCCCTCTGGCTTTTTCTTCTCTCAATTCCCTACATAGCAGTAAAGATGACTGACCCTGACACTCCCCTCACTGGCCTTCCGTTTACTCCCAGGGACAACCCAGCTCGTTATTGGAACACCCACACCTCTTCCTTCAATTTCCCTGCTAGAAAAAAAAAAAAAAAAGCTTTAGAAAACAGTTTATCTGCTAATCCAACATCTCCCCACTTTCTAGAAGTCAGCAAAGTCTGCAAATTTCTCCAAGAGCCTATTCCCATCTTTAATTTTCCCAGTGTTTTCCTGGCTGTGCCACAGGCAGACATGATTGGGGATGGGGGTCAGGGATGAACAGAGCCTGCGGTCATTATCCTAGGCCATAGTACTCAGCTTGGTTACCGCCTCTAGTTGTGCACATATTTTAAAGCCGAGGCTTTTTCATCCATTTGACCTTTCTGTTCCCATCAGCCTCAGACCATTACCATGCCTGGCCACACGTTTACCGAGGAGGGAAACAGGAACCTCTTTTGTCTGTCTGCTTTATCAACCACAGTCACAAAAAAGTCTAGTCAGAACAAAGATGTTCTCTGTACCCTTCACCTGGAATGTAACACTGGCAAGAAAAACTGTATTTAATGGTGAGAAAGGAAGAAACAGAGCTGAAAGAGGTAGCCCCCAAACGAACATCAGGCCACTTTCCCTTTCTGGCTCCTTACTGCAAGCCACCCTGTAATAGTCAACAGCACACACAAAGAGGGAAAAATTGTTTCTGGGGCTAAACATTAAAACAAAGGCAGACTAAAGCTGGTTAATTCTTCGAATGAGACAAACATAAATGGCGCATGGATGTGCAGTAAGGTGTAAAAAAGGAAGTGAGATGCATTAGAACCAAGAGTGCATAATGTATTATCAACAGCTCTGCGGCTTTGATGGGCGAAGGCTTTTATACAGACGTCGTATTGATAGGTATTTCAACCAGCAGTAAAAAACCGTTCTTGACAGTCATCTATAGGGAAAAATATCCATGTACTCTTGGCTGTAGGACCAATTAGTCTGTGAAAGCAGCGGGGTGGGGGGACAGAATATAAATGCAGGATGCATCCGCACTTGATTACTCTAATGAAATGTCCATTGATTCCTATAGATTAATGTGAGAAGAACAGCAGCTGCAGAGTGGCTAACACCTCCAGGTCAGCGGCTGTGTGTGAGGGTGTGCGTGTGTGCATGTGTGTGTGCACACCCCCACGAGTCTTGTGCCGCAGAGAAGAGAGAAATTAGAAGAGAAGGGTGTGTGTGGGTGGGTGAGACTGATTGTACTGGACAGAATCAAGGAAAGGAAGGGTCTTGTTCCTTTTGAGGAGGGGAGAGCGAGGAGTGGCTGTGTGTGTCACTGGACAATAGGAACCTAGCTCGGCTACTTTCTGGGACAGGGAATGCGAGCTCTACTTCCCTCCCCTCTGCCCTCTTCCCACCCACATTTGACTTTGCTGTAAGGGGGACAGAATGCTCACAGGTCACCTAGTTTGGTTCCATTAATTTCATATGGCCTTTAGTCACCCAGAGCAAATGTGGAGTTCAAAGATGGCTCTCTGCCAACTCGCTGGTGCTCACCCTCCACCCCAGTGCTGAAATCCTGCTGCTTGCCCAAGCCAATATTGTGCCTTTGGTAAATATGCCAAACTAAGTAATAAATACATTTGCCAAGCTCAAAGGACCCAACCCCTCCCCAAGTAATTACTAGAGCACTATTCTACCCCTCCCAGACTTGGCATCAATTTAAATTCTACATCACAAGAGCAAGAATGTTTAAAGGGTGCTTACCTCATCACCAAGCAAACAGCTCTCCCATGGCTACAAAGACCTCCTTTACTGCCCAACAACAGAAGGCCTGAGATCTGCTCAGTGTTTTACCTAAAATCTCCCCTGGCAGTATCAGTGCACAAAAATCATTTACATAAAAATTTCAATTAGCTAGTATGTCTTTGCTCCACCTGGTTCACAACAATTTCTACTTACAGAAAAGGGAGTAGTGGAAAAGTCTGAGAAGCAGGAGACACCTGTGCCTGCAAGCATTCAGCAGCTGCAGAGGTGCTCTGAGAAAAACCAAATCTGCTGCCATGTCTCCAAAAACGATTTTGAGGTTTCTGGACACATTCACAGGGTTATCTGCAGAGCAGCAAAAATAGAAAAACTAGTGAGAAGTAGTCACCCTGAAAATCTTTTTACACCCAGAGAGGAACTTCTCCAGCAAGAGAATTCAAGACCCAGTAAAGCTGAGTCCCATTTAAGACCGGTAAGTTAGGAACTAGCAGGTTCAGTGTTCACAGCCATGTTCTTCTGACATCTTTAGAGGACTCGAAAGGCTAGTCAGAACATGCTGATCACTCTTACTTCTGTTTCTCTGAATCCTTATTTGTTAAAGACCAGAAGAAAAGAGACTCTTCACTGGGGAGCTAAGAAAATGGATGACCAGGGCAGAATGCATCAGCAAAGCTGCTAGTTAAGTACCAAGCGTGGATAGTTTCTGCATGTTTTACCACAAAATGTATATATTCAGCATCTGTATATTTGTTCGTTTATTACTGTTAACTTGGTTTTAGATATGGTCAGACACAGATCCCTAAACTGGAATTTTATGGAGAGAGAGAGAGAATAAGTAGATGCCAAAACTCTATGTATGCACCAAATCTGATTGATTAATATATAGATAGATACCTAATTTAAAAAAAAAAACAGTCTTGTTCTGTCACCCAGGCTGGTGTGCAGTGGCACTATCTCAGCTCACTGCAATCTCCGCCTCCCAGGTTCAAGTGATTCTTGTGCCTCAGTCTCCCAAGTAGCTGGAATTTTCGTTTTTTGTTTCTTGTTTTTTGTTTTTTTGTAGAGACGTTGTTTCACCATGTTGTCCAGGCTAGTCTTGAACTCCTGGCCTCAAGTGATCTGCCTGCCTCTGCCTCCCAAAGTACTGGGATTACAAGCATGAGCCACTGCACCTGGTTTAGATGCATAATTTTAAATGCAAATAGGCTATAGTCATCTTCTGATTGCTCTCCAGCTAAGACAAGTCTTTCGAGTTTTCCAAGTCTCCTTCACCTGTCGGCACCATATAAGTCTGTGTTTTAAGGAGTACAGGCCTAACCCTCTTTTTTTATTGCGAAGCTGCAGAACTCTAACCGGTGGTTCAATAAATTGTATTACATCCCCCTCGCACTGAATGCCCTACACGCTATGGCTTTCCATGTGTAATTGCAAGCTGTTATTAGCCCTGAGCCGTGTCCGTTACTGGCCACACTCTTGCTGAGCGGTCAATTTTTTCCCCTGCCATTTCCTTTGCTCACACCATGCTGACCACGTTGGCCAGAGGCGGCCCGAGGTTTATAGTGCAGCATTGATTTTTCTTTTCTCTCAATACTGACAGAATCATAGATCCAAGGCAAATAAAGAAATGCATTCTGGGGTGATGAAATGTCTTTCATTCAGGCTGGATTGAATCAAAGCCCATCACAGAAATGTAGGGCTCCGAAATGCTAGAGAAGCTCATGCCTCAAATTGTGGAAAAATAAATTTTATGTTTTCTCCATTTTCCTTTGGATTCGTAAATCACTGGGGACACAGATAGTCCAGACAGTGAACAAACTTGGGCAATGGGGACATTGTAAACAAAGAGTCTCTGTTACCACCTTCATTAATTAGGTTATTGCCTGTAATTCTGTTTTGAAGGATAGTCATTTATTAGCTTAAGTAACACCCAGAGTCTTCCACAGAACCGTCCTACTATAAAAATACTGACTGAGGCTCAGTCTCTGCTAAGAAATGCAAGATAGCAATTCACATAGATTTGTGAAATTCAAGCTCGCTGCCTATTATGGAGGGGCAACAATGACTGACTGCAATAAATTGAGGCAATCTTCTTTCAAATAACTCCAGTTGACACTTGGTGAAGTGTAAATATGACCTTCACTAATTAATTTGGTGATAATCATACCTTGTTTATAGACATTAATCCAAGTTTGATCTTTAGCACACACCAGAGTACATGCTCAGAGACGGTAAGATAGTCAATGGAAAGACTCCTAGAGCAGGAAGTCAGGAGATCTGAATTTCCATCTTTGCTCTTTTCCATTAACAACAAGCCGTTAGCCTGAACGTATTACTGTACCTCTCCTGGCTTTGTTACTTCATCTGCAAAATAAAGATGGTAATATTGACTATGGGCAGTTTTGGTGGTTCAGTGGAGTGATGTATGGGAAGTGACTGGTACAGAGCCTGGCACGTCATTCATTTGTGCCTTGTGAGTGGCTGAGTGCTAACTATGTGTGGGCACCAAGGTAGACACTAAGCATATAACAGTAAATAAAGCTGACTCCTGCCTTTGTGGAGACTATAGCCTGGTGAACATCACACTCACATAAGGTGCTGAAAATGACTGCTAGTTTATGATTATTATTATTAGTGGTAGTGGTGAGTTTTACAAATGAAGGAGGTGGGATGCATGAACTGGTCCTTTCCAGCTCTCAGGCCCTTTAATCCATGATCAATAATAACTATCTGTGTGTGTATATTTGCATGCGTATCTGATTATATGTATAATTAGTATGTAGAAATGGTTTGCACTTAAGCAGATCTATTTGCCAAATGGCTTATTGTCTATATCCAAGTTTGGGACCATTCAAAACTCATGTGTATATTTATTTGTTTTCCATTCTGCCTAATTCCAAAAAAATATTAAAGTAGTGTATCTTTTAAATGCAAATTGAAGTTTCCTAGAATGCACAAAAAATAACCCACATTATTTTAATCCATCTGAACATTAAATCCAGGTCCCCAAAACCTGAAAATATTATAAGTATAGCCATTAAGTTTGACTATTAAAGGTATGTAGAGATACAAAGTATCATCTGTGGTTTCTGGTGATCTCAAAGACTAGACACCTCTCTATGACATTTAAGGTTTTTTCTTGACCCAATCAACATGTTGTAGATATTTAAGTTTTAGAGAGAAGAAACTTTATGTTGTTTTAGATTTATCCCAGGCGGCTGGCACATAATAGGTGCTTTATCAATGTGAGTCCACCAGTCAACAAATGTCCTAATCAGTCAGGCAGTCAGGCTCTCTTTTAGGTCCTGGAAAAATCTCTATAATTCCTTGGGCTTTGGAAAACATGAACGTAGGAACCCATGGGAGAGGAGAAATTCCGTAAGTCAGAAATGCCTAGTATCTTCTCTCTGTACCAACTGGGAATAAAGAAGGAAGCAAGGCTTTTCATCTTTGCTTCTGACTGACTCTGTGTCTCAAATTGTCCTCTAGGAAGAATGGACTCTTTATTTTGTTTGGTTTTTAAATATCAAAGGAATATCTCTTTCAACGTTTATTGACACATAAGCTGGTTTTGAATAGCCTTTACTATTTTTCTGAATTTGGACAGTGACAGGCCACCCCTTTGAACATCTTTGATTTTCTACATATAACATAATTCCAATGACTGAAGTAGAATTATAAGCTTAAATTGCAATGCTTATAAAATGCTAACATGTATAAAATGCACTTCTTCTGCTTTTTAGATGACCTAGTCAATTATAAAAGCCATTACTCACACAAGGTACATATGTCAATTTAGCACCATTCTTAATTCCAGACTACTCTTCTTAGGTAATTTATGTAAAGTATATATTATAATCACTTAAGCCAGGATATACTCTGCTCAGTTCTACCTTTGGCCCTGAGGAATGTGCATTCAACAAGCATTTTCTAAGCACCCAGGACATGTCAGGGGCTGGATCTCTGCCTTCCTGGAGATCCCTGGGGAAACAAATGCAGCAAAAGTTCAAGATTCAGCCAATGGGGGCCATGATGGAGGACGTGCCCAAGGATGTGGAGCCCTAAGGTACAGTTTGCATCGGGAGTGAGAGGCACAGGCCAGAAAAGGCTTCCCAGGCATTTCTAAGATGAGATTTGAAGGAAGAATAGGACCAAGGGCCAAAGGAACTTGAAGCAATCTGCAAAGGAGGAGGAAGAGTCCACAGGAGTCAAGGGAATGTGTTCCTTGATTTCAAGGTGGGTATTCTCTTGTATTCACTCCCTAGAATGACCCAGAGCTGCTCAGAACATTCAGAAATGTTACAGTGCTGGGAGGGGGATCATTCCAGGCTGCGGGGTGGGAGTGTGTGAAAGGAAAGACCACATATCTTGCGATTTCTGCTGCTCAACATAGCAGGAATCTATGAGTGGGTCCCTCCAACACTTCCACATGTGGAGAGTTGCTCGCTCACAGTTTAGAATCTCAGGGCTCCACGTCCCCACAAGTGTTTCCCCACAGACCCAGCCTCAGCCAGCAGGCTCTTGGAATTGTGACAATGGCCTCGTGGGGCATCTGAAAAGACAAGACCCATCTGTGACTGCTCAGGGTGAACGAGACTCAAGTTGCCGCAACAAGGCTCAGCTTCCATCCACCTCAATGGCCAGGGCTGGGAATGGGATGAAGGGAATGAGGCAGAGAGAGAGAAAGTCAGCTTTGGTAAGGAGAGAAAGACAGACCTAGAGTCAGCCTGAGGCCAGGAGGACAAAGAAAATTCACCCTGAAAACTCACCCTGTTGACTCCCAGGAGTGGTCTGACAGCGCACGTTTATCATTCACCTTAATTCAAATCAATTCTGATTTGTGAGAACATCAGCTGTTTGAAGAGATAGGTGACTTTGCCAATACATTCTTGCTTATCTTTCTCACTGACTAAATTAGTAAATTTAACTATAACAGGAAGAAAAAAACTTCAGGGATTTGGCAAGTAAAAAATATTTGGGTGGATCAAAAGGTTTGAATGAAACATTCATTTTGTGTGTGTGTGTCTAGGGCTGCACAGATAAAGTATTTTCCAACTTTACAGGAAACTTCAAGTCATCTAAGGGATGAATCATGCTGGCATATTAGGTGCCAAAAACCAATGCAAAACATTAAAAGTGTATGATGGATTGTTATTAATATTATTGTGACAATACAGTAAATATTTTGGAGCAAGATGGATTTAAATTTTTTAATTGCACAGGATTATTCTTGCACTGGTCCCTTTTAGAAATTTTCAGAGTTAAGAACTTCCCAGACACTACCCACTATCTGGAAGGGCAAACACACCCTGCTTCGGGTAGATTCATATGAACCTTAACAGGCTCAATGATCTCCCCAGGATCAAAGGAGAACATTTAAGAAAAGAGCATCTGGGCCAGGCGTAGTGGCTCTACTTGTAATCCCAACACTTTGGGAGGTCAAGACAGGCGGATCATGAGGTCAGGAGTTCAAGACCAGCCTGACCAATATAGTGAAACCCTGTCTCTACTAAAAATACAAAAAAATTAGCTGGGCCTGGTGGCGGGTGCCTGTAATCTCAGCTGAGGCAGGAGAATCGCTTGAACTCGGGAGGCAGAGGTTGCAATGAGCCAAGATCACGCCACTGCACTCCAGCCTGGGCAACAGTGCGAGACTCCATCTCAAAAAAAAAAAAAAAAAAAAGAAAGAAAAGAAAAGAAAAGCACATCTGGCGCCTTCTTCTGGAATCAAGAATTCTACACACAGGTGAAACCAAGCCTTGAGGGACAGACTAGTGTGGAAATGATTTATTTACTGCAATATTCCGAATACCTGAAACAGTGCCTGGCACATTAGAGCTACTCAATAAACATCTGTTGAATGAATAAATGATTAATGAGCGAAATACTGAATGAATGAATGAATGAATGAATGAACGAACGAACAAACACCTTATTTCTGATAAACTCATACCAAGCCCTTTTGGCGTTACATCACAAGCATAAAATGCTGGACAGCTCCTTCATGACTGCTGTGGCGTTTCCTCTGCCTCCAACACTGTTTTTCCAGATTTCCACCTTCTCATTCAGGTTTCTGCTGATTACCATCTCCTCCAAGTTGCCCTCCCTGAACACAATATCAGAGGGGAAAAATACACCATCCCACAAAGAGTTTCCAGCTATCTCCTTCTCTTATATTACCTTCTTCAGAGTAATTTTGACTCTTATAAAATACATTAGTATGATGTATTAATTTTCTATGGCTGCTGTAACAATTACCACAATCTTAGTGGCTTAAAACAACACAAATTTATGATCTTATAGCTCTGTAGTTCAGCAGTCTGATACGGGTCTCACCGGGCTAAAATCAAGGTCTGCAGGGGCTGTGTTCCTTTCTGGAGACCTTAGGGGAGAATCTTTTTCTAGGCTTTTTCCAGCTGCTAGAGCCCACCCACATTCCTTAGTGCATGACTCCCTTCCTCCAACTTCAATGCCAGCAACATTCATTTCCTCAGACCATTCTTCCGTAGTCATATCTCCCTCCAACCACAGCCAAGAAACATTGTTTTTAAGGATCTCTGTGATTAGATTGAGTCCACCAGGAAAATCCTCGATAATCTCCATCTCAAGGTCCTTAATTTAATCACATTTGCCAAATCTCTCTCGCCATGTAAGGTTACATATTCACAAGTACCAGGAATTAGGATGTGGACATCTTTAGGTGCCATGATTCTGTCTACTACATATGACAAGAACTTTTTTCTTATTTATTGTCTGATCCCAACAGGCTATAAATGCCAGGACAGCCAGGACTTTGCCTCCTTAGCTACTTACTGTATCAGCAGCACCTACAACCAGGCCCAGCACATTTTTGGCACTTCATAAATATTTGTGGAATGAGCAAACAAATGAATGATCCCCTGGGTATGACGTACATTGTTTGGTCTGATCTTTTGCTACCCCACAATTTTCAACCAGCTATAAACTATTGATGATCCACCTAAGTCATCCTCTGTATACTTAAAAGAGTGCCATAATTACTCAATTCTTCAAGACCTAAAATAGGGCAAGAGCCTTTTTGTTAATGTTTGAATGTCTCATATTCATTTATTTACTCTTTTTTTATTATTATACTTTAGGTTTTAGGGCACATGTGCACAATGTGCAGGTTTGTTACATATGTATCCATGTGCCATGTTGGTTTGCTGCACCCATTAACTCGTCATTTAGCATTAGGTATATCTCCTAATGCTGTCCCTCCCCCCTGCCCCCACCCCACAACAGTCCCCGGAGTGTGATGTTCCCCTTCCTGTGTCCATGAGTTCTCATTGTTCAATTCCCACCTATGAGTGAGAACATGCGGTGTTTGGTTGTCCTTGCAATAGTTTACTGAGAATGATGGTTTCCAGTTTCATCCATGTCCCTACAAAGGACATGAACTCATCATTTTTTATGGCTGCATAGTATTCCATGGTGTATATGTGCCACATTTTCTTAATCCAGTCTATCGTTGTTGGACATTTGGGTTGGTTCCAAGTCTTTGCTATTGTGAATAGTGCCGCAATAAACATACGTGTGCATGTGTCTTTACAGCAGCATGATTTATAGTCCTTTGGGTATATACCCAGTAATGGGATGGCTGGGTCAAATGGTATTTCTAGTTCCAGATCCCTGAGGAATCGCCACACTGACTTCCACAATGGTTGAACTAGTTTACAGTCCCACCAACAGTGTAAAAGTGTTCCTATTTCTCCACATCCTCTCCAGCACCTGTTGTTTCCTGACTTTTTAATGATGGCCACTCTAACTGGTGTGAGATGGTATCTCATTGTGGTTTTGATTTGCATTTCTATGATGGCCAGTGATGATGAGCATTTTTGCATGTGTTTTTTGGCTGCATAAATGTCTTCTTTTGAGAAGTGTCTGTTCATGTCCTTCGCCCACTTTTTGATAGCGTGGTTTTTTTCTTGTAAATTTGTTTGAGTTCATTGTAGATTCTGGATATTAGCCCTTTGTCAGATGAGTAGGTTGCAAAAATTTTCTCCCATTCTGTAGGTTGCCTGTTCACTCTGATGGTAGTTTCTTTTGCTGTGCAGAAGCTCTTTAGTTTAATGAGATCCCATTTGTCAATTTTGGCTTTTGTTGCCATTGCTTTTGGTGTTTTAGACATGAAATCCTTGCCCACTCCTATGTCCTGAATGGTATTGCCTAGGTTTTCTTCTAGGGTTTTTATGGTTTTAGGTCTAACATGTAAGTCTTTAATCCATCTTGAATTAGTTTTTGTATAAGGTGTAAGGAAGGGATCCAGTTTCAGCTTTCTACATATGACTAGCCAGTTTTCCCAGCATCATTTATTAAATAGGGAATCCTTTCCCCATTTCTTGTGTTTGTCAGGTTTGTCAAAGATCAGATAGTTGTAGATATGCGGCATTATTGCGGCATTATTTCTGAGGGCTCTGTTCTGTTCCATTGATCTATGTCTCTGTTGTGGTACCAGTACCATGCTGTTTTGGTTACTGTAGCCTTGTAGTATAGTTTGAAGTCAGGTAGTGTGATGCCTCCAGCTTTGTTCTTTTGGCTTAGGATTGACTTGGCGATGCGGGCTCTTTTTTGGTTCCATATGAACTTTAAAGTAGTTTTTTCCAATTCTGTGAAGAAAGCCATTGGTAGCTTGATGGGGATGGCATTGAATCTATAAATTACCTTGGGCAGTATGGCCATTTTCACGATATTGATTCTTCCAACCCATGACCATGGAATGTTCTTCCATTTGTTTATATCCTCTCTTATTTCACTGAGCAGTGGTTTGTAGTTCTCCTTGAAGAGGTCCTTCACATCCCTTGTAAGTTGGATTCCTAGGTATTTTATTCTCTTTGAAGCAATTGTGAATGGGAGTTCACTCATGATTTGGCTCTCTGTTTGTCTGTGATTGGTGTACAAGAATGCTTGTGATTTTTGTACATTGATTTCGTATCCTGAGACTTTGCTGAAGTTGCTAATCAGCTTAAGGAGATTTTGGGCTGAGACAATGGGATTTTCTAGATATACAATCATGTCATCTGCAAACAGGGACAATTTGACTTCCTCTTTTCCTAATTGAATACCCTTTATTTCCTTCTCCTGCCTGATTGCCCTGGCCAGAACTTCCAGCACTATGTTGAATAGGAGTGGTGAGAGAGGGCATCCCTGTCTTGTGCCAGTTTTCAAAGGGAATGCTTCCAGTTTTTGCCCATTCAGTATGATATTGGCTGTGGGTTTGTCATAGATAGCTCTTATTATTTTGAGATACTCTTAATGAAAAAGCAGTTTCAGAAATTATCAGACTCAAGCTTTACTACCATCCCCTTTCCTTTAGGAATTTCTTGCTATATAGAATAAGACTGGTTTGAGGAAGATTGTACATACATTGTGAGAAATGGGAAGATTTACATCTAGAACCCTCTCTTTCCAGTTAAATAGCCTATGTAATTTGGTGCAAAGGAAGACAGATTAATAAATTGCAGTACTTGCAGCCCACCGAGGGCACTGTGGTATCATACAAAGGACATCAGAACCAAACAGGCCTCAGCTGGAGTCCTGGCTCCACACTTTCTAATTGTCTACTTCTGAACAAGCTCCTTAATTACTAGCTTCAGCCTTCCCATCCACAAAAACGGGGAAAACAGTGCTTTTCAGGGATTAGGTAAGAAGAGGCCAAGCATGTGTGTGGTACACATCAAGTACTGGGTAAGTATTAGTTCCTATTTCCTCCCCGTCACTGATCTCATATCCTAAAAGGTTAGAGTATGTGGGGAGGGAAGCTAACAACACACAGAAATAGGACAAGAACAGTTGGGTAGAATGAGAGCATGCTGGCAGCAGAGCTTACTGTTTCAAAGATGAAAATAATAATGCATCACCTGTATATTAATATCCAATGAAAACATGCTGGTTTTTCTTCTCAGTGTGGTGGAGGAGGAGAACTTCAGCCTAACTTTAAAGTCTTACAACAGCTAACCTTTTCTAATTCCACTGAACATGTGCTTACATTCCTGCCACAGGGAGAATTCAGAACAATTGTCCATCAGAACAAATGAAACACTGAAATGATTCAATGTTTGTTGAAAGATTCATTGCATGATACTATATATGGGTTGTTATTCCAGTATAACCAGCTAGAAAATAAAGAGTTGAAGCATCTGCCTACTCACCATATTAAAAAATAAAAGCCCTAATTCATCTTTGAGGGAAAAAGTTAGATGAACTATTATTTTAGTGTTTCCTTAATATCATTCATAAATGTCTCCCATCCAAAATTTCCTATTTACTCCTCCCTATCCCAATCTTAACTATCACCCAAGGCCCAGCTAAAATTCATTTATTAAGCTTTTCCTGATTTTTCTTATTCCCCAATTTTTATAATTTGTTATTTCTACCACTGATTTGCAAATCTTGTTGATCATCAGAATCCCCTGGTTAAGGATAAGCTAGGTTATACTACAGCAACAAACACTCCAATATTTCAATGCTTTAACACAGCACAGTCTGTTACTGATGCAAAGCCCACTGCAGGTCTGGGAAACTTACCAGCACCATTTTGTTTCATGCAATGAATTCAGAGACCCAGGCTAATGAAGACTCTACCATTCCATACCTGAACTATCTGGAATATATGGACCTCCATGATGACACAGTAATAGAAGAAAATGCTGAATGATCTGGCACTGTCAATTAAATGCTTCAACCCAGAAGTGACATATGTAATTCCCATTCATGACCCAATAGCCAGAACCAGTCACACAATGCACCCAGCTGGAAGTGACTGGGGGAGTATAGCTTTCCCAAGTGGTGAGAAGAAGACAACAGGATACAGATGAGTCTCCTCCACACCTAAAGTTCTTTTTAAAAATACAGAGTCCCAGGAATACAATACAGACCCACTGAATCCCACAAATCTCACTTTGAGAGCTGGTTTTGAAGACTCTTCATTCATATCACTCATTCTAATGTACTCTTTATTACCCAGCATCTTATCTTTTCATGTTCATATATGTAAATTCCCTGAGGATAAGGACTATACCTTCATTTTAATTCAGGAAATGTTCATTCGTCATACACCAGAAAACCTGAATCTGACACTGAAGTTTGAACCAACATTGAACCTGAACCTGAACATTGGCTTGGAATTCAAAAAACATACCCATTTCTGCCATGAGTGAGTCATTGGTCAAAACTTTTTTTATTTTTAATTGAGATAGAATTCATATACCATGCGATTCATTTTTAAAGTACAAAATTCAATGGCTTTTATTATATTCAAAAGGTTATGCAACCATCACCACTACCTAATTCTAAAACATTTTCATCACCTCTAAAAAGAAATTCCATATCTATTAACAGTCACTTCCCATATCCCCCCTCCCAGCCCCTGGCAATCACTAACCTATCTACTTTCTGTCTCTATGGATTTGCCTATTCTGAACATTTCATACAAATGTAATCATACAAAGTGTGGTTTTTTGTGTACGGCTTCTTTTACATAGCATAATCTTTTCAAGGTTCATCCATGTTAAAGCATGTATCAGTACTTTATTCCTTATTAAATATTATCCCATTGTATAGATATACCACAATTTATTTAACCATTCATCCATTGATGGTCATTTGGGTCGTTTCCACTGTTGGGCTATTATAGATAATGCTTCTATGAGCATGCAGGCATGTATCAGTTTTTGTGTGAACAAGGATGTTTTCAGTTTTCTTGGGCATGTACTCAGAAGTGGAATTTCTGGACCATATGGCAACTTTATGTTTCACAGTACTTTTTAAATTGATATATAATAGTTGTACATAATTTGGGGGTACATAAATTTTCAGACCTTTATAGAATGTGTAGTGATCAAGTCAGGGCATTTAAGACACTCATCACCTCAAAAACACATTTTTCTTTGCTTTGGGAACATTACAATTTTTCTCTTCTAGTTATTTTGAAATATACAATGTTATTGTTAATTATAATTTCCCTACTGTACTATTGAATAATATAATTTCTTCCAATTAACTGTATTTTTGTACACCTTAACCAACATATCTTGATCCCTCCTACCCTAATCCCTTCCCAGCTGCTGGTAACCACCATTCTACCCTCTGCCTCCATGAGATTCACATTTTTAGCTCCTGCATATAAGTGAGAATATACAATATTTGACTTTCTGTACCTGGCTTATTTCGCTTAACATAAGGACCTTCAGTTCCATGCATGTTGCTGCAATCACAGGATTTCATTTTTTTATGGCTGAATAGTAGTCCACTGTGTATATACACCACGTTTTCTTCCATTCATCTGTTAATGGACACTTATTTTGGTTCTATATCTTGGCTATTGTGAATAATGCTTCAATAAACATGGAAGTGTAGATATCTCTTTGATATAGTAATTTCCTTTCTTTTGGATAAATACCCAGTGGGACTATTGGATGATACGGTAGTTCTATTTTTATTTATTTACTTTTTTTGAGGAACCTCTACACTGTTGTTCATGGTGGCTATACCACTTTATGCTCCCACCAACAGTGTATAAGTGTTCCTTTTCTCTGCATCCTTGCCAGCATTTGGTGTGTTCTGGGTTTTTGTGGGGGGTTTTTTTTGTCTGTTTGATAATAGCCATTCTAACTAGGGTAAGATGATATCCCATTGTGGTTTTAGTTTGCATGTCCCTAATGATTAGGGATGTTGAGCATTTTGTATATACCTGTTGGCCATTTCTATGTCTTCTTTTGAGAAACGCCTACTCGGGTCCTTTGCCCATTTTTCAATCAGATTATTTGGTATTTTTTTGCCATAGAGTTGTTCAAATTCCTTATAGAACTTTGTTAAGTTTACGTATTTATCTGTAAAATGTGGTAAGTGGTCCCCTGCCCTGTGAGCCCCAAGAGGCTCAAATATAAAAATAAGAATCAAATATAAAAAGGATCAAATATTTTGTAAATGTTAAAACACTAATAAGCTCTAAGTATTATCATCATGTTTCAAAAGCACTAAGCACAACTTCTTACCTATAGTAGGTGCTCAGTGAAGATATGTATGCTGGTTGATTTGTGTAATTTTCAAACAAAAAGAAAAGAAACAGATTATTAAGTGGTATTAAATCCTGAGCATTGTTCCCAAGAAGCAGAAGCATGTTACTCAGTGAATACCGTAAGTCTGCATTTGATTTGTTTTCCTGAAGCAAAACAGCGAATGTTTTGTTAAAATAAAATAAAATTGACCTGGTGTCTTTAACGGGTTTCCATACGGTCAATCTATTTCTTTAGACAGGCTCAGGAGTGAATAGCCTGTGTGTACAACAATGGTGTCCACCAGGAACATGCAATATTCGGAAAAACTGCTCCACCTTAGTTCCTTTAAAGAAGGGCTCTGCCAAGTCTTTTATTTTTTTTTTTTTTCAGGAGTTAAATGTGTAGTCACAACCCTCCCCACAACTCTAAGGAGGAAGCAGCATTTTTTCACTAAACTGAAAATTGGCATCCATTCATAGGAGACGTGTCACTACCATTTTGGTAGCATGTTCATTCAGGTGTTCCGTCTAAATTGAGACTTTTAGGCACTGATAATAATTAACTTCATTCTTAGCAATGAAAAAAGTCTTAAATGCCTATTTACTTAATGGTCCCCTAGGGTGTCTTTGTTTTGAATGGGATTAAAAAAAATCTTAGCTGCAAAATAAGCAGGTGATTCTAATCAATAAAGCCAGGGGACTATATTGATTACAAGAACTCCATTCTTTAGTCATTAACCCTGTGAATTCTCTACCATTGCTGGGTAAAACTATTTCCACACGTTAGAACATAGAAAAGCTCACTGAGAAACTGGAATCTCATTTCGCTTTCATGCCTTCCATTTAGCCTACAGGATCCATTTTAGGGAATCCATTCCACAGGCTGCACATGCAGGAAGATGCCTCTCATGACCCTCTCTCAGTAGGGTGTGTGCTTGGAGGTCTTTGGATTTTTTCCCCCATTGGTGGTGATGGATTTTATGATCAAGCATTAAGCCTAGTCTGGGAATTTATTTTACAGGAACAGGAAGCTTCCTCTCCTCTTTGGTGATTGCCAACTTTCTGCATTTTAGAGTGTTGGGATGAGAAAGAACATTGATTTTTTAGTGAGACACAGTAGTTAAAACAATCTGACCTATGTACAACAGGCTGGATCCCACAACCTGGCTTGAGTTTCAAAGTTTAAGTTTATTGGTACATGCTGTAAGTGAACTAAGGATAGTTTCCATTCATTGCTTTTCTCTGAAATCCCATAGCACCTCATAATAAGTGGTGGCACAGTGTGGACATACCCCACCAAAAATCAGGGGCTCTGGGTTTAAGTCCTAACTCTCTACTCAAACCAGGCAAGTCATTTCATCCTTCAGGGCTTGTTTTCTCACCTGCAAAATGAGGGAGTTGGACCGATCTGTGCATCTCAAGTTTTCATGGGAATATGAATCACCTGGGCATCTGATTTAAACGCAGATTCTGATTCAGTGAGTATAAAGCAGGGCTTAAAATTCCACCCAGGTGAGGCTGAAGCTTCTGGTTCATGGGCACATTTTGAGAGGCAGAGACCAAATTATATCTGAGGTTCCTTCACCCTGACACCACATCTCTATGACCTGCATGTCCCTGATGGTGTCAGTCTATTTCCACCTTGCACTGTGGATATTTCTCTAACTCCCTAATTAAACTGCAAGCTCTAATGGTGAAATATTTTTTTTCTTGAACTCTGGGTCTTCTCTGCATCCCGTAGGCTGCACAATGTTTGGCATACAAAGGTGTTCAATAAATATTTCCTGATGAATGTATGAATAAGGAGATCTGGTCTGGTATCTTTGCTAATTCCAAGAACATTCTATTTAGAATCAGAGCTGGAAGGACGGTTTGAGACAATCCAATCTAACATTCTCATTTTATCCACAAGTCTAAGACCTAAATCACTCATGATGACATAGTTTACAACATGGCCAAAACTAATCCCCACATTCTTCCCCCAAAGTCTACACTCATACAGCACAGCATCTTCCATACACCTCTGTATCACCTGTCAGTCATATTTCACTAGGGGCTTAATTCAGAGAATATAAAAAAGTTTAACTCCAGCTGGACTATAATATGTAAAACCTATCTTGCATCTACCAGAAAGGAAGTGACAGGGAGGTTTAGGGAAGAAGTTGGGATCAAAAAATTAGGTTGGTAGGGGGCCATTTATGCTCTTAGTTCCCTCCTGTTTTGAGAGAGTGGAAGATTTTGGGATGGGGAGCTAGAAAATACTAGGTTACCAGACTTGAAAGGTAGTAAATTCACTTTTAGATATGACTACATTGCTGTACTGATACCAGTTGGCTTCAGCAGATTGACAATCTTCCCATTCTTCAATCCCATTTTTGATTCCTTTCATTGCAGGTAGATGGACATGGTACTCATCTTTATTACTAATTTGCTAAATTTCCATGCTACTGTAAATAAAAATTACTGCTGTGAAAATTATAATGATTACATTAATATATTATTCATTCAACAAAATGTACAGAAGTATGGCATATATGAAAGGCAGATTATATTAAGACTGGAGTCCTGAGGAAGGGCAGATTATAGATGGTTTGGTCTGCCCACAGAGATGAGGAGGAGGGAGTCCTGGCAGGGTTTCAAGCATGGGCATATCATGCTTCTATTTGAGCTCCATGTAGGGAACTGCAGCAGAATAGATGGAGGGAAGATGAGGCAGGAGGGTGGGAGCTCAAATATGAGGCTGCTACAGAAACCATTATGAGAGAAATGAGAACTTGAGACTTGAGCTCAGATAATACTATCGTGGATGGAAAGACAGGAATTTCACAAAAGATTTAAGGCTGTCCCTTATGAAAACATAGCAGCGTGTATGAGGGGAGAAGAAGGTTAAAAAATTTCAGACCAGACCTAAAATTCAAATAAGAGGAGAAAGCAAGATGGAGAATGGGGAGGGAATAACAATATGCAAACCACGAAGATCCGCATGGTTGTTACAGGTGAGGCTCAAACTTGGCTCTGAGCATCCTAGAAGCCAAAGAAAAAATATAAACATCGATAGTGCTTGTTGCTCTAATAGACGAAAAACATAGCGTGCCTAAAAATAGTTATTTAAAAGAAGCACAAAGCACTTAACAAGAAGAAAGCAAATTTTTAAATGAAACTTCTATAGGAGGCACTGCAAGATGTAGTCACAATGTTCTCAGCAGCATTCTTACTGTAAATGCAGGAGTAACTTTAACCAGGGCATTTCTGGTAGAGGGGCTCAGTGAAATTATAGAGAGACTTTGTTAAGGCAATGGTACTTCCACAGTGAAAGAAGAAAAGATGAAATTCAATTGTATCTCACCCAAGAGATCTTGACTAAGTGGCTACCATTTCTTGATTACAGCTTTTGCTCAAATTCCTGACAATCTGAGTGATTTCATTGTTGTTGTTGTTGTTGCTGCTGCTGCTGCTGCTGTTCTTGTTGCTGTCTGGCCCTTTGACAATGGGCCATTAAGACAGCCCCAATAGCTGTGACCAGTTTTGCCCTCATGATTGTCGATTTCTAGGGGCTAGGAGGCATTTACCTTTCTTAGCTTCAAATGGGTATTGGCTTTGTTTAAAGCAACACAGGTGCATTTATCAGCTCTTTTTCAAGACAGCTGTGGTCTTTTCATATTTAGAAAAGCAGATGTGATGCCCAGGTCCCTTTATGTCAAGGCAGCCTTTGCTTTCCTGGAGGTCTTTAGAAAAGTTATCCTTTACATCCCCATGAAGACATTAATTTATCACAGATCCTTGTAATGATTTTCTATCTAATTGAAGGAGGAGAAAGAGAAGAAGAAAGTAGAAGGGAAGCAGGAAGAGATAAAGAAAAAGAGAAAGAAGAAAGAAAAAGTAGCAAGAGCAAAGAGAAGGGGAAGGAAGAAAAAAAGAAGAAGAGGAGAAAGAAGATCAACTAGAAAGACTAGGAGATAAATGCTCCCAAAATACTTCAAAGGCAAAGCCCCCAAGGAAACTTAGGGCACCTTCAAGGCAAGAGTAAAGAAGGACTATTTTCACCAAGGAAAGATGTTTTGCCAAGCTTCCCTGAAAGAGAGAGAACAGACATAGAGAGAAGGAAAAGATAAAACTGGCCATAAATGAGACACGACTGATTTCTCTGTGATATGACCAGTTTCAACTTCAGATGTGGTTACGTGCATGACTGTTTTATTTGCCAGCCTGACTCCTCTGTCTGCCACTACATGGCTGGAAGTGAAAATAGTGCTTGGGCCTGATGCTAGTGGTCCCTCTGTGAATGGTGGCATCTTATAAACACTATCAGAGAGCAGACCAATTCACAAAGGTGATGTCTCAGACCTTCCAATCATCCTCCCTTGTAAGCCCAAATAGGGTCATGTTGAACTTTCAAAATACTTCCTTTTGATTCTTTTATGCCATTGAGAATGCCTTATTTCCTTAACATTTATATGGTTCCCTATGAAGTATCAGAGTTTATTTATCCAGGTAGTCAAAAGTATTAAACAAGGAAGAAATATGATCTCTGATGGAACCACAAGAATGTAAGCTTCATGAAGGCAAGGATTTTGTCTGCTTGCTAATTCCTCAACCGTCAGTGCCTAGAACAATGTCTGGCACTCTGTAGGCTCCTGATAAATATATGCTGAAAGAACGAATCAATAGATGAATAAACAAATGCTAGTGGTAAGAACACTATGCCTGACTTTGGAGGGCATTGCTTCTATGAAAACATATCTGCACGTTTATAGGATTGTTTCTAGACCCACAGAAAATTAGAATTGGAAAAGAACATTGTGGTCTTCTAGTCTAGCCTAAGGCCATGAAAATACTGCTAGTGACTATGATAATAATAGTAAATATTTGTTGAGTACAGCAAAGCTAAGTGACTTCCTCGAAGTCACATCGTGAATCCGCTGCAAAGCCAAAGCCCATCCCTGGCCTCTTGACTCCCAAGTCACCATCCTTTCCACTGCCACACAGTACCCAGGCAATTAACAAGCCTATGTCCAGGTTCCTGGCTTGACCAAGAGGCTCATGAAGCTGACTGACCTCACCAGGAAATGAACAGAAAGTCTAAATTTGATTCCAGTCCCTGTGCATTATGGAGGGCAGGGATGGAAAAATCCACGGGCAAAGGGATGAGGATGAAAAACAGCTTGCCCCTAAGGAATATAACCACTGACAACCCCCACCCTGGACCTTAAAGGGGCTAAAATAATGATCTTTTATTCTCATTCAGCACTTTAACATTTTTACAGTACTTCTGCGGCCATTCCTTCACTGAATTTCACAAACTAGCATCCTGCTGGCCAAATGCAGTTCACAGACATGCTTTGTGTTGGCCCTCAGATAAACACATTGATCCCTCATGAGGGACTTTCATTCATTCCTGAAAAACTGTCTGCAAAGAGAAAAACCATTAAATGAAAAATATTTCCATTCAATTGAATGGGAAAAATTATGAGGTATTTCATCCCAAACCAAGATACTTAAACTGTTTTCTCAGATTATAAAAAAGTTATACCAATTGAACAATGAAAATAAATGTATAGGTAATAAACAACAACTTTAAAGTCTATAAATATAGTTTGCACATAAAATGCAATGTGGTGAAAATTTATGGTACTGATTTTTTTCGTCTTTCTGCATCATTTTCTTCATCAATTTTTCAACCTTTTGGGGACTCATGGTTATTTCTGCACTCAAACTACACTTGAAAATAAAGTTATAACACAGAAAAACACCCTCAGGGCAAAATAAAAGCTAAACAAGATAGTGCTTCAAAATGTGGAAATAGCACACACATGCAATTGCAGAGAGTCATGAGAAGCTACTACCTCTTCATTTCTGGTACTTGACATTCATAAACAAGCAAAACATTGAGTTTATCCAAACATAGCATGCAAGTCAAGTTCTCTCTTTATAATATTTCTGACTGAAACTGCTGTTGGATACATGGGTAAGTATTTTTTTGCCTAAAACCATAATGTAACAATATCGTTTCTTTTAACATTTATGTAGTGTGGGTAAGGGTGGAAAAAAAAAGTCATTTATACACTCACCAAAAAAGGGAGGCGGCCAAAAGATGGTAGAACTTTTCAAAAGCCATTAGAACAGGAAGGCTTCAACTGATCAATGGTTATAGAAGTCTGTACTATAAAATTGGAATCAGTTGGAAACATTTAGAAATAAAGAATATCACAAAGAAATATAAAAGTCTGGCCTCTCTTGAGAAAGTGGACAATCTGACTGCCCTGGTCTCAACGTTCTAACACAGCAGCAAACAGCTGGAGGAGTGGCTGGTCATCCACAGGGCCATGCACACCCCGAGACAACACAGTCCCCACCTGGCCCTCTTCACTCGGTTCTATTCCTTATCTGGCCCTTGTAGACATCTTCAGTCTGGGAACCTATTTCTTTTGGCTGTTCATTGCAACGCTCCTACATGTGCAACAGCCTTCCCATATAAACTGCTTTCCACAAGGAGACTCAGGCTGCACTAACAGAGAGCTCCTCCAGAACAGACGCCTTCCAGGGCACCGTGTTTGAGACAAAACTGGGCAGTTTTGAGGCATCTGTGACCACAGGGATACTGTCTGAGCCCGACGAAAGTGGGGGATTTGGAATCTAAAAGCTCTAATTGGTCCGCTGGTTTTGTCATCACTTCCTATCTTCTACTACGAATATTTTGTGCATGCCTTCTCGTCTCTGTTAAGCTCTATGTTTCTTTCATATTTATCCCCCTACACACAGAGAGAGAGAGAGAGCATGCATGTGTTCATGCAAGAGAGAGGGAAAGAGAGAGAGAAAGCACCTCCTGGTACAGTGATATCATAGGTTCTAAGCTGGTGTAGGATAATCCTATTTTTTTTTAATTTTACTTTAAGTTCTGGGATACATGTGCAGAATGTGCAGGTTTATTACATAGGTGGCTTGCTGCACCTATCAACCCGTCATCTAGGTTTTAAGCCCCACATGCATAGGTATTTGTCCTAATGCTCTCCCTCCCCTTGCCTCCACCCCCAACAAGCCCCGGTGTGTGATGTTCCCCTCCCTGTGTCCATGTGTTCTCATTGTTAAACTCCCACTTATAAGTGAGAACATGCGGTGTTTGGTTTTCTGTTCCTGTGTTAGTTTGCTGAGAATGATGGCTTCCAGTTTCATCCATGTCGCTGCAAAGGACATGAACTTATTCTTCTTCATGGCTGCATAGTATTCCATGGTGTATATGTACCACATTTTCTTTAGCCACTTGGATAATCCTATTATTAACCCCACCTCCCTGGTTCCCTCCAGGGAAAGCTATGACACAAACAGTAGCTAAATGGAAAACAGAGTACTCAAAGTAGGGATAAGTTGTGCACCCCCAGCTTAAGTTACTGCCTGTCAACTAGGGATGTCAGGACTGCAGAGAGGCTCACAGAGGCAGAGCCTATACCCAAGTGCTTCCTGCAGGAGAGCAGGAAGTAGTAAAGAATAGATGAAGCTTAGATTTCTGCCTCTGTAACACAGTAACTCCCACCTCCAGAGAAAATATGGCTCAATAAAAACCCTAGACTCGGATCAATCATCTTACTAGCTACTTCTTCCTGGGGTAGAATCTAGGAAGTAGATACCAGATGAGTGTAAATATCCCCTCCCCATTGTAGAAACCCAATAAATTTGGCTAATATTTGCTTAGGCAGCCCAGGCATTATTATTCTCATTTTACTAGAGAAACTGAGGCCCCAAGATGTCATATAATACGTTCAAACTTGGAAACATAGAACAGGACTAATAATCTAACTATTTTTATTTGAATTCCCCATCCAGAGCATAGCATTGCTAAGTGGTATCACTGGATAAAATCTTTCCAAGAGATTTGGACTACCTGACTAAAAGTTCCTGGAGGTTATATTTGGAGTACCTAAAACAGCTATAATTGTTATTACTTTCAGCCTCGTTTGGCCTCCTCTAAGTCCTACACACCCCATGTTTGTGGGGTACATTGTTTCTGAAAGAGAGCATCTGGAATCATCATTCAGTCACTGGAAATAGCTCTCAACTTTGCACACTGGATTCACTTGGGAAGCTTTGACAGATACTGGTGCCATGGTCCCAGCCCTAGAGATCCCAGGCATCGAGAGTTTTAAAAGTTCCCAACATGATTCTGTGTGGATCCAGCATTGAGAACCACAGTTGTAAACTCTCCTTTAGGCTGTCTTGGCTTTTTGCTGAGAAAGTCTTGGCTTTCCTGGGGCCCAGGAAGCTAATGTCCCTTTCCTACCACCTAGATTACACAGGCATCTTGGAGTTGAGTCCTGTTGCCAGTGTTAAATCTTCACTTTCCAAGCCAAGGGCTCTATTAGTAATAATAATAATTACTATTTAGTGAGCACTTACTTTGTGCTGGCTTGTGTGCTAAATGGTTTATGTGCATTATGCATTACCTCATTTAAACCTCAGCACCACCCTGTGAGACAGATGCTATTTTTTTTTCCCCAATTCCCAGATGAAGGCTCAGAGAGTTTGCATAACTTAGCCTAGATCATCTAGCTCCTAAGAGGCAGGACAGGAATCAACCGTGGCCTGACCCTAAAGCTAGAACTCTTATTTTTTATTTTAGTTATTTATTTATTTATTTACATGTTTTTGGAGACGGAGACTCGCTCTGTCGCCCAGGCTGGAGTGCAGTGGCGCAATCTTGGCTCACTGCAAGCTCCGCCTCCCGGGTTCACGCCATTCTCCTGCCTCAGCCTCCCTAGTAGCTAGGACGACAGATGCCAGCCACCACACCCAGCTAATTTTTTTTTTTTTGTATTTTTAGTAGAGATGGGCCAAAGCTAGAACTCTTAAAGCATCATGCTGTACTGTCCAATCTAGAACTTTCAAGCAGCCCTTGCATATTTTATTTCTGTGAAGTAGATAATGTAATTTCAATGACACTAGCAAAACTAGAGTTATGTTCACCAGTGGTTAAGAGCAAGGGCTCTGGAGCCAGTCAGGGCTGCAATTCTGGCATCATCACTCGTGGTCTGGGTGACTTTGGGCAAGGCATTGACCTTCATCAATCTCAATTTACTTTCTCTTGAAGGATGCTAATAATAGTACCTAAACCATAAAGTTGCATTGAGGAGTAAATGATATTAGCAAATTGAAAGCACATAGAACAGTACTTGGCTCACAGTATTTAATAGAGAGCACATTAAATGTTATTTTTTGGTCATAATTTTTAGTACTATGCAACATCCACAAAGACAGGGGCTTGGTCTTAAGGCCTTGTTTGTACAGATGAGTATATGCCTAGTTTCAACTTTTGTTCGTGACACTTAACCCATCAGGCCCCACAACATATCTGAAACATGCTGTTAAATACAGGCCTCCAATTCAACAGGTATACAGAGAATTAGGACAGTATCAAGGGAAAGAAGTTATGATAAATGTTCCCAAAGAACCTTGTTTTCTGATAGTTCAGTAATCTGCCATCAAATTTGCACATGCCCTGCAGCATGAGAAAGCATCGGTTCAAGGAAGCTAATTCTATTCTCTTGATAAAATACAGAGTTGAGGTCCTAAGGTAAACTTTCTTTGCAGGAATTAATAATTCAAGTCAGACACAAACCACCAAACAAGTCTCAACAAAGAGTTTCGATACCTATGAGAATTAAAGAAGATGGTATCACGACTTTGTAATAATAAGGAGTAAAGATATTTTCTGGAAGGGGAAAGGAGGGTAATGGGCAATGTGAAATTCCAAGGATCTGGGCAGTCTTTCTAGAAGACATATAGCACATTGACATGAGCAAGTAGTCACTTCATAAATGTTTTATTATCATAGTAATTAGAATTCAGAACTACTTACTTTAGTTTGACCTTCTGAATGATTGTTTTGAGGGCCTTTCTCCAAAGGCTTTCCTATCATAATCTTACCTCTGAGTATAATTTCACCTCTGGAAAGAGACTGGGGAAGGAAAAGAAGATGTCCTGAGTATCTTTAGTGCATTCGAGAGCCCACAAATTCTGCCTGGAGTGCTCTGACCTGATGCATCCAAATGGGGTATTGGAGTAGGCTTTGCTCCCTGTGGTCTGTCAGTCGTACTCCCAGTTTGCTGCTTACTCGACCCATGCATGTAAGCAGGTGTCTGAGTGTGAAGATACTTTGCATTTCAGAAAAAAAAAAAAAAAGACAAGAGGTCTTTGCAATGTGTCTGATCCAATTATACAAGCCCACAGAAAAGCACAGACAGGTTCAGAGGAGCCCACGGTGAGAGAAGAGTCCAGAATAACTTTATTGGTGGTCTTGAAGAGCTGGGCTAATACACCTCAATGAGCCATTAAAGGAGGAAGGGGAAAGAGAGAGGGTGATAAACATGCATCTTCATTCAAACGTACTCATCAACAAAGCCTGCCTTTTCCATATGGACCACTACTACTGTTAGTTCTTAAGTAGTGATAAGAGCTGGTGAAGCACACAGGACTCTTACCTGGAGCACCATTAACAAAAACTCTTAACCAGAGGTGGGCAAGGGCCTCTGACCACACATTCATCTTTTCAGTTAAATGCATATGCTCAGGAAGCAATTCTGTCCCAGGGAGATCTTCAAAAAACAAATATATACATTCTGCTCTTAAGTTGAACACAGGATACAAGATGATCATCAACAGGGCAAAGGCCATACACAAAATAACAGCCCTTTTCAGAGAAGCAGGCCTCTCTGAAAATCTATGGGCAGGACCTACTTAAGCATGAAGAAATATTTTATTCAGGATGCAAATAAAAACAACAAATGTACTATTACACCACTTTTGCTGCATTGAAAAATCAGCAAGTTCTTTTAATGAAGTGCATTCCTATTTGTAAGGTATTCAATAGCCGACTTTTAATTAAATAAACAAGAATTGTACAAAGTTAGGATTTGACTTCTCCGTCATTTACCTTTATTTTTTAGGCATTTGGGATTACCAAGGAAGAGGCATTGTTCTCCTCTGTTCCTCCTCTTTCAACACATGACCCCAGAAATTTATCCAAAGCCACAAGTCAAAGAATTATACATGGGTTACTTAAAACCCTAAGACCCTTGGGAACAGCACCCAGAGTCAATAAGCACATCAAGGAAGTCCATATTAGAAAAAAAGAAGAAGAAAACTAGAATCAAAATTAAGGACCTGTGAGTTATGGTCTCAGATGCTTCCTGACGTTGGCTAAGTCATTTCTTCCCAAGTTGGACTGAGTCCTCCTCCAGTACTTCATATAAGTGGGACAATTATAGGAGCTAAAATGAATATTGAGGTGGAGGAAAAGGCAGCAGGCTGTAACAGAGCTGCAAAGTGGTATGGAAGAACAGAAGAAGTGATGAATTCTGATTTGAGAACAGCAAGGGCCCTGGAAGATCTGAACTTCAGTGATTTGGTGTCCAGGGTCATCAAAGAAATGGGACATTCTTTTCTAGCTATTATGGAAGATCTCTTTAAATCTGTCCAAAATATTGGAACTACTTCATTAAAGGTGCCCTGGAGGTTATATTTTGAACCAATCTTGATTTCATGGTCCTGAGTCTAAGTCTTGATTAGATCACTGATTTTTTTTCACTCTTGATGGGCCCCAATTTCCTATTCAGAATCCAGTTTCAAACTCAAAGGTACCACCTCAGAAGCTGGACTTCTAAAAAGGAAGATAGTATCATCCCTCGCAAGCTTGCCTCAGCACTGTACCCAGAATCAACTCCACAATGGCTCTAGCACTTCCAGGTCTTTTTAACACAGCCCAGGCCATAAGATGTGTTCAGCCATCTAAGAGGGACACCATGGGACCTCAGTTGACCATTGGATCCCAACCATATTTACGCACATTGTGACAAACGTTGAGTGTGCACTATGTATAAAACACTATAAAGAAGAAGAACATTAGAAACTATGCCTTTTCTCAGGGAGGTCTTGATCTACTAGGGAAGAGATTAACCTGAAGCTGAAATGTCTTATGATAGAGACACAAAATGTTATCAGAGCTCAAAGATTATGGTTCTGTGTGGAAGTACTAAGAATGCCTCCAAGAAGCTACATTCTCATGGGAATCCCTGGGTCTCTCTACATGCGCAACCAGTCAGCCTACTTTGAACCCTGTTGGCCTGACCTGTAGGGCCAAGCAACAACCCTAACAGGTGACACCTGCCTTGGTCATCACCCAAGAGTGTGTTGAAGGTTTTAACTTGTCACATAAATTACCTGCAGGCCTTGAGGAGGGGCCTGTCCTAGTATCTTCATTCAGATAACAACTTGAAATGACGGGAAAAGCTTTTAAGAGGAGGAAGTTTTTGACCTAGCTCTTGAAAAACATTCAATTTTAATGACTGCTTGTATATCTCTATTGGAGGCCAGAGAAAAGGAGAGAGAAGGTGCATTCCCTGCAGAAAGAAGTGGTAAGAACAAAGGCACAAATGTGGGTGCATGTATTCTCTCAGGTATACAAAGGGACAGAGGTTAACCTTATGTAAGTTAACCTTATTATAGAGGTGGATACAGCAAGTTTCGCGAGGCTCAAAAAACCTCTTTGCCAACTGAGGATGCTCATGGATACTAAGTTCCTACCACAGTATTAGACACATATAATAAGTAAATAAAACAAAAACTCATGGATTAATTTAATTACCTCAATGATTGGGATATATCATCCCAATGTTGTGGTCATAAAGTACTGGAGACTCATGGTTTGCTAAAAATAAATTTGGACGATAGGACTTTTGGCTACTTATGTATACAGTGTAAAGACACTGATTCAGCTACCCTTTAGTAATATCCCCCTGTTTTCATATGAAGACCAAATTTAACTGATGGGTGACAGTATAATGAACTCAACAAAGCTCTAGAAACTAGGTTTGTATAAATACCAAGACTAGACTCTTGAGAGGTTTTAGGGATGGCAGCAAAAGGGACAATGAGAATGCCTGCACCTACTCACCAGTGATCCCTGTGTAATGATGCTAGGGAAGGCTCCTTGTGTCTGACCCCAAGCCGTAGCTCAGTCTGTCTGGACAAGCTAGTAAGGTGTGGGTGCACTGTAGCTGCCAGAGTCTTCCCACCCTCTCTTCCAAAGGATCCTCAACAGCTTTTACAGCCACTTAATGAGCCACGTGGCCTGACAGCTGTGGAAGCCACCAGCAAAGAACTGAGCAACCATCTACTACAACCAGACAGGGAATGAGAAAGGAGGACAGAATTTGGGCAATTCCTTCCCATCTACAGCTCCATCAGGTATGAATGGCAGAGAGGTGAAGTAACTTTCTCTTCACAAACCTGCTTCCATCCAGCTTTTGTTTCCACTCCCTCCGGGCTATCCCTGGGGCTTCAAGTCCTCTCCATCAACCACCCATCTTGGTATGCAGTGTATAGGAAAACTGTCAGCAGTGGTATTTGCTACTTGACACTTTGTACCAGAATGACCAAAAAACGTACAAAAAAATTATAATTAAAAAGAAGGTAAAGCATCCATCTTCTGCAGATGCTGCTGGTCTATGAAGACTAAGGCTAAGCTGACATGCAACTTTGCTTTCAGTGACATCCACCTCTAAAACTGACTGCACAGAGGCCTTAACCCAACAATAATTATGCAGCAGTCTACTCAATGCCCACTCACTCATATTCAGAGGGGAGCCAGGTTAAGAGGTAGGCAGGGAGCTGCACTTTCTAATGCTGCACTCTGCCACAGATGTAACCTTCTATGAATGTTAAACTTAGGCTCTGATATAGTTCGGATGTTTGTCCCCTCCAGATCTCATGTTGAAATGTGATCCCCAGTGTTGGAGGTGGGGCCTGGTGGGGATGTGTTTGGATCATTGAGGCAGATCCTTCATGAATGACTTGCTGCCCTCCCCATGGTAATGAGTGAGTTCTTGCTCTGTAAGTTCACACAAGAGCTGGTTGTTTAAAACAGTCTGGTACCTTTCTCTTGGAATCTCTCTCACATGTGATATGCCAGCTCCCCCTCCCTTTATGTCATGACTGGATGCTTCCTGAAGCCCTCACCAGACGCAGATGCTGGCATCATGCTTCTAGTACATCCTGCAGAATGGTGAGCCAAATAAACCTCCTTTCTTTGTAAATCACCCAGCCTCAGATATTCCTTTACAGCAATGCAAAATGGACTAATATCAGCTGTATTGCATTATTTTGCATTCCTGAACCCACATAATCTAAACCATTCAATTAATTCAACAAATACTCATTAAGTACTGCTGTGGATCAGGCACTGTTCCAGGTGCTAGCGACATGGCAAGAGAGACAAAAATCTCTGTTCTTATAAAACTTCACTCTAGTGGGAAAAGCTACCAGATAGATAGACGGATGGATAGACAGATAGAAGGATGGATGGATGGATGGATGGATGGATAGACAGACAGACAGATCGATAGATAGATAGATAGATAGATAGATAGATAGATAGATAGATAGAGACAGAGAATTAAATAAAAATAAAATACAGTAAGATAGAGAATAACAAGGTGGTCAGACTGAGCAGCTGCTATTTTAAATAAGGTGATCCAGGAAGACTGAGAAGGAAATATTTGAGTAGAGCCTTAAAGGAAGTGAGGAAGAAAACCATGCATCTATCTGGGGAAACAGTACACCAGGAAGAAGAGATTGTCAATGTAAAGACAGGACTGCCCTCTAGATCATGAGGGCTTTGTGGACCATTGTGAAACCCTGGCTTTTATTCTGAGCAAGCCATTGCAGTGTTTTGGACAGAGATGTAACAACATTGGACTCGTGTTTTGAATGGATGATTCTAGCTGCTGTGGAGAAAATGGCTTGTAAGTGGGACAAGGTGCCCACCTAGAAGAGCTCAGACAACCAGCCTTGACAGCAACCTCAGAGCCTGCCAGTGGGACGGACATGGGCGAGAGAGCCTCTTGCCTCCCTTGCCTTTCACCCCAGTGGAATTTCTCTCTTTATGTCAAAAAATGGTTCCAGAATTTGCACTGCTTTGTAGAAGGAGTGAAATTTTCACAGCTTTAGAGAAACATTTAACTTCCTTTTTATTTTTTATTTTTTAGAGACAGGGTCTTACTCTCTCACCCAGGCTTCAGTGCAGTGATACAGTCATTGCTCACTGTAACCTTCAACTTCCAGGCTCAAGCAATCCTCTTGCCTCAATTCTGAGTAGCTGGAACTATAGGCATGTGCCACCATGCCTGGGTAATTTTTTTTTTATTTTTAGTTTTAGAGACAGGGTTGTGCTATGTTGCCCAGGCTGGTCTCAAACTCCTAGCCTCAAGCAATCCTTCCACCTCAGTCTCCCAAGGTTCTGAAATGACAGGCATGAGCTACCGTGCCTGGATGCATTTTATCTCTTAACACGCTTCTCCCTCAAGGCTGCTGTTCAGGGATGAGCAAAGAGAGCCACTTTTCAGATTCTTGGCTGCGGCCGTTGTTGCCAACAGACAATTGTCACCTTCCTACATTTCTCCAGTTGCCTAGGCAACAAGTGGTCCTACCTCTTCAGAAACATCCTAAATTATACTAGGTGCTACTCAGTGCACATGTAAGGCATGGACCCCAACCCAAGCAAATTTCTTGAAAGGAGAAATATAAGAAAGATGCTAAAATCGGAAAAGTTTTCTGGTTCTAACTCTGCCACCAACTCACTCTGTGTCCTTGGGAAAGTTCTAGTGTCCTCATCTGAAAATAAGAAGATCATGTCCATCTATCCATTCATTCATTCCATTACATTTTAATAAGCATATTTCATAGTCTAAGCCCTGTCCAAAGTACTGATGATTAAAAAGATGAATACAATTTGGTCACTGTTCTCAATGGGCTTCCAATAAATTGAGACAAATGGCTCTGATAATTACATATAATATGATGTGATGATTGCAATAAAGAAATGAGAACAAAAACTCCAGGGAGCACAGAAGAGGAAACCTCGCCTAAGTATCTTTGCAGCCCCAGTACTCTATGACCCCTGAATCTACTTTGGAGCGTCTGTCACTCAATGGCCTTAGAAAAGGCTTCTCCTAGGTGACAATGTCTCAACTTTGGCTCATTGAAGTCAGTTCTTCAATAAAAGTGCTAACTTCACTTCTTACCAGCCAATAGGGAAGAGTCATCAAGGAAGTTGGGCCATTCTGCTAAATGTAGAAAAGCCAACACTAACCCCAATTTTACATATATTTGAAAAATTATCATCTAAAACTCGGTGAAGTGCTTCAGTGTGCCTGGAACAGCCAGGACAGGCTGCCCTGGGGACATGTTGACCTTGGCTTAACAGTCCAAGGAGATGACAACACCTTTAGAGGGTAGAGAGGTTGAGCTGGCACCACTGGCTTCTCCACCAGGTTGGCACCAGTCCCTAGAACCGTACCTTGAAACTTCATTCATTTGCCCTCTAACTGATAATAGGTCTAACTTGAAGCACAGAGGGACACTGACCCAGACAGCTTTCTCCATTCACCCAAAGATTTATTCTTTAAAAAATATATATCTCTGTAGTAGTCAGTATATGCTCATCTCTATACCAGGTGCCTAAGAATGCCCCTGTCCCTCAGAAAGCAAGTTACACTCGAGCCAACCTCAGTTCCACGCCTCCTGGTGTCCTGAGCTCTCCCTGTGGCCTTCTGGAGTTCCCATGGCTTTCTGCCAAGCATCACTCTGCCTCCATGCACCAGCAGCACATGCTTCCTTAGCTCTTTCTTTGTGTCAATTTCACTGCCAATCTCAGCCCAGAAATAAGTTTTCACAAAGCCAGTGTATGCATACACACACAATTCACTCAAAGCCAAGCATTTAGTGAGTTCTTCTTACTGGAGATTTTGGGGTGGGGTCAGAGGAAGGGGTCACATCAGAGAACTTGCGGCCCACCAGCCAGTCTCTCATGGCCTCCACCGTCTTCTGTTCTCTTATTCCATTTTCTCCCTAGAGAAACAAACAGCCTATTCCTCTCTTCTCATGCAGAACAGATGAGCTGCCTTCAGCAGGCTCCTGGAGGTCTCCTCTTTACCCCAAGCACCCATCAGAGTTTCTTCCTCAACACTTCCTTTTCCTTTTATAATCAAGAATGATACAATGAACACTGGGGACTTGGGGGGAAGAGTGGGAGGGGTGAGGGACTACAAATATGGTGCAGTGTATACTGCTTGGGTGTTGGGTGCACCAAAATCTCACAAATCACCACTAAAGAACTTACTCATGTAACCAAATACCACCTGTATGCCAATAACATGTGGAAAAATGAAAATTAAAAAAAAATTTAAGAACACAATAAACAACCACATCATACCCGCCCCCCCCAAAAAAATCTAATGAAAAAAAAATCTATAAAGCCCCACATCCCCAGTCCTTGAAGAGATTTACCAACAACTCTTTGTTAACATCCAAGGAAAGTCACACTTCTTACATTTGTATGGATTTCACAGGTAGCAATTAAGCACACAAATAGCCTGGAGGTTAAGAATGTAGTTTATAAGCCTGTGTAGCATAAGCCTAAAGTCTGCCCCTTAAAGATTAAATTTGGAGTAATTTTCAATATAGTCACTTGAGTGTTCTCCATCATTGGTGTGCTAGCTCCGATATAACAGTGGCCAGTTTAACGTGGGCCAGGGATGTGGCTAAAGGCATCTGGAACAGAGCAAGGCCAGGGTCAGCCTGAGACATTAAGACACATAGGCAGAAGAACAAAGACAAGTTCTCTGGATATTTCTGTCTAAAAATCCCACTGATACTCTGATGAGATGGTCTGAGGGTTAATGCCAAGTGCACACCAAGGTTCTACCAATATCTGGTATTTAATGTTCTATGTATGTGCACGTAGAGTTGAAGCCCTCTCAGAATTACAGTAACCCCATAGTGGATTAACTATTTGAAAGAGTTGGTTAGAAATAAAATAAAAATAGTAATAGATTCATACCTTAAATTTTACTATTTCATCTTAAAACATACACAACCATGTATTCCTTTGTTAATCTTTTGATGTAAATAAAGCCAAGGCCTAAGTGTGGGTCCTCTAACTGGGGTTCTGTAAAGTCTTGTTTATGTACACTAGACCCATATAATGCCTCAACAACTCTGTTTCCATTTCTTTAAAGCAGAATGAAAACTTAGAAGTACTGATAAAGCATCTAATTTGTAGACTTTTGTAGCTTTTCCCAATTATTTACAGTCATCTCATCCATATCTTATATAATAGCAAAAATTCTAGAGACTTGATTTTATCCAGCCTTTTCAGAAAATTCAAATTATTTTTAGCAGAACCAATTTTCTTTCATTTTTATATTCATGTTTCCTCAATTTATGTAATATTTAATTAAATTATGTAATTACAATAGCAAGTACAAGTGTCATAAACAGTTTGGGAACAAACCCAACTGGTTTTGTAAGCATCAACTCACCTGGTACATGTGCCCTGGGTGCCAGAAAGTAGCCTCCTGACTGTGGGTGTTCAATGCGTCTTGAGCCCAGTCAGTATGTTTTTTAGATGGAATGGAGAAGTAGGTTAAATGGAAGTTGGATAAAAGAGATTCTATGGTATATGCATGGTCATGTACACATATATTAGAAGTCAGAATAATCCCTTCTTGTCAAATGGTCTACCTCCTCCTTATCCTTTCAGCTCAGAAAGCATGCCTTCTTACTCCCTTCTTTTTTAAACTTCATGCATAAAGAGAAAAAACTCATAGGATATCCCAGTGTCACTTTGCTGCAACTCCTAAATCTTCGGCTAAGTAAAATAGTGAGGTAAGAAATTCAGATGGAATAGTTTAGATATTGAAGAGACAGGAGGAGCTTTCAGCTTAGTGGAACAGGGTGTCTACCACAATGCTCTCCTGTCTCAAAATATCACCTCCACAAGTATTGAAAACATT
The DNA here is from genome assembly GCF_006542625.1 of Nomascus leucogenys. Lineage (NCBI taxonomy): Eukaryota > Metazoa > Chordata > Mammalia > Primates > Hylobatidae > Nomascus > Nomascus leucogenys. Next base: position 48,438,427 of record NC_044386.1, read on the forward strand.
TATGTCCACATTTATTGACTGAGGCTTATTGGGAGACAATAAGGGCTAAAGTAACTGAGTTTTTCCTTTCCAATTTGTCTGGAGCATCCCAAGAGACAGGGGGATGGAGGGCCCTGGGCCTGGGAAAAGAGGAGTGAGGAGATGAGTGACCCGAATGGAAAGTTGTCTAGCGGTAGGCAGGAGCTGAAAGAAAAAATGGCCAAAGAGAGGTTCCTGGTATGAAGAACACTGGAGAATGCCAGGTCAGTAATGCTGGCCATATTTATTTAATGCTTATACCTGTCCACGCAGTGATGCTCCTCTCCTTAGGTTCCTCAAAACCATCTGTCCAAGTCTCTGATTTGTAATATCTTCTGTTGATAGTGCTTTTGGCAACAGCACTTTTATTGCCGGGTAGAGCAATGTGGGCCTAATAGAAGACAGAAGCTTCAGGATGCAAAACACTGAGTGGGGACAGAGAGACAGCCAGAGGCAGGGGTTGAAGCAAAAGGTGACAGGAGTCCTTTGGGAGATCCACAGAAACATGAAGCTCTGTTTATGACATGATAAGCAGGCTGTGCCATCAAGAAGTTTCCAGTCTTATCAATGTGTCCCCATGAAACATTAATATAAGAAGAGAAGGTATCATGGACTATTGTGAATGGCAAGTCGTTTGTGTGGTAGAAGTTACACACCAAGCAGACTGCAGTGCTGACTAAAAAGTATTTCATGGGTTAGAAAAGAGAGGACATGCTTTAATCTCATGATATCTGATATGGTTTAGCTGTGTCCCCACCCAAATCTCATTTTGATTTGTAGCTTCCATAATTCCCACGTCTTGCCGGGGAGGCCCAGTGGGAGATAATTGAATCATGGGGGCAGTTTCCCCCATACTGTTCTGGTGGTAGTAAATAAGTCTCACGAGATATGATGGTTTTATAACCGCTTTCGCTTGGTTCTCATTCTCTCTCTTGCCTGCCACCTTGTAAGACTTTCCTTTTGCCTTCCACCATGATTTTGAGGACTCCCCAGCCATGTGGAACTGTGAGTCCACTAAACCTCTTTTTCTTTACAAATTACCCAGTCTTGGGTACGTCTTTATCAGAAGCGTGAAAATGAACTAATTCAACATCCTTATCAGAAACTACTGTTTATGTTCAAAAGAGAACATGAGCACTGCAAAAGCAGGATACTTCCTCAGACCTTGTCCCCATCACTGTTCTCTCTATGAGATACATGATGTGCATGGGTAATTTCCACTGTCACAGACTTGGACATATATTTTATATTGATTTTTGCTCTAAAAGTTTAATTTACCAGTATTCAAAATGGACTTCCACAAAGAAATGGAACCTTTCTATGCCAATAGGCAAGTGTTCCATTATGTGTGGATGCGGAATCCTCAGTTCCCTGGGCCCAGGCGGCACATGGTCATTACTAATGTTCCTCAAATCCTCTGATGCATGTCCTGACAGGAAGCACAGCTTCCTTTGTCACTGTCCACTCTCTCTGCAGTGGCCCACGGTGGCCCTTTCCACGGTGCTATGGCTGCAGTGCCCACCGGGGCAGAGAAACACATAAAATGGATATACACAGAGCTCGCCTGGACCCAAGTCAGTCTGGTTTAGAGAATCCCTGAAAGATATGTGAAATATCTACGGAATCAAAGAGTTCCCAAGCATCACAGATTTCTAAAAAGAAAATTTAAACATTCTATTCTGCACAAGTGTACTGACAAAGAATAAAAGGAGAGCTAGAATCAAAGGAAGTTTCCAATATGGGTCCTTGGGTAAGCCTGCCCACTCTATCGTTGTCACACACTTCAAGTAATTATTGCTTGCTGCATGACAGGAAAATGGTTTTCTCAAACCATTTTTTCCCCACCCATCTGCTGTCAGAAAGGTCATTATGATGGAAGATGTGTCTACAGAATTGCACAGGGCAAAACAAAACACACCACTACTGCCAAAAGGTAATAGTGCCTCCACGTAACAGAATATGAAGTCCCTGTTTTCCATCCCAGTAGTATGCATTAGGTTATTATAGACATGTTTGTAAGAAGGAATGAGAGATAAACTATGCGGACTCATACCGTGTCCTTCATGTACACCCACACATTTGGTTTTAAATGGAAAGATCTTAAAAGTCCTGTTTTAGCCCCTATTTCCCTGCCTCCTTCATAACCCTGGTTTTAAACTTTACCTTCAACATGCTGTGTTTATCATTCGTAAAAGGTAGGGGATACAGAGCTGGCAATAACACTAAGTCATTTGGAGCACGCATTAGAAGTTACAGAGAAAACACAGGTTCTGGTTTATTATGCCGAAGCTGTAAAGCCGTGAATACAAAATATGGCTAGCAGTCACCTTGCTTTATTCTTCTTTTAACAACTTACTAACAGCGTGTAAATATAAAAGCAAACTTTGATTTTTCCATCGGAGATCTCTGAAACGGATACTGGAGCGCATTTAACATTGTGACCAGAAATATTGAAATTTGACAGCTGAGAGGTTAAAGGTCTCAAATTTATACATCGAGGTGTTTGTTCCTGTCATCGTCCCAGCAGCTTGCTCAGAATAACCCCTTTTGCTTACTGAACCTTTGAGAAACAGAGAACATTAAGTAATACATCTTGGCAGACATCCTGGGATTCTACTCCCACCAGGAAGGAAGCCATCCTTAAGCATCACTGAAAGAATTCTGTGGCTATTAAAAAGACATCCGTGCAAGCCGGGTGTTTAACTACATTGTGCAGAAAAATTTATTGTTTGGGCCCCCACTCCAAAAACGTCAGCCTGTAATTCCGGACTTTGTGCTTGGTTTTACGCCAACCTCTCATCTGACACTGCCTTCTACCAAAATTTTATTTGCTGATAACATGGAAAATGACCACTTGAGCTCTTCCTGGAAAAAATGGGAATACTACCTCACTCTGGCAAAATTTCTCTTCAGCACAAACACTCCCTTCGTTTCACTGCCCATTTCAGTACTGCCCCTCCCTTCTGGCAACTCCTCCCCTCTCCCCCACTCCCCAGGTACCCAGACTGCCCTGTCCTCCACCTGCCCATTCAAACTAGCAGCCAGTCAGAATCCACAGTGGATTTTGAGAAGATCTGGGTCCACCTCAAAGCCTGGACTCTTTAAATGTATACATATAATAGCTAATTTGAAAATTCTGTTTTCTCAAATAAGACAGTAGTAAACTATAATAAGAGTTAATTCTAAAGGGACAAGGAGACAACTGTCATCATCATATCTCACATATATGATGTACTTATCTGGTAAAATGGAGCACATGGATTAATTTATTTAATCTTCATAACAACCCCATTAGGCCTATGCCATTTTATCCTCTCTCCCTTTTTTTAACAACAAAATGACAAAGATTTTTTTTTAAGTTGCCTTAAGATAAAGATTCTGGGTCATCTCTTAGGCTCACCCACCAGGGATATGATTGGTTTCCACAGCAAAAGGTACACTTTCTAAACGTCATAAATTTTTGAGATTACTTGCAAATCATCGAAGAAGCTTAGAATAGTAAATCCTGGAATACCGGGGGTTTGCCTCAAACCCATTCTTAATAAAAGTATACTCCACTGATAGGTTAACACGTTACCCCTCCCAGGGATATTTTTCATCTAATGCTATCTTAAACCAGGGGGATTCATAGTCAAAGATCGAATGCCAGGCAGCACCTTTCTGCGAGAAAGGAGAGATACTCTTGTGGCTCTTCGAATTATGTTATATCAAATAACCATTTCTCTTTGTACAAGGCCCTACCTGGTTGAACTAAAACAAAACAAGCAAGCCAGACTGAATGCTGCCTTACCCCTACTTCTAGGAATTTTTAGAAGGAAAGGACATGAAAACCATAATTGAACAATAAGAAAATGAAACATATTTATTTTTAATGCATAGATGTTACTTAAGATTTGCCCCATTAATTCTGTGAGGGCAAGAAAAAACTTCAAACATTCCCTGCAGCTAGTGGCTCTCAAACTAGAGCTTGCATCAGAATGACCTGGAGTGACTGTTCAAACACAGATTGCTGGGCCCTAAATCAGAGTTTCTGATTTTGCTTTTCTAGCAAGTTCCCAAGTAACGCTGACGCTGCTGATCTAGAGACCACACTTTGAGAACCACTGCTTCTTGTTAGGTCATGGAGAGAATGTTCTGGGTTTCCCTAGGTGTTTGAGGATTGGTCAGGGCGCTACCCAAGGTTTATTTCTAGCAGCGATTCTTACAGTAGCTCAAGGTGAGGCTTCAGCTGAGATTTGTAGGATGGGTGGGAGTCAACGCAGCCAAGAGGCCTTGAGAAGAGCTGCCCACCAGTGAAAGGTCAGAGTGACTAGCACTGCAGACTCAGACTGGGCAAGCCTCAGCTGGAAGACTGAGCTGGAGCTCCCTCAGGGAGGTAGGCAGTCAGATAAACACTAGGACAGGGAGAATATTCTGCTGCTCAGAAACATGATCTCCAAAACAGTACTCAAGGCTGGGCAGAGGGCAATGCCCACGGGCATGTGTGCACACACACACGTGTGCATCCACCTCAGGAACTGCACCAGAGGAGGTAGATGGAAATGTTCCCTTTGGGTGAACCAAAACCCAGGTTGGCCAATTTATTGCCCTCCAAAGAAATTGAAATTGACATGAACTCCCCCAAACCTAAGCAGAAGCATAAGGTGAAAGGGAAATAAAATGCTACAAATAAATAGGTATTTTATGTGTCTGCCATGAAACACCTGCATAAAAGAGAGAAGGAAAGAAAATCTATTTTACTCCTCAAATCTAAAGATTTTACATTCCTTTCAAGTTTTTATATTAGGACCTAGACTCAGAATTTTATATATGTTGCCCACTCTTTACAGCTCTCTGATAGAATAAATGCAAGGGGAAAAAACAGGATAGATGAGTTACCACATTGCCCTTTCCTCATAGTTTGTGAAAATTATCTTTTCTAAGACTCACAAAAGCCTCAATCTCTGCATGAGTTACTGGGGAGGCTTTAGAAGCCACAGCTTTTGTGGGCCTTTCAGCATGGCATTTGGGCTCAAGGTTTTTTTAGCTCATCCACAGGTACCGGATTCATGACTGCTCATGGTCAGAAAAGCATGGCTGTGCTACATGAGGTTTAGAATGATCTTGGATGACTCTTTCACCTCCATTGTGTCCTCTAAATGTTGAAGAATAGTGCATGAATAGTTTCAGCAGTCATGAAAGTTATTTCCTAGTTCCCATCTAAGAACAAGCTAATAAGCTAATTGACGCCTTAACATCAGCTGTGCCCTATTCATGGAATGACAGCCCATCTGTCAGGTCCCTTCCCAAAAAGGCACACTGTCTGTTGATGCTCACACATCATAGCTTCTTTGGGCAGCACATTTTCCCTCAAGCCTTAAAACCTGTTATTAAGGCAGACTTCAGCACCATTTAAGTGACTTGCAAGCAAGCCTCTCGCTAATGAACATTAAACCCCTTGGGTCAGTGAGGTCCTCCGGCTTTCCCTACGGATAGGGTAAGACAAGATGCCATTTTTTCCTTTGGCGACCTAATGAATCTCTAACTGCTGATTTGTTTCCGTTTTCAGTCTAGAATAAACAAAAAGGCTTACAGCCTCCTTCTATGGTCGCCTGAGCTCACCAAACACCATGCAAAGGCAGCAATTTTTCATTATTGATAAAATGTAATGTCATAATGTCATGGCCTTTCAGGTCATCATCTTTGTAAGTCAACAATGACATTATCACATTTTATAATGATAACAAATGGCCATAATGTTTGCATGTTATTTTCATTGGCTCCTCTAGAATTCTAATTCAACAGCGTCAACAGAAGGAACTCAACAGCAACTTCAAAGGTCTACCTCCTTAGATCTGCTCAAGGCTAATAGTAAAATTTGCATGAATCAAAGCTAATTAAAAGCATAAGGACCATTTCCCCCCCCCCATTGACTAAATGCCTCACTTTTAGAAAGAATTTTTGCAGAATGTATTTTTACTGTTGGATTTTGGCACCTAAATGCATTAAATATATCTACTTGCTATTCATTCATGAACTCTCACTAACCCCTTTCTGTCCCGTTCATGCCTGTGCTTCTCTAATCTGTCTAGTGATTTTTGAGTGCTGCATTCTGCCAGTTTCACGATAATCATAGAACACTAATTGGTCTAAATTATAAGAATCATTCATGGGGCACTTATTTCCACATATTAGCCTTCTGACTCCCCTTCTTGCTGAACAAGTAGAAATATTTCATTGTTTAACCCCAGAACTCAAACAAGTATTCTTCAGAAAGCAATTTTTTTGGTTCATCAACAATACAGAGTAACAGAGAAATAAAGTCAAGTCAGAATAAATTCACACTCCAGTCCTAAATACACTAAACCTAAAATAGACTTGAGAGACTTCAGGAAATGTTCTACAACCTGTAGCACTTCACAAAGAAAGAAACGGAGTGAGACTCTGTCTCAAAAATGAAGGAAGGAAGGAAGGAAGGAAGGAAGGAGAAAGAAAGAAGAAAGGGAGAGAGAAGAAAGAAGAAAGAAAAAGAGAGAAAGAGAAAGAAAGAAAGAAAGAAAGAAAAGAAAAGAAAAGAAAAGAGGAGGAAACAAAGAAAGGAAGGAAGGGTCAGAAGGAAGGAAATTATCATTTGCTGAGCTCTGCACTGGTGTACCTCATCTGATCTTCAATGATCCCTACAAGATAAGAATCATTCTCTGCTTTTAAAAGATAAGAACTGAGACTCAAGGAGAGTAGGCCGCTGATAGGTCACAAAAGCAGTGATCAGACTTCACAGTTGTAACTTCAAAGCTCATGAATGTTCCATTGCACAAAACTCCTAAATTAGACATTCCACTACTACAGAAGGAAGAATCAAATCTTCTGATCAGCCCCAAATAAAATCATATATTTAGTAAAACAACAGATATGAGTAGATTTCAGATGCAGAAAATATTTATCTTGCCATTAATACATCCAGCTAGACTGCTGTGGTACCATATTCTCAAAGCAGGCACATCTTAATTGAGTTAATGACTTCCATTCATCTGCGTGATTCTTCATTGATGTATTTTCCACATTATTCAGTATGTTTCACCATTGTCATCGAAAACCAGGCCAAATTAGGCAGTTTCATCAGATTTGCAGATCAGCAGCCCTTTAGCTTATACAATAAAACCATGTAAAAAGTATATAGTGTTTTCTCGCAATGGGTTTGCCACCAGAACACAGGTGTCATGAAAACTACCCCTAAAAGCCAAAATGGGAAAGGAAAAGACTTATATCAATATTGTCGTCATTGGACACATAGGTTCGGGCAATTCCACCACTACTGGCCATCTGATCTACAAATGCAGTGGCATCGACAAAAGAACCATTGAAACTTTGAGAAGGAGGCTGCTGAGATGGGAAAGGGCTCCTTCAAGTATGCCTGGGTCTTGAATAAACTGAAAGCTGAGCATGAACGTGGTATCACCATTCAAATCTCCTTGTGGAAATTTGAGACCAACAGGTACTACGTGACTATCACTGATGCCCCAGGACACAGAGACTTCATCAAAAATATGATTACAGGGACATCTCAGGCTGACTGTGCTGTCCTGATAGTTGCTGCTGGTGTTGGTCAGTTTGAGGCTGGTATCTCCAAGAACGAGCAGACCTAAAAGCCTGCCCTTCTGGCTTACACACTGGGTGTGAAAGAACTAATTGTTGGTGTTAACAAAATGAATTCCACCGAGCCACACTACAGCCAGCAGAGACATGAGGAAATCATTAAGGAAGTCAGCACTTACATTAAGAAAATTGGCTACAACCCCGGCACAGTAGCGTTTGTGCCAATTTCTGATTGGAATGGTGACAACATGCTGGAGGCCAAGTGCTAACATGCCTTGGTTCAAGGGATGGAAATTCACCTGTAAGGATGGCAACGCCAGTAGAACCATGCTTCTTGAGGCTCTGGACTGCATCCTACCACCAACTTGTCCAACTGACAAGCCCTGCTTCTCCAGGATGTCTACAAAATTGGTGGTATTGGTACCGTTCCTGTTGGCCAAGTGGAGACTGGCGTTCTCAAACCTGGTATGGTGGTCACCTTTGCTCCAGTCAACATTACAACTGAAGTAAAATCTGTGAAAATGTACTGTGAAGCTTTGAGTGAAGCTCTTCCTGGGGACAATGTGGGCTTCAATGTCAAGAATGTGTCTGTCAAGGATCTTTGTCGTGGCAACGTTGCTGGTGACAGCAAAAACGACCCACCAATGGAAGCAGCTGGCTTCACTGCTCGGATGATTATCCTGAACCATCCAGGCCAAATCAGCCCTGGCTATGTCCCTGTACTGGATTGCCACACGGCTCACATTGCATGCAAGTTTGCTGAGCTGAAGGAAAAGATTGATCGCCATTCTGGTAAAAAGCTGGAAGATGGCCCTAAATTCTTGAAGTCTGGTGATGCTGCCATCATTGAAATGGTTCCTGCCAAGCCCATGTGTGTTAAGAGCTTCTCAGAGTATCCACCTCTGGGTTGCTTTGCTGTTCGTGATATGAGACAGACAGTTGTCATGGGTGTCATCAAAGCAGTGGACAAGAAGGCTGCTGGAGCTGTCAAGGTCGCCAAGTCTGCCTAGAAAGCTCAGAAGGCTAAATTAATATTATCCCCAATACCTGCCACCCCAGTCTTAATCAGTGATGGAAGAATCGTCTCAGAACTGTTTGTTTCAATTGGGCAGTTAAGTTTGGTAGTAAAAGACTGGTTAATGATAACAACGCATTGTAAAACATTCAGAAAGAAAGGAGAATGTTTTGTGGACCACTTTGGCTTTCTTTTTTGTGAGAGACAGTTTTAAGTTATTAGTTTTTAAAATCAGTACTTTTTAATGGAAACAACTTGGCCAAAAATTTGTCACAGAATTTTGAGACCCATTTAAAAAGTTTAATGAGAAAAAAAAAAGAATATATAATGGTGTTGGTCTGAGAGCTTCCCAAGCCTGTTCTAGTCAATCAAAGGAGGTACTTATACCACTTCCACTTAAAATAACAAACATTTCTACAAGGACTTCACTGCTCTCAAAGCACTATTCATTATGCCATTGCATTTATCCTCACAGCAAACTCATGTTCAGGTAAGGAAACAGATTACTTAACTTGTCCAAGTTGATACACACACCAAGTGACAAAAATAAAATTCCAACGGAGGTCTTTCAGCTCAACTGCCTATACTCTTTCCATTCTACCAAAGCCTTTAGTACATTTAGGGCAAATGATTTCTAAGAGCATTGCATCAATATTCAGAGAAAGATCGGCCCTCCCTCAAAGGGGCAGACCAGGCAAACATCCAGACCTCATAACAATTGAAGCTTTCTGAAAATGGAATGCTGGTATGGAGGAAGGTGGAGAAAGGATTTTCAGAGAGTGGGGTTTAACAAACTATTCTATCCATTAACTCACAAGCACATGTTGAGGAAGGAAATAGGCTACTCCTCCTCATTCCTTCATTTGTTCATTCATTCAACATATATTTCTGAACACCCCCTCTAGGACAATATTATGCAAGCACTGAGGATACAACAGTGAATGAGACACACATAGGCCTGCCCTCGTGGAGCTCACATTTATGAAGATGAGTTGGACGTTTAACAGCTAGCGTCATGAGCAATCATCTCACTACCATCAATATAAGTGAAAACTAGTTGTAAGAATGCAGTGCTACAGGAGGACTTGACCAGTGCCAGGGGACTAAAAAAGCCCTCTCTAAGACTGAGACATGTACATTAATATTTGAGGCAAGAATAAATAAAAATCACAAAACAAAACATTAGGAAATCAAGGGAATTTTCCATTCTTGCCTCCATCCTCAAGGCTCCCTCCTGCTTGGTTTCCCATGCTGTATTAGCCAAATGCCATTGCTAACAAAGCAGATGGCTACCACAATGGTTACTAGCTGAACCATCATTCAGCATTTGCCTGGTCTAACTCATAGCCTCTTTGGAGAGCTGTAAACATATAATTTTGACAGGTTAGACGTAGCCTTACTGACATGCCTGATGGTTTTCTTCCAAGTCAGATTTTAAATCATAGCTAGTCTGGCAGGTGCTGCAGTGACCACCCCTTTCCCTCTCCTGTCTCTTTGTATAATTCCTCACACTGAGCCAGATGTGGCCTCTGCACATGAAGCCACACAAGACTCCACATCCCCTGACTTCTGTGTCCTCTCTTTTTTTTTTTTTTTAACTATTTCCTGTTCTTGGATATTGCTATAGACTGAATTGTGCCCCCTAAACTTTCTATGTTATAGCCCTAACCCCAAATGTGACTATATTTCACGATGGGACCTTTAGGGAGGTAATTAAGTTAAAATGAGGCCATAAGGGTGGGGTCCTGATCTGATAGAATCAATGTCCTGATAAGGAGAGACACCAAAGAGCAATCTCTCTCCACACCCTTACAGAGGAAGGGCTTTGTGAGGACAGCGAGAAGGCACCCAACTGCAAGCCAGGAAGAGACACTTCACTAGAACAAAGCCAAAGCCTGTTGACACCTTGATCTTGGACTTCCAGCCTCCAGAACTGTGAGAAAAAAATTTCTGTTGTTTAAGCCACCCAGTCTCTGATGTTTTTATGGAAGCCTCAGCTGACAAGAATATAAACATGAAAACAGAAATCTGCCGGGTATAGCACATCCATAAAAAGTGTTAATGGGCCATGAAATACTATGCAGCCATAAAAAATGATGAGTTCATGTCCTTTGTAGGGACATGGATGAAACTGGAAACCATCATTCTCAGCAAACTATCGCAAGGACAAAAAACCAAACACCACATGTTCTCACTCATAGGTGAGAACTGAACAGTGAGAACACATGGACACAGGAAGGGGAACATCACACACCAGGGACTGTTGTGGGGTGGGGAGAGGGGGGAGGGATAGCATTAGGAGATACACCTAATGCTAAATGATGAGTTAATGGGTGCAACACACCAACATGGCACATGTATACATATGTAACAAACCTGCACGTTGTGCACATGTACCCTAAAACTTAAAGTATAATAATAATAAATTTTTTTTAAAAAAGTGTTAATGGGGCTGTATATGAGTATTACAAAGGTAGTAATTGTACAACTTGTGCTCCCGGCTCTAGAGGCTGGGAAGAGGAAATGGCAGTAGCTGGGGGAAAAATATCATTGGGGGGATTGTCCAGATAGGAAGACTATAACCTTCACAGTTCCCACTGCATCACTGCAGGCAAATGACAACAATTTTAGATATCTGTTCCTAAACCTTGTTTTTAAGTTATCTTCACCATATTCTATAATTATATATTCCAGGAAGGCCATTTCTGAATAATTTTGGAATGGTTTATATCAGAAAGAGCTGCAGCCATCTAGTTCCTGGGATCACGCTCCTCACCAGAAGATAGAGAGTACAGTCATTGTTTGCCAATAAGGAATTAATCTGGAGAGGGAAGAAGCTTTAAAGAAAATATTTTGATAAGGCTTTTAAAATTTGGTAAGCCAAATTTCATGGAACTTGATATTCTTGGTAGCTATAGAAATACCAAATGTAGCTATTTTCTCATCTTCAATTGTAGGAGCATTTGAGGAAAAGGGTCCAAATCATACAAGTTTATCTGTAGCTGTAAAACAAAAATTAGTCTTTCCTTGAGATAAATTGGAAGCAGACAGAATGCTTTACTTAGGATTAGGTATTCTTCTTGCAGGATATCTAATACTGAGTAACCTGAAGGAACAGGGCATTGTATCCATCAGTTATGTTTAATAATTCTGCATAATAAACCACCCTAAAACTCAGTGACATTCAACAACAAGCATTTTTATTTCTCACTCATAAATCAGCAGGTTGGCAATAGCTTGGCTGGACTCAGCTGCAAGTTGGATTCAGGTCTGCTCCACCTCTCTCCATCCTCCTTGGACACAGTAGCTACCCAGACATATTATTCTCATGGAAAAATTGGAAGCACAAGACAAGCACAACTCCAGAAAGACAATTTAAGCCTTTTCTTTAAGTCTTGGTCAAAGCAAATCACACAACTAGGCCCAAGATCCAAGTGCAGGCAGGGAAGGACATCTCACCCACCATGAGGCCAGAGCAAGTTATAGGGCCAAGCCCAACATCAACAGGGTGGAAAGGTTTACTTCTCCAGTGTGGGAAGGTAGGGAGGAGAGTGAATATTTGCTTAACTATAATCTAACTAACCACAGGGATATTATTATCTCTATTTTACAGTTAGGAAAACAGATCACTAACCCAAACTGCAGAGCTAGGATGTGAACCCAAGCTTATATTTTTTTCCAAAGTTCATATTCTTTCCATTCTGCTACCCTCTAGTTAATGGAAGGGAAAATATAGGGAAACATTGTCATAGTGGCAATAGGCAGCAATGGATTGAAGGGACATGGTTATAAACTAGTACAGGGGTTGGGGGTTGGGGTGCCCAGTGGTGGAAACAACAGATAGAAGCTAGTCTATCAAACACATGTTGACTTCATTTGTTGAAAAAAATATATTTACTGAGCGCCTACAATGCACTAGGTACTGTGGTAAGATTTGTCATCCCAGACAGGCATCTGTCAATGCTTGATGAAAATAGGTTCAGTGAAACCAAGTTTTACAGGCTGTGCCAATGACCTTCCAGTTCCTTTGGAGGGCATGTTCCCTTCTGCACACCTTGCCATCTAATCCCACACTGCCAGACCTAACCCCCACCAAGACCTCCTCTACCCCCCAATCCCTCCTCCACCACCAGCCAGCTCAGCACCTTTAAGCTACCTGATACTATTTAGTATTATTAATTGTGCCAAATGATAAATAAAAGCTTTATCACATCTTAAATATAAATAGCTCATGCAAATCAATAAGAAATATATAAGTACCCTATAGAAAAAGATCAGTAAGATCATGACTACTCAATGAACAACAAAAAAAGAAAATCATGAAAAAATGTTTAACTATAAGAGTCCATCAGCTAAGACCAAGCACCACAAGACCATTCTGACATGTAGCCCATACTGGAATAACTTCTTAAGCCAGCTGGCATTTTTTACCCCAGAATTGACCCTCCCTACTACAGTTTTCGTACCATCTCTCCTACCACTACACTCTCACCCTTACAAATATACACATCCTCAGCTCTCCTGACCACAATCTCTGCTGGTCCAAAAATTATCTCAATAATAAATTCTTCGGTTACTTCATACAGCCCATATTGTGCTCAGCTACCTTGCAGTCTAGTCTTGCTTGAAGAAATTTAAATATTTCCTGAAGTCACTCAAAGACTTTACTCATAAGACACAGCAAAGCTTTTTAAAATCCCTTTTACCATCATTTCTCCTTATCCCATTTGTCTCTAATATTTCTTTCTTCTGTCTTCCTCTAAACTCCCCACACAATTCTCTGGAATCCAGCCTCCATGGATTCCCTTTTTCTGATCTTCCCCTGCACTCCGCCTTTTATTCTATCAATGCCCTAGGATCTATTCAATGAGCCAGATGCTGTTGGCCTCATGGTCTAGGTTGCTCGCACTGCCCTAAAATGCTCTTCACCTGGATACCCACTTGGTTCGTTCTTGTTCCTCCTTCAGGCCTTTATGCAAATACCACCTTTGCTGTGAGGCCTTTTCAGCCCATGCCAGGGAAAACAGCATGTTCCCATCCCACACTTGCTACTCCCTGTCCTCCTATAATTGTAGCATGTGTTTGTATCTGACATGCTATCCATTTTATTTCTTTGTTTACCTTTTATCTCTCCTTGGTGGAGTGCAAGATACATGAAGGTGGGGGATGTTTGTTTTGCTCACTGCTGTGGCCCCAGCAAAGTGCCTGGCACTTAGGGTGCCTTCAAAAATAGGTATTCACCCATTATGTTTGTTCTGCATAATAAAGGACCAAGAAGAAACTGGCAAAATTGATGATGATGGAGGTGATGAAGGGGAGGGAAGCTGTGGACACTCTGCATGTAATATCTCTTTTCTTTGTTTGCTTTATTGCACTGTAGCAGCCCTTGGCCTGACCCAGCCTGCAGGATACTCCTACCAACACAGGCACCTGCCCACCTGTCTCTTCTGGACCACCCTATAATCACTCTGTGTTCCCTTGTTCCCACCATATTCCTCAGTGATCTGAACCTGTTCTGTTTCATCCTCTCAGGAAGAGGTAATACCTTTGTTCATTTTTGATACGTTAAGCCTACAATTCCAGTGACCCTTTCTAGTGCAATGCGGTGTGCCTGGGCTTATTCTTAAAGGACTTCCCACAGAGACAGGGCTTTACCCATAGGAATAAGTCTCTAATGGTTAGAAATTATGGCCTCCAAGCCAAGATATACACCTGAGACACCATCAGCCATAACTCCTCTGGAGAAAAGAAGCTCATTTTTATGCCATATGAGAGGACTTTCTCTGTCATGGAAACAAGGTCATCCAAATAGACAATAAGATCACTGATCTCTGTGACGTGACCATGGAGAAACACCAAAGTGCTCTGCCCTCAATGTAATGCCATTAGAATGTTTCTGAGCACAGACATGTCCTGAAATATAGTTGAGAGATTATCAACAGATGTATATTTTACCCTTGTTCTTCCTAGCTCTCATTTACCATAGATAATTGGGAATTGACTGAATCAGATGGACAGTAAATAGAATGTCAATTTATTTCTACTAAAATCCAATCAGCTGCTTATACTTGTCTCTTTCCTCATCCATTTGTTTACATTGTTAGGTAAAAAAAATAAGGTATATATGTATAAAAACATATGACTTACATAACTAGAAGTCTAAAGTTAAATTTTAAAGCACCAAGAAAAAATTATAGGTGAATACTTACCTGACCTATGTGAAGGAAAAAATATTTAATCATAAAAAGAAAGAAATAAACAGCATTGAAAAAGATGTTTTCTTTCAAAATATAAAACTTCATAACTATTATTTATACAAAATGGTGAAAAGCTTTAATGCATTTTATATATAAAGAGTTCCTATAAATAAATAAGAAATGTATCAGTACCCTGTAGAAAAAAATAAGAAAAAATAAGTCAATAAACAAAAAAATGAATAAATGATAAAAAATGTTTAACTAGCAATAATCAAGGATGTGCACACATAAGCAAGATGGGTCCCCAATAAAATACTAGCAAACCAAATTCAATGGCACACAGAAAAGATCATACAACATAATCAAGTGAGATTTATCCCTGGGGTGCAAGGATAGCTCTGCATACACAAATCAATCAATGTGATATACAACATTAACATAATGAATGATTTTTAAAAATCACATAATCATCTGAATAAATGCAGGAAAAGCATTTGAAAAAATTCAACACCTTTTTATGATAAAAAGCACTCAACAAACTAGGTATTGAAGGAATGTATCTCACATAATAAAAGCTATATATAAAAAGCCCATAAACTAAAAGCTTTTCCTCTAAGATCAGGAATAAGGCTAGGCTATCATCTCTTATTTCTGCTCAACATAGTATTAAAAGTCCTAGCCAGAGTAATTAGGCAAGAAAAAGAAATTAAAAGCCTCCAAATTGGAAGGAAAGATGTAAAATTGTTTCTGTCTGTAGATGACATGATCCTATACATAGAAAATCCTAAAGGCTCCACAGAAAAACTCTTGGAACTAATAAATGAATTCAGTAATACTGTAGGATACAAAGTTGAGATTTTAAAAAAATCGATTGCATTTTTATATACTAACAAATGACCCAAAAGAAAATTAAGAAAACAATCTCATTTATAATAGCATTTAAAAGAATGAAATAAACTTAGAAATAAACATAGAAATAAACTTAACCAAGGATGTGAAAGACTTGTACACTGAAAACTACAATAGATTGATGAAAGAAATTTAAAAAGAGACAAAGAAATGGAAAAAAAATCTCATGTTCATAGATTGGAAGAATTAATATTGTAAAAACGTCCAAAGCAATCTACAGATTCAATTATATTCCCAAGAGAATCCCAATGGCATTTCTTACAGAAACAGAAAAAAAAATCCTAAAATTCATATGAAAAAACAAAAGGCCCAGAATAACTATCATAATCAAAGCTGGAGGCATCATATTTCCTGACTTAAAGACATATTACAAAGCTACAGTAATTCAAACAGCATGGTACTGGCATAAATACAGACATACAAACCAATGAAACAGAATGGAGAGTCCAGAAATAAATCCATGCATATACTGTCAACTGATGTTCAATAAAAAATACATGACGGAGTAAAATGATCTCTTTAACAAATGGTGGTGGAATAACTGTATCCCAGAGGCAAAAAGATGAAATTGGATCCCTCCCTAACTTGTACTATACACAAAAATCAACTCAAAATAGGTTAAAGACTTAAATGTAAACCTGAAACTGTAAAACTTTTACAAGAAAAAATACAGGAAAAGCTTCATTAAATTGGTCTTGGCAATGATTTTTTGAAAATGATATCAAAAACACAGACAACAAAAGCAAAAACAGACAAATGGGCACAACAGCAAACTAAAACTCTTCTTCCCAGTAAGAATAAATTAATAAATAAATAAACCAAGTGAAAAGGCAACCCATGGAATGGGAGAAAATACGTATACCTA
This sequence comes from Nomascus leucogenys, assembly GCF_006542625.1. Lineage (NCBI taxonomy): Eukaryota > Metazoa > Chordata > Mammalia > Primates > Hylobatidae > Nomascus > Nomascus leucogenys. Next base: position 48,455,003 of record NC_044386.1, read on the forward strand.
ATAAGGGGTAATTCTCAAAATACATAAAGAACTCCTCCTACAACTCAATAGCAAAATAATAATAATAACCTAACTAAAAAATAGGAAATTGACTTGAATAAATATTTGTCCAAAGAAGACGTACAAATGTCCAATAGATACGTGGAAAAGTGTCAACACCATTAATCATCAGGGAAATGGAAATCAAAACCACAATGAGATATCACTACACACATGTTAAGGTGGCTATTATCAAAAAAACAAAAGATAACAAGTGTTGGCAAGAATGTGGAAAAATTGGAATCCTTGTACATTGTCGGAGGGAATGGAAAATGGTGCAACCACTATAGAACTACCAGATGATCCAGAAATCCCACTTCTGGGTATGTATCCAAACGAAATGAAATCAGTATATCAAAGAGATATCTGCAATCCCATGTTCACTGCAACATTATTCAGAATACCCAAGGTGTGAAAACAACCCTAATGTTCACCAACAGACAAATGGATAAAGAAAATGTAGTATACACATATAACGAAATATTATTCAGCCTTAAAAAGGGAGGAAATCCTACCACTTGCAACCACATGGATAGACCTGGAAAACATTATGCAAAGTGAGATAAGTCTATTACAGAAGGACAAATACTGCATGATTCCACTTATATGAGGTATCTAAAATAATCAAACTTATAGAAGCTGAAAATAGAGTGATGGTTTTAAGGGAATAGGGCAAAGGCGAAATGAGAAGTCATTCAATGGGTACAAAGTTACAGTTATACAAAATAAATAAATTCTAGATATCTACTGTATGACATAGTGCCTGCAGTTAACAATATAATGTTGTGCACTTAAAAATTTGCTAAGAGGTAGATCTCATGTTAAATTCTTGCTCATATCACAAAAAAGTATTGGGACACAATGTAACTTTTGGAGATGACAGATATGTTTACTACCTTGATTATGGTGATGATAGCCCAGGTATATGCACATGTTCAAATTCATAAAATTGTATACATTAAATATATATCCAGTTTTGTATATCAATTAATACCTCAATAAAGCTACAAAAAAGATGATGTTTTCTGCCTATTCAGCCTGTAAGGTTTTTTAATAATTATACTCAATATCAATGATGATACAGTAAAATAAATATTTTTATACAATGTTACTGAAAAACTAACATTGCCTTTCTGGAGGGTGATTTAGCAATCTGTAAGTATTCATATTTTTATATAATAATATCCTTATTAATTTATTCTAAGGAAATAATTGGGGATTTGCAAAAATATTTATTTATATCAATGTTTGTTTACTATAGTGTTCTTTATGTTTGAAACACCCTAAATGGAAACACCTATAGTGTTATTTATATTGGAAACAGCTAAAATTAACAATAAAGGAAGGCTAAGCAAATGGTGACAGTCATACTATGCAATCACTGAATATATTTAATTATGGCAGACTGTACTTTGCAAAAATGACTGCAGCAACATTTCTGGCCCATGTGCCCTTCCAAAGCCTTGCCATTTCCCATTTGTAGCAGGCTAACTAATAGCTCACATTTAGAGAGACATTTGAAGATGCAAGGCTGCTGGCCTTAAAGATGGAGGATGAGGCCACAAGCCAATAACTGAAGGCAGCCTCTAGAAGCTGGAGAAGCAAGGAAATGGATTCCTCTCTCAAGCCTCCAGGGGAGGCAGCCCTGCCAACACTTTGATTTGGCCCAGTAAAACCCATTTCAGATTTCTAACCTTCAAAACTGAAAGATAATAAATCCCTGTTGCTTTAAATTTGTAGTAATATGTTAGATCAGTGATAGGAAACTAACACAGTACTTCAGAGGTCCATGTCTCAAAGGGAGACATATGTCTCTCCTTGAAACTGGGTGGGCTTTTGAGACTGCCTTGGTGAACAGCATGTGGTAAGGAAATGCTATGTGACTTCCAAGACTAGGTCACCACATAAAAGGTGAGTTGGCATCAGCCTGGCCTTTCTTTACAGACATGCACTTTTGGACCTCGGCTGTCATGTAAGGAACATGGCCATCCTGAAGCCACCATGCAGGAGAGAGCACATTACAGAAAGAAATGTCCAAAAGCTTAGCTGTTCCAACTTTCTGCTGTTTAAGCTTTTCCAGCCTAGACAGCAGACCTGTGAGTAAGCAACCTTCAGATAACCAGCCCAAGCTACCACCTGACTGCAACTGCATGAAAAGCTCTGAGCAAGAACTACTTAGCTGAGCCTAGTTAACTTCCAGAACCATGACAGACAATGAAACGATCATTCTGTTGTTCTATGCCTTAGGTTTTGGGGTGGTTTATTGAGCATCAATAGGTAACCAATACATTAATGATAAAGAGAAATGCTCAGAATATAATACCAAGTTCAAAAGTACAGAAAAACAAATACTGCATGTTCTCACTTATAAGTGGGAGCTAAATGAGTACACATTAACACATAGAGGGGAACAACAGACACTGGGGCCTGTCAGACGGTGGAGGATGGGAGAAGAGAGGGGATCAGGAAAAATAACTAATGGGTCGCTAGGCTGCTGCTTTGTGAGCACCAGACCCGGGTTTAGTTTTCATGGACAAACAACCAGCACTGGGTGGGTTGTGCCTCACCTTGAAATGGTGGGGTGCAGAGTGCGGGTTCTAGACAGCAGACCTGTGAGTAAGCAACCTTCAGATAACCAGCCCAAGCTACCACCTGACTGCAACTGCATGAAAGGCTCCGAGCAAGAACTACTTAGCTGAGCCTAGTTAACTTCCAGAACCATGACAGACAATGAAAACATGATTCTGTTGTTCTATGCCATTAGGTTTTGGGGTGGAAAGTGACAATACCTGAGTGGTGAAATAATCTGTACAACAAATCCCCAAGACACAAGTTTACCTATGTGACAACCCTGTACATGTATCCCTGAACTTAAAATAAAAGTTTAAAAAAATAACAACAAAATTTGTAAGTAGGCTTACAAGCTAAAGTAAGTGTGTGTGTGTGTGTGTGTGTGTGTGTGTGTGTGTGTGTGTACGTGTGTGTGCATACAGAAAAAAACTTGGAGTCACCAATATGCATTTAGTGGTTATCTCTGTGTCCTGGGTGAAGACATTAATATCTTCAATAGTTTTCTGTATGTCCAAACAAATACTTGTCTATACAATAAACAAGCATTACTTTTGTAACCAGGGAAAAATATTTATAAGCTCTTTAAATATCATTACTTCTAAATCTATCACAAGTGTAGAAAACATGTGAGCACATCCTGTGTGTGAACACATATATGTGCATCTCCAAGATAAAATCAAGAGGGGAAGGGGCTACTTGATTAATCTGAGCAAGAACATGAACCTTTAAACCCTGCTTTTATTCTTCCTTTTCCTACAGAGGAGATGGCAGCAAATACCTTCTAATATGAAGTCCAATTCCTAATCCTTTTAGCCACTCCCAATTCAACTATAATTGACTGATGCAACTAGGCTTGGATTCTGTTCTGTGACACAGATAAGAGATTATCTATAGCTTCTCCTGGACAGAGGCATGTCAGTCACTCCTTTCAGAATTACACTCTTTCTCTGTGCATAGTGCCTAAAAAGCACCCCATTTTTGCTGTCTCCCATCAGTATCTCAGAAAGATAAGTCCCTGGAGAAGGGTCGGAGGTGAGATGAGAGAATGGAAAGGAGGTGGAGATCCTTGGTCCTAGGATGCTACAGTGTCCCATTTAATTCTCATGGAAACCATTTAGGCTCAGAAAGATTAAGCAATTTACTCACGTCAAAGAGCTAGTAAGTGGCATAGCTAAACTTCTAATACAAAGTTTCTTATCATGGTAAAACTACACCTCTCTTCCTTCACCTGAATTTCCTAGTACCTACTTCAGAGTTGTAGTGTGTGTTAAATTACTGAGTATACATATCAAATCTTATCATTTCATATTATGCAGAACAATGCCTCCCACGTGAGGTCCCTATATTAGTGTTAGCTGTCATTTGAGTTGTTATGAATCAAGGTCATACGGGGAGCACAGGTAGGCACTGGAGACTGTCAACTGTCCTCTCTGCAGAGATCCCGCACTCTGCACCCCACCATTTCAAGGTGGGGCACAACCTACCCAGTGCTGGTTATCCATGAAAACTAAAGCCAGATCTGGCACTCACAAAGCAACAGCCTAGCGACCCACCCCAGACACACATTCTCCTTGCTCTTTTTCAAAGAGCACAATAGCTCTCACACAGTCCAAGGACTATCATTAAAAGTCAGCCTCTCTGGAACGTGCCGATTCTAGTGGCGCTGACAAGTAACTGCGGGAGGAGGGGCTCCCCCACTCCAACTCCCCCCTCCCAACACAAACTGGCTGTTTCTATAAAATAAATGAGGAAGGAAATGGTGTTGCGTTGGGATCTCCCTTCTAAATGCACTGAAAACTGAGGCTCCTGTCTTTTGGCATTTCCTAAAATGCCTCTGGAGCTTTCCTTGCCAAGCCTCGATATTGAGGGTACTTTTAGCTGTTTAAGCCTTCGTCTTCTAACAGGGGTCAAAGGGCTGGAAAGATCTTCTCAAAAGGATAGAGGAGGAATCATTAAAAGGGAGGAAAAGGAAAGTGACAGAAGGTCAGCCTCTTTTTTCCTAATGGGTGCGTCCCTGAGGGGTCAGGCCCAGTGGCCGCGTGCTGCACAGGCACCTGGCTTCCGAAAACCTGCAGCAATTTGATTAACACTGCCCTGAGAGGGGGACCAGAGGAAGCTCAAAGGAGTAGCCCAGGGAGGGTGTGGGGAAGAGAGTAAACACAATAGAAATCTGATTGTGATAAGTAAATTTCATTGATCGTATTAACATAAAACGATAGTGTTTCAGTAAACCAGAGAGAGCAAGCACTTGAAATCGTTATGTTTTGAGTCTGTCATAAAGCTTATTTCCTTCACATATAAATTTGACCCAAAAATGTGACATTGCATAGCAAGAAGCTTTGTATAAGGACTGGTTTGGGATTAAAATTCATCTTTGCATGCAATGCAAGCACACAAGTAGTGAAGGTTTTCACTGATTTTTAGTCAACAAGCAATAAACTGCATTTGCACCCACACACCTACTCCTAACACCCCATCTGGTAACATTTCCACGTTTCAAGGAAAGAAATCAATAGCAATAATCCGTGAGGGACTCATAAGGTGTATATTTTTTTTTTATCACACTGCCATTTGAAAAAAATTTTCACCTATCTACTTAAAGCAAAATATTGTTATTTTTGTATGTTCACATGGAAATCTCAACATTATTACTGGGGAGAAAGAATTAGAGGAGAAAGGGAGATGAGCCAATTAAAACAAATGTGAGAAAATATGTTCAAAACACATGTTTTTAACAATACAGGTTCTATTTGAACAACTCAAGCAACAATCAATGCACAAGCTGAAAAATCCCCAGTCAACCCACATATTCAAAATTATATTTTGACTCTGTTTCTATGGAAAGAACAGCTAAAATGCATATCGATGTCACTTCTCAGAGGGAAAAGCCATCCTGCTTTCAACTTGCAGTGCAGGGAGAAGACACCATCCCCGAACCCTGAAATTTAGAACTATGTCATTGCTGATTTTCTGTGCAAGAAGGAAATATGATTTTTTGTTACTGCTCTTATTTATTGCAGACCTTGTCTGGAATCTGGTATTGAAGCCGTGCTTGATGAGTTGCCGCCTTGAACTTTCCCACTGATCAATGCCGGCACTGCTGCTGCATGAAAGAATAGCTTTCCCGAGGAGCCACTATCACACGGAAACCAGCTACCCAGCACGCTTTTTAAAAAATGGGCCAGAGCCTTGTGTGCTTAAGCTTCGAAACATGTTCCCATCCCCACCCCCACCCCCAAAAACTGGCAAATGGTGACTGACCATCTGAAAATTGGAATGTTACAAGAGCAAGAGGTAAGGTCAAAAGCAGAAATCCTCCTTTCTGTAAAATGATCAGACACCATGGGATGAAAACATGCGGGGAAAAGGAAAGCTAATATGAAGTCAGAGGACAGGAATCATATTTCTTCTCAGCAGGGTGACAAATAAAAAGTTGCCTTTCCTTTTCCGTGCAAATAAACTTTACTTTAGGAATTGTGGCAGCGGGTTGGTCTCCCATAAAATAGGTTTTATCTGCTGTGGTGACGACCTAAGGCATGGAGGGGTTAGAGGCAAGGTAATTGCCATAGTTTCCATTATTTTTGTCAATATTTTTGTTATTTTGTGGAGAGATTGCGGGGAAGTCTAGACAAATGCTATTAGGAATGGGGCTAAGAGAAAGGGTTTAATCCAATTCTTGGGCAGTTCATGTGGAAAGTATGTGTCACTGGAGTAAGACGGGACAAAATCCTCAAATATACCCAGATCAGTCTCTGTAAAAACCCCAGGCTGTCCACACCCTCTATGCTTTAGAGGCTTCCCTGAATGGGATGCCCGTGATGAAAACATCCACCAGGAAGAAAGTGGCATTTGAAAAAGATGTACAATAAGCCGTCCATGGCTGTTGAAAGCCAGTGCTTTTTGGAGGGCCATAACCAACCACCAAAACCTATGAGCAATCGGACCCACAAACCATGAAACTCCATCTATCTTAAGAAATGAAACAAGAACAGGATCTGAGCTTCAGTAAGGTTAACCTAATTACCTTCACCCACTGTCCATCTTCCTGGGCTTTTCCCAGGCAATAAGTACTTTAACTAATTACTAATCCTGGCTGGGCATGGTGGCTCACATCTGTAGTTCCAGCACTTCGGGAGGCCAAGGCAGGAGGGTGGCTTGAGCCCAGGAGTTCAAGACCAGCCTGGGCAACATAGGGAGACCCCCATCTCTACAAAAATAAAAATACAAATTGGCCAGGTATGGCGGCATCCACCTGCAGTCCTAGCTACTGGGAAGGCTGAGGCAAGAGGATCTTTTGAGCCTGGGAGGTCTAGGCTGCAGTGAGCTATGATTGTACTACTGCACTCCAGCCTAAGTGATTGAACAAGACCTTATTTCTAAAAAATAATTAAATAATAAAGACAAAAATAAAAAATATTACTAATCCCATTGTGAGCCACTTCCATGACTTATATATTTTGTCTCCCTACCCTAGACACTCCTGACACTTGCTGTGTCCTATGGTCATGATTTGTGGGTATGCTGCTCCTTCCTTTCTAGACTTCCAGCTGCTCCATCTGTATCTTTTCCCTCTTTGTATCTGCTGTGGCTCCCAGCTCTGAGCTTCATACAGAGTAAACACTCAAATGTTTGTTGAATGGCTGATTGAATGAATGAATATAAAGGGCCTCATCCCTAAGTATTACTATCAAAAAGTCACAGCACTATAAAGACACATGCACATGTATGTTTATTATGGCACTATTTACAATAGCAAAGACTTGGAACCAACCAAAATGCCCATCAGTGATAGATTGGATAAAGAAAATGTGGTACATATACACCATGGAATACTATGCAGCCATGAAAAGGAATGAGATCATGTCCTTTGCAGGAACATGAATGAAGCTGGAAGCCATCATTCTCAGCAAAGTAACACAGGGACAGAAAACCAAATACCGCATGTTCTCACTCGTAAGTGGGAGTTGAACATTGAGAACACATGGACACAGAGAGGGGAACAACACACGCCAGAGCCTGTTGGAGGTGGGGACTGAGGGGAAGGAACTTAGAGGACAGGTCAATACATGAAGCAAATCACCATGCACACGTATACCTATGTAACAAACCTGCACATTCTGAACGCGTATCCTGTTGTTTTTTTTTTAGAAGAAGAAATAAAATAAGATAAAAATAGTCATAGCAGAAAATTTCCTCCAGCTTCCATTCCTATTCCAGACTTCCTGGCCCATCTCTAGGCCTCTAGACACACTCAGGCAGACAGCACCCAACAAGAGGCATTTTGGGTTTCTGTCCCTATTCGCTAAAACCAGCCAGAAGCTTCTTGCTCCTCCACTCTGCCTGGCTCTTCCTCAAGCTCTGCTTTTCTGAACTTGGAATAATATTGCCACAGCTGCCACAGCTACTAGACCCAAGAGAGAATGGATGGTTAAGTTGTGTGGCTCTGTGCTTACCCTGAGCACAATTTTGTACTTACCTTCCAGCTCCCTCCACATCTAGCTGCCACCCCCCCACCTCCCCTGGAATTACATTCCCCCTAGATGCAGTTCAGGCAGCAGCCCCCTGACTGATGCTTCCCAGGTCAGATCTGGTCCTGTGCAGCATACAGTGCCTACCACAACCAGAGCCTTCATTTATACCCAGAGGCTCAATCCTAGTCAGCAATCCTAGTCCCTAGCCACACCACCCACCATGGACCAGTGAAGCTCACAGCCACTGTCAGAGAGAACTGCTATATATACCCCAATTCTTACTCCAAGGCTGGGAAGGCAGGTGCTCTGGGAGCAAAGGTAGGGAGTCATAAGTTACAAGATCATGTCCTATTTTTCTTGCAAAGTCACCATAATCAGCATTTGCTGAAGTGGTTAAGACTTGGCACCTGCCCATGTGGCACCCAGAACTGAAGAGAATGCATCCATGATGCAATCCCTGACTTCAACGCATAACACCTGTGCATAGTTTGTTCTTGTGTTTGCAAAGTTCCATCAGGTACATTTCCACATTTAATCCAAAGCCCAAAGAGACAGGTAGGACAACTCTAGTTGTAGTCCCATGTTACCCTTGAGAATATGAGGTACTTCCCAGAGAGCACCATATATTACACATACATATTTTTATATGCACATGCTTAGACTGAGACCAACATATATGTGCCAAAAGTAGAATATCTCAATAAATACTGTTGAATGAACAAACTTGTTGGATGTGTTCTCAGGTTCAGACTGAGGCAGTCAGCCCATTTCATGCTAAGCCATTGAAACCTCACAGCAAGTAATCAAGGATTGCTGTTCCCTCCATGCCAGGGATTGCCAGCAGCAGGGGCAATTTTGCCCCTCACCCAGACCCCCAGGGATATTTGACAATGTCTGAAGAGGCATTTTTGGTTGTCACAACCAAGAGAAATGCTACTGGCATCTAGTGGGTAGAGGCCAGATATGCTGCTAAACATCCCACAATGCACAGGACAGTCCTTCACACCCACCACAAAGAATCATCCTGCCCAAAATGGCAGTCATGTTGAGGTAGAGAAGCCCTGCTCTATACTCTGCATTTAAGCAGCCACCTCTAATGGACCTCAGTTTATTAGAGGTCCCCAACAATGCACAAAAGAAGGCTCCAGGCCATCCTTAGAAAGTATCCTGAAATCCGTGAATGGTATCTCTTTACCCCCAGGTTATGTTGCCTTTATCCTCTCTCCCATCTCCAGAGACACAAAAGGTGGCACACATTAGTCCCTTTCCTTTCCAAAACAAAAGTAGCCAAACGACTATGCAGAGGGTCTTCAATGCCTGATCCTTGGAATAGAGGAGAGCCTGAAAAAAGGCTGCTAGGAAAGAAGAGTGGCAGCCCAGGGTCTTCCTGGAAAGGGAAATGCACTCCCTCCCTCCCACAAACTTCCCCTGGCCCTGCAAAAAAAAGCATTCTGGTTCCAGACAGATCTACTTTCTAAGCTTTGGAAGACAAAGTCAATTCATAAAGAACAGAAGATACTGTGATTGAGGCCCTTCCCTATCAATGAATAAATGTGAATCCATTCATGAAGACACAGAGTGATTCTCACTTCATCCTTCCACCCTCATGACCATAGCACACTGTTCTGGAAAGCAATTGCTCACATCCTCACACCTTCTCCTGACCACCCTCTATAAGCCCCAGCTTCCATGAGCAAGGTGCCTATGGACCCAACCCAGGGAGAGTTCAAGCAAATAGACAAATGATATCCTGAACGAGAGGGACAGTAACACGAAAAAACAGGCCAAAATTTTTTTTAATTGACAGATAATAATTGTACATATTCATGAGGCCCATAGCGATGTTTTGATACAGATAATGTATGGTGATCAGTTCAAGGTAATTAGCAGATCCATCATCTCAAACATCAGTCATTTCTTTGTGTTGGGAATATTCAATATCCTCCTTCTAGCTATTTGAAGATATGCAATATATCACTGTTAACTATAGTTATCCTTCTGTGGTATGGAACACGAGAACTTTTCCTATCTAGCTGCAATTTTGTATCCTTTAACAAATCCCAAACCTCCCTTCTCCCTATCCTTCCCAGCCTCCAGTAGCCTCTGTTCTACTTTTTACTTCTACGAGATCAACATTTTTAGTTTTCACATATGAGTGAAAATATGTGGTGCTTAAGTGTCTGTTCCTGGCTTATTTCACTTAGCATAATGTCCTCTAGTTCCATCCATGTTGCCACAGATGGCAAGATTTCATACTTTTTATGGCTGAATAGTATTCCATGGTGTATATATGCCACATTTTCATTTATTCATTCATCTGTTGCTGGACACCTAGGTTGGTTCCATATATTGGCTATTGTAAATAGTACTGCAACAAACATGGGGGTCCAGATATCTCTCTAATATACTGATTTCCTTTCCTTTGGATAAGTTCCCAGTGGTGGTATTGCTGCATCATATGATACTTGTATTCATAGTTTTCTGAAAGACCTCCATAGTAGCTGTACTAGTTTACATTCCCACCAATGGTGTCTGAGTCCCTTTTCTCTGCATTTGTTGGTTTTTGTCTTTTTGATAATAGAAGAGGAAGGATATTTAGCTTTCTTTCACCTCCCACTTCAGGTGTACAGTGCACTCTTACCCCTCCACATCAATTCAGACCCATCCAATACCAATCATTCACTGTTTAGTATAATAAATGTCCAAGTCCACTTGAAACTACTGGGAGCTAATTCCAGAAGCTATCTTCTTCAGCCTTACCGAGTGCTATTTTACCAGTGGCTAACATTTATTGGACACGTCTCGTATACTAGATTATTGGCACTTCACAACTTTAACTTCAGTTAAATCTCTCAGTTACCTTAACAGGTAAAATTATTATGCTGATTAGCCACATTTTACAGATAATGAAACTGAAGCACAAAACGTTTAAGTAACTTTCCCAGCTAGTAAGTAACTAAGACAAGATTTCCATCCAAGCAATCTGGATCCAAAGTGTGAGCTTTTAACTGCTCTGCTATTTGGCTTTAAGCTGTATCTTAACCAGAAGTACTGAAGCAAGAGAACTTTAACTAGGGATCAGTGTAGCATATTATGTGTGGGCTGTAAGCCTACTTTTTCTGATCTATAAAATGGGAATAATTAAAGGATCCACCTCATAGTCATCATGCACAATAAATTAAATAATACATGAAACACTTATTCCAGGTCCTGGCACAAAAGCTCACTAGAAATGTCAGCCATTATTATAATTCTTATTATTATCATCATCACAAAGTTGATGAGTGGTGGAGTCAGAAAGCAAACTCATAATGGGTGCAGGAAATCAACATGGCACATGGATACATATGTAACAAACCTGCACATTGTGCACATGTACCCTAAAACCCTAAAGTATAATAAAAAAAAAAAAAAAGAAAGCAAACTCAGTTTTCTCCAGCTTCAAAGTCTAGACTCAAAAACTATCAATGGAGAAAAAAGAAATCTTTCAAAAATTAGCTTAACTATTTAGAAAACTGAGCTTCTTCTGAATTAAAGATAACTGCCCAACACACAAATCATTTGATACCTCACAATAATTTGATGGCCTTACTTTTTCTAATACTAAACTGGGCTTCATGAGCTCCTAGCTTATAACTCAGGTAAAAAGATTGTCCGCACTTTAAGACCTCAAAGAAAGAATGATAATGACTACATAAATCTGTGCTAAATTTAAAGCTAACATTGGAGGCTTATGGTCTGAACATTATGTGACTTTGGTCCTAAGCCAAAGAATCATTAAGCCATAGCGCTTAACCAAAGGCACTTCCAGAGGTCACACAGCCATCCCTCTGTATCCAGAGGAACAGAAGCTCGCTTTACTTCACTCAGCAACTTGGCACCTACTGATAATAGAAAGCATTACGCTGCAGCTTCATGCCTTTTTCAGAACATGTGGAAAAGACATATAGAAATTATAATCCTTAAGAAACTAATTGCCATTTATATAAATGAAGCTATTTCAAATTCAATTCTTATGTCTTAATATAATTCCTTATTTTTTCTTTTTTGTTTTTAGAGATAAGGTCTCACTCTGTCATCCACTCTGGAGTGTAGTGGTGTGATCATAGCTCTCTGCAGCCTCAAATGCCTGGGCTCAAGTGATCTTTCTGCCTTAGCCTTCCAAGTAGCTAAGACTACAGGCATGTGCCATCACACTCAGCTAACTTTTTTCTTCTTTCTTTCTTTTTTTTTTTTTTTTTTTTTTTTTTGTAGAGATGGAGTCAAACTCTCAAGCATTTGAGTTCGGCCTAACCCAGACTGGTCTCAAACACCTGGCCTCAAGCAATCCTCCTGCTTTGGCCTCCCAAAGTGCTAGGATTACAGGTGTGAGTTAGTGTACTCTAATTCTTGTATTTTTCTGGTCATTCTTCTACTACAGTTTTCCAATTCTTCAAGCAATCAAACTTGTTACAGGTTTAGTACAGTGTCACTGCAGTGAGAAATCTCAGCGTGCCTAACACGGTATTTGACACACAATAAATGATCACTAAAGAAATGGTGATGGCCATGACACCTGGCAGCTCATTTAAAGTCAGACTTTGAAGATAATTCCCTGTCCTCCTCATTTGAGCTAATAAGGAACACCCATATCAAGTTGATAACGGGTTCTTGAAACACTTCTACATGACAATTAAAATCTTATTAGCAGTTATCACGATCTGAACTTTGTTTTACACTTATATATAGCAGCCCACCCCAAAGAAGCCTATCTGCCATTTGAATCTTCACTGCACACCATTTGCAGAGCTACCATGTTGTATTAATTACATGATCTATGTAGTTAGATCATGGAGTTGTTCAACCTTCTTCGCCATGTTCAGTTTACAACCTGCACAGCTGTACACATGGCTCTGATCTTACAGTCCAGGAAACATTTTAGCAAAAGCAGTCAAGTATTTTCTGAGAAGAGCCCAGTTGTATTTTTCTGAACCACTTGGGCAAAAAGGAGAGAAGTTATTTTTGGTAAAATTCCTAATAGACATGGAAAAGTGAAAGCGAATCCCAGCAAATCTCAAAGAAGACGATGCAGTGGAAACCATGAGTTAAGAGCCCTACTAGTTTCAGCATGTAATTCACCTGTAATTCTAATATTCTGCGTGGGAGCTCTCTCCTGGGACCATGTCCTGGCAGCAGCACTTCTGGTCCTGAGAAACACAAAGTGATGTTCTTTAAAGCTCAAAAAGCATATACATGTTTTTGTTGGAAAGTGGTCCAAGCAAACAGCTTTCACTTCTTCCTCTTACCTTCACCCTGTAATTTGGCAAATGCAAATTCTATGTCTTTCCTTGTGTACACTTCTACCATCAACACTAATTAACTTATAAGTTTCCATTTTTCAAATTCTTTAATTTAATTGTGTAATTGCAAATGTCTTAAACCAGCAACACTTCTGTTAAACCTCTTTATGTCTAGAGAATAATGATTTCCAGTTGAATTAGGTGTGTCTCTTCTGAATGCCTAATTTAGGTGTAATGTTCTAACTAGAAAATTAAAACAACAGGAAGGCTTTGATTTTTAGAAATTTTATATTTTAATATGTATAACTACTTATTGCTACCTAAGTTGGGATTTGTTCCTAAAAGCCATTTTCTATCCAAATAGCTCACTGAATTTAATAAATATATTAGGTTGTAAAGTTTAAACTTCCCTGAGAGGTTTATTTAATCCAGTAACTTGTCTTCACTCAAGTAAATCACCTAAACAGATGAGATCTTCTGCTCTTTGGCTCTCTCACTTTAAAAAAGTGTAGGCATTGCGTCTAGGGCACTTCTAGGAATCTGACTGGATGGGGGACCAAAGAAAGACAAGATATGGAGGACAGCTGAAGACCAAGATGATTGGGCTTTTGTTTTAGAGGTGGGAGAAACATGAGCATGCTGGCACTTGAGAGAAAAAAGCCAACAAAGCTAGAGAGATTGCAGGCACAAGAAAGAGAATAACCACTACAGTGAATCCCTAAGGAGGTGGCGGGGGACAGAAACCTGGAAACAGTAGAAGGATTAGTTTTATACAGGAGAAGAAATGCTTTACCTGGTGGCATTTTGTTGGTGTGTAGTGAGAAGCTGAAGGAGTTCTGAAAAGTTGCTCTCTGTTTCCTCTGACTACAATATTATCGTAGGTCAAATCATCATAAAGTAGAGGAAATTCTTGGGTTTAAATTACCTCTAGAAACCATTTTAATCTTTGTACTATATCTCACTTAACCCTAACCAGCAGGGCACATTCTCTTCTTCCACAATTATGCATTAATATTCATTTGCAAATATTTTTCCTAACTGCTCATAACATATCAAAAAATTTTATGTTCTCTGGGATTTTATTAAAGAGAAACTTGCAAGCCATTAGTATTTTTAATTGTTGCACTTTCAATATAGATGTGAACATTTTTTGCTTTAGTGGAAAGGTTGAGCTGATACAATTCAAAGCAGTAACCACATCTCTGTGGTTTCTAAAACAATTGAACTAGAACAAAACCAGAACTTCAGAACAGCTTCTATCACTGTCCTGAAACAGCTCCCTTGAAAGTGCATTCATTTCCTTCTTGTCAAATCCAAAACTTTTTCACTTGACCCTTGCCAGATGTCATTTTTAATTCAATTTCACAAGCATTGCTTAAGCATAGATGGTGTGCCAAAAAAAAATGTGATTCAATGGTGAAAAGTGGTGATTAAGACACAGCCCAAAGTCAAAAGTGACTTACAAAATAACAGTTCAATACACACACACACATAAACATACCACTAACTATAATATAATGTAATAAGTGCCATACAGAGTTTGAACAAAGGGCTGCGGAACCAAGGGGAAAAAACAACGTATTCTGCCCAGCGAAAGACCTGAAAAGCCACAACAGAAAGAAGAATTGTCTTGGGCTTGAAGTATGAGTAGGTGTCTGAGATATCAGCTGTTGTGCAGTCATCATAGCTTTGCCTCCTTCGCCAGCAATTCCTCTTCCCCTTCCTAAGAGTAGCACTCCCCACTCAGCCAACCCCAAGTTCTCATTTTTTCCTTCTCCTTTATATATGCTTGCTCCCGCCGTCAGCTCATGTCCTCTCATTGCTTTTAATTATCAATTGTCTGATGATGATGTCAGCCAAGCATTCCTCCTGTGGTCTTTCCCCCTACACAGAACATTTCTACCTGTAAGATGCACCATCACCCAGAACTCAATAGTCTCAGAACTGACCTCACTTTCTTGGCTATGGCAGGGCTTCTGAGCTCTCTTCCTGGGTGAACATGCCTTCCAAGATCACTGAAGCCCACGAGGATCTCTCCCTTTCCCAAATCTATCACCTTGTAGTACCCGTGCAGTTTAAACTTTTATTGCATACTGCCTCCAACTGTTCCACCAGCTCATGTAATTCCTCTCCAACTAGACAACAAATTCCTTTGATCAAGAAACTTCTCACCCCTTTCTCCCATATGTTCCCCATTGCCTTAGAGACTAATCAAGAAAAGCTAATGTATGCCATGAGAGCTCCTTCTCAGCCACTCTGCACTCATGGCAGACCTCAACAATTAGATACAAAAGTCAAATTTGTCTCACAATCTTTTCAACACAGCATTTCAGGCAACTACTTCCAATCCAATGGATATGGTTTTCAGGTTAAAACCTACTACCTGATACCTTAATAGACACAAACTTGCTCTTTAATCCATATTTGTTGATTGGTTGAATTTTGACCTTAACAAGATGGTCATAAAATTCTTAAAAACATTTGGTGCAGGCCGGGCGTGGTGGCTCATGCCTGTAATCCCAACACTTTGGGAGGCCGAGGCAGGTGGATTGCCTGAGCTCAGGAGTTCGAGACCAGCCTGGGCAACACGGTGAAACCCCATCTCTACTAAAAATACAAAAATTAGCCAGGCGTGTTGGTGCATGTCTGTAGTCCCAGCTACTCAGGAGACTGAGGCAGGAGAATTGCTTGAACCCGGGAGGTGGAGGCTGCAGTGAGCCAAGATTGCACCACTACAGTCCAGCCTGGCAACAGAGCGAGACTCTGTCTCAAAAAAAAAAAAAAAAAAAAGGCTCTATATTTGGTACTATGTAGAAGGGAGTGTGAAGTTTCATCAATAATATGTACTGAATTCCAATTTACACTTAAGATGTAGAAAGCTGGGGGAAACATTTCCCCATCCCCTTACAATGAGGGTAATTCCAGATATTGTTCAATAATTTGAGTCATAATTGTTTATATTATTAAAATCAAATTATTTCAAACTGTATTGTTTAGAATAACTTGAGTTATAATTTTTATTAAACCCATGAGAGAGCTGAGGTTGCAGGGCAAATTGGTAGCCTGAAGTCTAAGGTAAGACAAGTGCCTCCAAGAAGAAACAGGACATGACCACTGGTTTACCTGGAACAGACATTGAGCATTATATAAGCTGGTAAGAATTCACCTAAAATTTTTAACAAATTGCTAAGGGCTGAGAGTAAACAATCACAGAATTCATGGAAGCTACAGACAGAGAAGAAGCCAATACCAATCACAAGTTCTTCACAGACCTCACAGGGTGCTCACAAAAATGAATGGAAGTGGAGTGGGAAACCAGAGAAACCGCTCTCAGTGGTGGAGACCTGGAAAAGGGGAGCAGTTGCCACTGCAGGAAAAGCATGAAGTCCTGCCCAGAGTTTTTTCCCATATTTTGCCAATGAAGCAAAAACTTTAAGCTGCTGGGGAAAGGGCAACAAGCTCACTCACTCTCCAGCACAGGTGAATACCCACTGCAGCTGGAAGAAAGGAAGGAAAAAATGTATATCTCTGGGGGAGAGGAAGAAAATATTGCAAGCCCAAGCCATTAGAACCCCTAACATTGAAAGGCCTAGGGCTACTGCAAAGGCCTCACCTACAAGGTTCAGACTGGCTGAGACTGAAGACAAACCATGAAAGCATAAAACATTCCCCATTCCACCTCCCCAACACCAGGCTAGCAAGAATCAAGTAGCAAACAACAGCAGAGAAGCAAGAACATGAAGAGGAACTCTCTGAAGTAAAGATTCACAGGGAAAGCCTAAAGCTGAGGATAAACAGACAGCACAGGGAAAACAAATCCAGAAGCCTAGCCCCACCTAAATGCAAATTAATGCTACAGGAATTTGAAGACTATGGTTCACTGAGAGTAACTATAGCAACCACAAAACCCTGATCAACTCCTGATTTCTGATTCAACTGGCTCACTAACACATGCATACACACACACACACACACACACACAAACACACATTAAAGGCCTGAAAAAAAAAGAGGGTGCCCATTTTGGCCATTCACGTATTTTCTCAGGCCTTTAATGTCCTAAAGATGTCCAGCTTTCAAACAAAAATTATGAGACACATAAAGAACCAAGAAGAAAAAAAAAACAGAAAAAACGTTTATGAGAAATTAAAGCAGGAAACAACCACTAACAGAATTGGTTCAGATATGACCCAGATATTGGAACTATCCGATATGAAATTCTAAATAATTACATTTAATATTTTAAAGTCCCAAGTGTAAAAGGTGGAAAGCATACATGAACAGATGGGGAATTCAGCAGAAAAGGACTACCAACCAATATTCCTCAGTAAACTAGATACCAAAATCCTCAACAACATTCTATCAAATTGAATTCATCAATATGTAAAAAGAGGAATAGATCATAACCAAATAGAATTTATCTCAGGGAATGGAAAGCTGATTCAACATTTGAAAATCAGTCAATGTAATTTATCATATCAACAAATCAAAGAAGGAAAACCATGCACTCATCTCATTAGATACAGAAAAAAACCTTTAAAAAAATCCAACACTCATTCCTAATAAAAAAAAAAAACTAAGAAAACCAGAAATAGAAGAGAACTTCTACAACCTGATAAATGATATATTTAAAAAAAACTCTATAGCTAACATCATACTTAATGGTAAATGACTAAATTAAGATTGAGACTAAAGCAAGATTGCCAATTCTCACTATTCATATTTAATATCATACTGGAATCCTAGCCAGTATAATAAAACAAGAGAAAGAAATAAAAACATACATACTAAAAAAGGGAAAAATAAAACTCTCTCCTCACAGACAACATGATTTTCAATATAGATGAACCCCAAAGAATCTGCCAGAAAGCTGTTAGACACTTTGGTTGCTTAGAAGTTTTGATAATTATAAATAATCCTGCTATAAACATCTGTGTGCAGGTTTTTGTGTGGATGTAAGTTTTCAACTCCTTTCAGCAAATATCAAGCATGATTGCTGGATCATATGGTAAGAGGATGCTTAGTTTTGTAAGAAACTGCCAAACTGTCTTCCAAAGTAGCTGTGCCATTTTTGCATTCCCACCAGGAATTAATCAACAAATGAGAATTCAGCAATGAATCCTTGGTGCTATAAGTGTTCTGAATTTTGGCCATCCTAGTAGGTATGTGGTGGCATTTTATGGTTATTTTAATCTGCATTCTCCTAATGACATATGATATGGAGCACCTTTTTACTTGCTTATTAGCCATCTGTATATCTTCTTTGGGGAGGTGTCTGTCAAGTTATTTGGCTCATTTTTTAATTGAGTTGTTTGCTTTTTAATGTTGAGTTTTAAAAAATTATTTGTATATTCTGGATAACAGTATTTTATCAAATTTATATTTTACAAATATTTTCTCCCAGTCTATTGCTTGTTTTCTCATCCTCTTAACATTCTCCTTCACAGAGGAGAAGTTTTTGATTTTAATAAATTTTAGCTTGTCAATTATTTCTTTCATTAATCATGCCTTGGGTGTTTTATCTAAAATGTCATCACCATACCCAAGATCATCTAGTTTTTCTCTTATGTTATCTCCTAGGATTTTTATAGTTTTGTATCTTACTATTAAGTAAGTATCACACTGTCTTGATTACTGTACCTTTACAGTAATTCTTGAAGTCGGGTAGTGTTGGTCCTCAAACTTTGCTTTTCTCCTTTAATATTGAGTTCACTATTCTAGGCCTTCTGCCTCTCCATATAAACTTTAGAATCAGTTTGTCAATATCCATAAAGTGACTTGCTAGAATTTTGATTGGGACTGTATTTAATCTATAGATCGAGTTGGGAATAACCGACATCTTGACAATAATGGATCTTCCTATCCATGAACATGAAATATTTCTTTATTTATTTAGTTCTTCTTTTATTTCTTTATTAGCGTTTTATCATTTTCCTCATACAGATCTTGCACATATTTTGTTAGATTTAAACCTAAGTATTTCATTTTGGGGGTGGTCATGTAAATGACATTGTGGCTTTTTTATTCCAAATTTCACTTGTTCATTGCTGAATATAGAAAAGCATTTGACTTTTGTACACATCTTTAACCTTGTAGTCTGCAATTTTGCTATAATCAATTACTTCTAGGAGGTTTTTTTGTTGTTGATTCTTTCAGGTGCCTTTCACTCAATTTTGCTGTGAACCCAAAATTGCCCTAAAAAATCTTTTTAAAAAATTTAAATTAAAAAATAAAGCTACTAGAACTAATAAGTGAGTTGAGCAAGATCAGTGTACAAAAAAGCTATTGATTTCTGTAAAATATTAAAGAGCCATTAAAAATCAAAATTTTAGACACAATATCATTTAAAATAGCACCAAAAACATGAAATACTTAAGTATACACCTCAAAAATCTGTGCAAGATCTGTACACTGAAAACTGCAGAGCACTGATAAAAGAAATAAAAAGAGACTTAAATAAATGGAGAGATATACTGTATTTATGGATTAAAAAATCATAATATTGTTAAGATGTTAATTCTTCTCAAACTGATCTCTAGATTCAACACACGTTCAATAAAAATCCCAGTAGGGTATTTGGTAAAAATTGGCAAGCTAGTTCTAAAATTTAAATGGAAAGACAAAGGAACTAGATTGGACAAAATAATTTTGAAAAACAAAAAAGAGCATAATGTTGGAAGACTCACACTACCTGATTTTCAGATATACTATGAAGCTATAGTAATCAAGGTAGTGTAGTACTGATGGAAGGATAAACACATAGATCGATGGAACAGAATTAAGAATCTACAAATATATGGGCAATTGATTATTAACAATTATGCAAAGGCAATACAATGGAGAAAAAGTAATCTTTTTGACAAATGGTGCTGGACAATTTGGATATTCATACACAAAATGTAAACCAGAATCCACACTTACACCCCGTATAAAAATTAACTCAAAATTAATCAGGCCAAAATATGAACCTAAAACTATAAAACTTCTGGGGAAAAAACAGGAGAGAAGATCTTTGTGAACTTGGGTTAGGCAAAGATTTTTTAGATACAACACCAAAAGCACAATCCATAAGATAAAAAGATTGATAAACTGAACATATTAAAAATCAAGAATTTTGATTCTTCTAAAGATATGTGGTGAGAATGAAACAAGTCACAGACTGGGAGAAAATACTTGCAAATTACATATCTGATCTAGGACTTGTATACAGCACATATAAAAAGTATCAAACAACAGCAATAAGAAAGCAATTAAAATAAAAAGTGATAAAAAGGTTTAAACAATAAGCCAAAAAAAATGGGTAGCAAATAAGCACATTAAAGATGCTCAGCATCATTAGTTATAAGGGAGATGCAAATAAAATCACAATGAAATACCATTACATGCCTATCAGAATAACTAAAAAGAGAAAGAAAAGAAAAGAATTTTAATTGATAATGCCAAGTACTGGTAAGGATTCAGAATAACTGGAACTCATACATTGCTGGTACAAATGCAAAAGGAACCAACCATTTTGGAAAACAGTTTGGCAGTTTCTTATAAAGTTAAACATACCTTACCTTACCATATGACTTAGCAATTCAACTCCATTTCATCTATCCATTTGATATCATAATATGTAGTCACATGAAAACCTGTACTTGAATAGTTACAGCTGCTTTTTTTTTATTATACTTTAAGTTCTGGGGTACATGTGCACAACATGCAGTTTCGTTACATAGGTATACCTGTGCCATGCTGGTTTGCTGGACCCATCAACTCATCATTTACATTAGGTATTTCTCTGAATGCTATCCCTTCCCCAGCCTCCCACCCTCCAATAGACCCTGGTGTGTGATGTTCCCCTCCCTGTGTCCATGTGTTCTCATTGTTCAACTCCCACTTATGAGTGAGAACATGCAGTGTCTGATTTTCTGTCCTTGTGATATTTTGCTGAGAATTATGGCTTCCAGCTTCATCCATGTCCCTGCAAAGGACATGAACTCATCCTTTTTTATGACTGCATAGTATTCCATGGTTTATATGTGCCACATTTTCTTTATCTAGTCTATTATTCATGGACATTTGGATTGGTTCCAAGACTTTGCTATTGTGAATAGTGCCACAGTAAAAATACGTGTGCATGTGTCTTTATAGCAGCATGATTTATAATCATTTGGGTATATACCCAGTAATGGGATTGCTGGGTCAAATGGTATTTCTAGTTCTAGATCCTTGAGGAATCACCACGCTATCTTCCACAACGGTTGAACTAATTTACACTCACACCAACAATGTGAAAGTGTTCCGATTTCTCCACATCCTATCCAGCACCTGTTGTTCCCTGACTTTTTAATGATCGTCATTCCAACTGGCGTGAGATGGTATCTCATTTTGGTTTTGATTTGCATTTCTCTAATGCCCAGTGATGATGAGCATTTTCTCGTATGTCTGTTGGCTGCATAAATGTCTTCTTTTGAGAAGTGTCTGTTCATATCTTTTGCCCACTTTTTGATGGGTTTGTTTTTTTCTTGTAAATTTAAGTTCCTTGTAGATTCTGGATATTAGCCGTTTGTCAGATGGGTAGATTGCAAAAATTTTCTCCCATTCCGTAGGTTGCCTGTTCACTCTGATGATAGTTTCTTTTGCTGTGCAGAAGCTCTTTAGTTTAATTAGATCTCATTTGTCTATTTTAGCTTTTGTTGCCATTGCTTTTGGTGTTTTAGTCATGAAGTCTTTGCCCATGCCTATGTCCTGAGTGGTATTGCCTAGGTTTTCTTCTAAGGTTTTTATGATTTTAGGTCTTACATTTAAGTCATTAATCCATGTTGAGTTAATTTTTGTATAAGGTGAAAGGAAGGGATCGCGTTTCAGCTTCCTACATATGGCTAGCCAATTTTCCCAGCACCATTTATTAAATAGGGAATCCTTTCCCCATTGCTTGTTATCGTCAGGTTTGTCAAAGATCAGATCGCTGTAGATATGTGGTGTTATTTCTGAGGCCTCTGTTCTGTTCCATTGGTCTATATATCTGTTTTGGTACCAGTACCATGCTGTTTTGGTTACTGCAGCCTCGTAGTTAGTTTGAAGTCAGGTAGCATGATGCCTCCAGCTTTGTTCTTTTTGCTTAGGATTGTCTTGGCTATATGGACTCTTTTTTGGTTCCATATGAAATTTAAAGTAGTTTTCTCCAATTCTGTGAAGAAAGTCAATGGTAGTTTGATGGGGATAGTATTGAATCTATAAATTACTTTGGGCAGCATGGCCATTTTCACAATATTGATTCTTCCTACCCATGAGCATTAAATGTTCTTCCATTTGTTTGTGTCCTCTCTTATTTCCTTGAGCAGTGGTTTGTAGTTCTCCTTGAAAAGGTCCTTCACATCCCTTGTAAGTTGGATTCCTAGGTATTTTATTCTCTTTGAAGCAATTGTGAATGGGAGTTCACTCATGAAGCAATTGTGAATGGGAGTTCACTCATGATTCGGCTCTCTGTCCGTTATTGGTGTATTGGAATGCTTGTAATTTTTGCACATTGATTTTTGTATCCTGAGACTTTGCTGAAGTTCCTTATCAGCTTAGGGAGATTTTGGGCTGAGACTATGGGGTTTTCTAAATATACAATCATGTCATCTGCAAACAGAGACAATTTGGCTTCCTCTTTTCCTAATTGAATACTCTTTATTTCTTTCTCTTGCCTGATTGCCCTGGCCAGAACTTCCAACACTATGTTGAATAGGAGTGGTGAGAGTGGGCATCCTTGTCTTGTGCCGGTTTTCAAAGGGAATGTGTCCAGTTTTTGCGCATTCAGTATGATGTTGGCTGTGGGTCTGTCATAAGTAGCTCTTATTATTTTGAGACACATTCCATCAATACCTAGTTTATTGAGAGTTTTTAGCATGAAGGGCTGTTGAATTTTCTCAAAGGCCTTTTCTGCATCTATTGGGATAAGCATGTGGTTTTTGTCATTGGTTCTGTTTATATGCTGGATTACATTTATTGATTTTCATATGTTGAACCAGCCTTGCATCCCAGGGATGAAGCAGACTTTATCGTGGTGAAAAAGCTTTTAGATGTGCTGCTAGATTCGGTTTGCCAGTATTTCATTCAGGATTTTTGCATCGACGTTCATCAGGGATATTGGCCTAAAATTCTATTTTTTTGTTGTGTCTCTGCCAGGCTTTGGTATCAGGATGATGCTGGCCTCATAAAATGAGTTAGGGATGATTCCGTCTTTTTCTTTTGATTGGAATAGTTTCAGAAGAAATGGTACCAGCTCTTCTTTGTACCTCTGGTAGAATTCGTCTCTGAATCCATCTGGTCCTGGACTTTTTTTGGTGGGTAGGCTATTAATTATTGCCTCAATTTCAGAACTTCTTATTGGTCTATTTAGAGATTTGACTTCTTCCTGGTTTAGTCTTGGGAGGGTGTATGTGTCAAGGAATTTATCCATTTCTTCTAGATTTTCTAGTTTATTTGCGTAGAAGTGTTTATAGTATTCTCTGATGGTAGTTTGTATTTCTGTGGGATCGGTGGTGATATCCCCTTTATCATTTTTATTGTGTCTATTTGATTCTTCTCTCTTTTCTTCTTTATTAGTCTTGCTAGTGGTCTATCAATTTTGTTGATCTTTTCTAAAAACCAGCTCCTGGATTCATTGATTTTTTGAAGGGTTTTTTGTGTCTCTATCTCCTTCAGTTCTGCTCTGATCTTAGTTATTTCTTGCCTTCTGCTAGCTTTTGAATTTGTTTGCTCTTGCTTCTCTAGTTCTTTTAATTGTGATATTAGGGTGTCGATTTTAGATCTTTCCTGCTTTCCCTTGTGGGCATTTAGTGCTATAAATTTCCCTCTACACACTGCTTTAAATGTGTCCCAGAGATTCTGGTATGTTGTGTCTTTGTTCTTATTGGTTTCAAAGAACATCTTTATTTCTGCCTTCATTTCGTTATTTACCCAGTAGTCATTCAGGAGCAGGTTGTTCAGTTTCCATGTAGTTGCGCGGTTTTGAGTGAGATTCTTAATCCTGAGTTCTAATTTGACCTGAGAGACAGTTTGCTGCAATTTCTGTTCTTTTACATTTGCTGAGGAGTGTTTTACTTCCAATTATGTTGTCAATTTTAGAATTGCAATCCTTGCTTTTTTGTTGTTGTTGTTTTCCATTTGCTTGGTAGATCTTCCTCCATCCCTTTATTTTGAGCCTATATGTGTCTCTGCACATGAGATGGGTCTCCCAAATACAGCACACTGATGGATCTTGACTCTATCCAATTTACCAGTCTGTGTCTTTTAATTGGGGCATTTAGCCCATTTACATTTAAGGTTGATATTGTTATATGTGAATTTGATCCTGTCATTATGATGTTAGCTGGTTATTTTGACCGCTAGTTGATGCAGTTTCTTCCTAGCACCGATGGTCTTTACAATTCGGCATGTTTTTAGAGTGGCTGGTACTGATTGTTCCTTTCCATGTTTAGTGCTTCCTTCAAGAGCTCTTGTAAGGCAGGCCTGGTGGTGACAAAATCTCTCAGCATTTGCTTGTCTATAAAGGATTTTATTTCTCCTTCACTTATGAAGCTTAGTTTGGCTGGATATGAAATTCTGGGTTGAAAATTCTTTTCTTTAAGAATGTTGAATATTGGCCCCCACTCTCTTCTGGCTTGTAAGGTTTCTGCCAAGAGATCTGCTGTTAGTCTGACGGGCTTCCCTTTGTGGGTAACCCGACCTTTCTCTCTGGCTGCCCTTAACATTTTTTCCTTCATTTCAACCTTGGTGAATCTGACGATTTGTGTCTTGGGGTTGCTCTTCTCGAGGAATATCTTTGTGGTGTTCTCTGTATTTCCTGAATTTGAATGTTGGCCTGCCTTGCTAGGTTGGGGAAGTTCTCCTGGATAATATCCTGAAGAGTGTTTTCTAACTTGGTTCCATTCTCTCCATCACTTTCAGGTACACCAATCAAAGGTAGATTTGGTCTTTTCACATAGTCTCATATTTCTTGGAGGCTTTGTTCTTTTCTTTTCACTCTTTTTTCTCTAATCTTGTCTTCTCACTTTATTTCATTAATTTGACCTTCAATCACTGATATCCTTTCTTTTGCTTAATCACATCAGCTATTGAAGCTTGTGTATGCTTCATGAAGTTCTTGTGCTGTGTTTTTCAGCTCCATCAGGTCATTTGTTTTCTTCTCTACACTGGTTATTCTAATTAGCCATTCCTCTAATCTTTTTTCAAGGTTTTTAGCTTCCTTGAGATGGGTTAGAACATGCTCCTTTAGCTCAGAGGAGTTTGTTATTACCCATCTTCTGAAGCCTACTTCTGTCAACTCATCAAACTCATTCTCCATCCAGTTTTGTTCCCTTGCTGGCAAGGAGTTGTGATCCTTTGAAGGACAAGAGGCATTCTGGTTTTTGGAATTTTCAGCCTTTCTGCTCTGGTTTCTCCCCATCTTTGTGGTTTTTATCTACCTTTGTCTTTGATGTTGGTGACCTACAGATGGGGTTTTGATGTGGATGTCCTTTTTGTTGATGTTGATGCTATTCCTTTCTGTTTGTTAGTTTTCATTCTAACAGTCAGGCCCCCCTAGCTGCAGATCTGTTGGAGTTTGCTAGAGGTTCACTACAGACCCTGTTTGCCTGGGTATCACCAGCTGAGGCTGCAGAATAGCAAATATTGCTGCCTGATCCTTCCTCTGGAAGCTTCATCCCAGAGGGGCAGCCACCAGATGCCAGCCAGAGCTCTCCTGTATGAGGTGTCTGTCGGCCCCTACTGGAAGGTGTCTCCCGGTCAGTCTACAGCAGGGTCAGGGTCCCACTTGAGGAGGCAGTCTGTCCGTTATCAGAGCCTCAAACACCATGCTGGGACAACCACTGCTCTCTTCAGAGCTGTCAGGCCGGGATGTTTAAGTCTGAAGAAGCTGTGTCCACAGCTGCCCCTTTCCCCAGGTGATCTGTCCCAGGGAGATGAGGGTTTTCTCTATAACTCCCTGACTGGGGCCACTGCCTTTTGTTCAGATATGCCCTGCCCATAGAAGTGGAATCTAGAGAGGCAGTCTGCCTTGCTGAGTTGCAGTGGGCTCCGCCCAGTTCAAGCTTCTCCGCAGTTTTATTTACACTGCGGGCATAAAACCGCCTACTCAAGCCTCAGCAATGGCAGCCACCCCTCCCTCTACCAAGCTCCAGCGTCCCAGGTCTATCTAAGACTGCTGCACTAGCAGCGAGAATTTCAAGCCTATAGATCTTAGCTTGCTGGGCTCTGTGGGCGTGGGACCCACTGAGCCAGGCACCAAAGGGAATCTTCTGGTCTGCCAGTTGTAAAGACCATGGGAAGAGCACAGTATTTGGGCAGGAGTGTACCGTTCCTCCTGGTACAGTCTCTCATGGCTTCCCTTCGCTAGAAAAGGGAAATCCCCTGACCCTTTGCACTTCTTGGGTAAGGCAATTCCCTGCCCTGCTTCAGCTCACCCTCCATGGGCTGCACCCACTGTCCAACCAGTCTCAATGAGATGAACCAGGTACCTTAGTTGGAAATGTGGAAATCACCCATCTTCTGCGTTGATCTTGCTGGGAGCTGCAGACTGGAGCTGTTACTATTCAACCATCTTTGAACATATACTTAGCTGCTTTATTTATAATTGCCATAAACTGGAAATCCAACTTCTAAATGGATAGACACACTAATATATCATACAATGGAACACTATAGAGTAATAAAAAGATCTACTGATATACTTAGCAACATGAATGAATCTCAAATGCAATATGCTAAATGAAAGAAGCCAAACTCAAAAGGCTGCATATTGTATGATTCCAATTACATGACATTCTTGAGAAGGCAAAACTGTGGGGCCAAACAACAAATCAGTGTTTACCAGAGTCTGAAGGTGGGAGGAGGGGTTGACTCTAAAGTGGCATAAGGGGATTTTCTGGAATGTGACACTGTTTTATATCTTGATTGTAGGGTTGGTAACATCACTGTATGCATTTGTCAAAACTTGTAGAACCATACACTAAAAAAGATGGATTTTTCTATTTTTAAATTATAACTTAATAAAAAGGTGAGCAGAGGAGAGTTGTGTTTGGTGCCATAGATTTGAAATTATTGAAACATTCTCTATTTCCATATAGTCAAGTAGAGTTACACATGTAGATGGCTCCCAAATCCACTAACAATAAATTTATAATCAAGGTTCTTATACCCATATCACACTTTTTTTTGAGCTAGGCCAGGCAGCCACTTAAAACCAGCATGAAAAAAAGGATGAGTAGGCTACCCTACTCTACCTCTTTGCTTAATAAGAATAAAGAAAGGTAATGAGGGAAGAAGGGTAGAAGGGAGGGATTTATATGTGCATGACTGCCACAACAATATGCCTATAGACAAACTTTTTGACCACCAAGACATCTAAGAAATTCATACTAGCCTTAAAGTTTGTTCAAAATGGTACCTGATAAAATCCATGTTAATTTGGTGATTCCCTAATTTACTAATCCAGACAAACAGTCCTGTCAATGAGGGATTTATTCTAGGCAGTCAAGGCACCATGTGTTATAGTCAATAAACATGAAAACATACATAATGCATACTTTGTAGCCTCAGTGATTTAAATGAGGAAATTCTAAAAGCCTGGAAATTTCTAAAAGTAACCCAAGTAACATTTACTTGCTTCGAGTTGGATAAAAAAGGTCAAATAGCTCCAATGCCAAGGGAACTTTACATTCATAATTTCCACTGTAAATAAATTTGCCCCAATCTTCTCTGACCATTATGGAATAAAACTAGAAATCAATAACAAGATAAATTTTGAAAGCTATACAAACACGTAGAAATTAAACAATATGCTCCTGAATGACCAGTGGGCCAATGAAGAAATTAAGAAGGAAATTAAAAGATTCCTTGAAATGAATGATAATGAAAACACAACATACCAAAATCCATGAGATACCTTGAAAGCAGAGGGACATTTATAGGTATAAGTGCCTGCATCAGAAAAAGTGGAAAAACTTCAAATAAACAAGCTAAAAATGCATCTTAAAGAACTGGTAAAACAAGAGCAAACCAAATGCAAAATTAGTAGAAGAAAAAAATAATAAAGATCAGAGCAGAAATAAATAAAATTGAAACAAAGAAAACAATACAAAAGATCAACAAAATAAAAAGTTGGTTTTTGAAAAGAAAAACAAAATTGACAAACCTTTTAGCCAGACTAAGAAAAAAAGAGAGAAGACCCAAATAGATAAAATCAGAGATAAAAAGGAGGACATTACAATTGATACCACAGAAATTCAAAGGATCATTAGAGGCTACGAAGAGCAACTATACATCAATATATTAGAAAACCTAGAAGAAATGGATAAATTCCTAGACACATACAACCTACCTAGATTAAACCATGAAGAAAACTAAAACCTGAGCAGCTCAATAACAAGTAATGAGATCAAAGCTGTAATAAAAAGTGTCCCTGTAAAGAAAAGTTCAGGACCCAATGGCTTCACTGCTGAATTTTACCAAACATTTAAAGAGGACTTAATAACAATCCTACTCAAACAATTTTGAAAAACAGAGAAGGAAGGAATGCTTCCAAACTCATTCTATTAGGCCAGTATTACCCTGATACCAAGACCAGACAAAGACACATCAAACAAGAAAGGTACGCGCCAATATCCCTAATGAACATTGATGCAAAAATCCTCAACAAAATACTAGCAAACAGAATTCAACAACACACTAAAAAGATCATTCATCATGACCAAGTGTGATTTCTCCCAGGAATGCAAGGATGGTTCAACATACACAAATTGATAAAATGTGATACGTCACATCAACAGAATGAAGGACAAAGACCATATGATCATTTCAATTGGTGCTGAAAAAGCATTTAATAAAATTCAACAACCTTTCATGATAAAAAAAAAACCCTTAAAAACCTGGATATAGGGTGGAGCCAAGATGGCCGAATAGGAACAGCTCCGGTCTCCGGCTCCCAGCCCCAGCGACACAGAAGACGGGTGATTTCTGCATTTCTGCTTGAGGTACCGGTTTCATCTCACTACGGAGTGCCTAACAGTGGGTGCAGGACAGTCGGTGAAGCGCACTGTGCGCGAGCCGAAGCAGGGCGAGGCATTGCCTCACTCGGGAAGCGCAAGGGGTCAGGGAGTTCCCTTTCCTAGTCAAAGAACGGGGAAGCAGACGGCACCTGGAATATCGGGTCAGTCCCATCCTAATACTGCGCTTTTCCAACGGGCCTGGAAAACGGCACACTAGGAGATTGTGTCCCGCACCTGGCTCAGAGGGTCCTATGCCCATGGAGTCTCGCTAATTGCTAGCACAGCAGTCTGAGATCAAGCTGCGAGGCGGCAGCGAGGCTGGGGGAGGGGCGCCCGCCATTGCCCAGGCTTGCTTAGGTAAACAAAGCAGCCAGGAAGCTCGAACTGGGTGGAGCCCACCACAGCTCAAGGAGGCCTGCCTGCCTCTGTAGGCTCCACCTCTGGGGGCAGGGCACAGACAAACAAAAACTCTGCAAGAACTTCCACAGACTTAAATGTCCCTGTCTGACTGACAGCTTTGAAGAGAGTAGTGGTTCTCCCAGCACGCAGCTGGAGATCTGAGAACGGTCAGACTGCCTCCTAAAGTGGGTCCCTCACCCCTGAGCAGCCTAACTGGGAGGCACCCCCCCGTAGGGACAGACTGACACCTCATTCAACCCGGTACTTCTCTGAGACAAAACTTTCAGAGGAACTATCAGACAGCTGAATTTGTGGTCTCACGAAAATCCGCTGTTCTGCAGCCAACGCTGCTGACACCCAGCCAAACAGGGTCTGGAGTGCACCTCTAGTAAACTCCAACAGACCTGCAGCTGAGGGTCCTGTCTGGTAGAAGGAAAACTAACAAACAGAAAGGACATCCACACCAAAAACCCATCTGTACATCACCATCATCAAAGACAAAAAGTAGATAAAACCACAAAGATGGGGAAAAAACAGACCAAAAAAACTGGAAACTCTAAAAAACAGAGCACCTCTCCTCCTCCAAAGGAACACAGTTCCTCACCAGCAACGGAACAAAGCTGGATGGAGGATGACTTTGATGAGTTGAGAGAAGAAGGCTTCAGACGATCAAACTACTCTGAGCTACGAGAGGAAATTCAAAACAACAGGAAAGAAGTTAAAAACTTTGAAAAAAAATTAGAAGAATGGATAACTAGAATAACCAATGGAGAGAAGGGCTTCAAGGAGATGATGGAGCTGAAAGCCAAGTTTCGAGAACTACGCGAAGATTGCAGAAGCCTCAGTAGCAGATGCGATCAACTGGAAGAAAGGGTATCGCTGATGGAAGATGAAATGAATGAAATGAAGAGAGAAGGGAAGTTTAGAGAAAAAAGGATAAAAAGAAATGAACAAAGCCTCCAAGAAATTTGGGACTATGTGAAAAGACCAAACCTACGTCTGATTGGTGTACCTGAAAATGATGGGGAGAATGGAACCAAGTTGGAAAACACTCTGCAAGATATTATCCAGGAGAACTTCCCCAATCTAGCAAGGCGGGCCAGCATTCAGATTCAGGAAATACAGAGAACGCCACAAAGATACTCCTCGAGAAGGGCAACTCCAAGACACATTATTGTCAGATTCACCAAAGTTGAAATGAAAGAAAAAATGTTAAGGGCAGCCAGAGAGAAAGGTTGGGTTACCCACAAAGGGAAGCCCATCAGACTAACAGCTGATCTCTCAGCAGAAACTCTACAAGCCAGAAGAGAGTGGGGGCCGATATTCAACATTCTTAAAGAAAAGAATTTTCAACCCAGAATCTCCTATCCCGCCAAACTAAGCTTCATAAGTGAAGGAGAAATAAAACACTTTACAGACAAGCAAATGCTGAGTGATTTTGTCACCACCAGGCCTGCCCTAAAAGAGCTCCTGAAGGAAGCACTAAACATGGAAAGGAACAACCGGTACCAGCCACTGCAAAAACATGCCAAATTGTAAAGACCATCAAGACTAGGAAGAAACTATAGAAACTAACGAGCAAAATAACCAACTAACATCATAATGACAGGATCAGATTCACACATAACAATATTAACGTTAAATGTAAATGGGCTAAATGCTCCAATCAAAAGACACAGACTGGCAAACTGGATAAGGAGTCAGGACCCATCAGTGTGCTGTATTCAGGAAACCCATCTCACGTGCAGAGACACACATAGACTCAAAATAAAGGGATGGAGGAAGATCTATCAAGCAACTGGAAAACAAAAAAAGGCAGGGGTTGCAATCCTAGTCTCTGATAAAATAGACTTTAAACCAACAAAGATCAAAAGAGACAAAGAAGGCCATTACATAATGGTAAAGGGATCAATTCAACAAGAAGAGCTAACTATCCTAAATATATATGCACCCAACACAGGAGCACCCAGATTCATAAAGCAAGTCCTGAGTGACCTACAAAGGGACTTAAACTCCCACACAATAATAATGGGAGATTTTAACACCCCACTGTCAGCATTAGACAGATCAACGAGACAGAAAGTTAACAAGGATATCCAGGAATTGAACTCAGCTCTACATAAAGTGGACCTAATAGACATCTACAGAACTCTCCACCCCAAGTCAACAGAATATACATTTTTTTCAGCACCACACCACACCTATTCCAAAATTGACCACATAGTTGGAAGTAAAGCTCTCCTCAGCAAATGTAAAAGAACAGAAATTATAACAAACTGTCTCTCAGACCACAGTGCAATCAAACTAGAACTCAGGATTAAGAAACTCACTCAAAACCGCTCTACTACATGGAAACTGAACAACCTGCTCCTGAATGACTATTGGGTACATAATGAAATGAAGGCAGAAATAAAGATGTTCTTTGAAACCAACGAGAACAAAGACACAACATACCAGAATCTCTGGGACACATTCAAAGCAGTGTGTAGAGGGAAATTTATAGCACTAAATGCCCACAAGAGAAAGCAGGAAAGATCCAAAATTGACTCCCTAACATCACAATTAAAAGAACTAGAAAAGCAAGAGCAAACACATTCAAAAGCTAGCAGAAGGCTAGAAATAACTAAAATCAGAGCAGAACTGAAGGAAATAGAGACACAAAAAACCCTTCAAAAAATTAATGAATCCAGGAGCTGGTTTTTTGAAAAGATCAACAAAATTGATGGACCGCTAGCAAGACTAATAAAGAAGAAAAGAGAGAAGAATCAAATAGATGCAATAAAAAACGAAAAAGGGGATATCACCACCGATCCCACAGAAATACAATCTACCATCAGAGAATACTACAAACACCTCTATGCAAATAAACTAGAAAATCTAGAAGAAATGGATAAATTCCTCGACAAATACACCCTCCCAAGACTAAACCAGGAAGAAGTTGAATCTCTGAATAGACCAATAACAGGTTCTGAAATTGTGGCAATAATCAATAGCTTACCAACCAAAAAGAGTCCAGGACCTGATGGATTCACAGCCGAATTCTACCAGAGGTACAAGGAGGAACTGGTACCATTCCTTCTGAAACTATTCCAATCGATAGAAAAAGAGGGAATCCTCCCTAACACATTTTATGAAGCCAGCATCGTCCTGATACCAAAACCTGGCAGAGACATAACCAAAAAAGAGAATTTCAGACCAATATCCTTGATGAACATTGATGCAAAAATCCTCAATAAAATACTGGAAAACCGAATCCAGCAGCACATCAAAAAGCTTATCCACCATGATCAAGTGGGCTTCATCCCTGGGATGCAAGGCTGGTTCAACATACGCAAATCAATAAATGTAATCCAACATATAAACAGAACCAAAGACAAAAACCACATGATTATCTCAATAGATGCAGAAAAGGCCTTTGACAAAATTCAGCAACGCTTCATGCTAAAAACTCTCAATAAATTAGGTATTGATGGGACGTATCTCAAAATAATAAGAGCTATCTACGACAAACCCACAGCCAATATCATACTGAATGGGCAAAAACTGGAAGCATTCCCTCTGAAAACTGGCACAAGACAGGGATGCCCTCTCTCACCCTCCTATTCAACATAGTGCTGGAAGTTCTGGCCAGAGCAATCAGGCAGGAGAAGGAAATAAAAGGTATTCAATTAGGAAAAGAGGAAGTCAAATTGTCCCTGTTTGCAGATGACATGATTGTATATCTAGAAAACCCCATGTCTCAGCCCAAAATCTCCTTAAGCTGATTAGCAACTTCAGCGAAGTCTCAGGATACAAAATTAATGTAGAAAAATCAGAAGCATTCTTGTACACCAATAACAGACAAACAGAGAGCCAAATCATGAGTGAACTCCCATTCACAATTGCTTCAAAGAGAATAAAATACCTAGGAATCCAACTTACAAGGGATGTGAAGGACCTCTTCAAGGAGAACTACAAACCACTGCTCATGAAATAAGAGAGGATAAAACAAATGGAAGAACATTCCATGCTCATGGGTTGGAAGAATCAATATCGTGAAAATGGCCATACTGCCCAAGGTAATTTATAGATTCAATGCCATCCCCATCAAGCTACCAATGACTTTCTTCACAGAATTGGAAAAAACTACTTTAAAGTTCATATGGAACCAAAAAAGAGCCCGCATCGCCAAGTCAATCCTAAGCCAAAAGAACAAAGCTGGAGGCATCACGCTACCTGACTTTAAACTATACTACAAGGCTACAGTAACCAAAACAGCATGGTACTGGTACCACAACAGAGACATAGATCAATGGAACAGAACAGAGCCCTCAGAAATGATGCCGCATAGCTACAACTATCTGATCTTTGACAAACCTGACAAAAACAAGAAATGGGGAAAGGATTCCCTATTTAATAAATGGTGCTGGGAAAACTGGCTAGCCATATGTAGAAAGCTGCAACTGGATCCCTTCCTTACACCTTATACAAAAATTAATTCAAGATGGATTAAAGACTTATATGTTAGACCTAAAACCATTAAAATCCTACAAGAAAACCTAGGCAATACCATTCAGGACATAGGCGTGGGCAAGGACTTCATGTCTAAAACACCAAAAGCAATGGCAACAAAAGCCAAAATCGACAAATGGGATCTCATTAAACTAAAGAGCTTCTGCACAGCAAAAGAAACTATCATCAGAATGAACAGGCACCCTACAGAATGGGAGAAAATTTTTGCAACCTACTCATCTGACAAGGGCTAATATCCAGAATCTATAATGAACTCAAACAAATTTACAAGAAAAAAACAAACAACCCCATCAAAAAGTGGGCAGAGGACATGAACAGACACTTCTCAAAAGAAGACATTTATGCAGCCAAAAACACATGAAGAAATGCTCATCATCACTGGCCATCAGAGAAATGCAAATCAAAACCACAGTGAGATACCATCTCACACCAGTTAGAATGGCCATCATTAAAAAATCAGGAAACAACAGGTGCTGGAGAGGATGTGGAGAAATAGGAACACTTTTACACTGTTGGTGGGACTGTAAACTAGTTCAACCATTGTGGAAGTCAGTGTGGCGATTCCTCAGGGATCTCGAACTAGAAATACCATTTGACCCAGCCATCCCATTACTGGGTATATACCCAAAGGACTATAAATCATGCTGCTATAAAGACACATGCACACGTATGTTTATTGCGGCACTATTCACAATAGCAAAGAGTTGGAACCAACCCAAATGTCCAACAACGATAGACTGGATTAAGAAAATGTGGCACATATACACCATGGAATACTATGCAGCCATAAAAAATGATGAGTTCGTGTCCTTTGTAGGGACATGGATGAAACTGGAAAACATCATTCTCAGTAAACTATCGCAAGGACAAAAAACCAAACACCGCATGTTCTCACTCATAGGTGGGAATTGAACAATGAGAACTCATGGACACAGGAAGGGGAACATCACACTCCGGGGACTGTTGTGGGGTGGGGGGATGGGGGAGGGACAGCATTAGGAGATCCACCTAATGCTAAATGACGAGTTAATGGGTGCAGGAAATCAACATGGCACATGGATACATATGTAACAAACCTGCACATTGTGCACATGTACCCTAAAACCCTAAAGTATAATAAAAAAAAAAAAAACAGAAATTGGTTAATCATTAACAAAAAAAAAAAAAAAAAAAAAAAACCTGGATATAGAAGGCACATACCTCAACATAATAAAAGACATATATGACAGCCAACAGCTAGTGTCATACAAAATGGAGAAAACTGGGAGCCTTCCCTCTAAGATCTGAAACAAGACAAAGATGCCCACTTTCACCACTATTATTCAACATAGTACTGAAAGTCCTAGCTAGATCAATTAGACAAGAGAAAGAGATAAAGAGCATCCAAACTGAAAAGGAAGAAGTCAAATTATGCTTGTTTGCAAATGATATGATCTTATATTTGGAAAATTGAAACAAAGAAAAACCTAAAGACTCTATCAAAAAACTATTAGAACTGATAAAAAATTCAATAAAGTTGCAGGATACAAAATCAACATACAAAAGTCAGTAGCATTTCTGTATGCCAATAGTGAACAATCTGAAAAAGAAATTTTTAAAAATCCCCGTTTATTAATATAATAGCTACAAATAATATAAGATTACTTAGGAATTAACCAAAGAAGTAAAAGATCTCTACAATATAAGCTATAAAACATTTATGAAAGAAATTGAAGAGGACACAAAAAAATGAAAAGATGTTCCATGTTTATGGATTGGAAGAAGGAATATTGTTAAAATGTTCATACTACCCAAAGCAATCTACAGATTCAATGCAATCCCTATCAAAATACCAATAACATTCTTCACAGAAATAGAAAAAATATCTAAAATTTATACGGAACAACAAAAGAGCCATAGTAGCCAAAGCAATCTTGAGCAAAAAGAACAAAACTAATGTAGTTATATTACAGAGCTATAGTAACCAAGACAGCATGGTATTGGCATAAAAACAGACACATAGACCAACTGAACAGCATAGAGAACCCAGAAACAAATCCATACAATTACAGTGAACTCATTTTTGACAAAGATGTGAAGAACATGCACTGGGGAAAGGATGGTCTC
Source organism: Nomascus leucogenys (assembly GCF_006542625.1). Lineage (NCBI taxonomy): Eukaryota > Metazoa > Chordata > Mammalia > Primates > Hylobatidae > Nomascus > Nomascus leucogenys. The sequence goes on from NC_044386.1 coordinate 48,491,399, forward strand.
TTCAACAAATGGTCCTGGGAAAACTATTAATAGATATCTATATGCAGAAGAATGAAACTAGACTCCTGTCTTGTCATATACAAAAATCAAATCAAAATGGATTAAAGGCTTATATCTAAATCCTCAAACAATGAAACTACTACGAGAAAACATTGAGAAGGCTCTCCAGGACACTGGACTAGGCAAAGATTTCTTGAGTAATGTGGGTATTCCCCCACAGGTACAGGCAACCAAAGCAAAAATAAACAAATGGGATCATATCAAGGTAAATGCCTTCTGCACACTAAAGGAAACAATCAAAAAAGTGAAAAAATGACCCTCAGCACAGGAGAAAATATTTGCAAACTAACAAGGGATTAATAAGCTAGAATATATAAGGAGTTCAAATAGCTCTATAGGAAAAAATCTAATAATTTGATTTTTAAATGAGCAAAAATCTGAATAGACATTTCTCAAAAGATATACAAATGGTAAATAGGTACATGAAAAGATGCTCTACATTATTGATCATCAGAGAAATGCAAACCAAAACTACAATGAGATATCTTCTCACCCTTGTTAAAATGGCTTTTACCCAAAAGACAGGTGATAACAAATGCTGGCAAGAATATGGAAAAAAGGAAACCTTCATACACTGTTGGTGGGAATGTAAGTTAGAATAACCAGCATGGAGAACAATTCAGAGGTTCCTCAAAAAAACTAAAAATAGAGCTACCATATGATTCAGCAATCTCACTGCTAGGTATATACCCAACAGAAAGGAAATCAGCGTATCAAAGAGATATCTGCACTCGCATGTTTATTGTAGCACTATTCACAATACCCGAGATTTGGAAGCCACCTAAGTGTCCATCAACAGACGAATAGATTTTAAAAATATGGTACAGATATACAACGAAGTACTATTCAACCATAAAAAAGAATAAGATCCTGTCATTTGCAACACATGGATAGAAATGGAAGTCATTATGATATGTGAAATAAGCCAAGCACAGAAAGACAAATTTATCTTGTTCTTGCTTATTTGCAGGAGCTAAAAATTAAAACAATTAAACTCATGGAGATAGAGAGTAGAATGATGGTTACCAGAGACTGGGAAGGGTAGTGCTGGGAGTGGAGGGGCAGTGGGTGGGGAAGTAGGGATGGTTAATCGGTACAAAAATAGTTAGAAAAAATGAGTAAGATATAGCATTTAATAGCACAACAGGGTAACTATCATCAACCGTAATTTAATTGTACATTTTTAAATAACTAAATGAGTATAATCAGATTTTTTATAACACAAAGGATAATTCCTTGAGGTGATGGATACCCCATTTACCCTGAAGTGACTATTACACATTACATGCCTGTATCAAAATATCTCATGTACCCCATAAATATATATATATACCTATTATATACCCACAAAAAATAAAAATTTAAAAAATGTTTTTAAAAAAGAAAGAAATTTGTCCTAGAGTTTGTAGATTCTTAAGATTCGCTAAGAGCAGTAAAACTTTGCTGGTCTACGAATTTCACATACAACACTTATTTCCACAATTTGGGACTATCTATTAAAGCCCCACAAGCAAATGGCACTGTGAAAACATGTCTGCCACTATTTCCACACTAAAAAGATTACAATCTCAATAGACTGCATTTACACGGACAAAAGGCACACAATGGTACAATGGCCAACTGCAAATGATAATTTAATTAAATTGCTAATTCAATATCTTCTGTATGTAGGGATATGATGTAACAAATATTGGAGTATAGCTTAGCAGCCTCAATAGATACAGAAGGTTTAGTCAACGCTATGCAAGAACCTGCCTGTTGAATGGGCCAGATTACTGGATATTAGATAAAGGAGGCAGCAAGGTTGTGAGAGAAGGAATGAAATGAGGGATCAAGGAAAGAAGGAGAAATTATGTAGAGAAGTGGGTCTAGTAAAGGTAATGTTTTAAAACAAATCGTATTTTAAGGGTGTATTTTAATTGTTCAGTGTTTGGATGGTGGTCATGTGCTGAAAAAGGTACCAGAGGAAAACTATTTTGCAAAAGTGTGTTTGTAAAGGGAAAGGCCAGAGGCAAGGTGATCAGTCTGCAGATCAGAGAAAACAGACAGCGGCAGACAGCTCTAGAGAAAGGATGGCAAGAAGCGGAGGGTGATTCTGTGTTTTCTGCTATAAAGGAAAGCAAGTTGAGTCCAGAGTGCAAAGTAAAGGAATCCTACAATTGTGAAAATCAGAGACACTGATGATACTTTGAGATGAGACCTCAGAGACCAAAGAATATGCAGAGAGAACAGAAGTTGTCAAAGCTGGAAAGAGATCAGAAGGAAGGATAGAGAGGTGACCATTCCCTCCAGTGCAAGCCTACCCTTGGTGGCCTTAGTGGAGTCTATTTCTGCAAAGTAAAAAGATGAAAGATGAAAACAACCACCCCAGGCAAGGGGTTGCATAAATCACGTGTTTTCAAACTCTTTTTCAGGCCCAGAATATTTGCTCAAAGGGTGTCTTTGAACATGAATATGCGAACAAATACAGTAACATTTAACCTGCTAAATGCTCTCCTCCCACTCTAGCAGTGAAGACCCTGTACTAGCTCAGAGTCCCTAAGACAAAGCTTAAAGCCACTGAATGTCACCTAAAGAGATGTTCCCTCTCCCCACATTTAAAAACCTTCCCAGGGTGCTGCTCAAATCAATACACAATGCCACACACTGCCCTCTCAAACAAATACATAGGACCCAGGTTTATGCACCTAAAGAACTCCTGTTCATTTTTCTTTAATTAAATTCTTCAAGCATAGAGAATAATAAATGGTACTATTCTCTGTATGTTTGAAGTATTTTATTTCATCATTTTTAGGGAAATAAAACATTACAGGAACTATTGAGAACCTCTTTTTCCTCCTCCCTAATTCCATTGTCCTTCAGCCTCTCTCACCCCAGATTATCACTATCCTGACGCTGGGGTTTCTTCTTGCTATCAGCAACTTCTTTCTTTTATTCTGCATGCATATATTCCCAAACCCATGGTGTTATTTTCTGTTTATATAAAGACATAAGTTTTACTGTGTTTATTCTTCTGCAGTGTGGTTTTCCACTCAACATGATGTTTTCAGGATTTATCTATATTGATACATATACATCTGGTTCATTTATTTTAAGGGCTAATTATGACTTTGTAATCTGACTATACCCCATTTATCCATTTTCCTATTGTTGATATTGAGAAACTTTACTATTACAAAAAATACTGTAATGAACATTCTTGTACTTGTCTTATTGTGCGCATGTTCAAGACTTTTTTTTAGGATGTAACCAAAGTGAAATCACTGAGTATAAACACACTGTAACCCTTTAAGCCTTAGTTCAGTTGTTACCTCTTTGAGAGGCTTCCCCTGGTCTGGTTGAGCACAGTTAAGTATTTTTCCTTTTCTTGTCCCAAAAGACCTTGCAAACACCTCTCTCTTTCCCTGCATCCACAGGAATATTTGCAGGTTTGTATCCCCAAATGGTGCATGATCCTCCACAGACAGGGATACTATGCCTAGCACATAATAGGCTATTAATCAGTGCTTGCTGAAGAAAATTAGAAGTTGATCAACAAAACAAAATGCCCTTAGGTATGTGGGAAGATATGTGAATGGCAACTTGAATTCCAGGGGATGGCACAGATTTCACCTAGGGAGCTACACATAGCCAGGAGGGGACCCAAATCAAGAATTTACGAGAAAAGAGATTGTGTAAGATCTGGAGAGAACCCGAAAATAAATCCAAGCCACTTCTGGGTCACACTGCAAAGGGAAACTAGCTAAGTCCAACACCTTAGAGGATACCATTATTGGTAATATAAAAATACAGTCTTAAAGGTAATGAAGACATTAGCCTGAAGCAAACCTAAGACAGAAGGTCATAGATGATAGAGGAAGGACCAGTGATTACAATGGTTAGGTATGACTTAGAAAGATATTAAATTAAATATAGACATTTAAGTCTCCATTTCACCCTAAATGCATCCATTTTTCCAATTATGTGACTTCGAAGGCAAAAAAGAACTCTCATGTATTCTTACTAGGCATGTATAAATTGGTGTACACTTATTTGAAAATATCTAGCATAATAATTGTGAGCATCTTTTTTTCAACCCCAGTGGAGAAAGTAGAGTATATTTAATAAGTAGTACAAGCATAACTGGATGGGGGGAAAAAACACAATGTTGCAATCATCTTTTGACGGTTAATACCACTGCTAGAATTTATCCTGTAAATAAACATGTTTATAAAAGTATAAAACAATTCTAGTAGTAAAAGTTATAAATAACCCAAATGCTCATCAATAGAGGACAATATCAATTATCAGGCATCCACTGAGTGGAATATTACATAACCATTAGAAAGAATACGTCAGAGTTACTTCTGGAAAAGGGGCTTATGGATATGTTAAGTTGGAAAATTATGCTGTTAAGTTTTAAAAGCAAGGAAAAAGACAGCATGCAAAGTATAATCCCATTTACATAAAACACATACATGCTAGAGGAAGGCAGTGGAAAATTAATAGTGGTTATCTTTGGGTTTGCAGGGTATAAGGAGAGTAGAATTAGCTTCTTCTGTGACCCAGAAGTAGATTGGATTCATTTCCGTGTTCTCCTCAGATCTTACACAATCTCTTTCCTCTTAACTTCTTGATTTGGGTCCCCTCCTGGCTATGTATAGCTCCCTAGATATACATTTGGATATTTGCGTGTGTGCTACATTACCACTGTTTACATTTTTAAACATAAAAAATGAGTTGTTTGAGACAGAATGTAATATGTAAAAAGTTATGATTCTTTTGACATTTTGAGAAAAGGATAAAGAGAAAAATTATATCACTCTCTTACAGTCAATAAGAAATGCAATGGCTTATATTGTTTGTCCAGGCTTTGGGTCATTTCCCAGGCTCCACATTGACTTAAAATAGTACATCCTGACAAGGAATAATTTTTTTTAATGAGCAACCTCTTACCAGAAGAAACTGGGCTTCTGTGTATTTAAACAAGCCCTGAGAATTCCCCGCAGCTTTTCCAGCCAAATCAGAACATTGCCCAAGTCAGGTATCATTTCAACATTTTTAAAACTCAAGGCTAATGAACAAAATACAGAGCAATCCAACTCAGGGTTACATTTCCTTAATATTTAGATAAATAGCACATTGCAAACAATTGTATTGTCTTTGATTATTCAAATACACATACACACAGGTTGAGGTAGCACAATTGGGTTTTACCTTGTATACAAATAGAACAGAACCTATTCAATTTTATCCAATGCTCTCCTGGTACTTTTTCCCCTCTTCCCTTGAGTACAAGCCCATCCTAGCAGGGGCTGATGTATCCCTGTGGGATTTGGTGCAATATTTTGTCGTTCTGATTGAAATATGTGCTGTCTGGTCCCTATAGTTTAATTTAGAACAATTAAGGCTCAGGGTACATGAGCTGGCAAAGCACATTACAAACAATGGCTGCAGAATAAACTGCAGATCAATCTACACTAAATCACCCTGAAAATCCCTGCCAGCACCACAAAGCCATCCCGATTCCAGCCCTTCCTCCATCTCCGCTGCTGTAAGGAAGTCTCCATTGTTCAGTTTTGTAATTATTTTGCAGAAGTGTTTATCCTTCCAGACATAAAACTTTACAATCTTGGGCTGGGGGTTAGGGGCACATAGGAAAAGGATGCTGAGGGGGATATGGCTCCATTTATAACGATATTGCCCCACAAATGGAGCGTGCTTTTTCCATTTCCCAACTCTGATACTGACACGCTGTCCAAACCTGTCACCACATCTTGGCTGAGCACATAGGGGAAATATTTGCTCTTTCGTTCATCATCTTGTTTATTTATTTATTTTGATGCCTAAGTGGGCATCTCTTCCTTCCTCATGCCTCCGTATGTATCCACCCCATAAAGCTGTCTACTTTGTCAGAGAGATTGAGCTGCCAGGTAAAAGAACTACCTTCAGTTACAATCCACAAACATCTCAGGAACCCACCTTCAGTACCATTTTTTATTGTTTAAATGAAAGAGCACTAAGGTAAAGAGCTAATCCTGTTGTCTGGGTAGGGGCACTGCAGGGCTGGCACAAACAATGTTTTCAAATTCCAAAGAAGTTGTAAAAGCAAAGCAGAACATCAAAATTTTTAATGTGCACATTTTTTTCATTTAGCAATTCCACTATTAGGGATTTTTCCAATGGAACTATTTTCCCAAGAAGGCAAAGATATGTATGTGAACACTTCTTGAAATATTATACTAGTGTGAAAAAAGTTATAAAAAATCTAAATTCCATCAAGAGGAGAATGGATAGACAATGCATGATGAAATCACATGATAGAAACTCTGCAATCCTTAGAAAGAAATGTAGATCTACATGAACTGAGATGAAAAAGGGCCTTAAGATACAGCTAAATTTAAAAATGAGTAAGAGCCCATTTTTGTTAAGTGCCTATACATTAGCATAGACAATTTTTAAATCAAGAAAAATAGATACCAAACTCAATAACAATAGTTAACCCTGAGGGTGGAATTCCAGGGACTTTTTTTCTTTATCTATTTTGGTATCATTTAATTTTTTACAAAAAGTATATGTTACTTTTATAATCAGAAAATATATGCATATATAGACAAGTATATAAATATATATAGTGAAGTATATATTTATATCATATGTGTATAGAAAAACATTATATAAATGATGGAATTACCTTCTATTTTGCCGTGTTTCTCTATCCATTCATCCTTTAAACAAAGAGTTATTAAAAGCCTGTTGATGTGTTGAGTGCCACTATTCTAGGTTCTGAGAAGGCAAAAACAAAACTTTTATAGAGATTATAATCTAGTGGTAGGAAATACCACTGCTCTACGCACCTCCATTAAAGCCCATAATGTTGGGTTGGCTTCATGCTCAAGTCAGATAAAGAATCCAGATAATGATCTAGATTGATGCAAGATCTTATTTTCTCAAACTCATCTATTATAGACAGACATAAAGGTAATAGCTGTCCTCCTGTAATTTAGGTGCTGGTCATTTGCAATCACTTCAGCCTCTGGATGCTCATCTTCTTGAGGTTTACCAATAGAAGAACTACAATCACTAGCTTTATTCAACACTTACTGCATGACAGTGCACCAGATTCTTTACCTACATTATCCCATGTCATTCTTAACCGTCTTATGAAGTAATTACCATCACATATTTTACCTTTTTTTTTTTTTTTTTTTTTTACAGATCTGATGGCAGAGATCTGCCCAGGGCTCCCAGCTTAATACATGGCCAAGCCGAGACTACATATAGTCCAAGCCTTCAGACCTCTATAGGTGTTCTGGGAATACAGTAGGTGCTCACACCAGAAGTGGTCACTGCAGTAGCTGGTAATTCTAGTAACATTTTCTAAGCTGTCAGCCTGTGAAAGGACTGATGAAGCAAGGGAAAAACAAAACACAATTATGAGATTTGGAAAGTCCATGCCAGTAACCTGTCAAACTCATGATTTATGAAAAGCATTAATGAAGTATAAACAATTCCAGGTGGGTCATTCAATCAAGCTCTTGATGTTTAGCTTTCACTGTTTAGAATCTGGGTGGCTACCAAATAGAATACTAATTCCTTATGGGAGAAAACTTCAGATTGAATTATGTTGTAATTATGAACTCGGGATAGGGGGTTAGCATGTGAGTAAGTTTGTGTGCTGAGCATGTCTGCTGGCTTCAAGGCCACGTTCCATCACATCAAGCCCTCATGGAATGCAGGGCGCTAGAAACTATGCTTCAATGCAAAGTTTAAAAGGCACATCTCTATACCCTAAGTAGTTCAAAGTCTGGTCAAGGATCTCAATTCTGGTAGGGCATCTACAGATAATTTCCCAGGCGCTATATTTCTAGCACACCACTCCCTTCTTAAGAACCATTAATGGCTATTTACCTATTCTCAGATCAAATGTAAAACCTACCCTGCCTTCAAGACCCAAAGTTGACCTGACTCCTTTGTAAAACTCTCCAGACTAATTCCAGTTCACAACTGTCTTAATTCTGCATCACTTCAGCATCAGTACTTAAACTCTGCTTTCAGTCTCAGAGTTTTTCTTATCCCCGTGCTGGAAACACAATTGGACTTTAAAGACATTTTAGTCAAAATAATAAAGAAAAAGCCATTATACATGGAGAAAGGGGGGAATGGTTATTAAAATATTCTTTCTGTTCTCATAATGCAGTTAGGCTCCTTTTGTTCACTATCAAATTGATCAGGAAAAATAATTAATAGGCACTAGGCTTAATACCAGGGTGACGAAATAATCTGTACAACAAATCCCCATGACAAAAGTTTACCTACATAACAAACCTGCTCTTGTAGCCCTGAACTTAAACGTTAAATTAACAAATAAAACAAATTGCCAGTTTCTCATATGCTCCCAGAGTTTTCAGAACCAAACAGGTCCTGAGATGTCATCCGGTTCAACCTCTCATTTCCTAGATGAGCAAATTACCCTCCATGGGGAAAATGATCTGTGGGTTGCAAATCCATCCACTTATGAACTCAATAAATATGTATGACAATTTCCTGGGGAAATTGGCAGTCTCTACCCTCGTGGAGTTTGCATTCTAATAAGAAAGAAAGTAAACAGGTTAATATATGTTGTCATTTCAAGTAGAGGTGAGTGCCATGAGGAACAATAAGAAAGAAAGTAAACAGGTTAATATATGTTGTCATTTCAAGTAGAGGTGAGTGCCATGAGGAACAATAAGAAAGAGTAAAGAGTAAAGAGATGGTGGGGTTGGCATGTTATTTTACGTAAGACATCAGGGAGAGGGAGTAGCAAGTGCAAAAGTCCTGAGGCAAGAATGAACTTAGTATGCTTAAGTGACTGACAGAAGACTGGTGTCATTGGAGCATAGTGAATGAAAGTGTAAGAGAGTTTAAAGACATAGAAAAGGTCCATATTTTTAGGGTCATATGATAGACTGTATTTCACACTAAGTGTGATAGGAAGCCATTTGCAGAATCTTACATATAAGAGTGACATGACTATTACTTTTTAAACCACTTGATTAAAATATGATTGTCATATCAAAATCTGTACACACTGAATGTATATAGCCTGATCAGTTTGGAGATAAATATATACCCCTGAAACTACCATCAAAGTCTCTTCTGTAAATCTATCCATCACCTCCAAAAGTTTCCTTCTGCCGTCTTTATTAGGATTTCTTTGTGATGAGAACACTTAACATAAGATCTACCAGAAGGTAGAAGCAAATTTTTAAGTATACAGTACTTACTAACTTTATGCACTATGTTATACAGTAGATCTCTCCGGCATGTTTATCTTGTATAACCAAACTTTGTACCCTTTGACTAATACTTCTTCATTTCTTCCTCCCCCTAGCCTCTGGCAATCACCATTCCAAGCTCTGCTTCTGTGAGTTTGGCTATTTTAAATTCATCATATAAGTGAGATCATCAAGTATTTGCCCTTCTGTGTTTGGTTTATTTCATTTAGCATAATGTCCTCCAAGTTTATCTATGTTGTCACAAATGGTGGGGTTTCCTTCTTTTTGAAGTCTCAATAATATTCTATTGTATGTATATACCATTTTCTTTATCCATTTATCTATCAATGGACATTTAGGTAGGTTTCATATCTTGGCTATTGTGAATAATGATGCAATAAGCATGGGAGTGCAGATAGCTTTCCAAGTTCCTGATTTCAATTCCTTTGAATATATATCCAAAAGTGGGATTGCAGGATCATGCGGCAGTTCCATTTTGAATTTTTTGAGAAATCTGGATACTGTTTTCCATAGTGGCTGTACCAACTTACATTGACACCAGCAGTGTACAAGGGTTCCCCTTCCACTACATCCTTAATGACATTTGTTATCCTTTGGATTTTTTTTAATAATAGCCAGCATAACAGGTGTGAAGTAGATATCTCATGTGGTTTTACTGCATTTCCCTGATGATTACTGATGTTGAGCAGCTTTTAATATACCTGTTGATCATCTGTATATCTTATTTGGAGAAATGTCTATTGAGTTCCTTTGCCCACTTTTGAATCAGATTATTTGTGTTTTCACTATTGAGTTGTATGAATTTCTCATATATTTGGAATATTAACTCTTTAGCAAATACATGTTTTACAAATATATTCTTCCACTGCATAAGCTGCCTTTTAATTTTGTTGATTGTTTTCTTCATACAACTCTTTCATCTCCTTGGTTATGTTTATTTCTCAGTATTTTATGCTTGTAAATAAGATTGCTTTTTAAATTTCTTTTTGGATGATTCATTTTTAGTGTATAGAAATACTATAATTTTTGTATGTTGATTTTTTTACCCTGAAATTTTACTGAATTTATTAGTTCTACCAGTTTTTTATGGAGTCTTTAGAGTTTTCTACATATAAGATCATGCCATCTGCAAAGAAAGATAATTTTACTTCTTCTCCTCTGATTTGGATGCCTTTTATTTCCTTTTCTTGTCTAATTGCTCCAGCTATAACTTTTAGTACTATATCTCATATAAGTGGCAAGAGCGGACATCCTTGCCTTGTTCCTGATCTTAGAGGAAAACCTTTCAGTTTTTCATCATTGAGTATGTTAGCAATTGGCTTGTCATACATGGCCTTTTTATGTTGAGGTACAGTCTTATAATTAACTTGCTGATAGTGTTTATCATGAAACGGTGCTAAATTTTGTCAGATGCTTCTTTTGAGTCTATTGAGAAGATCATGTGATTTTTATTCTTCATTCTGTTGATGTGGTATATGCATTAATTGATTTGCTTATGTTGAAAATGCTAATATTTTTCAGGATTTTTGCATCCATGTTCATCGGGTATATTGGCCTGTAGTTTTCTTGTGGCATCTTTGTCTGGCTTTGCTAGCAGGGTGATGCTAGTCTCATAAAAAGAATTTGGAACGTTTTATTCTCTTTTATTATTTGGGAGAATTTTCAAATGATTGATATTAGTGGCTGAATGTGGTGGCTCACACCTGTAATCCCAGCTACTAGAGAGGCTGAGGCAGAAGGATCACTTGAGCCCAGGAGTTTGAGGTTACAGTGAGGTATGATCATGCCACTGCAGTTCAGCCTGGGTGATGGAGTGAAACCCAGTCTTAAATAAATAAAAATAAAAAATTAAAAGAATTGGCATTAATTCTTCTTTAAATGTTTGGTAGAATTGACCTGTGAGGCTATCTGGTTTTTCTTTGTTAAAAAGTTTTTCATTACTGAGTAAATCTCCTTATTTGTCACTGGTCTGATTAGACTTTGTTTCTTCTTGATTCATTTGTGATCAGTTGTATGTTTCTAGGAATGTATCTATCTCTCCTAGTTATCTAATTTGTTGGTGTATTATTGTTCATAATAGTCTTTTATGATCTCTTTATTTCTGAGTCATTAGTATTACATTTTTAAAAGATTATTCTGTATCTTTAACAATCAGAAACACTCATTCATTGCTAGTGGGAATGTAAAATGGTACGACCACTTTGGAAGACAGTTTTGCAGTTTTTTAGAAAACTAAACACATTCTTACTATATGATCCAGCAATAACATTCCTTAGGATTTACTCAAAGGAGTTGAAAAACTACGTTCACACAAAAACCTGCACACATATGTTTATAGCAGCTTTATTTATAATTGCCAAAATGTGGAAGCAACAAAGACGTCTTTCAGTAGGTAAATGAATAAATAAACTGTGGTACATTTAGACAATGGATGGAATATTATTCCGCACTAAAAAGAAATGAGCTATCAAGCCAGAAAAAAGACATAGAAGAAACTTAATTGCGTATTACTAAAAGAAAGAAGCCCACCTAAAAAGGCTACATGTTGTATGATTCCAACCATATGACATTCTTTAAAAGACAAAACTATGATAACAGTAATAAGATCAGTGGTTGCCAGGGATTGTGGGGAGGGAGAGATGAGTAGGCAGGGCACAAAAGATTTGTAGGGCAGTGAAACAATTCTGTATGATATGATAATGGTGGACACATCACATTATTCATTTGCCAAAGCCCAGAGAATGTTCAACACCAAGAGTGAGCTCTAATTTAAACTATAAATTTTGGGTAATTATAATGCATCAGTGTATGTTAAGCAATTGTAACAAATGTACCGCTCTGGTGAAAGAGGTGTATAATGGTAGAGGCTGTGCATGGAAAGCGAGAGGGGTGTAAAATGGAAACATTTCAGTATCTTTAACTCAATTTTGCTGTGAACCTAAAATTTCTCTAAAAATTAAGTATTTTTGTTTAGAAACTGATGTTTATTTTCCATCAACCTTATTCCCATGTTGCTTAAGAGCCCGTGCAAGAACAGCTTAAGACCATTCAGTGGTTGCTCCTACCCATTCAGTGGCCTGAGCAGTGGGAACTGCAGACCAGTCTTCTGTGGCAGGCTGAGCGCTCCAGTCTTCAGTAGGGAACTGCTGAATAGGCACAGAGGGTGCCTGCACTCCTTCAGACCAGCCTGCAACCTTAGACTGAGTAGCAGTGAACTCAGGAGCTAGAGCAGTCCATTCACCCTGAAATTCCTCCTTGGTCACAGCCTTTTCAGCAGCAGCCTGCTTTTCTTTTTCAATCTCTTCAGGATCTCTGTAGAAGTAGAGATCAGGCATTACCTCCCACAGATGTTCACAGGAAATGGTGCCACACATATGCAGAACTTTGCAAGCCAGCATTCACCACATCAAACCCACTGAGTGAGCTCCCTTGTTGCATGGGATGGCAATGTCCACATAGCACAAAGGAGAATCTGTGTTACACAGAGCAATGGTAGGTACGTTAACATAAGATGCCTCCATGAGAGGCTGGTGGTCAGCCCTGGGATCAGTAACCACAAGAACCCGTGGCTCCCATTAGGCTGCCTGGATCTGGTTAGTGAAGGTTCCAGGAGTGAAGCGGCCAGCAATTGGAGTGGCTCCTGTGGCAGCAGCAAACTTCAGCACGGCCCTCTGGCCAGTATTCCTGGAGGATATGACACTGACATCAGCAGGGTTTTCAATGGCAACAACGGCACGAGCTGCCAGCAGAAGCTTCTCCCAGGTCCTCTTCAGATTTATGATGTGGATGCCATCACTTGTCCTTTTACAGATGTACCGTTCTATCTGGAAGTTAAGATTGGTGCCACCTAAGTGGGTTCCTGCTGCAAGGAACTTAAGGACATCCTCCTCCTTCATTTGCAGGGCATCAAGGGCTCCAGACATTGTGAAAGTTTCCCTTTAAGTTACGACAGCAATCCAGAACAATGCCGTATGGACCCCTCTGTGGGTAGCACGGAAAGGCAAAATTAAGTATTTTTTAATAAAGATCATTCTGGAAGCTGCATGAAAGTGAAATAGAGACAGTTGAAGGTAGAAGTAGAGAAATAAGTGAGGAAGCTACTGTTAGTCTAGTTAGGAAATCAAGGAAGCCAGCACTGAGATGGCAGTGGTTGGGGTAGGGGAGACAGGAGCAGAATTGGAGAATGTTTTGAAGGTAGAACTGACAGGTTTGTTGATGGACTAGACGTTGATGGAAATTTGAAGGAAAAACAGATTTTTGATCTGATAATACTAAGAAAGGAAAACTAAGACAGAAACAGATTTGGAGTGGAATCAAAATCTCTGCCCTGGATATTGACTAGAAGTCAGCATGCCAGTGTGGAAGTAGAAGGGATTTAAAGAGTCACAGGCAAGAACTCAAACACTCATCAGCTAGAATCCTCAACTAGAAACCCAGAATCCAGAACCATAAACCAGAATACTGAAATGCTACAGCCTCTGTCCCTTTCTTCTGGAAATCAGGAGACAAGGACTACAGGAAGGGAAATAGATCCAATTGCATGTGCCTTCTGATAGTTGAAGTAAGCTGGTATGCTTGTATAAGCCTGGTGCAGTCTCCTGCCCAAGATGAAAGTAAACTCTACGTTGCTGTAGCAAGAAAGCTGCTTAAATCTTCAGCACAATAACCCAGAGCCAGACCATGTGCCCAGACAAGGACACAGAAAGGAATTCATTAGATGGAGAATAAGGCAATGCCTTTTGCCTTGGGAAAGTTGGGACCTTCCACAAGTAAAATGGATTCAACCACCATGAACTAATGGGTGAAGCCCTGTGTTGGGTACTACAGGGCAGCTTCAGAGGTGTATAAGACAAATCCCAGATCTGCAAAGAGATGTTAGCCAAGTGGACTTCAGAACATGGCTAGAAGCTGGACATCTGATCCTGACATGTGAGAGAAAAATCCTCACCCCACACCACCCTCCACCTTCACACCTTCCTGGAATCTTTTTGCAGAAAGTAAGTTGAGTTTTCCAACATGCTATGTTAAAAGGCATCATGGGGGTGTGAAACTGAGAAAGTTTGGAGTGAAATCCTATCTCTACCATCTGCTTCTGCCAGTCCTGGCTTCCTGCTATAAGAGTACACAGTGACATGTCAATCAAAGCTTTCTTCATAGCAGGGAGGTAAAGAGGCCTATAAAGAGATGGGGAGGCCAGACACAGTGGCTCATGCCTGTAATCCCAGCACTTTGGGAGGCTGAGGCTGGCGGATCACCTGAGGTCAGGAGTTTGAGACCGCCCTGGCCAACATGGTGAAACCCCGTCTCTACTAAAAAATTACAAAAATTAGCTGGGCATGGCGATGGGCACCTGTAATCCCAGCTACTCAGGAGGCTGAGGCAGGAGAATTGCTTGAACCCAGGAGGCAGAGGTTGCAGTGAGCCGAGATCGTGCCATTGCACTCCAGCCTGGGGGATAGAGCGAGACTCTATCTCAAAAAAAAAAAAAAAAAAAAAAGATGATGGGGAGTGATTTTCACAACTGCTTGACATAGCATCCTTCAAGAGCCCAATGGTCAGGCTCTCTATCCCTTCTTAAGGGGTCCTGGGTTCTGCTCCTCACCCTTCTGACCTATAAGGAGGTTCTGTTCTTGATTTTTTTTTAAATCAGATGAGCACTATAACATTGTGCATTATATCATTTGCATGGGGCAATTACCTGCGTGGTCTACCTTCCTTCTCCAATCCTTCACCTGCGACAGGCATCACTTATTAAACATGGTATACTTTTCCACTGAGCAAGGATGCAACCTCAGAAATCCTTTTCATCATGTCACTGTAGGCAGCACTGCTCATCAAAATTACCATGTGAGGTAAAAACCTATTTTCCATCTCTGGCATAGTAGTCAGCAGCAGAGAGTTTAGAATCAAATACAGTTCTGAATCCTGGATCTGTCATTATTGGTCTTGGGACCTCGGATCTCAGTTTCACTGTTTATTAGCTGTCTAACTTTGGACACGTTAACTAAGTCCTCTAAGTCTCAGTTTCTTCATCTTCTGTTCTTCAGAAGAAAAGCCCGTGTACCTATGAAAGCTTAGGTCGTGGGCACATATTTAGATTGAGGGGAATCAGGCAAGGCTTCCCTGAAGAGAGAGAACTTGGGCTGAGACATGAGCAAATATGGGAGCACTCTCTCTCCTCAAGGAGAAAAGATGAGCATCAGAGAAGATCCGTGAGGACCGAGCATGGAGCTCAAAGGGTTGACAGGCAAGGGCCACCCCACTTAAGACTTTTAGAAGATGTCAAGAATTGTGGTCATTGTCCAAAATGCCATGGTTGACCACACAAAGGATCAATCAGGATGGGAGATGTGATTAATTTCCAATCTGGAAGACATGTCAACTGAATTTCCTATGGCAAAAATGTATCAGCGACCAGTAAGGACAAGGGTGGAGATGAGAGGACCAGTTAGGAAGCTACTATAGTGCTTAGGGAAAAAGTCATGGTGACACAGACTAGCGAGGCAGCTTTGGAGCCTGAGAGAAGCAGAGGGAAATCAGAAATATATAAAAGGCTACACTGAGGAGGACTTGGTGATGAATTTAGGGTAAGGTCAAGGATGACTCCTGGAGTTTTGGCTTAGCCTTCTGGGTGAATAGTGGTAGCATTTGCTAAGACAATAAACATCAAAGAAGAGCACATACTTTTTATTTTGTTGTGTTTTGTTTTTCTGTGGGGGAAAATCTGTAGATCCAAGTAAAAGTGTTAAACAGTCAGTTAAATATACAATAGTAAGAATGCAAACTAAATATGAAATAATGAAGTCCAAAATCAGTCATGCTGGCATATTTAACCAATGCTTGAACCGACGTATACTCCCAAAAGCTCCCCTCCCTGAGATCACCAAGAGAAGAGAATTCCAGCAGATCTTCTGAGCTCAGCTTGAACACACAAAATCTACAGCAGTGCTGACATCTACCCAAATGCCTACACTGAGAACACTTGTTCTTGCTACTTTTGCACAGAGTCTGGATGCTAAGTAATTGGTCCTGGAATCGTAGAAGGCTAGGCGTAAGAGAATGCTGCTCTCTGGCCATGTGGAGATATACTGGGATGCAGCAAGCTAGAAAGACAAGGTGCTAGCCTCGAATAAAGGACACCTGGATAATCACCCTGCCCACTAACACTTTGCTGGCCTCATTTTACAGATACAAAAGTTGAGGCCCTTAGAAGTGAAATGACTTGTCCAAGTTTACAATGGGAGTTAGTTGCAAGACAAGGACCTAAATCTATACACTCCTAAAACTTTTTAAGCATTTGCATTTTTCAAAATTTTTAAAATCTACAATCACTCATGGAAAGTAAATGGAAGAGTTATTAGCAAACCCATGAGTTTAACCTCTGTTCAGACTTCAGATTTCATTCATTCATTCAACAAACACACACTCATTCAACAAACACACAGTACCTACTGTCAGGCACAAGGCCAAAGAGAAAGTTGGTATAAATTCATACCTTAGTCCAAGGACTAGACAAACGACTTGACTGTGCAAGTGAAATACAAAGTTTAGAAAATTAAATCATATTTGTAGGAATTCGAAAACTTTTTCCAGCTTTCTAAAGATACTTTCCAAAGATCCGCATAAGAATTCACTTTCATCAAGTGATTTGTCTTCATGAAGCCTGAGGTTTAGAAGCTCAAGTAGCCACAAGGATTTGATTTTCACAGAGGGCAAGAGCACACAAAAGGTTTGACTCCTACCTGCTTTCTGCAAGGAACATGCTTCCTCACATAGGATCAGAAAGATTGTGTTCCACAAGTAACAATGGCCCTGTCACATGAGGGTCATAGATTTAGTTCAGAGAGGCCTCTAGAAGTTCAGATCTCTATCAGGAACAGCCCAGTGTATTTGAGCCCCTTTGATACCTGGTTATCAGGATGAAAACAGAATTTGTAACACTAGATACCTCTGATGAACCACAGTAAGCAAGGAGTCTTTACTGCTGTTCTGCCTGGAGTCAGCTAAAAAAAGAAACTGAATAAAAAATAAGAGCAAAGGAAAAGATTAAGTGGAGCTTCCCAAAGCTTAAACTTGCTGCTCTAGTTTGTGTTTTGCACAAACTTCATATTCTTTGTTTCTTCAGCCCCCTACATGCGACACTAGATTACTTATATACTATCATTTAAGTTATGACTAAAGGCAAATTGGAGTGTTCACCACACAAGTATTCTTAACCTTCTTCTTAGGCTTGCATTGCCTACACAAATTTAAGGCCAAAATGGGTAAGATTGATAACATAAAGTGAATGTGACATTTCACAGCCATGAAAATTAAAATTATGAGGCCTAGACAGCAATGTAAAAAAATGCTTATGATATGTTATTAGTAAAAGAATTTAAATGATCACATATGCTTTGATCGTGACTCATGAAAACAGGTTTGAATTCAATAAGACTAGATATCCAACTAGCATATTGCTATTTGTAAATGATCAAGTGTTGGATTAAAGTGATAGGCTTAAGGATTAGTAGAAAAGAAGGAATATTTTTCAGTGTTCTTTAATTTGTTCCAGGGTTTTTTAAATTATTTTTTGATAGGGTGTGAACCCAGTACAGTAGAGAAATGGTCCCCACAAGAAGCAGGTGATAGAATTTTTTCACTTTTTCCTTTTGTCTGCATGTTTGTAATCATTGTTTGATTTCAGCCAGTAACAAATCAGAAGACACTTATTTGAAACTAAAGTCTTGATGAACATTTCATAAGGAGTAGCTAACTAACATCATTGGATCCCCATTTACACAGGGAGAAACTGTGAGACAATGAACTTGGAGTCTGAAAAAAAAAAAAAAGAAAAGAAAAGCTTGAATCAAATCCCAATCTGGCCATTTCCTTCATTTCCTCACCTGTGAAGTGGGAAGGAGAAAGAAGAAACGTTCGCTGAGTGCTGACTATGCACCAAGCTCTGGGCTGAGAAATTTCCCATACATCATTTCATCTCATCTTCACATCAGCCCCAGGAGACAGAATTAGCCTTCAGTTTACTGACGACGAGACGGAGGCTTCAAGACATTAAATAATGTATCCACAGTCTACAGCTTACTAGGAAGTGGCCAAGCCAGGATCCAAATTTAAGATTGTCCATCCCCAGAATCTGCCCCTTTCACTCTCTGCGTGCAGCCTTGCAGGGTTATTCTGTGAATCAGAATCTCAATATCCATTACCAGGAACACTTGATGAGCCATGTCTCTAGCTTCTCTGGCAAGGAAAGAGTCGTTTTCCCTCTGCCAATGAGTGAGCCTCTGCCCAATCCCATCCATCCCATGAAGAACAGGCACCCACGTGTGGGGTGTGAGCTATGGGGTGGGAGGCAGGCCTCTCTCTCCACACTGGCCTGCAGCCCCAGCAAAGCAGCAGCATCAGAAGGACAGCAGCATCTGAACACCTAGCAGAGTCTGTAGGGCACGCATCCTGAGCACTCTCCAAGCCAAACAATGTGTTGATGCTCGGCCTTCAGTAAGATGTTCTGCCCTGCTTGATCAGAGCAGAAAGACAAGGAAGAGGGACCAGCAGGAAGATGGTGGGGGTGGGGAGGGGTGCCAAAGGCTTCAATGGGGTACAAAAGGGCAGTATAGCCAGGTTCTAATTCCTTTTTAGAACAGACTCCTAATTCCAATTTAGAATTGCTCCACAGACAGAACATAAAGGTATTTATGTATTAACTGGGATTCACCATAATCGTATAAACAGAACTTGCCTTTCTTTTTCTCTTTTTGTTCACAGTAAGGTGGGGATTATTTCCCCCTTCTTAATACAATCAAGACTTTTTTCCCCTCAACCACAAGAAGAGAGTAGGAACATTAACAACCCCAAACTCTGTTCAAGAATATCATCCTTTCTCAGGCCTTTTCACATTATAATACATTTTTAAAATAGGATAGAGTGCAGAATTAAAGACACACACTTTCCTAGTATTTTGAAATCATTATGAGTTACAATCCTTTTGATGTAAAGGGTCTCTTTTTTTAAGCATGATGTCTTTTATGTAACTAGCAAAAAAAATGTTCATGGTAACAAATGCACCAGGAAAAAAAAAAGGTTAGAAAAAAATGGAAATCCTGTTTGTGTCCATAGGTGAATTGCTGCTGTGAGGCGGCTGCAATTTGACTTTGTACAAAAAGGGTCACTGAACAGAAGGTCAGGCAGCTGGCCATTTCCATTTCAAAGATGCTATCGAAAGGCCAAGAGGCAGTTCACCCAGCAGCCCTTTAGCAAACAAGATTTTCTCCTCTCTCATTTATGATATTTTTTTATGCCAAAATAGTTTAGTGAGAAGGTCCCTGATTCATTTCCCCTAGAACACAAGTGGCTTGTGTGAGGTTTGGATAGGACTTTAGTTTAAAGAATTGGAGGAGTTTTGAGTAATGAGGAGCCATTTGGTGGCCACTTATCAAAGGTTTTGCGGCAAGGCAATAAATCACAACAGAGCCCCTCCACTCAGGCTGAGACAACTGGAGAAAGGTAGCTCCGTTATTAGGAATTATGGCTCGTCACGTCTGCAATGAGAGATCTCAGCTTTACAAACACCTCGCTGATTAATCAAGAGCCCCTTGCAGAAACCCTAGGAGGAAGGCACAAAATTCAAGGAGACTGTGATTTGGGTTGAGTTTGATGTTGGAGTAGCTAGATCTCACCTAGCAACTATGGCCAGACAAAATGATGCTGGCAGAGCTAGAAGTTACACATCCCTAAATTTCACTGGCCTGCATGGCTTAAACACAACACAAATAGAAGGTGAACTGGAATATGGAAGAGCAGTCACCCAGCCTAATGTTGTTCACTGTTGAAATATCCCTTGAAGACTTTAATATGAGCAGGTCACCTGTCACCACACACAAACACACACACACATATAAACACAAAGTAGAAGGAGGCACTACTGTTCAGCCTGCCTGTCAGGGAAATCAGGGCAGGCTGGACAGACACTAAGAGAGTCTTGGACCCACTTGCGATTAGAACCGCCAGCAAGAGGCAGACCCAGAGGACAAGCCCAGTTCTAGCAGGGCCAAAGGTCAAAACCAGGGAAGCCATATCCATCGACTGGTACAGAAATGCAAAGGAAAGCTAAGAAAAGGTCAGGAGCTGCATAAATGTAGGAATAGGGTGACACAAAGAGCAAGGGTGGATGAAAAATACAAGGCCCAGGATAATGACTTTAAACGGGGTGCTTGCAGACGGGGCTTTGTCGTGAGACAGGGGATGGTATCTAGTGAGGTTTCAAGTCATTGGCCAGGCCAGATACTTATAGGCCCTAATGTCCTAATGTTCCCTGGAGCTGTCTTTAAAAAGCCCTCATACTTTGCCATCTTTAACCCTTTTCTCTGTAAAATGATACAAATGGCTTCCCAGCTTGTCCTTTTACCCCCACAACAGCATGAGACTTGATTGACCCTTTCCTGGATGACCAGTCATTAAGGCCTCAGAGCAGCCATGGAAATCACGAAGAGGTCAAGGTGGGGTCTAGAAACAGCCCCCTGGGAGAGGAAGCCAGCGAGTTCTTTGCTGCTTTAGCCATGCTATAAGCGCTGTAACACTCTTGAGGGGAAAAAAATGAAAAAATAAAAAGATGAATAATGCCTGTATTCTGAAGATTGTACTTAATACTATGGAGGAAAAGTGTGATTTCCTCTCCAAATACTCTAGTAGTTTTCGCCAAGTGCAGTTTAAGATGTAATATAATGGATAACACTGCATTATTTTATCATTTCATCCTTTTAAAAAACCCTTATTTAAATCATTTTATGTTTACAGAAGGAAAAAGGACATCCCCTCTTGCTATTTATTCAGATTTTTCCAAAAATATTGTCTCCAATGCTTAAAAGAGATGTCTGCTGGTAGGAAAAAAGACAGAGGGAGGGATGGAGGGAAGGAGAGAGAGAAACAGAGAGATGGAGGAAGGAGAGGGGAGGAGGGAGGGAGGAAGGGAGGGAGGAAGGGAGGGATAGGAAGGGAGAGAGATAAATCAGACTGCTGCACTGGCTGCTGCAGAAGCAATCACTGGTGGCTGTCAGAACTCTCACTAAATGAAGGTCCGTCTTATCAGGGGTTGGCTCTGCTTCTGTACACCTAATTGTGTGGCCTTGACTATGATGGAATTTGTTCCTTAAGGAAAAGGGAAAACATGAGCCTTAGTGCTTTAATAGAAAGGTATCTTCTGAAATAATAAATAACCCAGAGGTTGGATTTGGAAGCAAAGAAGGCTACTTCCTATGTCCTCCCCCGAGGTGCCATGAGCAGCTGCAGTCATTAGAGAGGGAGAAGAGAGTTCCAGAGGATGATGGCATAAGTGGAGAGGATAAGAAGGAAAGAGTGAGGTGATGTCATAGAAGAGAGAAGAGCTCTGACTGGATTCTCTGCCCATGACAGCTAGGCTTTTACCAGTTTGGAGCAATACACTTTGAATAGCATGACTTGCAGCTCTTCAGTCATTGGACAAATTCATTAATAAAAACCTTTCAGAGCCCTGCCTAGTAGGTTCTCAATGGCAGCTGGTGGGGCTGCAGACCTACAGTGAATAAATCCAGACTCACAGTGGTATTGTCACTACCCATAACGTCTCTCTGAACTCGTTATGCTAACAGTCTGTCCATCCACTCCAGCCCCACATTCTGCAGCCCCCATTGCAGAGACCCTGCAAGCCCAAGAGAATGCCATGTTCACACTTCCAGGCAGGCTCCCATGGCCGGCCCCCCATATGAGCCTTGGCTTAGGGCACAGCCCACAGCGGTAAGAAGCACATATGTGGCTGTGGTCAGATTTTCACATCCCTGCTGAACATAATAGATGATCCTATGGATTCCATCAGAATTCCTGGAGACAGGAAAGAACTTCTGCATCCAAGAAAATGTGGACCGGAAGTAATCTGACTGAAATTCACCCTTTAGGCATGAAGATGATTGAGGGAGCTGGCAATGGCCCATAATAATTGTATCTTCTGTTTCTACCATGCTAAAGCCTTTTCATCTACTTGTTTTCTTTATACATAAAAAATCTTGTTGGGTTGTTGTTATTCTTCCCATTTTACATATGAGGAAAACTGAGGCTTCAATAGGCTAACTGGCTGTTCCAAGCTAGCAAATGGCAGAGCCAAGACAGACACTCCAATCCTCTGACTCCAAGCCCAATTGCCCCAGAGCCAGGACTGGTCTGCTTAAGGCATGAGGAAAGCTCTTTCAATCTAAGCAATCAACACTTATTGTCCTGAGACAGAGCTGAGGGTTCTGACTGTTTGACATTCCTTTGACTTGAAGAATAGAATCTCCAGTGTCTTTTCTGGACAGCTGTCAATTTGCTAACTCAGCCCCAAATGAGGCAATGAGACAAGAGGAACATAGAGCTAGCTTCATATTCCTATAAATTTTGGTGGGTGGCAAACCACCAGTGCAAAGTCCCTAGACTCTCAGGAAGTAGCTGGAAGTTCCCTAACACGAGGTAGCAAGCAGGAAGATGGATAGAAACAGGTGGGGAAAAAGGAAAGAAAAATAGAGACTGTCCACTCAGAGAGATGAACCACCAGGAATTATGAGGGGGCTGCAGGAAACGAGAAGACCCCAATCTGTCTGTCCTCTAGGTGGGCCTGACACAGGCACTAGCTAGATGGAAGGAGGGAGAGTGCCCAAGGGTACAACTCAGGGGAGTGCCCTGGCCTGGCCAACTTCTCCTCCCAAGCCCTCTGGACCTCAATCTAAGAATCTCAGGTAACACCCTTTACCCTGCGTTATTGGCAAGATGAGCTTGTGTCTAGTTGAGAGGGGCCATCTTGCCATACCCAGGCTTGCAGGAGAACAATCAGCCCCTCAACACTCAGAGATGGCCAGTTTTCTCCCTCTGTGACTCCATCCACCAACACTGTCACAGAGCTGATGCATCTGCAGTGCTGTCAAGACAAGACAGCAGGGCTGTAGTGAAAAGAGCATGAACCCCAATTTGGGCCAGGGGAAGGAAAGAACCAACACCTATTGAGTTCCCACTCTGTACCGTATCCTGTGACAGGCACTCAGGCACTGTGTATACTCATTTAATCCTCCCAACAGTCCTACACGGTGGGCATCATTATCTTCATTTTACAGTTGAGGAAACTGAGGCTCAGCCATTGAGTAACTTATTCAAGGTCACACAGCCAGTTAAACAGGAAAGGCAGAATTCAAACATTATGTCATTGCTTATGTACTTCCCGTTATACTAAGCAGCTTCAATGAATTTAATAGGATTATTTCAAGAACTAAATGATACAATGTTAATAAAACCTGGGACAAACCTAAAGTGCTATGCAAATATTAGCTCTCTGTGTGCACAAACAACACTCACATATAGGCAAGTAGTCAGATCTACAATTCACTGTACAGAATAGCCATGTGAGTTAGTATCAGTTGTGTTTCTCTCCACAAAGCAAATATCTGTATTTTACACAATTCCCCTGTGAACCCCATCATCAACACAGCCATTAAATGCAGTCCCTAGATGAAGTATGAGCATGCTGGTCAAAAATGGATATTCACAGGCTGAAAGCACTTTATGATTATCAAGGGACAAAAAATGAATTAAAATCACACCCTGCTAAGTGCCACAGAAGTATTTTCAAATTAGCATCGTTGCTGCTATCTCCCCAATCCCTGGCATGTGGGTTATACCTGCTGACATGTCCCTCCGGGAAACTAATATGTTCAAATCAGACCAGAGACAGATGATTACAGTTTATTTTCCGTGCCAATGACAAGAGAAACAGGCCAGCTTTCTCAAAGGGGTAAAGTTCTATGGTTCCTCTCCCTGTCTTAATGAAATGTGTGCCTTTTCAGAGGGTCATTTCTATGATTTATAAGTTCCCAGCAAAGCTGGGCCTACGGTGAGGCAAGTAAGGACACAAAATTTAAGAAAAAACTCATTCTCTGGGTCAAGCAAGTGCTGACTCTATACTTGCACGTCTCTATACTTGCAAGACTCTATACTTGTACACCCTTGAATTTTGCACGCTTAGTATCTTGCTTGCCTTACCCTAACCCAGGTCCTAGCACCAGCACAGGAACCCACCAATGTAAGAGGGTAGGAGTCGCTTGGAAGAGTGACTGCCCTCAGGGAGTGCTAGAGAAGCCTCCAAGGGTCTGGTGATAAATTTCTCTAAACTACAACCAAGAGAAACCAATATATGGAAATTCATAAGGGCCAGATAATACAAGTGCCCCAGCATTTAGAATCCATATCATACACTCCACTGTTCAGGCCCCCATCCTTCCATTATCCCAAAATCTGTGCCACAAGGGAAGAGGAGGGCAAGAAGGGAGAGTTAGCAGGGCTGTGTGTCTCTGCACATTGTCTTACCTCCTGTCCATTTCTAAGCTCCGACATACCACACAGGAAGGCGTGAGGGCACGACAAAGGGGTTTCCAGCCTGCACAGCTTCTATCAACCTGTCATTCTATCCTGTTAGAAGCCCCAGTCTGATGCAGCACCAAGTCACAGGCAAGAATTGCTATGCAATCAATTGTGCTTCATGAATTCAGGAAATGATCAGACATGAGTCGGGTTAGATGGTAACTCTTTCTACACCACTCCCATGTAGAGTGGGTTACTCTAGATCTGCCATTGAAAAGAACAAAAGTAAGAAATGTTTCAGGATTCACATGATCCAGGTTGAATTTATAGCAAATGAAGTCTAGAGGGTACAAGCAAACACCCAGGTGGGGCCTGAACACCCCCCGTGGTGCAAGCCAACAGAGCAGAAATCAGACACTGAGTGCTGGAGAGCCCGGTAATAACCACATCTATGGAGGGTACCCTGGGAAAATTGAGTCAGGGTTCCACTGTGTTCTGAGAAACACAGTGTCCTCAGAAGCAGTGAGATTGGAACTCCCTTCCCCACTTGCCAGCTCATGGGACTGGAAACCCACCTCCCCCAGCTCCAAAACACTGGTTCCCAGGATAGGGAATGAGACAGAAGCCAAGAGAATGTGAGGGTCAAAAGCAGGTCCCACAGGGGGCAAAATGTGGAGGAGATGTAGCCGCCTCCTCGCACTGTCACTGCAAATGCTCACACAAACAGGCAGACAATCCTGATCACCTTCTTTCTGGAATTCCTTGGACTCCAGAGACTAGCCCTCTCCGTTGCCACCCTCTACAGCTTCCAAGCAAGGTCTCTACTCTACCAGATCCACTGAGAAAGAGATGGAAAACAGACATCACTTACCAGCTGTGTGACCTCAGGCAAGTCATTTTGTGAGCTTCCATTTTACCGTCTACAAAAAAAAAGCAACAAAACCCAGCACAATGCCAGGCACTCAATAAATAGTAGCTACTTTGTTTCATATTGCTAGTGCAAATAGAGATTATTTTTAATTAGAGACATCATATGAAAGCATGAAGCCCAGTGCCTACCTCAAAACCATGCATAACAAATCCATTCTTTTTTCTCCTCCCTACCCTCCTTCACTAGATTTAAGACAGGTAAAAATCTCTGCATCCTCAAAGAGAAGAGAGTGCCAAGATTTTAACTTTCCCGGGCATTGCACCACAGGACCTCAGCCTGGGGCAGGGGCAGAGTCCTGGAGTAGAAAACCAAAGGGAACCTGAGAGGCTTCCAGAAGAGGGGATGAAAACTGAGAGGCCCACAACAATGAGCCTCAGCAGTGAAGGCCACTTTCTCATTACCTGTTCCTTCTTCCCACCTATCCGGCTATGCACATGCCCCCCTACTCTGGATGATGGCAGACACAGGAATGGGTGGGAATGAGACAAGTCAATTGCATGACAAAGGGTCAAGTGAATGAGGAAGGAAGAGAGGTCCTGCGGCCACCATGCCATGCAACCAGGCAGCTGTTTCTAAGAGACATTCCAACCCTCAAGATCTAAGCTGGGACCTGACTATATTTCCATCTCCAGCTTGTGTATTTGGTTAATAATCACCCTCCCTAGGCCCTGAGAACCCTAAGACAAGTTATTGCACCAACTTTCATTAAGCTAACAAATATAATCAGCCAGAAATTCCAAATCCACAAAAATCAACAAAACCCAAATGATCTAAATATGTTTGACCTGAATTATCCTAATAATAACCTAAGTTGTCTACTTGACTTTAGGGGTACAGGAAGAACTGCTCCTCAGGTGACCAAAAGCCATGTCCTATTGAATGAGCTATTCTTCCTCTGCTTACTTTTTGAAAGATATAATCCATATAAACATATAAAATCCTGTCCATCTGTAGATTTTAGTAAGATTAATCATGTTAATATTTTACCTAACAGAGGATAAGTTATTCCTTGATATTTGCCTTTTTTTTTTTTTTTTTTTTTAGACAGAGTCTGGCTCTTGTCACCTAGGCTGGAGTGCACAGGCGCAATCTCGGCTCACCGCAAACTCCGCCTCCCAGGTTCAAGCAATTCTCCTGCCTCAGCCTCCTGAGTAGCTGGGATTACAGGCGCCTGCTGCCACGCCCAGTTAATTTTTGTACTTTTAGTAGAGACGGGGTTTTGCCATGTTGGCCAGGCCGGTCTCGAACTCCTGACCTCAAGTGATCTGCCCACCTTGGCCTCCCAAAGTGCTGAGATTGATATTTTCCATTTTTAATTCTCAAAAAGATGAAAGTGTAGTGACAGAAAGAAGATCAGTGGTTGCCTGGGACTAAAGGTCAGTGGAGGGGATTGACGTGAAAGAGAAAGAAGGAAACTTTTGAGGGTAATGGAGTGGTTCTGTGTTTTGATGTGGGGAGTCCATCAAACTGTACACTTAGAATTACCAAATTTACCATACGTAAATGACACCTCAATAAAGTTTTAAAATGCCATTTTTGCACAGTAGAGTGGCACAGCTTAAGAATGTCATGGAAAATGTTTCAGCTGCACAGAGTTGGAAATACTAGGTCTGCCAAAATGTCTCAATAACAGGGTACTTCTGCAGAGCATGTCGATATTTTGTGGAATAAATCACCATCTGTCAGCTGCCTGAGGTGCAGCCATGTAACATTTAACATGCCCAGAATGTGTGTTTTCCCATTACACCCCTCCAGGAGCACTAGTTAATCCATTAGAAGTTAAAGGCAACAGCACTTCTCAGGTGGGCAATGAGTAGGGGCAGTCTGGTATACACTAGAAAAAGAAGGCTTTTGAGTCACCATGGTCCCTTCCACAGCCCAAACATGTGGTGTTGGCAGGGCCTTTCCCTTCTGCCATTTCCATATTTACCTGGCAACTCAAAAATATGAGACCCCAAGTTAATTTGAGGCCCAAATGTTTTCTGCCTTACACCCATTTGATTTACCAAAGGACAGCCTGGTGGTGCCAAAAGTCCTCTGGGAATTCACAAGGTGAGTGACCACAAAGATGTTGATAATAAAGGAGATTTATCCATTCCTGTTATTCCCAGGGGCAAGGCACCTAGAGTTGTGTGGATAAAAGTATTGCCCTGCTCTTTTTACAGGTCTGTTTGTGTGTCTCTTGCTTCTCTCAGGTTCACTCAGAAATGCCTGGAGAAAGAAGGTCCCTGGGACACCTGCACACCCCTTTTGGAATCCCATATAGCCAGCCCTGAGAAGAGGGGATAGGTTGGTGAGACCCCTGGCTGAAAGCTCAGGCTGGGGGTAGAAAGAGGAAACCCAGGGTCTACTGATGTCTCTCATTGAATGAATCAACATGTCACAATTTCAAAAAGTACAACCAATGTCATTTTTAGCCCACTAATTTTTTTGTCAGTGACATCTGATGGGGAACTGGGTTTGGGAGCTAGAAAGAGCACTTTATTAACATATGCAATTCAAGTCAACATGTGCTAAGCTTCTGCTGGGTATAAGGTACCACGGGAGTTGTCTTAAGCTGGTCTATATTGTCTTCCTCTCTCTGAGTGATCTCGTCAACCCTTCAGCTTTGATTGCCAGACTCTGATAATGTCTAAAACTCTCCAGCTCAGCTCTCTCCTCTGAGCTACAGCAATGGATTTCTACCTGTCCTCTGACCATCAGTCCCTGGGTGTTTGGCAGGGAACCCCAATTTGAGGAAAGCAAATCCAAATTCAACAACATTGCCCATAAATCTATTCCTCACCTAAACCCCTACATGAAAAATAGTTCCTAGGCAATAGGCACCCAGCCGCCCAGATCCCAAACTGAGGTGCACCTGGAATCCTCTCTCTTTTCTACCACTGTCATATCCAAACTAATCACCAAGTTCCATCAATTCTACCTCATAGATCTCTCTTAAATCTATCCCCTTCTCTCCATCACCAAACATCACGCTTTTCCTGGCAACTCCTTATAGTCCCTCCACTTCCAGTGAGATGATCCTGATTCATCCTCTATAGCCTATGCTTTTGGAGCCCTGCCCAGGCACCCTTTATTAGCTTATGTTTTCAATGCATTTATGCCCCAGACACTACAGGTTTGGGCTGCTAACCCCTCACACCTACACCCTTTTCTGGAGGACTGTCTGCAACTGGTGGAACCATCTTACCTGGAGATGTCTGGGACCCCATCCTCCCCTTGGGGGCAGCAAGGACAGTCTCTGTGGTATAATTCACACTCAGAGCTCCTCTTGAGATCCAACTGAGCCTAGACTCTCCCTTAAATCACATCCTTTCCCAGCTTCTGCTCATGCCCTGTCCCACTTCCCTCACTCTCTTATTTTGTCCCTAATAACACTCCTTCAATTAGTCATTTTCACAAGAATCCTCATCTCAGGCTCTGTTTCTAGGGAGTCCAACCTATAATATCCTTTACAGTGGCACAGAATAATTTATTTTTAAAGGCATAGTTGATCATGTAATTCTTTGGCATGCTTTTTTTTTTTTTACATTCATACCCCACCAGGTGCATAAAATCCGAAAACTTCAGTTCATCATATAAACCTTGTCTTCTCTCACCTGACCCTGCCCCAAGTTCCCCATTCTAACCAGTCCTTCTGCCCTTCCTTTCTACTAAGGTACTCTACTTGGCCCCAAACCCATGCTCTTTCACACCTCTATATAAGCTCATGTTCTTCTCTTGGCCTGAAATGTATTCTTCCATCTTATCCAAACTCTCATTAACCCTTTAACACTCAACTTATACATCACCTCCTCCTGGAGCTGTTACTTTGTCTTTTCCACTCTTTTAGGCAGAGTCAGACACCCCATTCTTCACACTCAAGTGGTGTCATGTACGCATCTCTACTACAACATTTGCCTTGTATTTCCATGCTACCACCAAGAAAATCCAGTACATGTTATTATGCGTTTTATCAGGACAGAGCGTTTCTTCGATACTTTGTATCGCCAGTACCTAGCACTGTGCCAGGCACAGAGTAGGTGCTCAACAAATATTTGTTGAGTCCATGTACAACCCATCATTCTTCAGTTCTCTAGCCCTGGGATTACCCTTTCCTTTACAAGCTAAGAAACAATGGTAGGGGCTCCTTGTTTTACTGTATCCTACTTCCTGCAAAGTCTTTAGCCAGATTTTCCTCCCCAGGTATTTTCAAAGTACCTGAGGCATGTATTTGCCCCCCCCCCAGAGGTCATCTTGGCTGCTACTTTTGTCACATCTAGATCTGGATTACTAAGCTAGGCCTCTCTGTGCATCACCACTTGGCTTAGCCACCTTTTCCAGGCCACCTGAGCATTCTCAGTCCCAATTCTTCCCCAGGGAGGACGCTGACTCTCCCTTAATTTCCCAATACACAGCCTTAGGCCCCCTGAGGAGGACAAACGGGAGTTAAAACACAGGGAAGAACCCACAAAACTTGGTGTGAGACCACTGCTCCCATAGAGTTATGCCTCTGAAGGCATCGCTCCCTTAGTTTCCTCACATACATGTCACTATGTTTCAAAGCCAATTTACCACCTCCATGAACAGAAGTTCCCCACCATGACACTAATGCCTGACAACCCCTTCTCTACATCTAGAAGAGTAAATTTCCCCTTTGTCTTCCAGTCAACACCAAAACAATCCCTGCAGAGAGGCAACTCCTATAGTGTACAACACTTTCTGCCATTTGAATTTGGCTCCTTCCTCACAGTTTCAAACTATCCTTTCCAGACCAGGATATGTACTTTATGTTTGCATAACCAAAGACATATTGAAATGTGAGTCTCCCATGCATAAAGAAGAGAGAATAGTCCTTCCATTTCCCACAATACAAGATCTCTATCTCTGAAAAATAAAAAAGCTGCTATTATCTTTGAAATAGAAAAGTAACCATCAAGATTTCAGAAATAGGGTATTCTAGGCTCAGAGTATTTCACTATTCAAATGAATAAATAAATGTATAAATTAAAGGGTAAATCAAAAATATCAATGTTGAGGGGATCAAGTAAGACTTTAGTCTAAGGGGCTTGAAAAGGGGGACAATTTAAACCTGCAGAGATGGGGAGGATTCATTCCAGGCAAAAGAAACCACAGCAACAAAGGTCTGAGTCCAGCAAACAGAAGCTTGATGGCACTTTCTAGGAAAAATATGGAAGATTCATACATCAATTAGTAGTAGTCAGATTGGAAGAGAAATGAGATTCCTTCCAGGGTTGATATCTACTCCATCTACAAGGCTGAGAAGTGACTTGAATTAAAATATATATTTAAAGTAACAGGAAATGGCAAAGTTATCAAGGCTTTTGCTATAGTCCTAGATCACTATATGAGTTGCCAACTTTTGATAAAAATGGCTGCACTGAACCATGTCATCAGAAGAGAAAAAAGACTAGAAGAAAAAAATGCCTTCCCTCTTGGTGGTGAAATTATGGATGGGCCATTTATTGTTAGTATTCCTACTTCTTTTCAAATTTCTGCATGTCTTAATTTTTTGCAACGAGCATCAACCATTTTATGATAAATCTGAAGAAATCCATTGCTACAATATTCATAACCATTAAATATACTTTAAATATACTGGGTAGCAATCAAATTAAAAGGAAAGAATCTTCATTTAGCAAGCTTAGCCCTCTCTAATGGCGCATTAGCTTAGACTCCAGAGCTGCCCTCTCTTTACTAAGAAGATAACTCAGTTCCAAAAACATTACTTTTCAAAAAGCGCAAATAATTGCAATGACCAAGTAAGCATTAAAATCCAAAGAGTTGTGTCTCCTCACCTTATACCCAAGCCACTATAATGTGATGAGGATACAAGGCACAAATATCCCTTTGGAAAATTATAGCAAAAGCCAGAGCAAGCAAGTTGGCATAAATGGTTTTACTTCAACCCGAAAATGTATCGTCTAGAAGCTAAATCAGGAAAGAAGTGGTGTCTGTGTGCAAAGAGCAAATGAACTCACCTGCAGGCTAGTTGCAGAGAATACCTGAAAAAGAAATTGGATCAGAAATTCCAAACAATTATAACTCACACTAGAGGAGGAATAAAAGAGTTCAAAATAATGTGCTTCTCAGAAAGAAAGCTTTCAAAGACGTATGAAAAAGAAGGCCACAGACTTAGAATCTGGCCTGGCCCATGGGGTGAAAGAAATCCTTTACAGACACTGGAATTGTCACCAAGATTAATGCCGACGCACACGGAGAACATGAGACGTCATTTGGAAGACGGAGCATCCACATGAAATACCTGAGAGAGCCTAAAAAGGTGACAAAACAATACCTGGAAATGAGAAGACAATGGAGCAGTCATGTGATCATTCAAAGTGAACACGTGGAAAAGGCAAAGGTCGATGGTAAGATGGGAAGAACTGCCAGTGGGAAGAGCCAGATGAAGGATGGCATGAGTACAGGAGCAGAGAAAAGGGAGCACTGAATGGAAAGGTCACTGTACCTTGTGTGACCTCTGCAAAGGAGCTGGGTCACCCAGCCAGCAATTCTTCAGGATAGAGAAGACCTTATCTGCTCATTTTAAACACTGTGACTATATTAATTCGTAGCTAAGGTCTTAGCTTTCAAGCTGGTGCTCCAGATCAGCACACTTCAATACAGATACTGAAGGAAATTTTGAAATAAAAGTCAGTGGATTCAGGCTATATGTGTGACCCTTAAAGCAAAAAGGAACAGCAAATGTTCCTTGCTTAGAAAAACACGTCCTTGCTTACAAAACATAGTTTAGCCATCCAAAGGGTTTCTTAGATTAAGGGAAGGGTCATACTAGAACTCTGGGCTTGGACACTATGGAATTGCCCTGCTCTGGGCATCCAAACTGATAGAAAATCCCTGAAAGTTGTATTAAAGGAATCCCAGTTCTACAGAGAGGGCTGAAAGAAAGATCTGCAAATGGAAGACAGGAAACAAAGGGAGAACTCGTAAATTTTCTTTGTAACCTTAAGGAAGAAAGAAGGAGGCTAAACAGCTCTGAGATACTGAGAAAGGCTGGGCTTAACCAAAGATAAAATGAAAGCCATACCAAAGCAATATACAGACTTCTAAAGTGAATAAAAGTTAATGTTATTAATTGATTGTATACACTTGGATGATGTTTGCAATCTATTTGCACCAAAGTGAAATCTATTCATTCTATATCACACATGGAATAACGTGCGCAAAAGAAGTTAGCACAGACCGGGTATGATGGCTCATGCCTGTAATCCCAGCGCTTTGGGAGGCCGAGGCAGGTGGATCACAAGGTCAGGAGTTCAAGACTAGCCTGGCCAACATGGTGAAACCCCATCTCTACTAAAATACAAAAAAGAAAAAAATTAGCCAGGCATGGTGGTGCGTGCTTGTAGTCCCAGCTACTTGGGAGGCTGAGGCAGGAGAATGGCTTGAACCCAGGAGGCAAAAGTTGCAGTAAGCCAAGATCGCACCACTGCACTCCAGCCTGGGCAACAGAGCAAGACTCCATCTCAAAAAGAAAAAAGAAAAGAAGATGGCACATGCACAGAAGCAGCAGGAACAATGTCCAGCACATAACTGGTGCTCAGTAGACATCATATAGTCATGTACTAGATAGTGACTGACTGATATGGTCTCACCTTGAATTGTAACTCCCACAATTCCCACGTCATGGGAGGAACCTGGTAGGAGGTAATTGAATCATGGGGGTGGCTCTTTCCTGTGCTGTTCTCGTGATAGTGAATAAGTCTCAGGAGATTCCGATGGTTTTAAAAATGGGAGTTTCCCTCCACAAGCTCTCTTCTCTCATCTGCTGCCATGTAGGACCTTCCCAGCCACATGGAATTATAAGTCCATTAACTCTCTTTCGTTTGTAAATTGTCCAGTCAGGTATGTCTTTGTCAGCAGCATGAAAACAGACTAATACACTATCTACTATATGCAAGGCACTATTCTAGGCACTGAGAATTCAGCATTAAATAAAAAAAAAAGACAAAGCCCTCATGGAGCTTACCTTCCAGTGAAGGAGACAGGCAAATGTGCAAACATATATATAATAAAGTCAGAGAGTAATCAGTTCTATGAAGAAAAATGAAGCAGATCAAGGGGCTGGAGACAGATGAGGGCCTCCCTTACGTAGGACAATCAGGGAAGCCTGTCTGAGGAGGTAGTGTTCAAGCAGAGGCCTGGAAGAACTGAGGAAGCCAGCCACATGGGTATCTGAGGGAGAGCCATGCAGAGCATGCAGAGGCAGGGAATAGCAAATTCAAAGCTCTGAGTCAAGGACCAGAAGGAGGTAAGTGAGGCTGGATGAAAGGGAAGGAGAAGAGAAGAGAAGTTGTGGGAAACAGGGTTGGAGAGCAAGGTAAGGACCAAGCATGCTGGCCTTTGTGGGCCACGGAAAGGATGTTCAATGGTATTCCAGATGTGGTAGGAAGCCATTGGTGAGTCCTAAGCAAGAAAGCCACATGATCTGATGCCCTTTTTTTTTTTTTTTTTTTTTTTTTTTGAGACGGAGTCTTGCTCTGTCACCCAGGCCAGAATGCAGTGGCATGATCTCAGCTCACTGCAACCTCCACCTCCTAGGTTCAAGAAATTCTCCTGCCTCAGCCTCCCGAGTAGCTGAGATTACAGGTGTGCACCACCATGCCCAGCTAATTTTTTTTGTATTTTTAGTAGACACAGGGTTTCACCATGTTGGTCAGGCTGGTCTCGAACTCCTGACTTCAAATGATCTGCCCATCTCAGCCTTCCAAAGTGCTGGGATTATAGGAGTGAGCCATTGTTCCCGGCCTTATTTTTAAATAATCACTCTGGCAGCTTTGTCAAGATTTGCCTGTAAGGGGTGGGAGCAGGGAGAAAGCTAGGTGAAGGAGTGAGGAGATGATGGTAGCTTGGAGAACCAAATAGAAGGAAGCGTCCCACTGGCTGGGCACGGTGGCTCACGCTTGTAATCCCAGCACTTTGGGAGGCCGAGGCGGGCGGATCACGATGTCAGGAGATCGAGACCACGGTGAAACCCCGTCTCTACTAAAAAAAAAATACAAAAAAATTAGCCAGGTGTAGTGGCAGGCGCCTGTAGTCCCAGCTACTCGGAGAGGCTGAGGCAGGAGAATGGCATGAACCCGGGAGGCGGAGCTTGCAGTGAGCCGAGATTGCGCCACTGCACTCCAGCCTGGGCGGCAGAGCAAGACTCTGTCTCAAAAAAAAAAAAAAAAAAGAAGGAAGCATCCCACTTCTCCAAAAAGAAGTTATCCCAAAAAATATTTTGGTCAACTCAAATATACAATTTCTGGAATGTGAATACTCAACTTTCTACGTAGAGCAGTAGTATTTTATTTTCATTCACATACATATCTAAATTATACCCATAAAATTAATTTAGAAATATCAATTTTGAAATATTTCTTTCTTATTAATCTCACATTACACGCAGTCATTTCACTCAAACTCCCCCCAAGTATGTTTGACATCCATGTCTTTTTAGATCACTTTCTGGGTCACTTCACATAAATTTCCAGGGCACACTGTCTTTATTTCCATCCAGTCCTTTTTTTAATCCATGTAAATGCTGTCTCTGGATCATTTGTCCCAAGCCACAGTACTTATTGGTAAGGACTCCAATTTTAAAGTAGCAGTTACATCAGAATACAGGTTACTTGAAGGCAGGAGCATTATTTCATTAACTAATATATCCCCCCAGTGTCTACGGCAAGGGTTAGCAAACTACAACCTGTGGGCCAAATTTGTAAACCAAGGTTGTTTTGTTTTGAGATAGGGTCTCCCTCTGGAGCCCAGGCTGGAGTACAGTGATGCTATCATAGTTCACTGCAGTCCCAAACTTCTGGGCCCAAACAAACCTCCCACCTCAGCCTCCTGAGTAGCTACGACTGCAGGTATGCACCACTGCACTCAGCTGATTTTTTTTTTTTTTTAGATGAGTTCTTGCTATGTAGTCCAGGCTGGTCTCAAACTCCTGGCCTCAAGCAATTGTTCTGCCTCAACCTCCCAAAGTACTGGGATTATAGGCATCAGCCACTGCATCTGGACAAGTTTTTTTAAAATGAAGCTTTACGGGAACACAGCTAGACCCAGCACTACTGTCAATGGCTGCTTTTACTCTGTAATGGCAGAATCAGACAGTTGTTACATAGACTGTATGCTCCACAAACCCTGAAATATTTACTGCCAGACCCATTGCAGAAAAAGTTTGCTGACCCTTAGTCTAGAATATTGCCTAGCACATAGTAGGCATTCAAAAAAAATTGTCATTAACTAGCTATAAAACAACTCCCTATTTTCTGAAGGATAATTTAGAGAAAGAAAATAAAAACTTGATATTCTGCAGTATTTGTTGAATTCATCCTCAAGCGCCCTCCACACTGGCCCCTTCTAGTGCTTCTTTTCAA
Source organism: Nomascus leucogenys (assembly GCF_006542625.1). Lineage (NCBI taxonomy): Eukaryota > Metazoa > Chordata > Mammalia > Primates > Hylobatidae > Nomascus > Nomascus leucogenys. The sequence continues at coordinate 48,527,380 of NC_044386.1, forward strand.
GCACTAAGTGGCATAAAAGCCTTTCTCTCTAATTCTTAAAAGAGCGTTTTCTGAGGCAGCTCTCCTTCCCTCCGTGCCCCGAATAACTCCAAAGACATTGCTTCTCTCTTCTTTGCCTCCATTCTCTACAACTTGAAAACAGAGTGTTTGTGGAACTTGTGGGTCAAGTGTTTTCAGAAAAAAGGTACTGCTCTCAGAGTGTTTGACTTTTATATCTGGAAAAAGCAAAGGGGCAGGAGTGTGGGAAGCCCATCTGCCGATGGAGGGGTGAGAGTGCCGTCGGCAGCTGGAGCCGGTCAAGGGCCAGGCCCTGGAGAGACAGCAACTTTGGAAAGAGCACTTCTTTCTCCATGTTTTCAAGCCACTCTTATAGGAGCATGCTTTGAAGGGGTCCATTCCATGTACCAAAACCATATACAAAATGCTCTGATCTTGATAGAGTATGCAGACTCTTTGAGAAAAGAGTTCTCGCCAGTGCTCCCGCGGAGGTCCTTTGTAAAGGTTTGCAGGTAGCTCAGCCCAGCTAAGGCTCTGTTGACACCAGCACTGCTGGATGCAAAATCACCTGAAAGAACTCTACACTAGACAACTGATGGAACGATGATTGCTTTATTTCTTCTTGTAGAGCAAGGTGGAAATTACCTCCCTCTGCTGCAAGGGAATCTGGTCTTAGGAGGCAGAAAGCCTATATTTCTTGGCATTGTAGAGGCTCACAAATGTTCTGTTTCACTCTCTCTCATCTCCTGCCACCTCAAAAAGAGCAGAGAAGAGCTCTGAGAGAGGTAAGCTGAACCCCTTTAAAGTATTTCAGCAGCAATTTGTGCAAAGGATAGTCCTAGGAGTGATTTTTCTCCAGCCTGAAATATCCTCGGGGCAGCAAAGGGAAGCTGTGAGGGCCTTTGATGCAGAGCCTGAAGACCTGGGGGCATGGCCCTGCCAGGGAGCAGCCCCACTCCACAGAGACTTCAGAGGGAGGGAGGGAGGGAGGGAGAAGCCTTGTGTGGAGGCCAAGGCTGGGAAGTGAGCCTGGCTTTCCCCTTTAATCACTACTGCATGATGATGCTCAAAGAATTTACTCATAATAAATGTGAGAGCACCTACGGCAAAGTAGGTCAGCTTGAACTTGGGTCCCCCTGCGGCAGATCCAAGACAAGGCACAGGTAGTATATTTGAGAAATATAGAAAAAACCAGTGGTGAGTGAGGAAGTGAGACAGGGAAGAGAAGGAAGCCACTAGAGGGTCTGCTACCAAGCCAGCTACCACTGTGGACAACTAGGGCTTAAAGCCAGGGAGAACTCTGGGACACAGTGTAAAACAGGAGCCTCTGGGCTACCCCCCCAAGGGGCAAGGCAGCTGAGGTCAGCAATTTGTTGACAGCTGCAAGGGGCAGTGTTAATTTCCCCAGCACCCCCACTTTGGCTTCCAAGAGTACTCTCTCAGGCTAAGCTATGCAGACAGTGGCAGCTGGGAGTGGCAGCAGCACCTCAATATGGTGAGTTCCAATAAGCACATACCTGAGTCTGGGTAATTTATAAAGGAAAGAGGTTTAATTGAATCACAGCTCCACATGGCTGGGGAGGCCTCAGGAAACTTACAATCATGGCGGAAGGGGGAGCAAACACGTCCTTCTTTACATGATAACAGGAAGGCGAAGAATAAGATCCAAGCAAAGGGGAACCCCCTTATCAAACTATCAGATCTCATGAGAACTTACTATCATGAGAATGGGCTGGGGGAAACCGCCCCCGTGATTCAATTACCTCCCACCAGGTCCCTCAGACCACATGTGGGGATTATGGAAACTACAAGATGAGATTTGGGTGGGGACACAGCCAAACCATATCACATGGATATTGGTGGCACACCCACAACATCTACCACTGAGCCTCTCAAAAGAAGTTTCCTGTTCTCTTTCCTTGCCCACAATCTTCTCTTTCACATACTTGGAAACAAGAAGCTACCTGGGATGGAGTAGTGACATCTACTGCATGCACAGTGCCCATTGCCTTTGGAATAGACTTCCTCTGTCTGGGGAAATCCTTACATTGTGAATCCAGCCTCTCCAAAGTAAAATGCAAATGCCCAGTCCCCTTGCACTGAGGATATGGGCCTGAGATTTAGGCTCTGCTAATCAGGCACACGAACGTGACACTGTGTTTTGAAAGTATATGATATATGAGGGGCGCTGAGGGGGACACCTCTCGTTCCTGGGGAGAGACATGGCAGAGGCATGCAGGTTTTGGTGGTAGAGTTTTTCTGGCAGTTCGGGATAGTATTTCTGACACAAAACTAGCAGCAGGGCTGGTAGCTGCAGCAGGTGCAATAACTGCGGTTTCCCCGGCATCTGTTCAACAGCTTCAGGGCTTTCCCATCAGGCCAGTTCCTGCAGTTTAGTGAGCCTCCTAGAAGCCTGCCCCAAGCGTCTTTCTCCCTGCTTCGAATACCCTTTATGTTAATTCCTTTCTTCCTTAAACTAACAACAGTGGACTTTGCTCTTTGCAACTACAACCATGACCGTACAAGTGGAAAGAATAAATGGGGAAAAGACACTATGAAATGGTGTATTTATAAGTATAAAGGAACCCAAAGGAGCCATTTGGTCTCCCCTTTTCCTCGGAAAGAGGTTTACCTATATACCATCTCAAACAAGACACTAGTTTCCAACTCTCCAGGGAGAATATTTTGCATTGCCTAAAGAAGTACATATTCCAGGAAGCTACAATAGCCAATGCCATAAAGTTCTACCTTAGTACAAGGAGATGCAAGAATACTTCATAGTCACTTAAAAGAAAATGTACTTAACTCGCTCATTTTTTCACTGGTTTTACCTTTAATGATCTTAATTCTATCATGAGTGGAGCTTCCCACTGCTCAATATGAGAGAATTGTCATCTTCATCTTTTCCAGTTTAATGTGACTTAGACAACACCTTGAGAAGAGACAAAGATATCAATATTGTACTTAATGTAAAAGAAAACCATTTCTATGTCGCACAGGCATTAAAAGCACTTGGTTTCAAAAAAGAACTTACACCAGTCCCCCCTCTACTCCTGGTCTTTTGAGGCCAAAGGAAGAAGTCAGGAACACTTCTTCAAATCTGTAAATCAAAAGTCAACAAGAGAAAGTCCATCTGTATTCCTTCCTTCCTTTGTGAAAATGATAGTCTCATTCAAAGGCATAAATTCATCTTCCTCCATCACTTGAAGGACATCCTCTGATGTTTGTACTAAATGCTAAGAGCTATGGTGAAGATTATTACATTTCTGCCAACTGTTTTCAGAAATCTTTGGGATGGGAGGCACTGGATCTCATTAGTATTGTGCCTGATGCCGGGCACGGTGGCTCACACCTGTAATGCCAGCAATTTGGGAGGCTGAAGCGGGTGGATCACTTGAGGTCAAGAGTTTGAGACTAGCCTGGCCAACATGGTGAAACCCCATCTTTACTAAAAATACAAAAATTAGCTGGGTGTGGAGGCGCACACCTGTAATCCCAGCTACTTGGGAGGCTGAGGCAGGAGAATCACTTGAACCCAGGAGGCAGAGGCTGCAGTAAACCAAGATCACACCACTGCACTCCAGCCTGGGTGACAGAAGGAGGCTCCATCTCAAAAAAATAACAGTAATAATAAAAATCTTACCCTAAATATTTTACTCGTTGGCCTTAAAATACTTCAAAATTCACGGCCGGGCACGGTGGCTCATGCCTGTAATCCTAGCACTTTGGGAAGCCGAGGTGGGAGGATCACGAGGTCAGGAGATCGAGACCATCTTGGCTAACACGGTGAAACCCCGTCTCTACTAAAAATACAAAAAATTAGCCGGGCGCAGTGGCGGGTGCCTGTAATCCCAGCTACTCAGGAGGCTGAGGCAGGAGAATGGCATGAACCAGGAGGCGGAGCTTGCAGTGAGCCGAGATAGCGCCACTGAAGTGCAGCCTGGGTGAAAGAGCAAGACTCAGTCTCAAAAAAAAAAAAAAAAATTCACAAATATTATAAATACAGTGTAACAAACATGCTGTTTTACGAATGAATCCAGTTACACTGCAAAAGGAATAAGACTTGGAATCAAACTAACCTACACTTCCAGGAAAGGCCCTCTGTTCACTATAAACTGATCTTCCATAGTTGTTAATTATGTACCTTGGACAAGTTGCTTAATGTCTCTTAGACTTAGTTTCTTCATCTGTAAAATGGAGTCATAATAGCACATAGTGTGAGGATTCAGTGAGATAATATGTAAAGTAAGTAAAACATGCCTGGGATACAATTTTTTTAAATGGTAGCTGGGATTTTTTTCTTTTTAATTTAACTGTGTGTCTTTGGATTTGTATATGAGTATTTTTAAATAAATATTGTATATATTCCAAGGTGGATGAGATTTTTGTTTTTTCTCGCTTTAAAATTTCACAAAGTTTTGCATATCTCATCTTTTGTGATCTTAGCTATTATCATTTTATTAAACTGTAACATTGATGACGTCTCTACACCTTCTGACTGCGCCAGAGTTGTTTGCTATGATGATATGATGAGCATGCCAGCCCATACTTCAGTGCCCCAAAGTGGTTTCTCATTGCCCTGTGGATCCAATTTAAACGCCTTATTGCTGAAGCACTGTTTCGATTCCCTTCCTACATTCATCCTCCCATTCCCCAGCCATATATCACAGAGTCTGAGAAGCTTAAAATTACACTTCTCAGGCTCCCTTGCTTCATAAATTATACCCAAAGGACATAAATCTGTGGAATCCCTAGTGATACCAGTGCCCCAAATGTTCTCCATCTTAGATCTAGGTAGGACCCTACTGCCACAATGTTTTTAAAAGTTGCTCCTCGTCTCTCATTCCAATTTCATTTTTTTTCTCCTGGATACTTCATAGTCAACTCAAACTCAACCCTCCCTCTATATTTCTTGAATTATTTGAGTCCACATCAGTATTCCTTAGCTTGCAAGCTTCTTAAGGACAGAGAGGGTATCTAGTTTAATCGCAGTAACCTATTCCCTCCCTTATCCGCACAGTACACATACACGTGCTCCTAGCAAACTGCTTTGGCATACTGTAGATCCTCAAAAAAATTTGTTTGCATATATTTCTAAAGGTAAGTAATCTCTTTGCATTCAGAACACAATGGATTATGTTCTGAACTCCCTGTTTCCCTGGAGCTCAGAACATCAAAAGTCACCAGTAAAATAGAAATCCTAAAAAGATGTGCTCTCAGAACCAGAGGCAACTGTGCCCTAAACAAAACCCATGGTTGTCTCCAGAGAGTCAGGCAAACACCCTAGGACAACTCCACTGATTTGCAGAAAGGGTCACAAGATGTTTGAGATGGAAAGGACTCTCAGAGGTCATTTTGCCCAGTCCTTTCAACTGACAAGTGAAAAAACAGGACCAGAGAAGGGAAAGTGACTTGCCCAAGGCAGGCAGATATTTCTTTCCAAGAAGAGCCTAGGGCCCCCAGCCTCTTTCCACTAAATCCTCATATGCATGGCCTGGGGCAGTAAACCCCTCTTGGAGGTGTTCGCAAAGCCCCTCTATCCTCTTCAGGGCCATTGGGAATCTCAAAAGGAAACCTAGCAGCAGACTTGCCCCATGCCTGGGTGACCACAGGGATAGTGACCTCACCTCACTGAGCTCTGCCTCAGCACCCCCATATGCTCCCCTTCCCAAAATTAATTCTTTCCAATTTTTCATGTATTACCCCAGAACTTGTGAGTGAAGCCAGAAGGGAAGGGTGCTATTACTGCGTGTCCTCCACACAGATCCCCCCTGCACATAATCTCTGGGTAATGATTCCTTTTGCCAGAAGCCCAGCTCCCGAAATAGTGCGGTACATTGGCGGAGGTCCAGGAGCTAATAGGGATGGCAGCACTGTGTCTTATGGCCCATTTTAACTGAGCTAATTTAGAATTTACCTGACCAAGAGTACCATAAAATGTACTCCTAAAGATGAGATTGTTAATTACCACAGGATGATTCGTCTGTGTTTGGCGGCTGAGGGGAGCTGGAGGGGAAAGGCTGGTGTCCAGAAATAATCCTTTCCTCCTCACCAGATAGGAATTAAATGTGGGAAAGGGCAAAAGGGATGGATGGAGAGGTTCGCCCACAGGAACTAAATAGGGTTATAATTAGTTTGTGTGTTTGCAGGTGTCATCTTTCACCCTCTGCCTGCGGAGGAAACTGCAGGTAAACTCAGAATTCTTTGTGTCTCTGGGAGAAGGGCACTGAGTTCCTTGGAGTGTTGAAGAGCTGGAAGCAAGATGACTGCTAGGAGCAAAGCAAGTGAAGTCTCTGTGGTGTGGAGAGGCACCCGACGCAGCAACCCCCGAATATAACACTGTTTACTGACAGAAGCTCCCCGAAGCTATTACAGAGCTGCCTGAGAGCATCCTAATTAGTGAGGGTTGTCAGCATTCCCATTATAATCCCCAGTTGAGTGATCTAAGTGTTTATCTCAGCCACTTCAAGTCACAGCCCCTGAAACGTGGCCCTGAGTGGCTGGTCTCAATTTGTTCTTACCCCATGACTTATTCTAACCATCTCCACGTTTCATATTCATCTCCATGTGTATTTAAACAGAGCCATCTCATATTAAAGGGGATTCCCATGGCTCTGCCATTGCTAGATGTCTATCATTTTACAAAAAATGTTCTCTTTCCAAACATTTCTAAGATATGAGTCATAAGTTAGATTCTAAGCATTTTCTTCCACCGTTTTGTTCTGTTTTCTCTCCCGCTGGTTCCACATGCTGGGTCTTGACCTCACCACAAAGCAAGAATTTGTTCCCACTTTTCTTCCATTGTGGACTATAGTCTTGCATATTAATCAACCAAACACTGCATTCTGTGAATTCATCCTAAGCATGCTCTCCTTAATATTTGTAAATTCATGAAACCCTTTTGGAATTTGAACCGTGTGAGATATTTAATCTTCCTGTTATGCCATAAACCTTTTTTGCATGCCATGGTCTGCCTTGATGTGTAGAACAGCCTTAGTAAAAGTAATGGGTGTCTTGCATTCTGAATCGAGAGAGCCTTTTGAAGAACAGGAATGAAACTCAAGCAGGATGAGGCATGCGTAAAAACACCGTACACGTCGATGCGGTCCTGTGAGCACTGCCTCCCTTTCTCCACAGCCACAATTGTCAGGAGAATTCCAGAGTGATGAGGGGGAGGGTTTGAGGGAGTCTGGCTTTCTTGAAGTACCAGACAATACCCTAGGTAAGTACATCAAATGTAAAGCTTCCCTTAGGCAGTGTGGAGCTGACCTAAGCTTACGTCTGTCGTGACACCAAAACCAGTGGTTTTGTGGATAGAGAAATCTAAAGATTAAAAAAAAATAAAAAATAAAAAATAAAAGAGCCTGCATTGAATCCTTTTTTGAGATCCATGTAAAATTAACACTAAAGATACTTGATGTGAGCTTGTCTATTAAACAATGTAAGATCATAAACAATAGTCAAATCCAGTCACTTCAATTCACAGAGCCATAAACCAACATTTCAAGAAATTTAAGATCATTTTTTCAACTTTGTATTAGGAGAATTTTCACACATATACAAAAAGTAGAGAGAACGTCTGATGAACTTCATGTATCCATCTCCCAGCTTCACCTCTATCAAATAACAACTCTCAGAAATCTTTTCTTTTTTTTTTTGAAACAGGATCTGGCTCTGTCACCCAGGCTAAAGTGCAGCGGCGCAATCTCAGCTCACTGCAACCTCCACCTCCTGAATTCAAGCGATTCTTGTGCCTTGGCCTCCTGTGTAGCTGGGATCACAGGCATGCACCACCACACCCAGCTATTTTTTGTATTTTTAGTAGAGATGGAGTTTCGCCATGTTGGCCTCGAACTCCTGGCCTCAAGTGATCCACATGCCTCGGCCTCCCATAGTGCTTGGATTATAGGCATGACCCATCATGCCAGGCCAACTTCTGAAAATCTTATTGCATCTATACCCACAACCTCCTCTAACCACACCCCCTGATTACCCAAGAGCTAAATTGACTATCTCATGACATTTAAACAGGCATTCTCCATACTTAACTGAGATGGATTGCCACTTCCAGTTAGTGTATTAGGCCTCCCACTGCTATACACTCACCCCTCCTACCCTCAAGAAGGGCTTGGGAGAGGTGAGGGTATAGCAGGGGTAGGCCTAATACACTAACTGGAAGCAGCATTTTTGGTGACTACAGCCAGCAGAGATGTCCTCTCAGGGTTGTCATCAAACACACTATGAGCCAGAGGCCCAGAATGTGAAGAACTGACTGGCTGCCCCAAATAAAAGCAATTGCCAGATGATGCTAACACCCTGCAGGGCAGCACTACCCACAGCCTGTGGCCTGCCAATGGCCTGCATGAGCCAGCATGGGGCAGCATTTCCCAGTCACTAAGGCAACAGCATCAAGTGCTCTATTATCAAGGAAAGAAAGATAAGAAAGCATCATTCTTACCATAAAGAAGCTCAGTCTCCTTAAAAACAGAAATAAACACATGCATAGTTCATGAAAAAGTATAGCTTTCGTTCTACAAAAATGCATGAGGAATATAACATCTTTGCAATTAACCCTACCTGCCCCCCGCCCTTCCTCCCTCTGCCACAAATTAAAGCTTGTAATGTGGTTCCAAAAGCTGAAGACTCCCATGTCCTTCTCCACTTTTTATATATTTGGGACTGTTCTTTTTGGAATCACACTAGGAAATCATGCAAGGAAAAAAACACATTTGCACCTACTTAACTTACACCTAAGAGTGTGTATGAGCTTGAGGGTGTTGATAAATGTGTAAAATAAACATCTAAGGTGGTAATGATCAGTGAGAATTTTAAGGGTCTGAAAATATTCTGAAAACCAGCCAGCCCTTGGCCCACTAGCAGCTAATATTATACTAAAATGATCTGCCTGGAAAGCACAGAAAAATCAAACACATTCTCCACTGGGAATCAAACAAGTTTGATTAGCAAAATGAGCCTGTACTAAACTTCTAATCTTCCCCATCAGAACAATGGTAAATCTAGCCATTAATGAGCAAATATGCATTTTTAGATGGCATGCAATGAAATGCACATCAGAGAGAATGCGTGTTCACAGAATAGTTGACTTGGAATGAAGGGAAACATTTGAGATACTGGTTAGTAGGGAAAAGAAAGGAGACCTTCTTATTCAGCCTTTGTCAGTCACTATCTGAAACACAAGGAGAATGGGAACACCAGTAACTAGGCCTTGTCAGGAAGGAAGGCAGGGCTGAAGGAGCCCCAAGAGTTAAAACCCTGTTTACTATGTCTGGAGGTGGTGTAATCTATATACCAATCACTGAAGTCATTTGAGGCTTGCCTGTTGCTGACAAATGTAGATGGACAGATATGTAAAGATGACGCGTCATGAACTATAGCTGATGAACTTCCTGCAGAAGCCAAGGTACTCACATCAGAGGTGTCAAGAGGTGACAGAGCTACATCACACCTAGTCTTGCAGTTTAATTTGGTGTCGGCTATTAGTGTTGACTCTCAGTACTATTGCCATTCAATGTTTCTCCTGGCAAGGTGACAAAGCCTCAGAGATTGCTAAATTTCTTTGTTGAGTGAAAGAGAAGTTGCCTGGTTTTCACAGTAACCCCTTTCTGAACAATGGGAATCTCAGAGGGGCATAGAGAAGGAACAGGGAGAAAAAAGAACTCAGTCCACAGGGCTCCTCTAAAACTTTCCTTGCATCATTTCAGGTAACCATCTGATGGCTTTGTTGAGTAAAAAACAAATGTCCAGGGCAGAGATGATTTTTGACAAAGGTTTGGCTTGGCTGATTTGGAAGCTAGTGAGTGTCCTAGCATAGCAGAAGTTCTCCCTACATTGGTCCCAGTGAAACCACCACACTCAAAAAGGAGGACTTTGTAGGTTGCTCTGACCTCTGGATATCACCCAGTGAGTCCAATTCCTGGGAGACGCAGGCTTTGGCAGTGCACTCAAGTACACGTCAACCTTCCTTTGGGTCACCTTACTCTACATCCCTTCTGGCCCATGGCACTGCTGGCAGGATGAGAAGACATGGGGTGCAAACCAGGGAGACCCTGGCAGCTCCACACTGCCTAAGAAAAGACTGACATTGACTCCAGAGTTTTAGATCAAGGGCAATAATACCTTGACCCTTCCCCACTCTCTAGGGCAACAGTGCCCTAAAGGGGTGTCCTGGTCCACATGTGGAGGCCACAGAAAGGTGATAAAGAATATCAGGTCCTAGGAGACACCCTTCCAGAGTGTCTACGAGACACTACGAGAGTGGGGGAGGGTAGAAAGAAACACATAGAGAGACTTAGTCATTAGTAGTAAAATCATCTCTGTAGCAACAAGAAAAACAAGGCTCAAAGTTGAGGCAGCTTGTCCAAACTAGCAATTAGGAGTAGGCAATTAGAGTACGGCAAAAAGGACACACTGTAGGAGCTATCTAAGAATTACAGCAGATGGCAATGCTTGTTATACCTGCCCCACCACATTAAGAAGATCAAACTCACAATACTGTGCTTCTTATATTTTCAGAGAACATCATGCTTGTCTGTGGATACTTCCATTATTTCATTGGAGCGTCAGTCACTCCATGGTTTCTTGAAGCCATTCCCAGAGCCACCCTTCAGTTCTGAGCTCCTCCAATACTCCAGCTTCCACCACATTCCTCTCCAATATAGAAGAAAATTGTGTACTCCAGAAGAATTTCACCCAAAACCATGAAGTTGACCAATCCAAAGTCATCACAACCACATAATCCAAACTTTCTGTGGTGGAAGACTGGAGTAAATTTCCAAGCAGGGGGAATATGTAGGTCAGTCCAAGGCATTCCATATAGACAAGGAAGGTCTGGGATAACCACACATTTTAAAAGAACATCTTCAAGATGACTTTCCAATATAAACGTCTTTGGGAAACGAAATTCATAATTATAGTGTCTTATAGGGTTTTTTCCTACAAAAAACTTCTCCAGTTGAAGGATGCTAGCATTAATATTCTAGAAGCCCTATGTCTCTGTCTTCTGCTTTCTGAAACCCTCTTCTTTCCACAGACATACTTAGAAAAGTTTCAGGAAGATCCTGTAAGGGATTTTAGGCCATATACCTTAATGATAGTCCCTGCTCCATGCTGATAATCCACCTGGAGTGTTGTGTCCTGTTGTGGGAGCTGCACTTTACAAGGGGCATTGACAAATAGGGTGCACCCACAGGAAAGCAGCTGGGGTAGTCAGGAATTGACCACAGCACCATGTGTGTATATTTAAAGGTCATTGGCCAGAAAAGACAAGAATAATCTAAGTCTTCAATTATTTGAAGAGTTATTGTGTAAAGATAAGAGACATAGAGCAGAGCAAGGCCCAGTGGGAGTTTCAGGGAGAAAAATCTCAGGTAAGGAAGAGCATGTTAGTGGGTAGCCTGGCCTGGAATGGGCTGCCTCAGGAGGCCATGAGTTGCCTCCACAGGGAGGCTACACCTGTTGTCAAGAAGTGCTTTGGTGAATGTTATAGAAAGGGTTTGTTCATCATATAAGGAGTTAAAGTAAATTGCTACCGAGGTCCCCTTCCATGCTGGTGTTCTATGGTCCTGAGATCTTCTCCACTGAAACCTTGATGAATTATAGAAGGATGAAGAAATTTCAGACATTGCATGTCCTGTCCCTGGGCGAGGACAAAACGACTCAGTGGGATGCTTACAACCCGTCTCCAGGCTCCCAGGTTTTCTCCCTTTGCTTTGAGGTAGGCTTCAAGTCAGAAGACTGCTGGTGAGGAGTGTCTGCCTTCTTCCAAACCTGACTGGATTTGGTTCATTGGTTGTTTTTTACAGATTTAAATACAAAAACATTACTTACCTTGTGGGAAGTTGAGAGTTTGGGCATCTGGCACATACAAAGTATCTCAGCCATTTCTGTCCTGTTTCCCTTGCTGTTCAGGAAGAGGTCTGACAGACCCCCTGGTCAAACTCTTTTATATAAGGAAAGTGACACTCAGAAAGGTCAACTGCACATCCCAAGATCACACTGATAATTATTAGTAGAGCTGGGCTTTAACTGTGGGTCTCCTGGCTTCCAATCCACTGGGATACAAATACCAGTTTCTCCAACAAATCAATGGAATAAAAAGCAAATAAAGAGATTGGTTCCAGGACCCACTCTGGATACCAAAAATCTCTGGATGCTCAAGTCCCTTATGTAAAATGGCATAGTATTTGCATAAAACCTACATACATCCTCCCATGAACTAAATCATCCCCAAATTAATTATAACACCTAATACAATGTAAAAGCTATGTAAATCATTGTTATATTGAATTGTTTTTATTTGTATTATTTTTTATTGTTGCTATTTATATTGGTTTTTTGTTTTGAATATTTTCATCAATAGTTGGTGGAATCTGCTGATTTGGAACCTGCGGATACCGAGGGCCAACTGTAGATTAAAGTAAGAGAATCAACTAAATGCACAAAGTATAGCTTACTTGAATTATCATTTAAAAAAAACAACTGGAAAAAGACATTCTTGAGACAATTAGCAAAACTGAATATGAACTGGATGTTAGATAACATTATTCATTATGGAAATTTTATTAGATGTGATAATGGCATCAAGTGTATGTGACTTTTTTTAGCTCTTAACAGTTAGAATATTGAAGCATTGACAAGTGACAAAACATGATGTCTTGGATTCTCTTTAAAATACTTAACTCCCAGCCAGGCATGGTGGCGTGTGCCTGTAGTCCCAGCTACACGGATGGCTGAGCTGGGAGGATTGCTTGAGCCCAGCACTTCGAGGTTGCAGTGAGCTATGATGGACCACTGCACTTCAGCTTGGGCGACAGAGCCAGACCCCATCTCTAACAACAACAAAAACAAAAATACTACAGGAAAATAGGGGGCCACGGTATGGGTGAAATAAAATTGGCAAGATTTGGCAATTGTTGAAGCTGGATAATAGGTACATTTGGGGTTATTAAGCTACTCTTTCTCTACTTTTGTGTATACTTGAAAACATCCATTTTAAAGATTTTAAAAAATATTAATTTAGACTTAAGGCTGAGCAGGTTGAAAGCACAACCTCTCCCCTGTCTCCAGCCAAGTAGTTCTGGGAAGGGGTTGGGGGAGGCGACTTGGGCCTGGACCACTGTTGCTCTCCCAGGGTCTTCACTCACCCCCCAGTCTTCTCACTGAGGATATCAGGTGAGGGACAGAGCAGGAAATCATACTGGGCTTTGTACATATTTATCCATATGTTACTAGATCTGTTTCCTATTAACAGCAAACTGAAAACTTTCTAGTGAAATTGTCCCATGCTGTTTTCCACATCCTAATGCTTTGTTAAATTTTTAAAAATAAAATTTAAAAAACCTCACACTCATCCCATGCACAACACCCAACCATCACGTTGTTAAATCAGATGCAGTGTTAGGGCTCATCAATAGTGCACTCATGTCACCAATTCTACACTCCCTTTGTGTGTGTTCCTCTACACACACACACACACACACACACACACACATACACAGCATTAACCATTGACTGTGCAGGACTTCAGTTTGTTTGCCCATTAATCTCAAGGAGGAAGATCTACTACAAGTTGAGTATCCCTTATCTGAAATGCTTAGGACAGGAAGTGTTTTGGACTTCAGATTTATTCAGATTTTGGAACATTTGTATTATACTTATCAGTTGAGCATCCCAAATTCAAAAATCAAAAAGCAAAAATGCTCCAATGAGCATCCCCTTTGAACATCGTATCGGCAATCAGAAAGTTTTGGATTTTGGAGCATTAGGAGGATTTTAGATATTAGGATTTGGGATGTTCAACCTGTACTGGATCCAAATGGAAACTTGCCTGCAATATGGATTCAGAATGTGGTTTGGCTACACCACTTCTATTAATTCTCTCAAGGGACTTGAGTAATTTGGCTTTCATAATTAAAGAAGTTGTGTCTTTGTGGGAACATTTGAAATAACTTTGGACTTGAATATATTTACCATTGAAATCTTGATCTAATAGCTTTTAATAGTAATCTGAAAGCATTCACAAGCCTCCAACCAGGGACCTGATGAAATGGATTTGAGGTGGGGAAGAGCACAGGGAAGAAAATCATCAACAGAGCCTTAAGAAATTTCTTAAAATGATCAAGACTACATCAATTATTTTTAACCCAAAAAAATTTACTTTGATCCTACCGCATTTGCTCCCTTCCTGGTCCTAACCATTCCTCCCTCCTTTTACTCTTGTCATCTCTGTAGTCCGTGGTTTTTCAACATCCATGATGCTGTCAGTCATTGTAGAGATCCCTTTGCCAAATCACAAACTTGCCAAATATTACTGTGACCAATGTTATTGTGGGAGAAACAGGAAGAGAGTTATAACTCTCTGTACCAAGGTACCCAGAAATAAAGCATGGATATGTGAATTCATGAAGTTTGATTCTAGGCCCTCAAGTACTAAAAGAAAGCACTCATTAATAATTGCAAATGAACACACACCTTTAGCTCTTTCACTTCCCTGTAATGCAGACCCTGTATAGGTGGAAGTTAATTTGAGTGCAGGGACTATCTCTCCCCCTTCTTTGTGTCTCCCACAAAGCTCAGCACAGTGTTTTACACCTCATAGGAACTCCATAAGCAATTAATAAATTGAAGTGGAGAATTGCTGAGTTGCTGTTAGCAATCTTAAACCAGGCACAAAATCACAAGATTCACCACTGTTAGTCCCTGTAGAAATTGATCCTGCTCAAAACTATATAAATGCAATGGATTTATAGCCTTAAAGTTTCAAAACAGTTGAAACTTCTAATCTGGGAAAATAACCGTTTTTTAATCCCATTGCACCTTTCAGTTTAAGACATTGTATTAGACTGAAGTGGAGATTATAACTTTTACTCAAGAGATACCTCTTCTAATCTCATTCCATTAGTTATGACAAGGCCCTGTCATTAAGGAGTTTACTCCCCCGCTGGGGAGAGAGAACTCATGATGACTGACTGACTTCCACAATTGGCTTAGGGAACCAGACTCATTCATTAAATCAAAGAAAAAGAACATCAAGGAAAGTTAAATCATCAAAGAATAACTCCCTGGGCTCACAATTTTTTTCCTTTCCTGAGACAACCACTAGCATCTTTCTTAGAAAGAAGGTAACACTCAGAAGGCAGGCCTGGGTTCTCAAGTGACCACAGTAGATCTGCAGCATTCATTAAGCACTGACTGTATGCAAACCCTTCAATGGAAGAGCTGCCACTGAAGAACCTATGCATACCTGGCCCATACAGGCTGTGCCTTGGAAGCTTATTGCCACCTTGAGAAGATATAAAACAGAGGAGAGACAATTTTCAAACTAAAGAAAAAGCCATATCAAAACCAGTGGAAAAGAATATGGTGCAAAGGAAATACCTAAGGGCCAGGGAGAGTTGGATTAAGGCCACAATTAAATCAACATAGGCAATGATAAATAACTCCTTCCATCTGCATAACATCCCACAGTTTTCTACATATTCGCACCTATTGCTTCTTTTAATTCTCAAACAACTTTATGAAGTAGGTTTTATCCCCCCAATTTCTTGATGAGAACACTGAGTCCCATATAGGTGAGGTGACATGCCCAAGACCCCTAAGCTAGTAAGTGGCAGAGCTGAGCAGAAAATACTTCAGGGCTCTAATCGGCTGTCTTCCAGCCACAGTTGTTTCCATTTCCTCTCATTACCATTCAGCAAGATACATCTGTGCAGAGCTTTACCTTTGCAAAGTATCTTCACAGAAATTTTGTCATTTGTCCCTTCAGCAGCCCAGTGAGAGGCACAGCAGAAATTTCACAGGAGAGCGATCTTGGTGAGTTTTCCTGCCTGAAGTCAGAAAAAACAGAGATTGTCAGTGCATCTTGATTCCCAGCACAATCATGGTCTCTTCACACCAGCTGGGGTCTCACAGCACAGTAGGCAGGAGAAAAGACAGGAGCAGAAGCTGCACTGGTGCATGCATTTCTTCCTGGATTCATATTGGTGAGGTGACAGTTAAAGCCATGAGACTAGAAAGAGAGGGGCTGATATGCAGACCAGTCTGTTCTCTCAGTGGCTTCCTCACTTTTCAGAGCATCAGGAATGGTGGGGGGTCCGGATATCTGCCCAACACCTCAAATCATTCTGCACCCCTTTGCTTGGATCAAGGCTCTGGAGTTGTATAGTGAATTCAAATCATGCCCTCAGCTCCCAGGGCTAACCTGTCCAGTTGACAGTAGAATTGCCACAGCCTCCTGTGTTTTCTGTGCCCTCTGCAAAGGAGAACAAGAAAGATAGCCCCGGTATGAGCAGGAAAACCACAATGAGGAAGGTATTCCCGCTGCACCAGGGAAGGAGCAAGCTAATTGGCTCTAGAGGGGATGGGTGGTGGCATGGGCAAGTAGGATTGTGCTGTCCTTTATTGACTGATGCAGTCACTTGTTGGGAACCTGTGTTCATTAGCTGTGTGTAAAGTGATATTAGAGGAGAGACGCTGGGTCCTGTACTGAATGATTGAGCACCCCACCTGAAGGGAGGTGCATTATTTAAAATCGCCTGCGAGAGTAATCGTGTTACTTAAGTGGATGTGTTAAGCGTATCTGAGTGTGGGCTGCCATGAGAATGCAAGATCAGGGGCACTGAAATGTGAAAGGCGACTCTACCTCAACTAGAATAAGCCCTCGGCCTTCTGATGCTCATTCTCTACATCTCCCTCTAGCTATTGTCTGGAATTGAAGGGTCTTCCCACATTCCTTGTGCTAACTCTTCAGGTTTCCTGGGCAAGGCAGGTAAGCGAACTGCAAGGATCTGTTTGTCTAACAGATGGGAGAGAGGAGAAGCCAGCTTTTCTTCCTCCAGATCTTCCTTAGTCCTTTCCGTGACATGAAGAAGCCCACTGGCTAATCCCTGGGCTTTAAAAAAGTTGAAAAAATTTAAAAGGGTACAAGATCAATGGTGTCTCCTAGGATGTTACTGAGCAAATCAAAAGTGACAAAAATCTCACCAGAGTTGTCCCCACACCCGTACCCCAATCTTTGGAGACTTTGAAGGCATAGAAAGAAGTCTATATAGTGTCAGCCTTGTGCAGAAGCCAAACAAGTACCCTACCCCACCACCACCACCACAGATGTGACTAAAAGGGCCACATCCCCATCCCTGTGGCTCCACAAAGTCTTGGTCATCAGTGCCCTTTTCTCCCAGGGCCACTGCCCTGTTTCACTGCCCTTAGAACATCCCTGATATGGTTTGGCTGTGTCCCCACATAAAATCTCACCTTGAATTTTAATCCCCACAATCCCCATAATCCCCATAATCCCCACGTGTCAAGGGAGAGACAAGGTGAAGGTAATTGAATCACGGGGGTGATTTCCCCCATGTTCTTTTCATGATAGTGAGTTCTCACAAGATCTGATGGTTCTATAAGTGTTTGGTAGTTCCTTCTGCGTTGACCTCTCCTTCCTGCTGCCTTGTGAAGAAGGTGCCTTGCCTCCCCTTCACCTTCAGCCATAATTTTAAGTTTCTGAGGCTTCCCCAGCAGTGCTGAACTGTGAGTCCATTAAATCTCCTTCCTTTGTAAATTACCCAGTCTCGGGAAGTTCTTTATAGCAGTGTGAAAACGAACTAATACACCCCCTTCTCTTCTCTTACAACTGCTTCCCGGTGAGACAGTGACACTCACACAAAAGCATTTCTCCGGTTCTACTCCCACCCATTGTAAAGAACCTACAGCCCCCTTTTGTTCCTCCCAAATCATCCCAAGAATCTCCAAAGGAGTTTCCAAGGTGACCAAAAACCAAACTTCTGGGCTATCCTGATGAGGCTACCAATGTCCCCTCTCCCAATCCCACTTGTTATAGTATCACAGTGGGTGTCCTCTCAGTGCTTGTGCTGCCCTCTGAAGTCTAGAACTCTGGATTCCTCATAAAAATAGACTATGGCTGGGTCTGCACCCCGCAACTCCAGTCCTCTAAACACACTGGATTCTAGGGAGAACTTAGCTTCAGCTCGCCAGAACTCAGCCCACCTTCAATGGCTCTCAACTGCCTAGAGAAGGCAGCCCAGCTTCTTTGGCATGGCATTCAAAGCCCCAGTCACTTTGTTTCCACTGCAGCACCTCTTCTCCCAATCCCATCCTCACACCCAATTCATCTACTCACCACCCAGACTACTTGCCTTTCTTTTAAACACACTTTGAATTCTCCCTGGCCTTCATCCAACAGGTTTCCAACAACCAGGCTGCCCTCCCCTCTGTGCACTGCTGCCTTTCAACCAGCAAGACCCAACTCAACACAGTTTTCCTCCTCTCTTCATAGAGTTGTTTGCAGCACCATCAGGGGTGTGCCTCCCTTGAGTGTGCCCTCCAGAGAGCAGGGACCACATCTTTTTTTTAAAAACAAGGTCTTGCTCTGTCACCCAGGCCGGAATGCAGTGGCACAATACAGCTCACTGCAACCTCCACCTCCCAGGCTCAAGTCATCCTCCTACCTCAGCCTCCCGAGTATCAGGGATTACAGGCGTGCACCACCACACTCAGCTAATTTTTGTGTTTTTTGTAGAGGTAGAGTTTTACCATGGTGCCCAGGATGGTCTTGAACTCCTGAGCTCAAGCAATCCATCTGCCCTGGCCTCCCAAAGTTCTGGGATTACAGGTGTGAGCCACTGCACCCAGCCACATCTTCTCTATCTAAATCCCTATAGTAAATAGCACAGTGCTTTACACATCATGGGTGCTCAATAAGTGGTTATTGGGCTGAGGAAGCTATGGCACATGAAAAATGATGCCATTTGGGGAAAATTAATTATTATTTATTATAAAATAATTTGTCCATTTTGTTTCTTTCACCTGTATATGCTACATGAGAATAAGACACAGAAGTGGTAAGGTTTGACAGTCAAGGTTAAGATTGAGAAATGCCTTGAAGCATGGTCCACAGAATGCCCAACAGTAAGGTCCTTACCACCAGTGGGAACCAGGAGGACACAGCCAGAAAAAACAGAGAGGAGAAAGGTCCAGTGAAAACAAAGGACTCTCTTGGGTCTGACCCTAACACCAACAATGCATGCTGGTTGATATCTTTCAACCTCTTTCAACATTCTTTCACAGAGCTTAGAGACGTTAAGATCATCAAGTGTCAGAAATTACATAGTCTAGCCCCTTGCTTTTATAGAGTCAGAAACAGAGGCCCAGACAGGTAAAAATTACTTCTCCAAGGTCACATAACCAGTTAGTGGTAAAGTCAGAACTGAAATCCAGATCTCCTGACAACACACACAGCATATATTTGTACAGATATTAAAGTCTTTTCTTCCCATTATTTTATCATTCATTTTCATAAGAAAAATGGGAATGAAATGAAAGGATGAGGAAGCAGAGAAAGGGGAACTAAAAAGAAGGCTTCATTCATAAATCTTCCTCGTATTTCCAATTTCCCCAGTACAGTCAGCAGAAGGTGTTTGTCAATCCCTTGTCTTCATGAAAAGGGACAGACCCATGGAATTCTCCAGTGACCGTGCATCCAGATGCTACATCCTAGGCTCCCCTGCTATGTGTGGGTTCCCACCCCCTCCTTGCTAGGATCTGCTGGGCTGAGCAGGGTGGCAGGAGGCCAGATTCCTGATATTATTGTCTTTAGCATTTGTCCCAATCCTGCTAGGCTTTCTGATCTGATTTATTAGCACAAACCCAGCACTCTAAAAATATAATTACAGCATTTAGAGTGTGTTTCCTATCTCTAGGCTGCAGGGGCTTAAGCAGCACATAAACTCTTCTAACACTGAGTTATACCCTGGAAAACCAAAACTGTGCACTCTTCGAAGCTGGGCTCATGGCAGGATGATCCGATGGGCTGCAGACACGGTGACACTCAGCGCAGCTGCCATGTGGATGGTGGTAACAATCATTTTTATCATAAAGTACATGATTTATAGCAACGGAGGCAGCCTCATAAATCTTTTTTGATCATCTTAATATGGACTATTTCCTGAGTTTTAAAATACACTTACAGATTTTCACCTTTGATCTTGAGAGAAACTGTTGGATTTCCTCTTCATGTTACTAATATAAGATAGGAAAAAGAGATGAGTTAGTGGCATATTTCTGAATGAAAGCAGGGCCTGGGAAATACCACTGGCCTTCTACATGGGCCCCTCAAGCCCATCCTTCTACCACCTCTTCATATCATCTTTACAACCGCAAGTGGACTAATGCCTTAGGTGCCCTCATGGTCTCTGGGACCCGTGGGGACTCTGAGAAGGCCCTGCAGTGTAGTGACTTAGGGCCGGATCCCAACTCTGCCATGGGTTTCTACGCAATCATGGGAAAATGACTTTCCATACTTTGGTCACTGCAGCTACAAAGTAGGGATAACAGCCTCCCTGTGTTTGCTATGGCTGCCAAAACAAAATACCACAGACTGAGTGGCTTAAAAAAACAGTTGTTTCTTCTCACAGTTCTGGAGGCTGGAAGTCCAAGCTCAAAGTGTTGGCAAGGTCGATTTCATTCGAAGGCCTCTGTCCTTGGCTTGCATCCTCACATGGCCTTTCCTCTGTGTGCACACACTTCGGGTGTCTTGTGTATCCAAATTTCTGACACCAGTCAGATTGGATTAGGGCCCACCCTAACAGCCTCATTTTAACTTAATTACCTCTTTGAAGAGCTTATCTCCAAAAACAATCACATTCTAAGGTTCTAGGGGTTCAGACTTCACCAATGAATTTGAAGTGGACATAATTCAGCCCATAACACTCCCACACTGTGATGTGATGGAAAGAATCAAATGCATTGATGAATATAAAATGGCTAACACAGGATCTCTAACACAGAGCAAATGCACAACAAACGTTAGCTATTACTATTATTTTTGTTGTCTATTTTTACACTATAATGTTGATTTTTTTTATTATACTTTAAGTTCTAGGGTACATGTTCACAAAGTGCAGGTTTGTTACATATGTATACATGTGCCATGTTGATGTGCTGCACCCATTAACTCATCATTTACATTAGGTATCTCTCCTAATGCCTTCCCTCCCCGCTCCCCCCACCCCATGACAGGCCCTGGTGAGTGATGTTCCCCTTCCTGTGTCCAAGTGTTCTCACTGTTCAATTCCCACCTATGAGTGAGAACATGCGGTGTTTGGTTTTTTTGTCCTTGCCATAGTTTGCTGAGAATAATGGTTTCCAGCTTCATCCATGTCCCTGCAAAGGACATGAACTCATCTTTTTTATGGCTGCATAGTATTCCATGGTGTATATGTGCCACATTTTCTTAAACCAGTCTATCATTGATGGACATTTGGGTTGGTTCCAAGTCTTTGCTATTGTGAATAGTGCCACAATAAACATACGTGTGCATGTGTCTTTATAGCAGCATGATTTATAATCCTCTGGGTATATGCCCAGTAATGGGATGGCTGGGTCAAATGGCATTTCTAGCTCTAGATCCCTGAGGAATCGCCACACTGACTTCCACAATGATTGAACTAGTTTACACTCCCAACAGTGTAAAAGCATTCCTATTTCTCCACATCCTCTCCAGCACCTGTTGTTTCCTGACTTTTTAATGATCACCATTCTAACTGGCGTGAGATGGTATCTCATTGTGGTTTTGATTTGCATTTCTCTGATGACCAGTGATGATGAATATTTTTTCATGTGTTTTTTGGCTGCATAAATGTCTTCTTTTGAGAACTGTCTGTTCATATCCTTCGCCCAGTTTTTGATGGGGTTGTTTTTTTTCATGTAAATTTGTTTGAGTTCTTTGTAGATTCTGGATATTAGCCCTTTGTCAGACAGCAGATTGCAAAAATTTTCTCCCATTCTGTAGGTTGCCTGTCCACTCTGATGGTAGTTTCTTTTGCTGTGCAGAAGCTCTTTAGTTTAATTAGATCCCATTTGTCAATTTTGGCTTTTGTTGCCATTGCTTTTGGTGTTTTAGTCATGAAGTCCTTGCCCATGCCTATGTCCTGAATGGTATTGCCTAGGTTTTCTTCTAGGGTTTTTATAGTTTTAGGTCTAACATTTAAGTCTTTAATCCATCTTGAATTAATTTTTGTATAAGGTGTAAGGAAGGGATCCAGTTTCAGCTTTCTACATACGGCTAGCCAGTTTTCCCAGCACCATTTATTAAATAGGGAATCCTTTCCCCATTTCTTGTTTTTGTCAGGTTTGTCAAAGATCAGATGGTTGTAGATGTGTGGTATTATTTCTGAGGGCTCTGTTCTGTTCCATTTGTCTATATCTCTGTTTTGGTACCAGTACCATGCTGTTTTGGTTACTGTAGCCTTGTAGTATAGTTTGAAGTCAGGTAGCATGATGCCTCCAGCTTTGTTCTTTTGGCTTAGGATTGTCTTGGCAATGTGGGCTCTTTTTGGTTCCATATGAACTTTAAAGTAGTTTTTTCCAATTCTGTGAAGAAAGTCATTGGTAGCTTGATGGAGATGGCAATGTTGAGATTTTAGCAAAAATTCAGAACTGATCATGTATATTCAGCTCTGATGTTGCAAACTGTTTAGAAAGTTTGCAACATCATTGGAAGCTTTTGACCAGAATAACATTCTAAACTCCTCAGCATCACTTACAAAACTGCAGAACATGAGTTTGACCTCTCCCTCCTATCTTACTCATGCCTTCACCTGTCTGTCACTCCAGACTTCCTGCTGCTCTCCAGATTCACTGGCTCCATCACACATATGGGTACCTCTTCCCACCATTTCACACTTGGAGAACTCCTAGATATCCTTCAAGACCCACACAAAATTTCACATCCTCTGTGAACCATTTCCCCTAACCCTAACTCAAAGTCAGTTACTCTCAGTTATACAACTTAAAGCACTTTGCGGCCGGGCGCGGTGGCTCACGCTTGTAATCCCAGCACTTTGGGAGGCCGAGGCGGGCGGATCACGAGGTCAGGAGATCGAGACCACGGTGAAACCCTGTCTCTACTAAAAATACAAAAAAAAAAATTAGCCGGGCGTGGTGGCGGGCGCCTGTAGTCCCAGCTACTTGGAGAGGCTGAGGCAGGAGAATGGCGTGAACCCGGGAGGCGGAGCTTGCAGTGAGCCGAGATCGCGCCACTGCACTCCAGCCTGGGCGACAGAGCGAGACTCCGTCTCAAAAAAAAAAAAAAAAAAAAAAAAAAGCACTTTGCATTTAAATTTACAATATCACAGATTACTTTGAATTTTAACTATTTATCTGTGGTTTATTTGCCCTCTTTCACATAGTAGGTAAAATGTGTTGGAATCAAATAAAATGGTATTGGAAGGAAGGGAGTAAGAAAGAAAGGGAGATAAAAGAAGGGAGAGTCAGAGGGAAAAGAGAGAGAAAAGGAAAACAGGGAAAGAGGAAGTAAAAGGGAGAAAATCCAACAAGCCAAACCTATGAAAAGTTTAAAAACAGCAGAGGAGGCAAAGAAAACCAGGAGTCAAGCCAAAAGACTCACCAGGGCCCCATTGATGCAATGCCATGCAAAAGACCAAAACCACCAGACAGAAAAGGAGATGTCACTAAAGAGGCAAAGCTTTTTCAAGAACACTCATGCTTCCACTGGTGAAGTTGTGTCCTTTAATCTGGTGGAAGGCAGAGACAGTGTGTCACCTTCCTTCCAGAGGACCTAGCCCCATGCAGGTTAAATATATATGAAATGGCAGTTTGCATGCCTGTCCCTGGCCTGAGAACAATACCACATGCAGCTGGAAGCATCTGGTGAACTCCTCTAGTTGCTCCTTATACCTGCTAAAGAGTAGTCCATCTAGTGGTCCTCAGCTCATAGCCATAGAGGGTGCAGATCACAACCGTGGTACCTCCTGCCCTCACCCTGAGCCCCTCAGATTCCTGGCAGCTCTCAAGGCAGGAACACGGAGCAGGATGCATAGATTGTGACTGATTTAGAAAGTACCAGAAAGATCCTCTACTCAAGTGTCTGTTCCCTGGCCTGCTTCATACATACAGATATTCATGGAAAACTAAGTTCTAGATATCCAGATCATCTCATTAGCTTTTTTTTCTAGACAGATGAGAAAATGAGGCCAAAGTATTTGAGATTTGGTCCAAAAACAACCCATCAATTAACAAAATTTTTGTCCAAATCTCCAGATTCCAAGTAGTAAGCATTTCCCTCTCTCCAGATGCCCCTTACAAACACGAACTTCCTAGGGATGGTAGCATGACACGTCACTATCACCTGTGATTGAGTTTTATCCGTGATTTCACAAACAGCAGAACAGTCCATGGCTGGGCTGGTGGGAAGGTGAGTAGAGGAGAGGTGGGGAGACACCCACAGGACCTAGAAGCATGCAAGAGACAAGTTTTACTGCTTTGATCATTTTGCCCAGGCCTCCGGAGCTAAGCTAGATAAAGATGTCAGGTCCTTACACCTCTAAATGCTCAGGTAGCATCCTCTAGATGAGCAGATGCTGGAGGATCCTAGGGACAGGAGTCTTTGACAGTCAGCTTTCCTCTGATCCTCAACTCCCGCAGCCATCCCCTGGCCCAGCCATATGGAATTACCTAGGAGTTCATGCTCTCTCTTCCTCTGTAAAAAAATGTTTGCCCTTTTGAAGGAGCACCTTAGAATAACAGAGAAAGAGAGAGAGAAATCAACTCTAAATTCAAGATCCCATTGTTCTTGGACACATACCATAAACAGTAGGGAGGAAACAGCTGGGACTTCCTAGAAAGAAAAGTCAAACAGACTCAGTTGGCCTGACTTCGCACAGCCACGGCTCTGGTCTAGCCAAGTGCCCTGGGAGGCCCCTCACTGGCAGCAAGACAGCATTTGTGCATCCTGACCCCTCCAAGTTCTAGCCCAGCTGCCAAGGAAAGGAGAGGCAGAGCTGCTGACTAGTTTGCATGAGTGGACCTAAGATAATCAAGGGCCGCAGAGGATTGAAAATGTGATACCAGGGTAGGAAATTTAAGCTGGGCAGCAAAGGAGTATGCCTACTGAATTTCCCAGGAAGTTATTTCTACAAAAATTTGTAATTATTTCAGATGAATTGTTTCATGTCACATATTATAAGAACACAGCAAAAGATATATCTATATTATAATCATAACTATATAAAAACATAATTAAGATAGTATTATACTAGCTCATGTCCTTAGAGTACATGGGTCATTTGCCCAAGGAACAGAGTCCATGAGTGGGATTTCCCTTATGATATGCAGTTTCAGCCTTCTCAGAATAGAGCTTCTGATACAGCTCTGCCCACAACTGTCTGTGTGACCTCTAGAAAATCACCTAACCTCTCTGAGACTCAGCTGAAAAAAGGAAGAGAAATTATAGAGCTACCAAAGACCAGAGGCTGACCAAGATAACATTTGAGGTCCTCTCCATTTATTGATGTTGCATTTCTCTTGTTTCCCACCAAACTCAGCCACCTCTAGGTGCTGACACATGGGAAAGAGTCAGTTTGTTCAGAAATACACTCAGTCAGGAAATAAACCAAAGGAAAGGCCTATCTGTTTTAATACAGATACACTCTCAGCAGTCAGAAGTCTCTGACGATTAGAAGTATCACATGAAGAAGAACCTGCCCTTTCCTACTGGACATGAATGACAAAGGATATGGCCATGGAGGCAGCTGCAGCCATCTTGTAACCACCAGACAGAACCTGCCTGAGAATGAAGGAATAAGGAAGGGGAGCTGAAAAATGGAGAAACATCGGGCCTGCTCACATCCTGTGAGCTCTAGATCAAGCTATGCCTGAAAGTTCCATTTCATGAACAAATTCCCTTCGCTGTTAAAAAATTAAAGAAGAAATGGTGGCACCAGGAACTTACGAAGACAACTCTGAAAAGGGCGCGATATAAAATTCGAATCACCGAAAGTTCCTCTTGGCCACCTGGAGGTCCTTCTCCTTCTAGGCCAGGTGGACACCAGCTATTTCAGAAGACCTTCCTCAGAGTCCCCACACCATGTGCGAGGTGAGTCATAGCTGTGGAAGAGGCCCCCTGACTAACCAGAGAACACGCCAAGAAAGAAAAGGAAACAGGAGGTGCTAGAGCAAGCCCCAAGAGGAAAACCTGAAGGTACTGGGGACATTCACCCCAAACAAGAGAAGTCCAAGCACAGAAACTGCTGCCTTCAAATAATGTGAAGGGCTGGTGGGTGGAAAAGGAAGGAGATTTATTCTATATAATTCCAAAGCTGTATTATCAAAAGATCCTATGGAATGCCAGGCCTGCAAAATGCATGATTACAGTGAGTTCCTTGGTGTACTAGCTCATCTGCATTGTCATAAAGAAATACCTAAGGCTGGATGATTTATAAAGAAAAGAGGTTTATGTGGAATACTATGCAGCCATAAAAATGAATGAGATCATGTCCTTTGCAGGGACATGGATGGAACTGGAAGCCATTATTCTCAGCAAAGTAACACAAGAACAGAAAACCAAACACTGCATGTTCTCACTTATAAGTGGGAGCTGAACAATGAGAACAGATGGACACAGGGAGGGGAAAAACACATACTAGGGCCTGTCAGGCGGACAGGGAAAGGGAGAGCATCAGGATAAATAGCTAATGCATGCAGGGCTTAATACCTAGGTAATGGGTTGATAGGTACGGCAAATGACCATGGCACACATTTACCTATGTAACAAACCTGCACATGTATCCTGGATCTTAAAATTAAATTAAATTTAAAAAAAATAAAAAATAAATTTAAAAAAGAAGTTTAATTGGCTCACAGTGCTACAGGCTTTACAGGAAGCATAGTGCTGGCATCTGCTTCCGGTGAGGCCTCAGGAAGCTTATAATCATGGCAGAAGGTGACAGAGAGCCAGCATGTCACATGGCCAGAGCGGGAGCAAGGGGGCCAATGGAGAAGTGCCACACTTTTAAACAACCAGATCTTGCATGAAGTAACTGAATGAGAACTCACTCATCACCAAGGGGATGGTGTTAAACCATTCATGAGGGATCCTCCCCCATGATCCAAACATTTCCCACCAGGCACCACCTCCAACATTGGGGATCACATTTCAACAGGAGATTTGGAGGGGACAAACATCCAAATCATATCACTTGGTCAAAGTAGTTTGGGAAACACTATGAAACATCCTACTGCTTGGAGTATCATAATACACATTAGCATATATTAAAGGATCTGAGAAGTCCTACAGTAAAAAAAAAAAAAAAAAACAAGTTTTGTACTGTTTAGCACAGTGACTAGTCAGGGTTCTCCAGAGAAAGAACAAATAGGGTATAGAAATATAGGTATAGATATAGGCATGGATATAAATATAGATATGTAGATATAGACAGAGAGATTTATTATAAGGAATTGACTCATGTGATTATGGAAGCTGAGAAGCACCAGTATCTGTAGTCAGCAAGCCAGAGGCACAGGAGAGACCATGGTATAGCTCCAATCTGAGTCCAAAGGCCTGAGAACCAGGGAAGCCAATGGTCTGTATTCCAGTCTAAAAACCATCAGGCTCAAGACCTAAGAAGAGCTGATTTTTCAATTGAGTCTGAAGGCCAGGAAAGATTAACGTCCTACTCAAGCAGTCAGACAGGAAGAGCTTCCTCTTACTCTGACTTTTTGTTCTATTCAGGTCTTCAATTGATTGGATGAGGCCCAGCCCCATTAGGGAGAACAATCTGCTTTTTTCAGACTAACAATTCTGATGTTAATCTCAGCCAAAAACACCCTCACAAACACACCCAGAATAAGACTTGATCAAACATCTGTGCACCCATGGCCCAGTCAGGTTGACCTACAAAATTAATCATCATACACAGAATTTTCCAAAACTTCTTCCACCAAGGAATGATTCTCAAGAACAATGTTCCTCAGACACTGGTGGTCCAGAGGTCACCTGTCTCAGATTCACCTGCACTGCTCTCCTAGAGACGGTGATTCAGAGCTCTAGGCTGGACCCAGGAATCAGCACTTTTAGGCCTCCAGCACCTGAATTCACAGATGAATTTCAGCACCACTAAAAGTGGGATACCTCTCACTGTCACACACTAGGAAACACACAGCACCACCTGTCATGTATTCCCCAAAAAAAATCATAATAATGGAACTAAATCTAAACAACTCTCATATCTGATTATCAGTTTACAAGAAATAGAGACAAATGAATTAAAATTCACCATGGGGAAACAGCCAGTCAAAGCCAGAATGCAATACATTGTACAGGATAAATGATTTGGTTTCCTCAACATATAGATGGTATTTTTTAATGGATCAGCAGACTTTCATAGATTAACAGACACTTAAGAAATATGAAATCCAGTGCAATGTGTAATGTATAGATGTTGTTTGAATGAAGATTCAAATTCACCTTTAAAAGGCATTTTAAAGGCAATCAGGACAATGTGAGTATGTATTGGGTACTAGATAATAGTAGAGAATTATTGTTAATTTTGTTATGTGTGATAATGACATTGTGAATACGTAGAAAAAATTGTTATCTGGCAGAGAAGTGTATTGAAGTATATGCATGTGAAATTATATGATGACTGAGGTTTGCTTTAAATAACTCCATTAAAAAGCAGAAGAGATCAATAATGTTTTCAAAATACTGATAACTGTTGAGAGTGGATGATGAGTACATAGTTTTATAATATAATTTTATCTGCTTTTGTATTGTTTAAAAATTTCCATAATAAAAATATTTAAGAGAAGAGGAAAGGAAAAAGCAACCCCAGTTGATTCTCATGCACCCTAAGGTTCTGCTCTTTGGGTAGAGCTAGGACAAGTGGGTTATAAAGAAGCAGAAATCGACTCACTATTTCTAACAATTAGATATGGCGGACTCTGGGAGTGTTCAGGGAAGGTCAGGGATAAAGCAAACTGCAGAAGGGTTTTCTGCATTGTTTTGGAGGCTAGACAAAGACTCATGTAGCCAGCAGCTTGTGCACTTCAACATGTTCCCTTCACCACTTCTGGCCACCCTGGTCTCCAAGGAATATGAAGGTTGCCAAGTTCCAGCCACTTGTCATTACTCAACATAGTCATGTCTCTCAGGTTAAAGAAAATTCCCAAACTGGAGTATAGTGAGGACTCATGGAATGTTTGCTGCAACTCACCCACCACCCACTTTGAACTTTTAATGTGGCTTCTGCCAAACAAAGGCAGTGGATCACTCACCTGAGCATCTCTCCAGCCGGCAATTTGAAATATTTGACAGGCCTTACAAACAGCCACTTGCTCAGGGCAAGAAACTATTTATTAGGGGCACATAGAAAAGGATATTAATTTCACTTACTGTGCTACATGTATTTCTCCCTGGAGGGCCAGGAGAGGTCTAGCTTTAAAAAAAAAAAAAAAAAAAAAAAAAAAAAAAAAAAAAAAAGCTATTGTGTGCTAAGGGGAATATAGTATACTGTTTTAAGAATCTAGTCAATTTGAATTTGGCAAATAAATTCATGTACCAATTGTCTAGCTCCCCATTTCCTAACAGTTTCCTAACAGAGAACCATTTGGAATTTTGAGAGATTACAAAATAATGAAGCAAAACAAGTAGTGTTCATTTATCACTATGGTGCTCATGCTGGAGATAGGCTCATGAAGTTGGCTTGCAAAATGTCATTTATACTTTCTTGAGGTTAACTGCAGCATTTTATTTCCCTTCATTTTTTGCCCTTTAGAGGTTTTCGAGCACTTTAGCTTGTAAAATCACCTTTGCAAGCAGTGGCACAGTTGAACATAGAAGTGTGCTCTCTGTTCCAATTCAGAATCCCACATACACAATTATTCAGTGACTTTTCCAATCAGCCATGTCCATGATAGCTGCATGGCAGAGAATGCCACCCCGCAGTTATTTTTCCTCTGCAAATTGATGGTGTTGCATGTCTCTGTTGAAATAAGCATGTTTGACTTTTCTATTAAAGTGTATTACCCTAAATGGGTTGTCAGTCCTCATTAGGAATTCAAAACTCCAAGTCCATCAGGGAATAGATTTAGAATGGCTAATGATGTTACAAAGCTGCCAACCCTCATTCATAAGAAAAATTAGCTCTGTGATGTCTCAGGAATTCATCTCCTTTGTTCCCCTCCCACAAAACTTGCTCTAATTCAGGCCCTCCCTACATCTGACCTACACGAAAGCCTTCCCTCCTCCTCCACCCACTTCTCCAGGCCTCTAAATACTACACTGCACACACATTCAATACACACACTCACACACACTCTTACACTCATACACTCACACAGTCTCACACACACACACACACACACACACACACACACACACACACAGTTTTGTCTTTCACTCTGACCCTCAAAGCATTAAACCATCTTTCCAGTTTGGTTCCCACTCCCATCCTCCCACCAACATCCCCACTATCACCACCCACTTCTTGTCCCACCCACATCCCACAGTTGCCATGCCCTGAACAGATTTAGCATGCAACCCTTCCCATCCTGGGTATCCTTAGCCCACATCAGCACCTGTCAGAAATCTACCAATTACTTAGTACTTTGTTCAAATCTTCCAGTTCTAAGAGGACTTCACATGTCTTCTAAAGAGGATTAATCTCTTCCTCCTAGGTTAATGCTTTGAACTCTGCTTACACCTCCCTTATGGCACATCTACAGCCTAATCTTTTTTATAATTACCCAGGCACACACTTTCTCCTCTACCACAACGTGGGCCCCAGGGAGACAGAGGCCTCTCATATTTATCTTTACTTCCAAGGCAGCACCCAACACGTGGTAGGTGCTTTACACATTTTTGAGTTACCATTCCCCAAAAACACATGAAATTATGGACAAAATATTACATTAAGTAAAAAGCAAAGGCAGAAAAGGGTAATATTATGTTCCCATTTATGCAAAATAAAATCATATGAATTGAGCTATATATAGATGTAAGTAGATATATCTCTGATAAATCTTTCAAAGGACACACACACACACACACACACACACACACAAAGCCCTGACGACAGCAGTTACCACTGAGGAGGGGGCAGACACGCAGGGTCAGCGGTGGAACAGAAACTTCTTCTCTCTGTGTACCATTTAGACTGTTTGAATTTTATTACCATTGCATATATTACCTTGTGCATATCTTACCCATATTACCTATTCAAAGATAACAATTCAATTCAATTCAATTGAAAGTAATAAAATAAATGTTTGATTTTAATGGAAGCTGAATTGAACAAGCCTGAAATTAATAATAGAACTGGCTGGAGTTGTCAAATTACCCATTGCCAATGAGTTCAGCATGCAAAGAGAGAATTTTATTTCTCTAATTATATGGCAATCCAAGGCCAAGTGGAATTCATTAGTTTCACTAATAGTAATAATAATGAATATATTTATAAAATTAATAACTCACGATTTTTCCTTATTGAGAAATTTTATCCAAGAGTATTTTAAATTCTGTTGCCTAACAAAATCAGTTCACTAACAATGTAGGCTCTCAGAGCTCATACTTTTTTTTGCCCTGTATTATTATTGGAAAGTGTTGCCAAATAGCAAAAGTTGAAACATCGCAAAATGTATATTATTAAATCTTACAATTGCATAAATTATATAGGTAAATCCTTTCTGAGAATGTGTGCATGAAGGGAATAAAAATTATTCTTAGAGTTCAGGGTGTGACAGAGCTTGAGAAAACCATCTCCATGAAGAATTGGAGTATTGTATTTGTAGCTAAGAGGTTCCCAGGCTGGGCTGTGTGTCCAAGCTTGCCTAGGTCTTTTCATTCCTCTTCTAGTTTCCACCCTACAGTTGAAAGGACTCATGCTGTCATTCCCAACTCAAAGAATCGCAGGGCTCTGTAGCTACTTCTATATCCTTCTTTCCTTTGTGACCTGTTAGCAAGTATATGAACATTCAAAGGAAGATCAAAAAAATTAAAAGTACCCCCTCCACAGCATACATGGACATTCGGGTGCCTTCCTCACCCTCTCAGGTGAAAAGACCCTGCTCTGGACCCCAAGGCTTCATTGCTTTCATCATTATCATAGCCTCTGGAGCTACAAATGTTATGCATGGTCATTAAATTATCCTCCCATCTCTAAGATCTCTTTTTAAAGAGTCACCTATGATGCATGAGTGTCTCTGAAACCCCATTCCTAGAGGCTTTCAGCAGAACATTGGGGGCAGAATGGAGACCTACACAGCAGCAGCAGATCCTGGGGGACATTAATGAGGGGCAGGGCCAGTGCCCGAGAGGAGCACTACTTATAACACATTAGCCCCGTAGGGCACCGTGCCAGTTTTAATAAGCAACCAATCTGGCACACCAGCTCAGCTATGAAAGATCTGAAAACTCAGGAAAAATTACCCTCCTATACTGTAACACCTCATTTCCAGCAGTGCCCGGAAAAACACTTTTTCATAACAACATGTTCTCAGCCATTGCTAGTCATAATAGCAATCTAAAGTATTATTGCTAATAATAGATATGGCTGTTATTACTTTCTATCACCAGTATGAATATCATAGAGTGTATATATAATAAATACACTACTATAGGATTCTCACTCATAATAAACTATTGTAATATATTTTGTCCACCATTGTATTCTCAGGGACTAAACTGGGATATGACAGGTGCCTAATATTTATTAGATTTGATTATTGTATATAATATGACAGATAATATACTGTCTTATTTCCAAGGAAAAATGGAATTGACTCAATTTCTTAAAAAGTGAATTCTGATTCCCATATGTTTTGGTCTGCAGAAATTATCATTTACTTGAAAATTTTAAAAAAGACAGAAAAGAAATCAGAGATGGGCTACACCAGAAGAAAAAAACAGAGGAAAAAAAGGGATCTTCTGGGCAGCCATGCTTGCCCCTGGTTCCTGCAGTCAGTCCTCCCTGAAAAAGGACAAGGAACAGACCTCTCCTCTGGGCAAGAGGCCATGTAATATCTCATCCTCTACCTCTTCTCTTTAGAGACTATCCCTTCTCTGTGCCTTCTACTCCAGGATATACTCTGAATTGCTTACAGAAAGTATTTGGAACCACTTTTCCCAGAACTGGAAAAGACATCAGCAATGCCCTTCAAATTCCAAGTTCTAATTGTCTATTGCTAGATGGCAAGAATATCAGTACAAACATTTTGAAGAGCAATTTGGCAATATTCATAGCAAGAGCTCTAGAATTGTGCATACTATTTGGCCCAATAATTCACCTTCTGAAAAGTCAACCTAAGGAAATAATCCAAAATACATAAAAGGCTTTCTAGTTAAATTCTCTCAGCATCTCAGTTATAACAGTGTAAACCTGGATGGATCTAAATTTCGAGTAATAGAAGAATGTTTTATTCCACTCATATGTTGGAACATCATACAGCCATTGAAAATTGTTTATGAAGGCCAGGCTCAGTGCCTCATGCCTGCAATCCCAACAATTTGGGAAGCCAAGGTAGATGGATCACTTGAGGTCAGGAGTCCAAGACCAGCCTGGCTAACATGGTGAAATCCCATCTCTATTAAAACACAAAAATTAGCTAGTCGTGGTGGCACGTGCCTGTAGTCCCAGCTACTCGGGAGGCTGAGGCACGAGAATCACTTGAACCCAGGAGGCAGAAGTTGTAGTAAGCCAAGATTATGCCACTATACTCCAGCCTCCTGGATGACAGAGCAAGACTCCATCTCAAAAAAATGAAAGAAAAAAGAAAAGAAAAGAAGAGAAAAGGAAATTGTTTGTGAAAAGCACATAACAAGGGAATATATTTGTGTTTTAATTGTAAGTGTAAAATATACACAAAGTGTATATACAAGATGGTTTTAACTATATAAAATGTAGGCATAAAAACAAGGAGTTCAACTCACTAGGGAAAATGCACATAGAAATTCCAGTGAGATAGAATTTCACACCATCAGAATTTAAAATCTGAAAATTCCAAGTGTTGGTGATGCTATGGAATAATGGGAACTGGAACCATAATTTGACAACATCTAGTAAACTTGAAGAATTTCCTTTTCTGGTTGTATACCCACTGGAAATCTTCTACATGTATGGAAAGAGACAGCCACAGAAAAGTTTACTGTTTGTAACAGTGAATCATAAAAGCAACTCATCAGCTAATTATTAATTTCTATTAATAAGAGAATAGATGAATAAATGGTAGTCATAAAAAGGAATACTATATAGCAATGAAAATGGAGGAACTATAGCAACATCAACATGGCTAAATCTTACAAACATAATATTGAGCATCAAATGTAAATGCAGAAAAAAATAGCTTTGTAAACCTTTAAAACATACAAATCAATACTTTATGCTAATTAGTAATAGACACACGTAGAGTAAGAATATAAAGAAATGTAGCATAATGCTTATCTCTTATAGGGAGAGAGAGAGACATGACAGGAAAAGAGGACACAGGGAGTCTCAGTAGTACAGCTGAATGTTTCATTTCTTTTTTATTATTATTATTATACTTTAAGCTCTAGGGTGCATGTGCTCAACGTGGAGGTTACATACGTATAAATGTGACATGTTGGTTTCTTGCACCCATTAATTCATCATTTACATTAGGTATCTCTCCTAATGCTATCCCTCCCCCCTTCCCCCACCCCGACAGGCCCCAGTGTGTGATGTTCCCTGCCATAAGTCCAAGTGTTCTCACCTAGGAGTGAGAACACGCGGTGTTTGGTTTCCTGTCCTTGCAATAGTTTGCTCAGAATGATGGTTTCCAGCTTCAACCATGTCCCTACAAAGGACATGAACTCATCCTTTTTTATGGCTGCATAGTATTCCATGGTGTATATGTGCCACATTTTCTTAAACCAGTCTATCATTGATGGACATTTGAGTTGGTTCCAAGTCTTTACTATTGTGAATAGTGCCATAATAAGCATATGTATGCATGTGTCTTTATAGTAGCATGATTTATAATCCTTTGGGTATATGCCCAGTAATTGGATCGCTGGGTCAAATGGCATTTCTAGTTCTAGATCCTTGAGGAATTGCCACACTGTCTTCCACAATGGTTGAACTAGTTTACACTCCCACTGACAGTGTAAAAGCATTCCTATTTCTCCACATCCTCTCCAGCACCTGTTGTTTCCTGACTTTTTAATGATCACCATTCTAACTGGTGTGAGATGATATGTTATTGTGGTTTTGACTTGCATTTCTCTGATGACCAGGGGTGATGAGCATTTTTTCATGTGTCTGTTGGCTGCATAAATGTCTTCTTTTGAGAACTGTCTGTTCATATCATTTGCCCACTTTTTCATGGGGTTGTTTGATTTTTTTCTTGTAAATTTGTTTAAGTTCTTTATAGATTCTGGATATTAGCCCTTTGTCCGATGGGTAGATTGCAAAAATTTTCTCCCATTCTGTAAGTTGCCTGTTCACGCTGATGGTACTTTCTTTTGCTGTGCAGAAGCTCTTTAGTTTAATTAGATCCCATTTGTCAATTTTGGCTTTTGTTGCCATTGCTTTTGGTGTTTTAGTCATGAAGTCCTTGCCCATGCCTATGTCCTGAATGGTATTGCCTAGGTTTTCTTCTAGGGCTTTTATGGTTTTAGGTCTAATATTTAAGTCTTTAAGCCATCTTGAATTAATTTTTGTTTAAGGTGTAAGGAAGGGATCCAGTTTCAGCTTTCTGCATATGGCTAGCCAGTTTTCCCAGCACCATTTATTAAATAGGGGATCCTTTCCCCAGTTCTTGTTTTTGTCAGGTTTGTCAAACATCAGATGGTTGTAGATGTGTGATGTTATTTCTGAGGCCTCTGTTCTGTTCCATTGGTCTATATCTCTGTTTTGATACCAGTACCATGCTGTTTCAGTTACTGTAGCCTTGTAGTATAATTTAAAGTCAGGTAGCGTGATGCCTCCAGTTTTGTTCTTTTGGCTTAGGATTGTCTTGGCAATGCGAGCTCTTTTTTGGTTCCATATGAACTTTAAAGTAGTTTTTTCCAGTTGTGTGAAGAAAGTCATTGGTAGCTTGATGGGGATGCCATTGAATCTATAAATTACCTTAGGCAGTGTGGCCATTTTCACGATATTGATTCTTCCTATCCCTGAGCATGGAATGTTCTTCCATTTGTTTGTATCCTCTTTTATTTGGTTGAGCAGTGGTTTGTAGTTCTCCTTGAAGAGGTCCTTCACATCCCTTGTAAGTTGGATTCCTAGGTATTTTATTCTCTTTGTAGCAATTGTGAATGGGAGTTCACTCCTGATTTGGCTCTCTGTTTGGCTGTTACTGGTGTATAGGAATGCTTGTGATTTTTGCACATTGATTTTGTATCCTGAGACCTTTCTGAAATGGCTTATCAGCTTAAGGAGATTTGGGGCTGAGACTATGGGGTTTTCTAAATACACAATCATGTCATCTGCAAACAGGGACAATTTGACTTCCTATTTCCCTAATTGAATACATTTTATTTCTTTCTCTTGCCTGATTGCCCTAGCCAGAACTTCCAACACTATGTTGAATAGGAGTAGTGAGAGAGGGCATCCCTGTCTTGTGCCAGTTTTCAAAGGGAATGCTTCCAGTTTTTGCCCATTCAGTATGATATTGGCCATGGGTTTGTCATATATAGCTCTTATTATTTTGAGATACGTCCCATCAATACCTAGTTTATTAGGAGTTTTTAGCATGAAGGGCTGTTGAATTTTGTCAAAGGCCTTTTCTGCATCTATTGAGATAATCATGTGGTTTTTGTCTTTGGTTCTGTTGATGTGATGGATTACGTTTATTGATTTGTGTATGTGGAACCAGGCTTGCATCCTAGGGATGAAGCCAACTTGATCTTGGTAGATAAGCTTTTTGATGTGCTGTGGGATTTGGTTTGCCAGTATTTTATTGAGGATTTTTGCATCAATGTTCATCAGAGATATTGGTCTAAAATTCTCTTTTTTTGTTGTGTCTCTGCCAGGCTTTGGTATCAGGACGATGCTGGCCTCATAAAATGAGTTAGGGAGGATTCCCTCTTTTGCTATTCATTGGAATAGTTTCAGAAGTAATGGTACCAGCTCCTCTTTGTACCTCTGGTAGAATTCGGCTGTGAATCCATCTGGTCCTGGGCTTTTTTTGGTTGGTAGGCTATTAATTATTGCCTCAATTTTAGAACCTCTTACTGGTCTATTCAGGGATTCAACTTCTTCCTGGTTTAGTCTTGGGAGGATGTATGTGTCCAGGAATTTTCCATTTCTTCTAGATTTTCTAGTTTATTTGCATAGAGGTGTTTATAGTATTCTCTGATGGTAGATTGTATTTCTGTGGGATCGATGGTGATATCCCCCTTTTCATTTTTTATTGCATCTATTTGATTCTTCTCTCTTTTCTTCTTTATTAGTCTTGCTAGTGGTCTATCAATTTTGTTGATCTTTTCAAAAAACCAGCTCCTGGATTCATTAATTTTTTGAAGGGTTTTTTGTGTCTCTATTTCCTTCAGTTCTGCTCTGTTTTTACTTATTTCTAGCCTTCTGCTAGCTTTTGAATGTGTTTGCTCTTGCTTTTCTAGTTCTTTTAATTGTGATGTTAGGGTGTCAATTTTGGATCTTTCCTGCTTTCTCTCGTGGGCATTTAGTGCTATAAATTTCCCTCTACACACTGCTTTAAATGTGTCCCAGAGATTCTGGTACGTTGTGTCTTTGTTCTCATTGGTTTCAAAGAACATCTTTATTTCTGCCTTCATTTCTTTATGTACCCAGTAGTCATTCAGGAGCAGGTTGTTCAGTTTCCAGGTAGTTGTGAGGTTTTGAGTGAGCTTCTTAATCCTGAGTTCTAGTTTGATTGCACTGCAGTCTGAGTGACAGTTTGTTATGATTTATGTTCTTTTACATTTGCTGAGGAGAGCTTTACTTCCAACTATGTGGTCAATTTTGGAATAAGTGCAATGTGGTGCTGAGAAGAATGTATATTCTGTTGATTTGTGGTGGAGAGTTCCGTAGATGTCTATTAGGTCAGCTTGGTGCATAGCTGAGTTCAAGTCCTGGATATCCTTGTTAACTTTCTGCCTCATTGGTCTGTCTAATATTGACACTGGGGTGTTAAAGTCTCCCATGATTATTGTGTGGGAGTCTAAGTCTCTTTGTAGGTCACTCAGGACTTGCTTTATGAATCTCGGTGCTCCTGTATTGGGTGCATATATATTTAGAATACTTAGCTCTTCTTGTTGAATTGATCCCTTTACCATTATGTAATGGCCTTCTTTGTCTCTTTTGATCTTTGTTGGTTTAAGGTCTGTTTTATCAGAGACTAGGATTGCAATCCCCTTTGTTTTTTTTTGTTGTTGTTGTTGTTGTTTTGCTTTCCATTTGCTTAGTAGATCTTCCTCCATCCCTTTATTTTGAGCCTATGTGTGTCTCTACACGTGAGCTGTGTCTCCTGAATACAGCACACTGATGGGTCTTGACTCTTTATCAAATTTGCCAGTCTGTGTCTTTTAATTGGGACATTTAGCCCATTTACATTTAAAGTTAATATTGTTTTGTTTTGTTTTGTTTTATTATACTTTAGGTTTTAGGGTACATGTGCACAATGTGCAGGTTTGTTACATATGTATCCATGTGCCATGTTGATTTCCTGCACCCATTAACTCATCATTTAGCATTAGGTATATCTCCTAATGCTGTCCCTCCCCCCTCTCCAACCCCACAACAGTCCCCGGAGTGTGATGTTCCCCTTCCTGTGTCCATGAGTTCTCATTGTTCAATTCCCACCTATGAGTGAGAACATGCGGTGTTTGGTTTTTTGTCCTTGCAATAGTTTACTGATAATGATGTTTTCCAGTAAGGTTAATATTGTTATGTGTTAATTTTATCCTATCATTATGATGTTAGCTAGTTATTTTGCCCGTAGTTGATGCCGTTTCTTCCTAGCATCCATGGTCTTTACAAATTGGCATGTTTTGCAGTGGCTGATACCGGTTGTTCCTTTCCATGTTTAGTGCTTCCTTCAAGAGCTCTTGTAAGGCAGGCTTGGTGGTGACAAAATCCCTCCGCATTTGCTTGTCTGTAAAGGATTTTATTTCTCCTTCACTTATGAAGCTTAGTTTGGCTGGATATGAAATTCTGGGTTGAAAATTCTTTTCTTTAAGAATGTTGAATATTGGCCCCCACTCTCTTCTGGCTTGCAGAGTTTCTGCCAAGAGATCCGCTGTTAGTCTGATGGGCTTCCCTTTGTGGCTAACCCGACCTTTCTCTCTGGCTGCCCTTAACATTTTTTCCTTCATTTCAACCTTGGTGAATCTGACAGTTATGTGTCTTGGGGTTGCTCTTCTCAAGGAGTATCT
Source organism: Nomascus leucogenys (assembly GCF_006542625.1). Taxonomy (NCBI): domain Eukaryota; kingdom Metazoa; phylum Chordata; class Mammalia; order Primates; family Hylobatidae; genus Nomascus; species Nomascus leucogenys. The sequence goes on from NC_044386.1 coordinate 48,566,555, forward strand.
TTGTGGCATTCTCTGTATTTCCTGAATTTGAATGTTGGCCTGCCTTGCTAGGTTGGGGAAGTTCTCCTGGATAATATCCTGAAGAGTGTTTTCCAGCTTGGTTCCATTCTCCCCGTCACTTTCACTTATACCAATCAAACGTAGATTTGGTCTTTTCACAAAGTCCCATATTTCTTGGAGGCTTTATTTGTTTATTTTTACTCTTTTTTCTCTAAACTTCTCTTCTCACTTAATTTCATTAATTTGATCTTCAATCACTGATACCCTTTCTTCCACTTGATCGAATCAGCTACTGAAACTTGTGCATGCATCATGTAGTTCTCGTGCCAAGGTTTTCAGCTCCGTCAGGTCATTTTAGGTCTCCTTCACACTGTTTATTCTAGTTAGCTATTCATCTAATCTTTTTTCAAGGTTTTTAGCTTCCTTGCGATGGGTTTGAACATCCTTCTTTAGGTCAGAGAAGTTTGTTATTACTGGCCTTCTGAAGCCTACTTCTGTCAACTCGTCAAAGTCATTCTCCATCCAGCTTTGTTCTGTTGCTGGCGAGGAGCTGTGATCCTTTGGAGGAGAAGAAGCACTCTGGTTCTTAGAATTTTCAGCTTTTCTGCTCTGGTTTCTCCCCATCTTTGTGGTTTTATCTACCTTTGGTCTTTGATGATGGTGATCTACAGATGGGGTTTTGGTGTGGATGTCCTTTTTGTTGATGTTGATGCTATTCCTTTCTGTTTGTTAGTTTTCCTTCTAACAGTCAGATCCCTCAGCTGCAGGTCTCTTGGAGTTTGCCGGAGGTCCACTCCAGACCCTGTTTGCCTGGGTATCACCAGCGGAGGCTGCAGAACAGCAAATATTGCACAACAGCAAATATTGCCATCTGATCCTTCCCCTGGAAGCTCCGCCTCAAAGGGTCACCTGGCTGTATGAGGTGTCAGTCGGCCCCTACTGGGAGGTGTCTCCCAGTTAGGCTACACAGGAGTCCGGGACCCACTTGAGGAGGCAGTCTGTCCGTTCTCAGAGCTCAAACACCATGCTGGGAGAACCACTGCTCTCTTCAGAGCTGTCTGACAGGGACGTTTAAGTCTGCAGAAGTTTCTGCTACCTTTTGTTCAGCTATGCCCTGCCCCCAGAGGTGGAGTCTACAGATGCAGGCAGGCCTCATTGAGCTGAGGTGGGCTCCACCCAGTTCGAGCTTCCTGGCCACTTTGTTTACCTACTCAAGCCTCAGCAATGGTGGATACCCCTCCCCCAGCCAGGCTGCCACCTCACAGCTGGATCTCTGACTACTGTGCTAGCAGTGAGCAAGGCTCCGTGGGCGTGGGACCTGCTGAGCCAGGCACGGGATATAATCTCCTGGAGTGCCGTTTGCTAATACCATTGGGAAAGTGCAGTATTTGGGTGACAGTGTCCCAATTTTCCAGCTACAGTCTGTCACGGCTTCCCTCCTGAATGTTTTATTTCTTTAGCAGGATGGTGGGTAACTGAGTGTTGGCTGTACTATTCCGTATACCTTTTGGTACCTCTTAAGTATTCTATAACAATTTAAAAATATAGAATAAATGATTACATGGAATCATTTCAAGGAATGGAATGGAATGGAATTAGCTACAGCCAGTAATACAATGGTTACCTCTTGATGGTAAGAATGAAAATGAGATTTTTCTTCTTTCTACTCTTCACCATTTGATAAGCAAGTACAATCTGGAAAATATATAATTTATTTACAAATAAGGAGGCACCAGTCAGAGCCAGGATCTGCAGAGACAACAGACATATAGGAGAGTGTGGCCAAAGTAAGGACAAGAGGGCATCCTTTTTTACTCCCAACCAATAAGTCCCTTTCCTCTGAGTAACCGCTGTCTCAATTGGTTTGAACTGACCAGGCCCAGAACACCACAGGAATTTTCTGCAGCTCCTCTGAGCTCAGTTCAGTTAGTCAAAAATACCATGAAGGCCTACTATGTGCCTGGCACAATAGAGAAGCCTTGCCTTATCTTTGTCCAAGTGCCTACTCATCGCAGACTAAAGGCCCGGTTTTTTCTCTACCAATCTGCCCCCAGTTCCTTCCATAAGTTCCATAATCAGGCCAGCCCTGTCCTGAGACAGGACCTAGTGAGTCAAGACATACCTGCTTCTACCTAGCAATGCAGTGCAATGGGAGCTAACCCATAGGCATTATTCCTAAGTAAAGGTACACAGGGAGCTCCACCTGATATCATACCACTATGAGTTCTTTTGCAAACCAAATAAAATACTCCAAAATACCAGCTGCTCACCTCCATTTGCATTCATGTTTAGACTTCATCAATTTTACTCAACTGTTTATTGTTGCTAATGAGTTTAGAAAGAGAGCATTCTGAAAATACCCAAAAGGTCATTGAAGAACAGAAGGAAAAAATTTTAAAGCGTGCACTTCCAAACTTGCTCGAAGAGAAAAGCCACTCACCAACTAGCCCATTTATCTCACTGAACAAACCTTTGTATAGGGCTTACCATGTGTCATGTACAGCTCTTAGTGCTTCTCAGATATTAACATGTTTGGTCCTCATAACAACCCTGTGATGTATCCATGATTAGTATCCTTGTCATGTTATGAATGAGGAAACTGAGGCACAAGTTCACATAGCTGCCAGGTAGAAGTACCAGGACCCAGGCCCACACAGCCAGGCTTTAGAATCCCAGCTACTCACCACCATGCTGGGCTGCTGCCCCCATGCAAACGAGCTTGTAAGGAATGGGAGTTACTTTGTCAGTGGCCAGACAGAAATAAACCTCTATATTCCATTATTTTTTCCAGGAAATCACTGCTTTTTCACAAATCCAGAGTTTTCCAACCTGAACCCAGTAGTATGACCCATCTCCTCTCCCTAAGGACTCACCAAAGATCATGAGGCTTACCTGTCCTAAAACCACTTACTCACCCTCTCAGGACCCAGTCCCCACACCCCACCAATCACCACCTTTTGTTCAAGTGGCTTATTCTGGGGAAAGGTTGAATGAGGAAACTAGTTCTCAGTACAAGAACCTCCAGTCAATGCCAGAGGAGGAGGAAGTGACTCTTGCTGGGAGCTACAAGTGCTTAACAAAGAAAGTTTTCAAGATTAAAAATCAAAATAAGAGTGCAATACCTGACTTGGAATTTTTGCCAGAATATCAAATGTTTTATTACTGAAAATACATATCTTTTTTATGTTAAGTGGGCAATGGGCATTCTCATACACTGTTGGAAAGGATAAATCAGTACATTTCAGGTGGGGATGTTTTGGAAAAATCTGTTAAAATTTTTTTCAATGTGTATACTCTAACCCTGTGATTCCACAGCTCAGAATATACACACACTCACATAGAACTATAAGTCACAGTTTTGTTTGCAATACAGAAAACAATCAGGAAAAAACTAAAAATCCATAATTAGGGGTCCAGTTAAATAAATCATAGCATATCCAAACAATTGAATACTTCACAGTTCTGACAAAAATTAGGTAGATCTAGTTGATATGGACTGGAAATATCTTTAAGATACAAACAAAAAAGACTCACAACAGTAGTTGTAGCATGTTCCATTTGTATAAATGTTTAAAAGCATATGCCTGCATACACATGGGGAAATTTTTAAATGTTTTAGTGTTTAAAAGACTACATGAGAAACTGACAGTAATTCCTAGGGTTGAGGGAGTATACAGAGAAAGAGTTTTATTTTTCATTTCATACCTTACTATGTTTTGAGTTTTGGCGGAGGGGTGGTTGTGGTGGTGATGGTGGTGGTGGTGGTGGTTGTTCTTGTTTGAAATGGAGTCTCATTCTGTCACCCAGGCTGGAGTGCAGTGGCATGATCTCGGCTCACTGGAATCTCTGCCTCCTGGATTCAAGGGATTCTCCTACCTCCTGAGTAGTTGGGATTACAGTTGCCTGCTAGTAAGCCCGACTAATTTCTGTACTTTTAGTAGAGACAGGGTTTCACCATGTTGGCCAGGCTGGTATTGAACTCCTGACCTCAAGTGATCCACCCGCCTCAGCCTCCCAAAGTACTGGGATTTCAGGCGTGAGCCACTGCACTCAGCCTTGAGTTTTTAACATGTGTATATATTAGCTTTAGCTATTGTTTTAATTTTAAATAAATTTCTCTGATTTGTTTACAAATAAGTAGCTTTAATTGTATTTTTCAAATATATATATATTATGTAACACATATTTGTGTGTATTATGTACACATGTACATATACATATTTAGACTAAGATAGTAAACAGAAAAAAGATGTGTCACTGGATCTGCACTAACAGAGACACATAAATATTACACAGTGTTATTGTCAACATTAATGATACTGATTTTTAAAACTTAAATAATACAATTCAATTTCTTAAACATTCTTTCTACTTATCTTCCTACCACCTCTGTCCATTTTGTTGGCACTTTTCATTAGAAGGACAAAATGGGGTTTTTTTTTGTTTTTTTGTTTTGTTTTGTTTCCAACCTGAACCCAGTAGTATGACCCATCTCCTCTCCCTAAGGACTCACCAAAGATCATGAGGCTTTGTTTTTTTGAGACGGAGCCTTGCTCTGTCGCCCAGGCTGGAGTGCAGTGGCGCGATCTTGGCTCACTGCAACTTGCGCCTCCCGGGTTCAAGTGATTCTCCTGCCTCAGCCTCCCAAGTAGCTGGGACTTCAGGCATGTGCCACCACGTCCAGCTAATCCTTTAGTAGAGATGGGGTTTCACCTTGTTATCCAGGATGGTCTCATTCTCCTGACCTCCTGATCTGCCCGCCTCGGCCTCCCAAAGTGCTGGAACTACAGGCGTGAGCCACCGCGCATGGCCAGGACAAAATGTTTTTAGTGGATAATATAAAGCCCAATCCAACTGTCACAAATTTCAAATAAATAATTCAAATTAATCATGCCACAAGGTATCTATTATTATGGACAGTTTTTGAAGAATAAGAGTATTCAAAACAATAATTGATGACTAAGTAGAAGGGCAGTTATAGCAGGAAGACAGAATATTTAGGCAAGAAGGTGAAAAATTGAAAAGAAAAAACTAGAAAAGACAAGAAAACAGTTCTGTGTCTGTAGTGAAGATTTGTGAGAAGTAAATGTGATTACAAGGGAAGGAGTATTTCTCTGTAACTGAAACTTGACAGGAAGGACATTAAGATATGACAGGGTTTGAATAGACTAGATTTGGAAAGGTAGAATCATAAAGCTGGAAAAAACTCCGAGAGACTTCCCAAGGTCTTTAAAAGAATAGCAATTATTTGATGATATAAGACACTGAAAAGATGTTAGGTGAAATTATCTATTAAATATCATGGGATTATAAATCTACACCCTGGGTAGATCAGTAAAAGCAATCTCAGTTAAAAGTGGACAAAACTGGATCTCTCCGCGGCATTTCTTAAAAATCTCTTTGAATCGGATCACACACTTACACACATACACACACACTTACACAAATCAGGGTGACCAATCATCCCAACTTACCAGGGACTGAGGAAGTATCTGGAATTCAAGACTTTCAGGTCTAAAACTAGGAGAGTCCCAGGCAAACCAGGAACAAGTTGGACACCCTAACACAGAGAGGATCGATAGAAAGATGGATGGATGGATAGATAGAAAAGATAGATAATGAATACAGATAACCTTAGAGACATGTCTCTGAAATGTACTGTGGAGAATTATAAAATAAAATTAAGATTCTTGCTATAGCATCCATTATTTCTAATAGAAGCAACATAAATTCAATGTAGCCATTAATTACACCATTTCCATAATCTGTCCCTCGAAGCGAAATGGCATGGGTTAGTGAGACTTTTGCGTACTCTGTGCCTAGAAGAAAACTCTTGTAACATGCCAGTCAAGATGATTACAGTGAAGTCTGTTTAAGATCCAATTCTATCCAAATTGATAGCAGGATAGAGCTGATATTTCATAGTATTTTTAGACTTTTCTTTAAAACTAAGTAGGGCAATTTCTGGGATATGAGAATTATCAGAGTTCTTTCACTTATTCAAGAAATATTTACAGAGCATCTAGTTTGTGTAACATTTACTGTTAATATAATATAATCAAAACTGTTAACATAGGAGTGTTGCACAGCCTTTTTTCTAAGCCCACCCTGCCAAACAAAAAAAAACACACTGTAATTTTTAACCCAATTTCCCCTCCTCTTCATTCCTCAAGAAAGACTGATCAACATAGCAAAAGTTTCAAAAGTGAGGTGGGAGAGAAGAGCAGCAGCCAGCTGGACTGAGGAGGAGGTTTGAGGTGACTTGTGGAGCTGGAGATTGCAAGAGAAGTGGATGGAAAAGGAAAGGGGATTCTGAGAAGTGTTTTAGTGAACTGCATGTGTGAATCCCTTCCAGATTTTTTGGAAATAAAAGTAAAGGATCTGAGCTATTCTGAACTGGTGATTACTTGACTGTTTATTGGCCATTCCAAGAATTAGCCACATGGGTGCTTTGTTATAAGGGTTACATCAGGAACAAGAGACTGTGATTCTCAGGGGAGGTAGGGAAACTGAGCTGTGGGCCAAATTATCCCAGAGGTGAAAATTTCCCCCCCTTAGCGACTTTGTGCCCTCTTAAGCTCCCCACCTCCTTTTGCTACATAACAACCTCTACCAAAATTATTCCATGTTATAAACATATGATCAAAGAAGCAAGTATTACTCATTTGCATTTTATTTCTGGTTTACAGAAAAGACATTCTATAAGATGATTGAAGCCCAATGTTCTTCATACCACAGAGAATACATGTGTGTTTTGAGGAATTAGCTCATCAATCTAAGTACCAGAGCACAGGCATACTGGCATCTCAAATAAATGATTTTCACTCAGGTCCAAGGAGTGAAAAGAACAAAAATACAATGGTACAGCTTATTTAAAATGTAAACTGTGGGTTTCAGATCAGGAAATGTGTGCCACAGTATTTTTTTTTAATTGTCTACAACTTTTTCACATCAGCAAATTAAATTGTGTTGGAGAAGGCAAATATGCTCAAAATTCCTACACGATTTATAATTGCAAGCCTAAGGATCCAACAATCTGCATAGATTCAGAGACATGCAAAAGAAAAGGGAAGCTAGAGACTATTGGGCACAACTCTCTCCCTCATGCTACAAAGAAAAAAATTGTCTTCCAGAGCCACACAACTCCAGAGGTGACTGTAGTACTTGAACCCCAGTCTGCTGACCCAGAATCTGTGTCTCACCATAACAGGTCACCTCTCTCAACACTTTCAATATATTTTTCTAAAGGATTATTTACATTCAACTTAGATATTTTTATTTTAAGAGTAATTTCTTCATAATAGAAATTAAAAGACTGCAATTGAGTTTTTCTTACAGAAAAAGATAAAAACATATTAACTAGAAGTGTCTTTTGCCAGACTCTGTGTTTAACAAGAGCACTTGATGAACTACTGACAGAGATCTAAAAAGAAATTAAATCTTGAAGATTAAATAACGTAAAAAAAATTACGAAGTTGGAATGAGGAAAGCCTTTTGAAATGATACAAATTTCAAAAGCTGTAAAGAAAAAGATAAATTCGCTTACATACAAATGCAAAAAGACTTATAATGACGTACTTTTTTCTATATCAGACTGATAAAGATCATTAGGTTTAAAGAAACACAGTGTTGAAAAATGTGAGACAGCATTCCTAGACATTGTTGGTAGGAATATAAACTGAAGCAACTTCTTCTCAGTGAAAACTGACAATATCTGAAATTAAATTATATGTATAACATTTAACTCAACAAAACTTCTTTTAACCTCAACTTGATAAAGAGCATCCACACTGAACCTATAGTTAATATCATACTTAATGGTGAAAAAACTGAATGCTTTTCCTCTAAGACCAGGAACAAGGCAAAGAAATCCACTCTCACTATTCTTATTTAACATAGCACTGGCAGTACAAAAATGTAAGAAAAAAATTAAAACATACAGATTAGAAAGGGAGAAATAAATATGTCCAAATTTACAGATGACATGATTGTCCAGGTAGAAAATCCCAGGGAACATAGGAAAAAGAGTGAGAGAAGCAGAATGTGAATTCAGCAAGGTCACAGGATACAAAATCAACACATAAAAATGAATCACATATGTATATACTCACAGTGAACACGTGAAAACAGAAAAATGGAAAAACAAGGCCATTTATAATCACCACAAAGAAAATGAAATTTCTAGACAGAAACTTAAACTTGCACAGGACCTTTATGCTGAAAATTATAAAATGCTAATTAAAAGAAATCAAAGGAGATTTAAATAAAGGAAAAGATACACCATGTTTATGAATTGGAAGAATCAACAAAGTAAAGATGCCAAGTCTCCTTAAGCTGGTATAGAGGCTGAATGCAATTTCTATCAAAATCCCAGCAAGATTTTGTAGATAAAAACAAGCTTACTCTGAAATTTATATGGAAAGATACAGGCCCCAAAATAGACATAGGCCCTAAAACAATCTTGATCAAAAATATAAAGTAAGAGGAACTATTCTACCCAATTTTAAGGCTCACTATGTAGCTACAGTAATCAGAACAGTGTGGTATTAGCTGAAGAATAGACACACACATCAATGGAACAGAATAAAGAACTCAGAAATAGACCCAAATGAATATGCCCAAACTGATTTCTTTGTATTTCTATCTTTGACGTATTTAACCATCTGCAAAGCACATATCATGCATTACTTCTTAAATTATTTGCATTGAAATATAATTTATATGTCATAAAATTCTTTCTTACAAATGATACGTCAGTGGTTTTTACTATGTTCAGAAGTTATGCAACCATCATCACTGTCTAATTCCAGAATATTTTTGTCACATAAAAAGAAACTCCATATCCATCAGCAGACACTCCTCATTCCCCCCTATTCCTAGTCCCTGGCAACCACTACTCTATAGTCTGTCTCTATGGATTTGTCTATTCTGGATATCTCATGTAAGTGAAATCATTATAATTTGTGACCTTTTGTTTCTAGCTTCTTTCATTTAGTTTAATGTTTTCAAAGTTCAATCGTGTTATAACATGTATCAGCACTTCATTCCTTTTTATTTTACTGTATATAGATATACATATTTTGTTTATCCTTTAATCAGTTGACAAGCATGCAGGTTGTTTCTACTTTTTGGCTTTTTTTTTTTAATTTTTTTTTTATTTTTTGAGACAGAGTCTCACTCTGTCACCAGGCCGGAGTGCAGTGGCAGGATCTCAGCTCTCTGCAACCTCCGCCTCCTGGGTTCAAGTGATTCTCCTGCCTCAGCCCCCCGAGTAGCTGGGACTACAGGTGCACACCACCAGGCTTTTATGAATATTACTGCTGACAACATTCATGTACAGATTTTTGTGTGAACATATGTTTTCAGTTCTCTTGGATATACACCTAGAAGTAGAATTGGTGGGTCACATGGTAACTGACTTTTTAAGGAAATGCCAAACTGTTTTCCAAAGCAGCTGCACCATTTTGCATTCCAACCAGCAATGCGTGAGGTTCCAGTTTCTCCACATCCTCTCTAACATTTGTTATTGTCCATCTTTTTCCTTATAGCCTTCCTAGTGGGTGAAGTAGCATCTCATTGCAATTTAGGTTTACATTTTCCTAATGACAAATTATGTTGAGCACCTTTTCATGTGTTTATTGGCCAATTTTTATATCTTCTTTGGAAAAATGTCTATTCAAGTCCTTTGTCCGTTTGTTTCAGAAGAATGGCCCACACTTGGAGACCGATTAATGGTCAGAAAAAAAGGTGGGTATTTAGGCTATATCTGAAACTTCAATTAGGGTGAGCAATATAAAACTGTCCTTTTTGCAAGTCAAAAATTATTGAACTTTGTCATCTTAAAAATGTTTCAAATAGGAGACTCAGCAAATAGTAATTCTATTAAGCAAGATACAGTAAACAAGTGGAACAGCTTGTTTGAGAGTTAAGCCATGATTTTTATTAGACAAAAGAATTGAAGGATTAATTTCCAATTTTCAAAAGGCAAGCTTAGAGAGAAACTTTGGTAAGTGTGAGTGTTCTCTACTGCCTTTCTTTTAAATCCAAGATGGCTTCAGAAAAGGTTACAGGATGAACTAAGAACTCAAGAATAGGGTCTTTCAGAAGCAAAAGATGTGTATCCGCCTGGGGGCGGTGGCTCATGTCTGTAATCCCAACACTTTGGGAGGCCAAGGTGGAAGGATCACTTGAGTCCAGGAGTTTCCAGGCAAGCCTGGGCAAACAGTGAGACCCTGTTTCTACAAAAAATTGTAAAATTAGCCTGGCATGGGGGTGTGCACCTGTAGTCCCAGCTACCTAGGAGGCTGAGGTGAGAGGATCACTTGAACCTAGGAGGTCAAGGTTGCAGTGACCCATAATCACGCCACTGCACTCCAGCCTGGGCAACAGAGCAAGAATCTGTCTCAAGAAAAAAAAACAACAAAACCTGTGTGCTTTGCTTGAACAAAAAAGTAAACTTTTATTGGGGTAAGCTATTGTAATTTTTGAGGTTAGTTTGTTACAACAGATAATCTACCTGACTGATAAAAGATCTTTAACCGAAAGCAATGACTTTGGGAAACCATTTCTTTGCCACCGTGCATTGGTATTGCCTCCTTCACAGTCACCATGGGAAGAGTAAATCTATAGTTATGTTCCAGCAGCAATTTCCTCTCACATAAGTGTGCTCCTAGGGTTTTCTGAGTACAGGCCACTCTCTTCCCTGTAAGAGTCTGATCAAACTGACACATTACAGCATTTCAACGAAATTCCTAAAAACAATAAGCAAATCCTTTTCGATGTAGGATCTTCAGAAAAACAAATTAGATACAGTATACCATATAGTGATTTCATAATTCAATATATCCATTTCACTTGTTTCACAGCATTAAACTGACACGTGATGGCTTCACTGTCTTTTATCATCTCTCATAGGAAGAAATGAGGACACATAAAAGGTTCCTCAAATGTAAAATGTGAAATGAAGACTATTTCCTCCTCCCTCCCTTTCTCAAAAGAATACCTTGCTCCTCCCCCAGTCACCTCATCTCTGTAAAATGGCACCACCATCCATCTGGTGACTTCAGCCAACCATCTAATAGTTATCTTTTAAATCGTTTCCCCTCACTGCCACTTCCAATTCATCAACAATTGCTATCAGTTCCACTTCTGAATCATATTCCGAAAATCTCCATTTTTCTGCCTCTCCACTGCCATTACCTTAGTCCAAACCTTCCTTCCTCACGTGAAGCTGCAATCGCCCCCTAAAAGCTTCCCACCATTGATCCTCCACTATTTATTCCCCAGGGAACAGCCCAAAAAGTATTTTTTAAGCAGAAATACAAACTACCATCAGAGAATACTATAAACACCTCTACACATATAAACTAGAAAATCTAGAAGGAATGGATAAATTTCTGGACACATACACCCTCCCAAGACTAAACCAAGAAGAAGTCGAATCCCTGAGTAGACCAATAACAAGTTCTGAAACTGAAGCAGTAATTAATAGCTTACCAACCAAAAAAAAGCCCAGGGCCAGACGGATTCACAGCCTAATTCTACCAGAGGTACAAAGAGGAGCTGGTACCATTCCTTCAGAAACTATTCCAAACAATGTAAGAGGGAATCCTCCCTAACTCATTTTATGAGGCCAGCATCATCCTGATACCAAAACCTGGCAGAGACACAACAAAAAAAGAAAATTTCAGGCCAATATCCCTGATGATCATTGATGCGAAAATCTTCAGTTAAATACTGGCAAACTGAATCCAGCAGCACATCAAAAAGCTTATCCACCAAGATCAAGTTGGTTTCATCCCTAGGATGCAAGGCTGGTTCAACATACGCAAATCAATAAATGTAATCCATCACATAAACAGAACCAATGGCAAAAACCACTTGATTATTTCAATACATGCAGAAAGGGCCTTCAATAAAATTCAATACCCTGTCATGCTAAAAACTCTCAATAAACTAGGTATTGATGGAACATATCTCAAAATAATAAGAGCTATTTATGACAAACCCACGGCCAATATCATACTGAATGGGCAGAAACTGGAAGCATTTCCTCTGAAAACCAGCACAAGACAAGGATGCCCTCTCTCACCACTCCTATTCAACACAGTATTAGAAGTTCTGGCCAGGGCAATTGGGCAAGAGAAAGAAATAAAGGGTATTCAATTACGAAGAAAGGAAGTCAAATTGTCTCTGTTTGCAGACGACATGACTGTATATTTAGAAAACCCCATAATCTCAGCCCAAAATCTCCTTAAGCTGATAAGCAACTTCAGCAAAGTCTGAGAATACAACATCAATGTGCAAAAATCACATGCATTTCTATACACCAATAATACACAAACAGAGAGCCAAATCATGAGTGAACTCCCATTCACAATTGCTACAAAGAGAGTAAAATACCTAGGAATCCAACTTACAAGGGATGTGAAGGATTTCTTCAAGGAGAACTACAAACCACTGCTCAAGGAAATAAGAGAGGACACAAACAAATGGAAAAACATTCCATGCACATGGATAGGAAGAATCAATATCATGAAAATGGTCATACTGCCCAAAGTAATTTATAGATTCAATGCTATCCCCATCAAGCTACCATTAACTTTCTTCACAGAATTAGAAAAAACTACTTTAAATTTCATACAGAACCAAAAAAGAGCCCATATAGCCAAGACAATCCTAAGCAAAAAGAATAAAGCTGGAGACATCATGCTACCTGACTTCAAACTATACTACAAGGCTACAGTAACCAAAACAGCATGGTACTGGTACAAAAACAGATACATAGACCAATCGAACAGAACCAAGATCCTGAGAAATAACACCGCACATCTACAACCATCTGATCTTTGACAAACCTGACACACACAAGCAATGGGGAAAGGATTCCATATTAAGTAAATGGTGCTGGGAAAACTGGCTAGCCATATGGAGAAAACTGAAACTGGACCCATTCCTTACCTTATACAAAAATTAAAGATGGATTAAAGACTTAAACGTAAGACCTAAAACCATAAAAACCATAGAAGAAAACCTAGGCAATACCATTCAGGACATCGGCATGGGCAAAGACTTCATGACTAAAACACCAAAAGCAATGGCAACAAAAGCCAAAACTGACAAATGGGATCTAATTAAACTAAAGAGCTTCTGCACAGCAAAAGAAACTATCATCAGAGTGAACAGGCAACCTACAGCATGGGAGAAAATCTTTGCAATCTATCCATCTGACAAAGGGCTAATATCCAGAATCGACAAGGAACTTAAACAAATTTACAAGAAAAAAACAAATAACCCCATCAAAAAGTGGGTGAAGGATATGAACAGACACTTCTCAAAAGAAGACATTTGTGTGGCCAAGAAACATATTTAAAAAAGCTCATCATCACTGGTTATTAGAGAAACACAAATCAAAACCACAATGAGATACCATCTCACGCCAGTTAGAATGGTGATAATTAAAAAGTCAGGAAAAAACAGATACTGGAGAGGACGTGGAGAAATAGGAACACTTTTTTTTTTTTTTTTTTTTGAGATGGAGTTTCGCTCTTGTTGCCCAGGCTGGAGTGTAATGGTACAATCTCAGCTCACTGCAACCTCTGCCTCCTGGGTTCAAGTGATTCTCCTGCCTCAGCCTTCCCGAGTAGCTGGGATTACAGGCATGCACCACCACAGCTGGCTGATTTTGAATTTTTAATAGAGACAGGGTTTCTCCATGTTGGTCAGGCTGGTCTCAAACTCCCAACCTCAGCCCACCTCAGCCTCCCAAAGTGCTGGGATTACACTGTGCCCTGGGAGGAACGCTTTTACACTGTTGGTGGGAGTGTAAGTTAGTTCAACCATTGTGGAAGACAGTGTGGCGATTCCTCAAGGATCTAGAACCAGAAATACCATTTGACCCAGCAATCCCATTACTGGATACTTACCCAAAGGATTATAAATCATTCTACTCTAAAGACACATGCACACATATGTTTATTGCAGCACTATTCACAATAGCAAAGACTTGAAACCAACCCAAATGCCCATCAATGATAGACTGGATGAAGAAAATGTGGCACATATACACCATGGAATACTATGCAGCCATAAAAAAGGATGAGTTCATGTCCTTTGCAGGGACATGGATGAAGCTGGAAACCATCATTCTCAGCAAACTAACACAGGAACAGAAAACCTAATACCCAATGTTCTCACTCATAAGTTGGAGCTGAACAATGAGAACACATGGACACAGAGAGGGGAACATCACACAGCAGTGCCTGTCAGGGGTTAGGGGACTACGGGAGGGATACCATTAGGAGAAATACCTAATGTAGATGACGGGTTGATGGGTGCAGCAAACCACCATGGCACGTGTATACCTATATAACAAACCTACGCATTCTGCACATGGATCCCAGAACTTAAAGTATAATAAAAATAAAAAGAAAATCTTAAAACCTTTGATGATTGTAACCTACAGTAATTTCAGATTTTTTTAATGTTACATATTTACAATGAAAAATATAATTCAATGAATAAACCAAGAGTTTTAAAAAAAGTCTTCAAGGGCTTCTATTGCATTTGGACTACAACACCAATGTTTTTATCATGACCCACATGATGCCATCTGGTCCAGCCTCTGCCAAAGCTCCATTCCCGTCTTGTGCCACTGTAGCCCTCAACTGCTATGCTTTAAGCATCAAATTAACAGACATATTTATTGATTTTGAGCAAATATATTTCAACTTTGCTGGAATCAGCAGAAGGAGGGTGGCATACTGTCTACATCCAAAAGAAATTATTATCCTAATACCTTCCATCTCTGTCCTTTTATTTAAATCTAACATTTATATTCCTTTATTTTTGCCTCATAGATAAAATTTGAAACCGTCAGACACCATCATTCTTTTCTGACAATTGGAAAACTGAAACACGCAGAGAGGTCATAATGCATAAAATGGCCATGTCTACCTCAACTTAAGTGTGAATTAAGCATTAATGGAATTTCAGGCTACAATTCATCCTACAGAGTTATATTAAGTCAGCAGCAAATATATGCCCTATTTTGTAAAAACTCTTAAGAACCTAGAATGTTACATCTCTTGAATTCATTTTTAAACCATGTTTTAAATGTCTGTGTCATCCTCTAATATCCCTGAAAATTGTGATATTATTCCCATTCAGGATTATCTCTACTGAGAAAAATTTTATTTGCATTGTCATTATGGCAAAGAAGGTCTTGAAATACATAAACCACCTGGGTCAATAAGAAACTATCACTAGTTTTTCCTAATGTCAAATATCTAATTAAGAATCTTTAACAATTCAAAACAAAAATAAAAATTCAGAAAATCAAGTGAAATATTTTTACCAATATGAGTCAAGATTTATTTTTGTATGGATGCTAAAATTACTTTGTAAAAGAGAATTTTCACTGTACTTTCTCACTTGCTAGCAACCACAGACATTCCTAAAAATTGGGAGAATGAAATTACCCAGACATGCAGAAAATACTGATTACTTACGCCCACTTCAGTTCAACCAAAATAGTACTAAACTGATTTCCTATTGCTTTGGAGAAAAAGTATATACCCAAAGAAATTCATACCCAAAATATTTTATAAAATAGAAGTACTGTGGTTTGAATGGGGGTAAAAATCCGGAGCTCCACCTGGTGAGCCATCTCCTCACGCTAGTTTTCCTAAGAAAAATCTAAGGCTTATAAGATTCACTATAATCCACAAAAGTTGCTGGAATTTTACTTTGGATCCTGTTAAAAATGACAGATTTTATAACACAGGTTTAAGAAGCATCAGATGTTTAATTTTTTTTGACTTACAGTATTAGTTCTATTTCTATTCCTATTTAAATGTGACTGTCTTTCTCTCTATCTCCTTATACTATTTACTCTGCTTTTATTCTGTTTCCAGGCACTGCAATTGCAGTGACAATGAGTTTTGAATTCTTAAAACACAAAGGAGAAAGAATGCATATTTCAAGGGATAGATTCAGTATTTTTATGTATTCAATATTGTTTTTAGGAGGATGACTTTGTTTTTAATCAAATGAGCCATAAGACACTGCCCCTGTAATGTACGACTGGGCACTACACTTGGTAATGACAATAAAAGTTAATGGTTTGAGGCCAAATTCCCTGGTACTGAAATAAGAACAACAATAACAGAAAAAGGCATGTGAACACAGCTTCCTACAGCTTTCTACAGATTTGGGGATTTCACTATTTTATATCAATAAATCTGAAATAGAAGAGGGTATATCACAACAGAACAAAATAATGCTATAAGTTTCAAAGGAACATAGCAATAAATAAATTAAATTCAAGCACAAGAGAAAACCTTGCCGGGTGCAGTGGCTCATGCCTGTAATCCCAGCACTTCAGGAGGCCAAGGCTTCAGGAGGCCAAGGCGGGCAGATCACAAGGTCAGGAGTTCGAGACCAGGCTGGACAACATGGTGAAATCCCGTCTCTACCAAAAGCACAAAAAAAAAATTAGCCAGTCGTGGTGGTGCGCGCCTAATCCCAGCTACTCAGGAGGCTGAGGCAGGAGAATCACTTGAACTGGGGAGGAGGAGGTTGCAGTGAGCCGAGATCACGCCACTGCACTCCAGCCTGGGCAACAGAGTGAGACTCTGTCTCAAAAAAAAAAAAAAAAGCGAGAGAAAACCTTAATTGCATGCCTTGTAGACAAGATCATTTAGAGCACCCTCTCCACTAAGCACTGTTGCATTCTTTTCAGTGAATATGTAACAGTCTTCATCACTTTGACCCCCACCTGGATGCAGATCTGCCTTAGTGAGCAGCCTGGGTCAGTCTGGGTAAGCAGACATTTTGTGTAGCATAGGTCTAAAGAGCACTGCTCAGCCCAGTTACACCCAATACTCTCTTTATTAAGAGAAATTTTCTTATGTCTCCTTTGCTATCCTAAAGTAAAATTCATTGATAGTATAACCCACTGATGCACATGTTTTATAAGGCTCTAACAGAGATGTAAGGAAGAAGTAAAAAGCAATTTATATTTTAAGAATATATACTTGAAAATGTAAATGCTCAGATGTGATGTCTTAGCCCTTTTGTACTGCTATATCAGAAAACTGAGACTAGGTAATTTTTAAATAACAGAAACTTATTTTGCTCATAGTTCTGGAGACTGGGAATTCCAAGAGCATGGCACTGGCATCTGGTAAGAGCCTTCTTACTGCATCATCTCCTGGCAAAAGGCAGAAGGGCAAGAGAGGGCAAGAGCAGGAGCAACGAGTGGGGGGGACAAACTTGATTTTATAACAAATTTATTCTCATGATAACAACATAAATCCATTTTTGAGGGCAGAGCCCTCGTTATCTAACACCTTCCATTAGACCTGCACCACAACGCTATTGCATTGGGAATTAAGTTTCCAACACATGAAATTTAGGGAACATATTCAAACCACAGCACATGCCAAGCACAGTGGCTCATGCCTGTAAGCCTAGCGCTTTATGAGGCCAAGGTGGGAGGATCACTTGAAGCTAGGAGTTCAAAACCAGCTGGGCAACATAGGGAGACTTTGTCTCTACAGAAAAAAATTAAAAATTAGCTGGAAACAGTGGTGTTATGCCTATAGTCTCAGCTATGTGGGAGGCTGCGGTGGGAGGATGGCTAGAGCCCAGGACTTTGAGGCTGCAGTAAGCTATGATCATGCTATTGCAGTCCTGCCTGGGTGACAGAGGGAGACCCTAGCCCTACAATCTATTTTTTTTTTTTTTTAGATGGAGTCCCACTCTGTCTTCCAGGCTAGAGTGCAGTGGCATGATCTCGGCTCACTGCAACCTCTGCCTCCCGGGTTGAAGCGATTCTTCTACCTCCTGAGTAGCTGGGATTACAGGCACATGCTAACACACCAGGCTAATTTTCGTGTTTTTAGTAGAGAGGGGGTTTCACCATGATGGCCAGACTAGTCTTGAACTCCTGACCTCAAGTGATCCACCTGCCTCAGCCTCCCAAAGTGTTGAGATTACAGGTGTGAGCCACCACGCCTGACCTAAGTTTTTTTTTCAAAGCACAAAGCTATATTAAAATACCTAATGAAGCAAAGAGGAGATATTATATTCTTTTGATTGAATTATTAATAATATAAACACACTCCTGCCAGGATTGCCAGAATTTAGAATCTACTTTCAAAGTTTGTAGGGGTTATATCACTTAGAAATATATTCAACTTCCAGTAACACATTGAAAAAAGACCTAGATAAATAGAGGCCTATATCTCTTTCATGAAAAAAATCCAGAGATACAGACCAAGGGCTGAAATGATGGCTCCATGGTCATCAGGAATGAAGCTCTTTCTATGTTTCTGCTGTGCCATCTTTAGCACATAGCTTTTATCCTGAAAATCGTCTCTTACTTTCAAGATGGTCACTGCAGCTCCAATCATCAAGCCCATGATCCAGATATCAAGATGAAGAAAGGGGCAAGGACCAAGTCATACATTCCAGCTATTTCAGACTCCTTTAAAGTACTTTTCTGGAATTCTCACAAGACACCTGCTTACCTCTCATGGACCACAACATCTTTCTGCAAGAGAGTCTAGAAGATAACAGTTGCATATCTGGGCACATGGCTACATCCAACAATACAGGAGTTTTGTTAATATGGAAGAATAGGAATATGGATATTGACTTGGCTGTTCATTTGCTCATTACTTCGAAATTACAGATTCCCCTAAGGATGGGATAAATAAGCTATCCACAGGTATTGAAAATAATGATTAATCATTGCCTATTTGAGCTCTCTGTTTCAAGGACAGACAGACCAGATGATCTTCTGAGAGTCTCCCAACTCTGCTCTATAGTTTTGCTTGACTCTGTACTTCATTTTCTAGTGTAAGGCCTAAAGAAAATCTTCAGTTCCTAGGCCTGTACCTTTGCTCATTTTGTGGGCTAGTTCTCACAACCAAAATGTTCTGTGGCCTCCCTCCCACTTCCCTAAATCCTACCAATCTCGGCTCAAGCCTTCTCTGATTACTCTAGTCCAGTTGATCTTCTCTCTGAATTCTCACCACACAGAGTCTATCAAACCTCTTAGCAGTTCAATGTTCTCTGCTCTTTTGTGGGTGCGAGTATTATATTCCCCAAGTATAAGAAGAAAGAGGCTTTTCCCCCAAAATTCTAGCAGGGATGCTTCTCTTAAGAAATCCAGCTGGTGAAGGAGACACTCCCACAGGACTGCCCTGGGGAAGCGGGCTTCTACACCTGATGGTATATGAACAGCAAGGGAGCAAAGAAGAAAGCCAACGGAAGAGCAGGATGGCTGAAAAGGACGCTCAGAGAGGTGAGAAGAGCCTGTTTAGCAACACAGGGAAACTTGCAAGAAAGAACAGACATCTAAATATGAACTTTGGGAAGTTCACTGTGTAGAGTGTTATATAAGAAAGGGCAGTGCAGGTTTTAAAACACTTTCAAGAAGACAAAGTGGGCCAGGTGCAGTGGCTCACACCTGTAATCCCAGCACTTTAGGAGGCCAAGGTGGGAGGATCACTTGAGCCCAGTTAAAGACCAGCCTGGGCAAGGTGGTGAGTTCTCACAACCAAAATGTTGTGGAAAAAAAAAAAAATTAGCCAGGCATGATAGAGTGTGCCTGTAGTCCCAGCTACCTGGAAGGCTGAGGCAGGATTCATTGGGCCCAGGAATTCGAGGTAGCAATGAGCTGTGATCGCACCACTGCACTCCCGCCTGGGACAAAATGAAACCTCGTCTCTAAAAATAAACATAGAAAAAAAAAAAAGAAGACAGAGTGAGGATTCGCATTGTTCTTCAAGGCTGTTTGAGTTGCCGTGTGTTTTGTTCGAATGTGACCAGTGCACACTGCCACTGAGAACAAGCTTCAGACACAGGCAGAACCTCAGTTCTAAGACAATGGTTGTCCACTCAAACAAAACAAGCCAATCAAGTTCAACAGAGAACAACAAAATTCAGAGGCAAAATGATGGGGTGCTTATAGTAATAGAAGGGAAAATTAAACAACAATAATAGTAAATAGAAAAACATCACACTTATTCTCCTCAAATAAATTTGATACTTCAATTTTTGTACTTAAGAAAAAATGGATATCTGGAAAACTATTTAATGGACTAGCGCTTTATATACCAACAACATGAACACCAGCTTTGTGTGTGTTGCTGTTGTGTTTATACCGACCTCCCTGTCCCCACTCTCCTCACTCTTAAACCAGTTCTTTTCCTAAGCAATAAATCCTATTACTTTATTTACCTGCTTAAAAACTTCTATTGGTTCCCTGTTGGGTAAATGAGAAAATCCAAACCCAACTTGGCAATAGGCCCTTCCCAGGCCCCAGCTGACTTTCTCTTGGAGCTATTACCCTCATGTCTGCCAGGCTGGGCACTTTATTCATCCTGTTTGTCTCTATGTTCTTCCTCTGCCATCATCCTCACCTGCCCAGCTCCAGCTCCTCCTCCTAGGTAAAGCCTTTGGTGACAAACTCCCCGTCCCTGGCAGCTCCCCAACCTCTCTCCCAGCTTTCTTCGGATCTCTGAAATACCATCTAAATGTCTGTCACTTCCCTCAGATAAAGAACATGTCCTATTTCTTACTTTCTCTGAACCCCTGTATACCCAGCAAGGAGCCCGGCACATAGTGGGCAGTGAGTAGCTAAGAAACAAAGTTTTTCATTCTGCAAATCACTTTCTACCTTGTTTCTAAGAGCTTCAGGGCAGTTTTCCATAGCCTAATTCCAAAAGGCCCCTTGTCTTCACATGGAAAACCCAAGAAGTAGATAATGAGAGTTCTCTGGGCCCACACCAATCATTCCTGTAGAACAAATTGATGGTGTTCTCAGGGAGTGACACTACGGGACACACCCCTGGGAAGCACTTGTCGAAAACTTTCCCCATAGGTATGTCAAACAAAATGTTGGGGGAGGGTGCAAAAACGTTTCCCTTTCTATTCAACGGATCAGCATATCTTAGAAAGAGAAAATGAGAAAGTAAGAGAGCAGAAGAGTAGAAGAGCAAAGCATGAAAGAGAGGGGGCCTATCCAAGGACAGTCTCTGCTGTGTGTCAGCTCACACCTCCTGCCACTCCCTGCTACTTAGGAAATAGTTCCAGCCAATTTCTTGCCCTTTTCCCATTATTTTTTCTATCTGGGCCTTTCCCACTAACCAAAAAGGAAAAGAAAAATTTGATTTCCACCAAAAATCAAAATATGTGATTTTACTAGGATTATTTATCTAGACAAATATCTCTCTTGTCAGTATTAATGTGTATATTACATTAAGTGGTATTTATTTTGTACTGGCAAACAAAAAGAATAACTCAGAGTTTCTACTCTATAACCAGCAACATCCCACAAGTTAACTCCATTTTTCTCAGAGAAATATTCTCAGAATAAACTGGCTTATCATTCCAATGTTTTGCATTTAAATTGTCTGAAGCTTCTTTTCCTTTTTTCAGCTATTCAATGTTCAGCATCTGCAGATTCTAGTTCCAGAGTTAGATCAGCCTGGAGAGCTTCTAATTTCTTGAACTCTCAGTTCTGACCTGATTCCTACCCCCAGGGAAATATAATGCAGCTTCTGGAATCTTTCTAAACCACACAAGGACTGTTGCGGAAGGACATTTCAGTCATCAGAGTTTATGACTCAGAGCTTTTGAGCATCTAAGTTCCAGTATCTGTTTTTAAACTGTCTCTTGATCAGAGTTTAGGTCTTCTAGTTTCTCCCTATTTTACATTATAGAAACTAAATCAAAGGATTAATAAGACAAACAATGCTTGCAAATAAAAGTGCTATTGCAATGTTAGATTATGATAACAGGGTATTTTAAGGATGACAAGAATAAATATAAGGGGAGAGAAGGATTCATGAATTTGGGGCAGTCATTTAGGAATTAACCTAATATTTATTTCTACTATATGCCAAGCAATTTCACGTACATTCTCCCATTCAATCTTTAACTCTGTGGCATAGACATTATCTCCATTTTAAAAGAGAAAACTGAAGTTCTGAGGGGTTAAATCCCTTGCCCAAGAGTCCCACTGCTAGTGGGTGCCATAGGATTTGAACTTAGGTCCTTTGACTCCTGGTTCAAAACTCTTTTCACGCATAACTTTTGCTGAAAAGACTAGCACAGTCCCTGGTTAGAAATTTGTTATCCATTATCTATGACCCACTTCTAGGGCTTACTAAAATAAATAGTTTTATTCTACTACAACCTCAAAAGTATCTCAAAAAATGAAATTCAAAGGCTCCCCCCTTCTTAGAATGGTCTCACTTAAGCAAGAACCAAGAAAGGTAGAATTTGTAGAGACGTAGGATCCCAGGATCCTTTATAAACAGGAATAAACCCCTACCTAATGCAGACTACTCAATGCTCCCTCCTTTTGGACTAAATGGGGCCCTTTTACTGAGGAAGCGCTAATATGGCATCAGGCTATTAATGGGAAAAGCATTTACTTTAGATTAAGAAGAGTGTAAAGCAGTGGGGAGAGGGGGCTCTATGACTGGCTATTAGGGATGTTAATTAAATATTTATAATGTCTAAATTAGCATAGTGAAAGCTCAATTCATCAATTTGTTCTGGTCTGTTTGTAAGGGGGAAAAAATAACTCCAAATGCCCCTGAAGAAAGACACTATGTGGGTCAATAAGAAGATGACTGAACAATTTATTATGATTGTGGTAAACTTTTTATTTGATTTTATTTAAAGGTACTTGTTGCAGCACCTTACCTTAAAGACCATTTACCACAGTCAATATACTGGAGGGCCATGCATTATTCATTGTTATCCAATGAAAAATTTTCTAAGGTGCTTCAATGCTGAATGCCTGATTGATTAATTGATTGCTTGATAGTTACTTCCAAAAAGTAAGGACTAGATTTAATGTTTAGAACCAGGCGCTGGAAGCTAGAAGCTCTGAGTTCTTCCTCTATTGCTAACTAGCCTGCTGAAGGACTTAGATTTCCAAGCCTTAAAATGATATCTTGCTAATATAGCTGTTTTCAGGCTTCCTGGTTAATAATTAAGAGGAGTAGCTGGATCTTCCACTGAAAACTGCTAGGTGTGCAGCTGCTTCTCCTCAGATTGGTGTGGAAAAGCCAAGCATATTAATACCTAAATGCCCACAGCCTGTGGGCATTATGTACATGCTTAATGAATGTACTTTATGAATTCCATTAGTTACAATTACTTTTACCTCATTTTATTATAGGAATGTCTCAAAAGGGAAAAGCCAACTGTCTAACTTATTTTCAACTGTAAATGAGACTGGCTGCAATGGAGACTTGATCACCAGCACATAAATGGAGTTGTCTATAGCTAGCAGAGTCTCATCACCACTCACACACATTTGGGTAAACACAGTTACGGGAGAAAAGTCTGGAATATTTTACAGACTCTCTCCACACTGGCCCAGCAGTTTCACGGTCATATTTAATAAATGCACTCCTTTCCCCAAAACTAAAAATTTTAAAATAAAACTTTGAGGAGTTTTCGTTTGTTTTGGCTAATATTAACATTTTTCTATCTTGCAGGTATTTTGTCTGCTATTCCTATGAAGAAGTGAGCACAAAAAACATTTTGAACCTTCTTTATATGGGTGCATCTAAGTTCCCTCTCTTACTTCCCCCTTTGGACAATCTGGCCTTCTCTAGTGGGAGGGCTGGCGTGAAAGGGTTAAAGGTTCTCTGGTGAAAATAGCCCAACAGAAGGAGCTGGGCCCAGAGCTGAAATCTAAGTGCTAATGACCGTTGCCCTTCACCCTGCTGCTGTCCACCGGCCGGACCTGCGGCCGGGTGGGGCCCCGGATTGGGAGAGGGTACAATGTTCTGCATTTAACATTTGAACTTCTCCTATCCGAGGCAGCAGGCCGTTTTGTCCTGGGGTCGCTGACCCTGACTCCCCCATCAGCTGCCCTGAAACCTTAATTGAATGACAGATGGTCATTTTCGGGGGCGCCAGAAGCTGCGGGCGGCCAGCGGCGCGGGGGCTGCGGCCCCAGGCCCCGGCAGTCCTGCCCAGACTCTGCCAGCAAGGGGCGGGCGGCAGAGGTAGCAGGCGGCTTGCGGAGCTGCCCCAGCCCGCGGGCGCGACGAGGTCTGCGGGCGTCGCGCGAACGCGTGACAATGAGCACCTGGAGGAAACCCGGGCCTAAGAGGCCGCGCGGGCGATAAATCACCGGGTCCTAGCGTCCCTGCCAATTCCCAGACCTAGGGCCAGACGCATACTAGGCCCGAGCTAGGCCACCCGGGAGCCTGCCCCGGCCTCCGGCCCTGGAAGGCGGCAGAAAGGAGACAAAACCTCTGTCTTTCTAGGCCTAGGGCCTGAGTTCCAGCATCCTGGCTCTCCACGAGTCGGGGTCTGGAGCCAAGACCGCCCACAGTCGGCGCCCAAGCCCAAGACGCCCATCCCGGACCTGGTCCTCCCGCCAGGGCCCGCGCGCAGGTCAGGAAAAGGCCAAATCCCGCGTGCTGCCTACCCTACGCGCCCAGCGGCGCCTTCTCGTCAGCGCCATGCTCGGCCGGAACTCACGTGGGCCTCCACATCCCGGCGGGCCGCCAGGTGGGCCCTGGCTACTGGCCATTCCGACACCACCCCGCTGCCCGGAGCTTTCTGAGCTCTGGGGTAAAATATGGGCGCCCCAAAAGGCCCCCGGAGGCGCCGCAGCCCAACCGTTCTGCCTCAGCCGCCTGCCGGCGCCCTAGTGTCCTATTTCTTTAAAATAAAAGCTGCGAGCCCTACAATTACCGGGATTACAGTGAGCGGGTATTGATCCGCAGCCGGCATTGTAGGATCAAGCGGGCGGGCGGAGGGAGACATCGCTGCCCCAACCCCCCGCCGCCGCCGCCGCCGCCGCCTCGTCAGGCAAAGCGAAAAAAAAAATCTAAATGTTTGATTTCAAACGCACCATCAACACCTGCTGCAAAAGAACGACCACCCCTACCCCACAACCCCGCCCGTCCGCACCTCCTCCCCTCTCAGCCCGTGGGCCTCCCAGGCCCTAGCCAGCTACGCCACCGCCTTCAGCCTTTTATTTTCTTTATTTTCTTTTTTTTAATTACTGAGGGTAAATATACACATAAGCAAAAAAAAAAAAAAAAAAAAAACCCTCCCCTGCAGGCGCGAGCGGGGGTGGCGAGGAGGCCGACGAAGGCGGTAATGCAACCCTAATGCATAGATAGCTGACATCAACTTCCGTCAGGCAGCTCCTGGAGATCGAACCTTTCGATTGTAACTGGGACAATTTGCATAGTGATTCCCTTTCAGAGCTTTCCCGGGTCCATAACAAGCCCAGGCAGCTATTCAAATGCAAGTTGCATCCCCAAATGCGAGGCTGGCCTGACCAAAAAGAGCCACTCGGCGCCCAGGAGAGGCGAGACTCGCGCTCGGGTTCTCAATCCTTCTCTTTTCTCCTTTCTTTTTCCCTTTCTCCTCTTCGGTTCCTGATTTAGCTGGGAGCTGTTTATTTATGGCCGCAAATGTGTGTGTGCAAGAGAGAGAGGGAATTGATCTTTACCTGGACTTAAAGATGGAGCCGAAGAAGCTGGAGGGAATTTGGGCTTGTGCGTCTGGCCCAGACCCTGGGCGCCTAGGGGGGCCGTTGGGCAGCGGGCCCGAGGTCTATCCTCCCCGCACCTCTCATCTCGCGACCTTGCAGGAATCCGCGGGCCCGGATGCTGCCCAGCTGACCCTCCTGCCCCGGGCCCGGCTGCAGAGAAAGTCTTCGGGCAGGAGGCCATCCTGTCCCTGTCTTTAAAATGAGCACAATAAAAGGTATCACCTGC
Organism: Nomascus leucogenys; assembly: GCF_006542625.1. Taxonomy (NCBI): domain Eukaryota; kingdom Metazoa; phylum Chordata; class Mammalia; order Primates; family Hylobatidae; genus Nomascus; species Nomascus leucogenys. Next base: position 48,592,333 of record NC_044386.1, read on the forward strand.
GACGTGTGCTGATTACTTTTTTTTTTTCCTGTGCACGGGGCGTGTTGTGGAGGTGCGGGGTGGCTTATAGGTTCGGGGGAAGGGAGGAATTAGGAGGCTTGAAATTCAGTTCCCTGTTTCCCTATTTATTTCTCATTTGCAATTATGCAGATTGACTCTCCTTTCCTTCCCTCCTAGGGGGCAAATCCTCGAACGCGAACCTGATCTCATGTCACAGAAGCAACTTGCCATGAAATCCGCTAATGCGCTGCGACTCGCCCACCAGGGTAAGCCAGTCTCACAGGCGTATGCGGGGGGGTGAGGGGGAAGAAGTAGGGGGCGGTAGGCCGGGGCAAGGGCTCCGGGGGCCTGGCCACGCTGGTCCACCGCTGAGCTTGTGGCCATGCAAACAGGGTGGAAGCCGGGGCGGAGGGCAGCGGCCGCGTCACGGCCCGGGAGCCGAGCGGGGGCGCCCCCCTCCCAGCCTGCCAGTCCCGCCACGGCAGCTAACAGTTCCTCCCCGCGAGTTTAAAGTAACAAATGAGAAGGGGGCGCCGAGCAGGGTGTAAATAACACGGGCGTGCCCCGAGCTAGTGGCAACTACGCGAGCATGCGTCTGCGGTTTGTGCGCGTTTCTCCCGCCAGGCAGCGTGCGGCGGCCGAACTGCACCTGCGTTTGTGAGCCTTGTAGAAATGGAGCCCACCGGATTCCCTCACCCGGAGAAATGCCCAAACTGAAACTTGACTATACTTTCCTGGGCTGGTTCAAGGTTTCATAATCTCCCAGGTTTGCTGGCTGTCTCACCAAATCCAAGCCAAACCTGCTATAAACATGATCACAGGCCACTGACCTTGCAGCACTGACCGATAACTCGGTGGCAAAATCAGCTCCTCTGGTCAGAGGGCATTAAAGCAGCGGCTGAATTCGTGTTTGTTTTTTTGAAGTGGTCAGAAAAACGTAGTCTTCTTAAACCTACAAAAACAGCCAAACACATTTTCAAATGTGCTTTACTTGTATTGGTTCGAGTGCTGGAAGCTGTCTGGCGGTGAGCTTTTTCGTTGCGTGTGGTTTATGCAGAGCACCCGGGATGTTTTTCTCCTCTTTTACGTCTTGGTATCTTTTAAAAATGTAGACCGTGTCTCTGATTGTTTCACAGTATGTTCATTAACAACCAGATATGTAAGAAAACGTTTGGGATTGAGTGGTGAGAAAAGCAGACTGGAAAGTACAAATAAACCCAATCCAAATTGAAAACAAATTAAACAGATGAAATGATTATGAAAGAAGATGGGGGAATTAACTTGTCTGGAAAAATCGAGTTTAGGGTCTGAACTTTACAGATTCAATGGCAACACAGAACAAATCCAAAGAAATTAAATCTATTCTTTTGCCCTCCTAGGCATCTGGGTCAGATGCACATTTTGAGGCATTTCAATGGACAGATCAGCTTTGGGACACTTGCATACTTTTTTGGTAAACTGCAACCTATTATGTGACTTTTAATCCTGGTGGAAAACAATTTAAAATGTATTCCTGGCTTTAGGAAACAAAAGAAAAATTTTAAACCCTGGCAGTTAAATTATTACTGGTCTCTACAGGGTTAATTTAATGTAAATAATCTACTCTCCTGAGGGAGAAGGTGGAGGGAGGCCTGGCATTCTGGAAGGGCCAGTCAGGTGGTGACAAAACTCTCTGCCTTGGGGTTTTGAGGGGTGTGTTGGGTGGCTCTGAACCCGGCTTTGGGTTTGTTACATCTCTCACTCTCTTAAAACAGTAACTCAAGATGTAAGTAAAAGTGTTTTCATTTTTTATTGATCCCGCTAACATCTTTCATTATCCAGCATGTAGCCACAGCAAATTATTGCTCATTTGATACTGAGAATTCTATTGACCATCGCTTTCGTTGGAGAGAGAATTCTAACTACTCGGCTGCTCTGTCATCAGTCAGAGCTAAGGCTGAGGACTTTCCACGACTAAAACCAAAATAAATTGAGCCTTCTGCCTCCAGAAATTGATAGAGATGTGTTCATTACATTGGGCCACATGAACATGCATAGAAATCTACTTTTTACTCTCCCAGCCTTGCCCCCACTCAGGCAATAGGTCGGCCCCTTTGGAACAGAACTATTTGAAGGCTGTGCATTCGTTTGTTTTTCCTGTATCCCTTCTGGCAACTTCTTTCCAGCTCTGGCCAGGTTGGGGCAATGAAATGATGCAATGGGAGACTCCTCCTCAGTCCTGTGGTCAAAGCCACCTCGACCTGCTTAAGCTTAGAGAAATCATTAAAATCTCAAAAAACAAAAAAAAAAAAAACCTCCTAAAATGTCCAGATAGGTGACTTTATGGTCTGGATACAATTTCCTAAATTAAACTGCTCCACCCCCATCAAGACCCCACATAATCAAAGAGCGCTAAGTTGGGAAGCGAAGGTTAAGCTCTGAGATATGTGCCTGTTCTCTCTGGAAATGGGCGTCCAGCGGGAATGATAGGCCTGGGCGACTCGTGCACTCACACAAGCCCAAGCGAAAAGGAAGTCTGGGCCTAGAGAAGGCCTCACCTTTGACCCTTGGCCCGGCAGCCCCGGGGCGCTAGAGTCTGCAGAGGGAGGCGGGTTGGGAGATGAGGCTAGAGAGGGCCCCGCAGGGCAATAGGAAAGGCTGGGTTTGTTCCCCGGGAAGCTAGTGGAGGAATCTGCCTTGACACAGAAAGGAGCTGGAGCTGCCCCCACAGCAGGGGCCACCCGACGCCCGACCCTCGGGCTGCCTTCACCATCCCAGAGGCGGCCAGGTCAGGCCTGTCTGTCGGGACCCACGCTCCCTTGCCACCTCCCTTCCAGCATCTGGGGAAAAGATGCCCTGACTCAAGGGTGTTCTGGCCCCGCACTACGGGGGGCGAAGAGAGACAAAAGTCGAGCCTAACAGCTGGCGGATCTTGGGTCACTGCTAGTCCAGCGTTGGCGTCCAGCGGGGCCTGTCACCTTTACAAGGTAAAGTAACAAGGGACCATGTCCGAGTCTCCTTAAGCCCTGGACCCCAAGAAGAGGCCAGGATGACCTTGCAGGAGCCATGCCCCCTGGGGATTCTATGGAGGAGATTGTTTGGTTGGGTTTCATTTGCATCAATACCAGGAGATGAACCCTCTGGGTTTGGTTTCAGAACAAACGGAGGACCAATTAACGCCTGTACAAATTAGTCCCTGGCGTGTGCAACCCGCCAAACAACGCCAGTTCCAAATTGGAAGGCGCGTTTAGGGACTCTCAGGGACCCGGCTTGGTAGTTATTTTTCCAATGGTGCTGTTAAGTGTGAGTGAAGCTATTTGCACTCTCGAGGGCCTCGCTCCAAGACCCCTTGCGCGATGGGGAGCCACTTTGTTCTGGAGGAAGGCAGCGGATGAATAGGAGCCCTGGCTGCGCACACTGGACCCTAACCCAAGAGCAGCAGCAACAGCAGCAGCAGCGGAAAGACGCGGGTAGTCTGATTCGGCTTGGGGAAGGGAAGGGGAGTGTAAGATGAGATACACACTGGATTTTTTGTTTTTAACGTAGATAAATAACCCCATCGTCCGTGTAATCAGCCCGTTCCCAATGAAGTCGTTTTCCTAGAATGCGCTCTCCGCCTTCCACACTTGAGGTTTCGGAAACCCAGCCCACAGAGGTTTCAGAAACCCAGTTTGAGTGATTCCAGCCTAGACTGAAACCCTGCGAGCCTCCCAGGAAAGAGAGCCCGGCCCGGGCCAAGCAGTCGGACACACACACACACACACACACACACACACACACACACACGGACTGCGTAGCTCTTCGCAGGATCGAAGGCTGGATGCGGATCTGGGAGGCGGTGGCTAAGCGAACCAGGAAGACTGTGACGGAAACCAACACAGCAGTGTCATCTTGAAAGTTATTTGAAAGAACAGGACCTGGAGTCTGGGTTTGAATCAAAAAATTATGAGCAAGGGACAGATCACCGTGTATTTCTCTGGAACGAGACAGAATTGAGACCTGCCCAGCTGAACCAGCGTGGCCACATATTGGGGATTAGGAAATTGTTCTCAGACACTGTAGCACACACATCCTCTGACAGCGAGCTCACTCCTGCGCAGTGGGCTTCTGGCTCTGCCACTGCACTCCACAACCGCCCTACAGGCCTCCTCCAGGTTTTGCCAGGCAAATGAAACTAGCACAACTCGATAGTAAATTATTTTGTTCAGCCTTCTCTCTTTTTATGAAAATAAAAGGCAACACTTTGTCATTTTTAATCACATAAGCAGACAATAAATCTAATTTTGATATTGATTTTTTTCCAGAATCCAGTGATTTTTGTAGTGGCTGTTGTGTTTCCTTTCTGAAGAAGGGCTGTTTTCTTGTAGACTGTGTGGCAATGGGGCTGCGTCTATGCAGGCTGGTGCTTATCTGAAACACGTTGTGGACTTTGAAGCCAGATAGCTGACAAGGGATTCTTCCTGGGTGGCAGGAAGTTTGGGTTTTGTCTGAGACAGTGATTTGAATGGGCCGCCCCGGTGCCCTAGATTAGATTTAAGGCTCTGTCGGTGCTTTTAGGGGTTACAGCATTTGAGATTGACAGGTTCAAGTTTTTCTCAAAATAAAATCAAATAAATAAAAATAAAAACAACCCCCACATCTTGCTGAGGTCAGGGGCCCAGATGGCACCATGGGAATATTACTTAGCAAGAGGAATGCAACCTCCAAGGATGTCAGAAATGTACCACGCTCAGGAAAGGGGCAGGACCCTGCACAGGGTATGGACTGAAGCCAAGCTGAGAAACATCAGGAAAGGCCAGTTATGGCAAAAGGGCCCCAGAAGCTTAGGTACCGCCTCTGCATCCTGAGGCTCACCTGGCACTCTCCTTTCTTTCCCCTTTTTTTCAGAAACAGGATTAGTTTGTCTTGCCAAATAGACTGGCACCCTTCATATAAAAGTCTGGAGGTGCAGAGACCTGCACCAGGCTCCCCTATAGAGAAGGAGGGAGGGGATGAGAGAAGAAAGCTAGGGAGAAGGAAAGAATAAGACAGGGGTGGAGAAAAAGAAAGAAAAAAGGAGGGAGGGGGAAAGGGAGAAGAAAATAAGAAAGGAGTGGTAGAGAAGGAAGAAAGGAATGGAGGGAGGGAACCAAGGAGAGAGAAAGGAAGGGAGGGAAGAAAAGGGAGAGAGAGAAAGGAAGACGGGAGGGAGAGAAGGAAGAAAAACAGATCTTAAAAGACCTAATAAAAAAAACACAAAATTACCCGGTCTTTTCTAGGAAATTATAATTGCCCTGGAGGACCACCTGGGCCTTTGCCTGCAGTACCAGACGGCCTCTCCTCCCTTCTGAGACACTGAACAAATGACAGCCCCGGTGTAAATTAAAAGCCCCTCAACTTTCCGCACCAATCAGAAAGACTGGACTCAGGGCACCCCGGACCACACCACCAGGCCGGGACACCACCGGCTACCCTAGCATTGCTGCACCGCCCCCATCCCACCGCGGCCAGGGGTCGCCCCGCTGCCTCACCCAGCTTCGCCTCCAAGGGCCCAGGACTCTAGCTAGGGGGAGGGGACCTGGCGGCTCTGCCCCCAGCAGTGGGGGATGGGACCTCGGACCTGAGATTGACCCTCGGGCTCTGACCTTTCCCGCGGTCCTCCAGGGTCAGGATTTAACCTTTCGCTCCCCCACGCCCTCTGTTTCTTCTCCTCCCCTCTCAGTGGCCCTTGACTAGGGGAAAACGGAGAGTGGGTCGATATTTGGGGCCAGCGGGTAAGTGGGGGCGGCGCCTGTGCCGAATTACAGGAGAATTGGGCCCAGACCTGAGCGCTCACTCTCCTCTAGCCCGGGAACAGCTAGCCTAGAATGTCCCGCGCTTGCTGGGAGCCTTATGCCAAGGCCCAGTTAAACCCTGGGCCTGGTAAAGAACCCATGGAGGCACGGGGCACGGGGGAGGAGGGTGAGCGCCTTTTCCAGTTTTCCTACCGTGTTTAGAACGGTTTCTCTTCATATAAAGCCTTCCCTCTCCTGCTCAGGCACCAGCCACCCGTTTGCATTTTGGGGATCCCGAAAGCCTTGGCCAGATGGGCAGGAGGCCACAGTGCAGAGCCCGACCTGGGCCCCCGACAAGGCCGCAGCATTTGAGCGGGTGCCAAGAGAACCAGTGAAGAAAGCGAACCCAAATCCCAGACCGCTGGGCAACGCTAACCCGGCTTTCTGTCCCCGCCTGGACAGCAGGGACCAACCCTGTCACTGCCCCATTCCACCAACTTCCCAAAGCTTCTACGAGCAGCGCCCTAGAGGGCTCTTCCAGCGGGGACGGAGGAAGAGGGGCGGCAAGCCGGAGGCTGCCTAGGCAAGCGGAGCGCCCCCCGCCCCCCAGCTCTCCGTGGCTTGGGGTTTTCGCGGTCTCCCCAGCTGGAGCCGGGGCCGCTAGGAGCCGAGAGCGTTAGGTTCAAATGCATCAAGGCTCTGAAGTCATTTATCCGGTTTCATAAATAATTTTCTTATTACACTTAAGCCCCATTCCTGCCCCCTTCCCGTTTTTATTGCGGGGTTTCAGCGGCTAAAAAGTTTCTAAGTCGGGTAGGCCGTTGTTTTCCTTTTTCCATCATTAACATCATTAATATAAGCTATCAATAACGCTGTCGTTGGGAGCCGAGTTTCACGGTATTGATCCACGCAGCTATTCATCTCTGCCATGCAAGACACGGAATAATTTTCGCATTACAGTAGCTTGGATTTGCTTTTAATTCATATTTAAAGCTGCAGCCGGCTCAGTGGAGCGCTCTGCGAAAGACTAGAGGCGCCTAATTAATAATAAGTTAGAAACGAAGGAAGGCACCAGCGAATAAATAATTAATACACACATCTATGTCTCTTTGAATATTGCTCCTTTAAAAATTTAGACTTACCAGGACCATACTATAAGTCTGCAATTTATATTGCGGGGATGATTTAAGAAAGCTATTTTTTTCCCTTGAAATACAATACTAAATTATTCACAGTGTTTTGCAAACCTAAGTTCCTTCATTAGCCAGCCCTTCCGGTTTGTTCCTTCCAGGTGGAAAACACCAATTTTTAAAAATAATCAAAATAAGAATCATAAACTCAACAACTGCCAGCTGAGATTAGCTGCAGGTGGCAGCTACGTGAGAGCAGAGTGTGGAGTCTCCTGCCCTAGGGAGGTGCTGGTGGCTGTCACACGGGAGATTGTTAGGGAAGGAAAACAAAAGCATAAGTCATTGGCCAGTGACTTTGGGCATTTGCTGGTGCTGGAAGGAATGAAGTTTGAGGTAAACTCGAGGTCTTCAAATGGCCCAATTGAAAGGAGGATGGCATTTGAAGTGTCCCAGGTTCCACTCACGGCTGAAAAAAAAAAGAAAGAAAAAGAGAGAGAAGGGAAGGAAGGAAGAAAGAAGAAAGAAAGAAAGAAAGAAAGAGAAAAAGAAAAACAAAGAGAAAGAAAAAAATCAGGAGTTTTAGAAAGGGCTGTTGACAGCCAGCCAGGATTGAATTCAAGACTAGCCAGGGGCTGCCAGTAGACTACAGGTGAATAACAAAATTCAAGGGGGTAGGAGTGACTGAAAATCGGAGGAGGTTTTTGTGTGAGAGAGACCAGGATTTGTTTGCAATGTTGTTAGCAATATTGATTTTTTTTGTTACTCAGATTAATGTATGTTAAACAGGAAAATACAGGCATTAGTCAAGTACATTATAATCATCTATTGTTGAGAGCGAAGTTTCTCAGGTGGTTGATGGAGACCAGGGACTGCGAGGCAGTTCTGGGGGCGTATAAACATTCCAGGCTCAATTTGAGGCAGCCAGAGCCCCAAATGTGGAAAGGAAGACGCACCTTTACCTCCAGCTCACTCCCCCTCTCCCCCTTTTAGAATTACAGCCTCTTATTTAACCAACCCACTACCCGGGTGCATCAGCCTCCAACCTCGTCCTCCCTGCTGAGCTAAATGATTAGCGGAATTAAGGAGTGGAGGTGTTCTTGGCCACTCAGGTGGCCCAAACTTCCTCACCCCACCGGTCCATCTGCCCCACAGCCCCACCTCGAGGTCTCTTGGCCCTGGTAAGCATCCTTCTAACCCTGTGGAGCCTCGATTCAGGGCTGGGGGGGTGGGGCGGGCTCCTGAAGCCCAGCGTTGGTGGCCTGAGGGCCAGGCATGGCGCACAACCAGACTGTCTACACATACACAGGCGTCCACACCTGTTAGGCCTGAAAAAGACACCGGGTGAGGAGGGAGGTGCAGGAGCAGCAATTCAGAAGCACCTGGAGAACCTCCTAGCTGCACCCCTGGACCTTGGAAGATAACCTGGCCCAGAGAAGCATGCATCAGAGAGTGCAGTCACCACACAACAGTCAGCTGGGAAGCCCCCCACGAATTCCCCCCACAACGTCCTCCCTCCCGCCGTTAGACCCAATTCCCTGCCCTGCAAACGGGTTTTAGGGACCAAGGCTATACTCTCAGCTTTTCCTCTCAACCCCGGTCCTGCGCCCTGGGTCACTGCATTTACCGGGAGAGACTCAGGCAGACCCCGCCCGCAGGTAAAGGTCTTTTCCAAGCTCCACAGAAGCCAAAGAGCTCGCACAGGACCCCTCGGGTCTTGGGCTGGTTCAGGTAAGGGGTAAGAGAGTGAGGGTCCAGGGAAAAGACAACTGGGCGCTTGGCGAGTCCCTAATTCTACACCCAGATGGCTCTCAGGCCAAAAGGCAGGTGCGCTCGCCCAGAGTCCTGGGTGCCCCAGAATCAGAAGCCGTTTCTTGTGCCAGCCACGGGGGTAAAGAACGGGGAGATGAGGAGACCGAGACTCGGAAGGCGGACAGGGCTGGAAAACAAGGTAAAGTGTGGAAAAGTATGAAGGGGGAGGAGGGCTGAAGAGGGAGGCAAAGAGGAGATTAGGCCTGGAGAAAGCAAAAGCCCCGACCTGGCCGAGCAGGTCCCGGAAGGGAGTCGAAGGCAACGGGTGGGGAGCCCGGAACACCGGCGTTTCATTTTTAAATCTTCTAGGTGTCTGCAGGTCAAATAAAGACAAGGGCAGTAACGATTATTCTGTTAAATCTACGGTACTTGACTGCGCAAACACTAATTGATTAGACACCAAAATGATTTGTTTAAAGAGTTTTCCTTCCCAAGTGCAGCTGCTGCTCTTGGGCCGGGCTCGGCATTACCCGGCATTAGCTAAGTGGGCCGCGAGCTCGGCCGCCCAGTCCTCAGTCGCCCTAGGGTGGGGTGGCTGGTCCAAGCCCGGTGGATCCGAGGCTCCCAGCTGGACAGCCACCCTCGGCTTCCGCCCTTCCCTGTCCCTCCAGGGCGAGAGAATGGTGCGCCTGAAGATCGTCCTGGGCCGACTTTGCCCTCCGTCCGCCCCTTCTGGGTTTTCCTCATTTCGGGTCGCTCGGAACTGCATCCGTCGGTGCAAGAGTTCTCTCGTCCTTCCCCTTGTCCTCTCCAGCCCCTAAACTTGTCACTCTCTACCCCGGGGCTAGCGCGGGGCTAATGGAATGCAGGACCCCAGCGGGGGGAGGCACCAGAAGAGGAGCATTAACCGCCACCCCAAATCCGGACAATTCAACGCCCTCGCGGCTTGAGCTGGTATCTTTTGTAGACTATTTCAATGATATGAAGTTATGTCCAAGAAAGAAATTCCACTGAACTGCTGGCTAGACGAGGCCAACTCCTCCGGGACTGGGCTAGCCGCGGCCAGCGAGGGGTCCTGCTGCAGGAGAGCACCCCAGGAGCCTGGACCCCCTCCCTCAGCCACACGGCATCAGTATACCCTTTCTCCCTTCCGCGCTCTTGGCTTGAAGCCGTGAAAAAGCCCTCGCGGAAGTAGGCGACCGCCAAACGGATTCCAACCCAGGAGAAGCCGCCTCTAGTTTACCCGAGGACCCAGGAGAGCAAGCATTTTTTTTTTTTTTCTCAGCGCAGGAAGTAACCAGAGATACGAGCGGAGTGGTGTGGTGTCCTCGGGTGGCCGCCCAGGCAGCTCTCGGCAACTCCCAGAACCTGGAGTTAGTTGCGGATGGCACGAGCTGACAGCCTTTCGACAGAGCATCTTCTCTTTGGGATATGGAAGGGCAAGAAGGAGATAAAACAGAGAAAACTGCAAAAAAAAAAAAAAAAAAAAAGCCTGATTTAAAAATATTTTCTCGGGCAAAAACTGTAATTTGAGAAAGAAAAATGTTACCGAACATATGAATAAAATGACACGCTAAACAGAGTATCAAAGATTGGAGCAAGGGGCTACCATAATTAGTTACCACTTCCTTGGTCCCCAGAGAGTGAAGAGAAGTCATTGAGTGATTTTTTTAATGGTTTTCAATAGTGAATCACCAGGCCACCCCATTCTGAATTTCTTGGTGTTCTACTCTAAGCCTGCAGCAATTTTCTGAATAAAATTTCTCTAGAAGTGGAACAGGATAGCTTGCCAGGAAGCACCCAGGACCAAATCCTTCACTCTCCAGCTATCTAGTGCTCTAGTGTAGCCAAATACCAAAGAAATGGTTCCTCCCTACAAGTTTAATGTTAGACTAGCTACGGGCATCAGAAATACCAGTGAGTATGCCCTGGGGCTCTAGCCAAGGAGTCAGCTTCCCCCTGGATCCCTGGGTGGAGGAATTTGCCCTGACACCCAGGATCTCGCTCTTTGTGAGTCCAAAAAATGGGAAGTAGACATTTCATGGTTGGGAGGAGCTAGAAACATTTCTTTGGAATGGTCCTGAGAACTGGGACTGGGCCATATGTTCTATCTCTACTACTCACAAAAATAATTAAACCATTAATTCTGAAACCAATGGAAGGTTTTCAGAGAAGCTTATGTGGCCAGTATTTGGAGGAATGGTTTTATTCTCTTTGCACTTTTTCTTTGCTGAACCTGGTAGGGCTGCGTGGTAAGCTCTAGCCTACCCAGCGAAAGAAGGATTGCCCCTGTCCATCCCATATCCCAGGTTCTCCTCCTGACATTTACAAAATAAACATTCTAGGTTCCTTGTTTTCACGCTGAAAATATTGTCAGCAACAAGCATCCAGTCATAGTCTTATTTCCTTTTTTCTTACATATATACATTATGTAATTTCCTGCTAGTGATTGACACTATTTTTTTCTTTAAATTTCCTGCAGCTACTCAAAATCTAAGCAGCTAAAAATAAGTCCTCCTCAATCACACACACTGACCTACACCTACCAAGTTTCCAAGGACTCCTCTGTGGACTCTAATTCCTTCAATCCCCATAGTGTACCTAATGGGTGCCAGGCTCTGTTCTGGGCACTGGAAGGGGGAAAGAAGGAGAGAGACAAAACAACAAAAAGTAGTCCCAGCCTTCCAGCAGTTAACAATCTCTCTAGTGCCCCTCCTCCCTCCACACATGCAAATTCACCTTAACTAGGCCTAAGAAGAGCATTCTTCCTACCCATCACTTCCTTAGTAAGAAGAAAAATTTTGAAAAGTTGAATAAGAATACAGTAATATGTTGTTTCTGACTGAAAAACCACTGCAACTCAGTCAATTAGGGGAGAACAATGGTTAGATAAATGGTGTGAATAGCCAAGAAATATTAGGGAGATTTGCAAACCAAAGCAAATCCTGCACATACAATTTTTTTAATGTTTTAGAAAAAAATCAAAAATTACTGAGCAAGCCCAACACATATGGTGCTTCTCCAGGTCTTTTCGTTGGCTCCTTCTTTAGGGACCAACACAGAGCCAGCCCCCCTTTTCATAAATGCCCTTGGGGGAGAGGGGAAGTTGAGCTCTGCTGATGCCAGCCTTCTTCAGGTGGACTCCAGAGGCTCAGCTGAGTGCCTCTCATGAAGGAGGGTTTCCAAGATCAAGTTCCTAATTAGCTACACAAAGAGAAAACCATGAACAATTTGTGCACTTGGTGGTATTTACTTCTTTCTTTCTTTTAACAAACTGCCTTTTGGGAAGATAGTTGTCATAAGGGCAAATCAATCATTTCAGCGGGATTAAAATATAGGGGCGGGGGTGGGGGGACAACTGTTTAGCTGAAAGACTGCCTGCTACTTTAACCCATTGTTTGGTCTCATGCTGTAGGAAATGAGAACAGAAACAATTAAAAAGCAAAGATGCAGCTTTCCACCAACATATTGCAATATACTAGGCAGGAAATATATGTTTTGTGCTTGTGTGTATGCATTTATGAATAGGTAGATATAGATACAAGTTTAAAGAGTTAATCGTGTTTTCAGAGTTCCTTTACATCAGTGTATTTTCCCCAAAATATCTTTTCTTCTCTGGGGGTTCCTAAATTCCTAACTGTTCATTATGCAGGTAGACATGAAATCCACTGAGATGAATTATTTGCAGGGCCTCCATATGCATTGTTTGGACAGGATGGGAGTGCCTCTGGTGATAAAACCAGCCAGATTAACCAGTCCCAGGACATGGCCGCCTTCAAGGAAGTCATGTTGACTGTATCCACTGAACTTGACCTACCTGGATTAGGATGTTGCCCTGGTGGTAGCAGGGACCTGGGCAAAAAGATAGGCCTACTCATGCCTGGGCCGGTGGGGACTTTTCCCAAAGGGTTGGCCAGCCCAAACTTTTGCCTTGGAAACCCACCTACCACCACTACCACAGCCTCGGCCTCTCCAAGGGCTTGGGAGCATTTGCAGTGGAAACACCACTGCAGTTCGGTGCCCCAGCAAGCAAACCTACAGTCTGAGTCTGGCCCAGCACAGGCTACACACACTTTATTCCATATCTGAGTCCAGATACCCCGGCTCTGAGAGGCTATTCTCATTGTAACCACCGCTTGCCTGGGGCTGAGGCTCGGCGCTGACCCGGCCATAACTGCCACGGGCTGGACAATGGGCACATCTGTCCTTTCTCTGAGGGATGAAAGCACCTAAGCGGACACGGCTCTGCCTTTTGTAGCGGATTTTTTTTCTTTCTTTTGTAAATGAAAGAAAGCCGCGGCATGTGGCGGCCGGGTGTACGTCTCAAACTGGGGGCCTCCGCACACGTCCCCACCAGGCCCAAAGACCAGGTTCGATTCCGGATTGGAGCGTGACTGCGGGAAGGGCGAAATTACTCCCGAAGCTGAATTGATTTTCAAATCTGGAGGCTTCTCTCCGGGACGCCGGGAAAAGGGCGTCCCTACGGGCTAAGCGGAGACCCACGCGCCGGCGTCCACCCTGCCTGCGTCAGTACTTCTGGAAAGCAACCGCCTCCGGGTGCTTTAGCAGGAGGGCCTTGGGAGTAACCGCAGGGACGGCCCGAGCCTCCACGGTCCCACCAGCACCCGGAAGTTAACACGGGTACCCTCCAGGGCACTCCCTCCGCTCTCCCTCGCCCCCCTCCACAGGCCGGGTCATTGGCGAAGCGGACGCACAGCCTTAATTATGAGCTGAGCGGGAGAAGGAGCCAGGCGGCGGGGGACAGTGAGGTATGGCCCGAACTGGGACTCTTGGCACTGATTACTCCTCTCCCCAGGGCATGGATGAGAAAGGGTGGGCAAGTATGTATCTGGGAGGACGAAGGGTGCCAGGTCAACGGCCGCCAAACGGACTCAGCCCTTTAAGCAATTTGCACCCCACCCCAACCTCCATTCCCCAATAGGCCGCGTATTCAAGGGTGGGAAAGCGCACTCCCAGCAGCCCCCCGGGAAATAAAGCTTAGTGGGCCAGAGCCGAAGGGGTGATGACACAGTCCCCAGCTCCCCGGGCAACCTGCACCGGGAAGCAGCAACTGGAGAGAGAGGGGCGATGTCTCTCCAAGCATAGCACTCCAGCGGCTAGGAGCCCGACAGGAGCGTCCCCGGGCTGGGAGGAGAGAGAGCCGGGCGCTAGTCTCCTGGGGTTGCAGCGGCGGCCCCAGGTCGTGCTCTGCGCCAATCTTTCGCACGTGCCCGCAGCTCCCTGGCCATCCGGCGCCGCAGGGAAGGCGCTGGGCCCCCTCCTTCATTTGTACGGGGACGTCAAGTGCCGGTCGCGCCAGGACCTAGGGGGAGGGGGCGGGCCTCGCGCATGCGCGCTGCGCCCGGCGGGCTTGAGGGCGGGCCGCGGCGGCGGCGGCGGCGGCGGCTACCTAACCGCGGCCACAGAGTCTGCAACAGTAACAGAGCCATGGCTCAAGCTGGCCAGCGGCGCGGGCAGGCAGCAGCCGCGGCAGGCGCGCGGGCCGCGGCGGGGGAGCCGGGGACCTCAGAATTTTAAGAAAGAGAGGGGCGAGAGGTGGCCGAGGCGGGCGGGCTGGGGCACTGCGCTCTCCCAACGGCGCGGATCCTTTTTGGAAATTAATATTTAAAAAAAAAGCCGAGGACGCAGAGGGGAAGGTGGGGAAGAGGGAAGGCGACACACACACACACACACACACACACACGCACACACAGATACACACACACGGAGAGAGAGAGAGAGAGAGAGAGAGAGAGAGAGAGAGAGAGAGAGACACAGAGCCCCACAGTGAGAGGAAGGAAGGCAACAGTCGCCAGCAGCCGATGTGAAGACCGGACTCCGTGCGCCCCTCGCCGCCTCTGCCTGGCCACATCGATGTTGTGTCCGCCGCCTGCTCGCCCGGATCACGATGAACGCGCAGCTGACCATGGAGGCGATCGGCGAGCTGCACGGGGTGAGCCATGAGCCGGTGCCCGCCCCTGCCGACCTGCTGGGCGGCAGCCCCCATGCGCGCAGCTCCGTGGCGCACCGCGGCAGCCACCTGCCCCCCGCGCACCCGCGCTCCATGGGCATGGCGTCCCTGCTGGACGGCGGCAGCGGCGGCGGCGATTACCACCACCACCACCGGGCCCCCGAGCACAGCCTGGCCGGCCCCCTGCACCCCACCATGACCATGGCCTGCGAGACTCCCCCAGGTATGAGCATGCCCACCACCTACACCACCTTGACCCCTCTGCAGCCGCTGCCTCCCATCTCCACAGTCTCGGACAAGTTCCCCCACCATCACCACCACCACCATCACCACCACCACCCGCACCACCACCAGCGCCTGGCGGGCAACGTGAGCGGTAGCTTCACGCTCATGCGGGATGAGCGCGGGCTGGCCTCCATGAATAACCTCTATACCCCCTACCACAAGGACGTGGCCGGCATGGGCCAGAGCCTCTCGCCCCTCTCCAGTTCCGGTCTGGGCAGCATCCACAACTCCCAGCAAGGGCTCCCCCACTATGCCCACCCGGGGGCCGCCATGCCCACCGACAAGATGCTCACCCCCAACGGCTTCGAAGCCCACCACCCGGCCATGCTCGGCCGCCACGGGGAGCAGCACCTCACGCCCACCTCAGCCGGCATGGTGCCCATCAACGGCCTTCCTCCGCACCATCCCCACGCCCACCTGAACGCCCAGGGCCACGGGCAGCTCCTGGGCACAGCCCGGGAGCCCAACCCTTCGGTGACCGGCGCGCAGGTCAGCAATGGAAGTAATTCAGGGCAGATGGAAGAGATCAATACCAAAGAGGTGGCGCAGCGTATCACCACCGAGCTCAAGCGCTACAGCATCCCACAGGCCATCTTCGCGCAGAGGGTGCTCTGCCGCTCCCAGGGGACCCTCTCGGACCTGCTGCGCAACCCCAAACCCTGGAGCAAACTCAAATCCGGCCGGGAGACCTTCCGGAGGATGTGGAAGTGGCTGCAGGAGCCGGAGTTCCAGCGCATGTCCGCGCTCCGCTTAGCAGGTGAGCCGGCCAAGGACCTGGGCGCGCGGGAGATAAGGTACACGAAAGCCGAAGGGACCAAAGGAGGGAGGGTAGGAGATAGGGCTGGGTGTGCTTCATCCCGCCCGCCCCTACCCCCAGAAGGGGGACTCCCTGTGCCTGGAAGGGCCAGCACAGGGCTGTGGGAGCAAATTGCCTACTCCAGGGCTCAGTGTGTTGGGCTGTGGAAGGCTCCGAGAGCTAAGCGGCGGGGCCTCGGCGACTGAAGAGGCGCATTTGCGCTCAGGGACAGCGAGGGAAGCTCGTATGACCTGAGGCGGAGAGAAATCCCCTCACCTGGTGAGACACTCTGCGCCACCTCTCAGTTCAGCGATCCGGGTTTGGGAAGAGGGATGCAACGCGTGCGTGGAATCGCACGCAAATGTTCCTCGCAGTTACCTCTGACACATCCCAGGCGCTGGGCTGGAGCGTGCCGGAGCAGCGTCGATGTTTGGCCGAACTGGCTGCTGTGACCCCCTCCCGCGCTCATTCTTTTGGCGCTGGCTGTGGTGACCTCAATCTAAGAGTATGGGCAAAAAGTTTCAAAGCCATTGGGCGGTGGGTGTGTAGCACAGCCGAGGTGTAAGGGTTAGGACGCTCTCTGCGCATGAAATTGGCTGTGGAAAGGAGAGGGAGGCTGACCGTCCCAAGGTTCCAGTGAGAGCTGCAAAGCAATAGCCAAGTCCTGGGACCGACTCCGCTGCCAACTCCCTGAGGACTTTGCATTTTGTTTTATTATTCCTCTTCGAGATTTTTGTCTGAGTCCCCGTGCGGGAGGGGGGTTTGGGGATGAGAGTGTGTAAATGACCCCCAAGTCTAGGAACAGAGGTCTCCTGCCCGAAACCCCAAGCCCCAGGTGTTTCTGAATTCAGCTGGAAGCTCTCCCTAGCGCAGCGCAGCCACCGCGCCTGGCTCCCCGAGACCGCGAATAGGCAGAGAAGACAGCTGAGCCCAGCCCGAACCCCACCGGGGATTTCAGGAGGATTCGGCGACCCTTGAGGGTGGAGAACATGAGGGGAGGTAGAGCTAAGGACAGCGGAGGGTGGCCTGGGTTTGATGAGATCCGGCCGGCGGTTGCCAAGTTGATTGACTCCTGGTCCATGCCCCCCCCCACCCCCACCTCCACCTCCATCTCAGCCCAACGCCCAGGTCTGAGCCTTGGCGAAGGAAAAGGTAAAAGCCGGAATGAGGGTTTGTTAATTAACTGATCGTTCTCCATTAATTCGTCCCTGGAGAACCAGAGACAGTCAATCCGCTCTGAGCCGGGGGCACTGAGCCGTTTCACAGTCTAAAATCAAAGCGTGAGGCCAAAGCCCCCTCCCCCAACTCGTGCCTGCCAATGAGAAGCTAGGGGGTGGCAGGTGCCGACCAGCCTGCGATTTGTGCCCGGAAGGGACCCAAAGCGTTCTTTGGGTTTGGGCGCTCCAGGCCACCGGTCCCAAAGCGCCGCGCTGGCTGAGACTCTGCCCTGCCAGGTTTTCTAGCCCAGCTCTGCCTTCGTTCGCCCCAGGCAAAGTCCTCATGCAGGTTCCTGCAGCCTGCGCCCGGGAACCAGTCAGGGGAGAAGAGGCTCGCTGGGCGCCCCAGCGAATCGCTGGCTCCCGGGTTTCCACTCTCTAGCCCTTGTGCTACCGGCACCATATCTCCACCTGTGGGCTGCCCGCGAGCAACTGAGGTTCCGGAGGGAGTGGGCGAAGGGGCTGCTCCTCGCCCTGACTGCTCCGTCTCTCCAGAGCCCAAGGTAGTGCCTTTTCACACACCCACACCACCCCAGAGCCGGGCTTCAGGGCCTCTTACCCAGACAGTGCCCGCTGAAGCCAAAGAGTGGAGCAGGGGAATGTGGGAAGAAGATAGAAATGAGAAGGCTACCCCTCCGGGAAAACTCGGTCCCCATCCCCCACCCCCGCCCCCTGGAGGCTCTTGCTCTGGACTTCAATATCCCTCCTCCCCCTACTGCCTGCCATCGCCCCCTGGAAGGACAGACTGACATGTTCTGTTCTGAGAAGACCTCTGAGCCGTGGAAACCTGGCCGCAGGAGCGCCCTCTGACCTCCAAGCGTGGAGAGCTACATAGCCGAGCTCAGGGGACGGCACTGCGGAAGGGGAGGGAGCCTGAGTGCTGGGACCGGCATGCTGGAGGCGCAAACCTGGTGCCTGGCAGGTGCTCGTGGCACCCAGGAGGCTATCGAAGGAGCGCCTGCCTGGGCACCCAGCAACCTGTAGAGGGCCATGCAGCCCTCGGCCCTAGGCCCATGGCCTTTTCCTCGAAAAAGTGAAACACTGGAGAGTCCAGCAGGGCGGGCATTTGGCACCAAACACCAAGCCGACTCTGTGTCCTGAGACCCTGAGGAAGCATGTCTATTACATTTTTGTTTCCTTAACTTAAAAGGGATGGCGGAAAGGGCTAGGACTGAGGATTCTGTGTTGGTCCAGGAGGGTCTCCTGCAAGGAACCAGGAATGGTCTCTTCACAACCTATTTTTAAGTTACTGAAGAACGAGCCATCTCATTAAACATTTTCGTATTTTAAAAAGAGTGGGGTTATTTTCTGAACTTTCCAAATGATCTCTAGCGGGCCAAGTGCAAGAGCCTTAAAACGGATTGCAGAGCGCCTTGGCCGTTCCTACGGGACATTACTGCCTGCCCCCCACTACCAGCTCCCATATGGGGAGGTGCCCCTGGCAGCTTTCCTTGCTGTTGCGCTCAGAGACCCTCCCCCCAGTCTCGTTCCAACCACCTTGCGAGGTCAGGGCTCACTGAGCTCGGTTCCTTCGCTCCGCAGCGGGAGAGTGGTGGCTTCTCCACGCCCCTCTGTGCTCCAGGTGCCGGCAGCCTGTTGCAGAGGGTCAAAACCCTCTGCACGTGGCGCTGTGTTTGGGGAAGCGCCTTCCGGTCACGAAATAACAGCGGCTGGTGGAAGAAGGGCGACAGGAGGAAATTCCCACCAAATTAACTACCTTTTAAAAATCAATATATGTTGTCTCCCTGTACTACTTGCTGCTGCCCCATTAAAGATCAGAGCGACAGGGTTCTCGCCGCGTCTCCTCCCGGATGAGGCGGGGTGGGGGGGGAGGGTGGCGCGCTTCTGACGTGGGCGTCTATCAAGACCCAAGATTAGTTTCCAATGAAAGATTCCAGAGGGCTTCGGCCACACGGCAGGAGCTGCCGGCTCGGAAAGAGACAGCGACACACACCCAACAGCAAGCGCAGCACCGCGGACCCAGGGGAAGGCGGCGCGCCGGCCCGAGGTTCGAGTGGGGGTGGGTGTTGGGCACTCCGACCTGCCCTGCCAGACTTGGAGGCGAGGAAACCTCCAAACCCCTCAGGGGAGTCGGCGGGGCCTCCAGCACCCAGACTGCGCCTCCTTCCCGTCCAGTGTTTGCCCCAGAACGACCTGAAGGAGGACCTGAGCCAAGGAGGAGGGGTTCGGTCGGGAGGCGGCCATGAGAAAGTCTCGCCCAGCCCAACCTGGGCTGTGTTTGCCCTGAGTGGCCTTGCGGCCTGGTTGATTGATAACTGGCCCCCGCACAAGTCCATTTGCTTTTTTGTTAATATTTATCCCAGGAGTGACATTTCAAATGTCCCCCCGCTTTTCTGGGCCATGGGA
The DNA here is from genome assembly GCF_006542625.1 of Nomascus leucogenys. Classification (NCBI taxonomy): domain Eukaryota; kingdom Metazoa; phylum Chordata; class Mammalia; order Primates; family Hylobatidae; genus Nomascus; species Nomascus leucogenys. The sequence continues at coordinate 48,611,580 of NC_044386.1, forward strand.
GTCAGGCAGGAGTGCGGGGCCCTAGGCAGAGCCCTTCAATCCTTGAAGACTCCTGGGCCGGGAGAGAAGCCAGGACTGGGCGTGTGGGACGCAGGAGCTGGAAGGGTTCCTGGGCCCAAGAGTTGGGGGAGAAGGCGTCAAGCGCAGCGGTTTCCTCGCGCTTCGCGTCTTGGCTCTGCGGGTCTGGTGCCGCGCAGCTGCTCCCAGCCCGCTGCGGCGCGAACAAAGGGGCCGGCAGGGCGCGACCGACCGTGTCCGCCTCTGAGCCCGGGGCGAGGGGCGCCACCAGCTGAGAGCGCCTCCTCCGAAGGCCTGGGATGGCCTCCTACGGAGACCAAGGAGTCCCAGAGCCCGCCAGGCCGAAAAGTGGCAGTGCATCCCGGTGGTCGACTGGGGACCCTCCACACACACACCAGCCGACTGCAAAACCAAAAAAGGTCTCGCTCCTGCGGACAGTCACCAGAAGGCTCTGCGTGGTGCCTGTCTCACGGCCGGTGTCTGTCCCCTCGAGGGTGTAGGACCATAGTTCCCTCTGTGTAGTTCTCTCTGTGTAATGGGCATAAACCCGGGTGAGGAGAGGGAGGTGCGCTTGGGCGTAAGAAGTGGGCTCGTGGCGACGACTGGAGCCGCTATGGCTGGGGCAGGGGAAACCTACTTCTGGGGCTTGAGTGGTGCTGATGGCTATTGTGTAGCGACCTTGGTGTCAGCGCAGCTAGGATGCCTGCCAGAGACAACTCCACTACCTGTTCGGAGGTATGCGGCTATCCCGTCAGCGGGTGCAGCACCTATCGCCTTGGAAGCATCCGGAGAGGGATCCCGGTAGCTGGGGCGACCAGCCTGACCCGGGGCACAGCGGTTGCTAGAGACCCAGCCCCGACATCGCCGCTTACAACCGACACTTGGGTCGGACAGTGCCAACAATAGCACGGTTGTGTTGTAGCAGCAGAGGACCCAAATCCCAAGATGCGCCTCTCCTTATCTGCAAGCCTGGAGCCCTCCGCGCTCCCTGCTTCCCTCCACTGGGCTCCCTTTCCTGGGGTGGCCGGGCTGTGCTGCGGGAGCGGCGCGCGCCCCCTGCAGGCCGTCGGAACTGAGCGCCCCGCGAGCGTCCGTGGTTCAGCCCGCGGCGGCGAAGAAAGGGATGCTCGCTGCGCCTTTGTTTTTAGAACGTCGTTGTTCTAGTGAATTTCAAAACCATAACTATTTTGATAGGAAGAAAGTGTGAAGGAGGAAGAGAAGGGTATCTAGAGGGTCCGTCGGGGTACCTAACAATGCCTGGGTGTTACCCAATTCATGAAAACAAAATTCTCATCCCCCGAAGTACACCTCAGTTCTAACCTCCCCAAACAAGATGTGTACTTGGATTTTGTATCCGAAGTATGCTTTTGTTGGCATGTTTTCATTTAAGAAAACCGGGGTCAGAGTAGAGAAGATGACCCTGGCGGTCCGAAGTCGGAGGTTGAAGCTGAGGGATGTAAATACCCGGCGGATTGGCGGTTCCTTTGTTGTGTTGTTTCCCCTTCCTGCAAACTGACTGGAGTCAGGAGGCAGCCCTGAGGCCTTGCGCTGGGAAGTCTTTGTTTCCTCTCGTGTGGGGTGGGTGAAAGGGCCATCGGAGGCCGACTGGCCTGGAGCCCTGGCGCGGAGTCAGGACCCTGGACAGGGTCCCACAGCCCTGACGCCTGGTCCCGTTTCTCTTCGCCTCTGGTAGGCGGATAGAATGTCTTTGGGAAATCACAGTAAGAAAACAAAAATTAACAGCTAAAGTTCCGAAGTTTGTTAGGGCGCTAGGCCCAGCCAGGAATAAACGCTGGCACACTGAGGTAATCGAAAAGATCAAACCTATCCTCGTCGATCGGGTGGTTGATCTTTTCGTCCCTCCACGCGGCTTTGTGTGAGTATCTGAGTGCACGTGCACACCTGCTTATAAAATCGGAATTCGCGTCCCTGTGGGTGTGACAGGGGTTGGATCATTAAGCTAAAACGTTCAATTCAGTCCCTTTGATCCGCGCTGGGGAAAATCTATAGTCATCTCTAATCTACGAGGTCTTTAAGGAGGTTGTTACACGAGCTGTTTTGATGTCATTATTTCCACATTCATGGCAAATTCAGCTAATCAAACAAATGCTGCTACCCCAACTTATCAGAAGAAATCGTTCTTACAGAGCATACCAATAAAATTTATTTCTGATTTTCTTGTAAGACAGAAAATCCTCAAGTCTAATAAAGGTGGGCAATTAAGAAGGAGGCTCTCCAATATCCTGCTCCTCAGCTTGAGGCCTTGTTCCTCAAGTGACATTGCTCGTGCTCTTTGTAAAGTCCGTATATTGGAATATTTAAACACCGACTTAATATTTTAAATCAATCTAGGAGCCTTCATGTTTTGAATGAGAAACGACTAGTTTCCTTTCAGTCTCCATTAAAACAGCAGGATTTCCACACTGTTGGTAAAATTGAATGGCCCCCAACCTAGGGTAGCAACAGAGGGAAGGTGTTACTGAAGTTGTGGTTGTTAGAGGGTGCATTTCTTATAATGCTGGAGAAAATATTTAACAAATATTTGTTAAATAATATTCTCGTTGTGTCTCTATTTGAATAAGATGGATAAGCATCTTTGGGAGAAGAAAGCCACATTATTTCTACATGAAAAATGTCAGTCTCATAGAGTCCAGTAAAAAGAAAAAAAAGTATTACTTATGTGAATGGATTTAGTGCACAATAATAAATTCGTACCTTCTATCAATAGGTTTGTATAGGTTCTTATTTTAATACAAGTATGTTAATACTAATGAAGCTTAATTTCCTCCTGAGATAATAAGATTGGGCTAGATAACTAGGCCAATCACAAGACAATCTGATTATCTTGATACAAACATAAAAATTATTTATCACAGGGTCTTGCTATAGAAGCATCCACATATGTCTCTTCCAAGAGATGTTACAGTATCATAAAATTGGAACAAATTAACTTCTAGAAATTTTCTTCTCTTAATAGCTAATAGATGCTGGGCTTAATAGCAAGATGATGGGTTGATCTGTGCAGCAAACCACCATGGCACATGTTTACCTATGTAAAAAATCTGCACATCCTACACATGTACCCTGGAACTCAAAATAAAAGTTGAAGAAAAAAAGAAATTTTCTTCTCTTGTAGATGAGGCAATTTAATAAGACAACAGCTGGACAGAACTAGACCCTAAAGTGCAACCAATCTCATTTGTCATGGTAACTGATAAGGAAGAAGCTTAAGTTTTTTGTGCACATTCTATTTGTTAGGTACTGTGATCGGAACATAGATGTTCTCATTGAAGACTCACCATTTATACCAGTGGTTCCCAAATCTTGCTATACATTGGAATCACTTAGAGACCTTTAAAAAACTGATGCCTGGCTGCAGCTTCAGATATTTTGATGTAATTGGTACAGGACGTGACATGGGCCTTGGGATTTTTATAAACTCCCAGGCGAATTTGATGTGCAGCCAAGTTTGGGAACCATTAGTCTAAGTGGTAGTTACCGCTTTTTTCCCTGTTGCTCTCTTCAGTGAGGTTAAATAATTTACTTGTGACAACACCACTGGAAAACAGTGATGCCCTGAGCTCAGCTTTCCCAGTTCAAGGGCCCAGAACCTTTTATCCTCCATCCCATGCTTCTGTTGCCAGGACAGGTGCACCAGGTTAGTGGAGTCAGAATGTGGAAATAACTGATTTGAAAGTCTCTACATAATAAAGCTCTTGAAATTAGAGAAAGTGTGTCTTTCCTTTGGGACTCTCAAAAAGAGTCACTTGGGAAAACTTACTTCTTTTATACTCAAGATTTGTAAAAGATATTTTTTATTACTCTTTTTTGAGGAAGCAGCCAGAAAATGTGAGGAAGTGCCAGAAGTAGATGTGAAACCCCAGCCTCCCCATCCCTTTGTTCACTTAAACAATTATTGATGGACAAGACCCATCTCATTAGATGTGCCTGTGGGTGGGGCTGGTCCATTGGGTCCCTTGCCTTGGAGGGGGGCCCAAGGGCCCAGATCTTCCCATACCTTCAGGCATTGGCATTCTGATCTGCACTTGGATGGCAATTACACTTCTTGGCACCACATCAGTGCCTGCCTTGCTATTTCAAAGCTTGTCTGTAACTCATATTTTAGGGCTCTGCACTAAAAAGTAATAAATTGACCAAAACTCGGTATATAGGCTGAGAGTTGTCTAAAGGGCATCTTGCAATTTCTGTCAAACACTGCATGTTTCCAGTCACCATGTGTTTCTCATCTTCCTTTGCATATGCCACCATGGGATATTCAGAATCGACGGTTTCTGAAATCACTGCTTTCGTTTTCACATCTGGTGATGATCTCATAGTCCCAAAGAGAGGTTCTCGAAGGAACGCAATAAACTATGTGCTTTTTGCTTTCTTTCCTGTTGTCTTCTAAAACAGATCAATGGGGAAAATTAAATAAACAAACGAGCGAAGCGCGCCACCTAGTGACCTCTGTGCTCGCTGCAGATTCTGCGACTGAAGTGCGTGAGAGGAGTGGCTAACGCGATTCGAGTATTGATGGAGTCACAAAAATCGTTCATTAAGGCAATTTAATCTTTGCTATTAAATGTCCTTTCAATTCATTTGGGGTAATTAAGATGCAGTTAAAGTGATTAAATTCTAATTACTTATGCTAGACAAAGACATATTTGTCACACTAATGCGGTTAACTAAGGACTCAGAAAGAAAGTTAACATTTACTTCAAATGATGCAACTGGAAAAATCAGTTCCTCTTTTCATCATTAATCCAGTGAGCTGGGTGATTATGTAATGGCACTACCAGCTCATTAAAAGGGGAAGCGCTGATTAAAATGACTGCTAGAAGGAAAACTGGAACCACAAGTACCTCAGTACTGTTTGGTCAGCATTCCTGCACAAAATTACTTGGTGTTCTGTCCCCCAAGCCCCCACCCCAGAGTAATAAACAGCTCCTGAGTTTCATCCTGACATTAAAAAAGGGCTGCCTCACAGAAAGCTTTTAGCATCTGCCTGCAGACGTTGTTAAACCAAAATATATGTTTAAAAGGTAAAAGAGGACTCGGTGTAGAGAGGACCAGGCAGATGGGAAGGGGTAGGGAGGAAGAGAATTCCTGAAGGACACAGCTCCAGAAGGAAAATCTCCACTACAGGCTTCGAAAGCCCATCCTGTTAGGAAGCACTCCTTCTCCTCCCCAGCTCCACATTTACTGTCTAATGGATGGAGACAGATGCCTCTGCCCTGGACTTATACCACACTTGGTTATTATGCGCACTCCGAAGAGCGCTAAGTACCTCTGCTGCAGATTGGTCTCTTTTCAGCATTTTTCCAAATTCACATGTGGATTAGAAACCATCAAGTCACTGAAGCTATTCTGCCATAATCTCTGTAGATCATTCCCAGAATCTTACTATAGCCTAATTATGAGTGCTCCTAAGGGGAAGATGATTTTAAACTTAATGAATTTAAAGTTTTCCTTGCTCACAAAAATGGCTTTTTAAGGAGGTGCCTAGTATGGGGATGGGGAATGATCCAAGGACAAGAATGCTCAATCAGATAATTGGGGACTGTTTATCCCCCAGGAGACCAGTGTCTCTTAGTATAGTTAAATTTGCATATTGAAACTATAATTGTGGTTTCTTTATCTCATCGAATATCACCCCTGTTTATAACCAAAGAAACGAAAGTTATCAAATTTGTGTCACTTAAGTTAAACAAGTTTTTGTTTTTTTTTTTAAATAAACTGGTTGGCCGGGGACGGTGGCTCAAGCCTGTAGTCCCAGCACTTTGGGAGGCCAAGGCGGGCAGATCACAAGGTCAGGAGATCGAGGCCATCCTGGTCAACAGGGTGAAACCCTGTCTGTACTAAAATACAAAAAAAAATAATATTAGCTGGGTGTGGTGGCCTGCGCCTGTAGTCCCAGCTACTCAGGAGGCTGAGGCAGGGGAATCACTTGAACCTAGGAGGCAGAGGTTGCAGTGAGCCCAGATCACACCACTACACTCCAGCCTGGGTGACAACGAGACTCCATCTCAAAATAATTAATTAATTAAATAAATTGGTCAGTAATTTGAATGTTTACAGAGTCATTATTAATGTAATGGATCATATTACACCATCTTCAATTATAAAAAAAAAAAAAAAAGCCGTCTCCAGATTAAGAATCAAGTGCCCCGGAGAGAGGTTCCTGTAGTAATTAGCTCTTAGACATTGTCAAGTAATTTAACCTTTCTGGGCCTCAGTCTCAATAAATGTAGAATGAAGGATTTCGCTTTAGGGTCCCTTCCAGGTGTCACATTCTATGATTGATTGCCTTCTATGATGACTGTGTATCTATCCATGGGGAAGCTTAGTCGGGGCCCCAGTCTGTTCTAAGTTTGGTGCTGTGTCTGCAGTTTCAGGACTCAACAAAGTTTAAGGCTCAGGGGGCCAGTCCCTTGTCAGGTGGTCAGGAGGAAATAACCTATCCAGGCAGGAGCTCTGCCTTCTGGCCCCAAAGTGCTGCAGCTTGAGACTCCATTGCTTGTGTTCTAGTAAGACAAGCTGTTGGCAAGGATATGGGTCATTAGGAACCCTTAACCACTGCTGGTGGAAAGGAAAGCAAATTGGCACCTTTATGACAAAAAAAATAGTGTCAATGACTTGGCATCATCTTCTCAACCTGGACCTACATATATCTAGCAATTCTACCCTTTGGTATATATTATAGGTAAATTCATAAATGCTCTTAGAGACATGCAAAGACTGTTCGTGGCAGCATTGTTCCTAAGAGCAGAAAAACTGAAAAAGCCTAAACGTTCACTGATAAGGAATGCATAAATAAATCATGATATATAAAAACTATTTTTTTAAAAATGAGTAATAAACATAAATTTAGAGGAGTAGTTACCTCTGATAGGGGAAGGCAGGGAGATAAGAGGCAAGAACACCCTGTAGCTTCACAAGGCAACTAATGTTCTAGTTCTTTTACTGAGTGGTGGACTCATAGGTGTTCATTTCGTTTTTGTGCTTCATATCTCACATATATGATACATATTGTTTGGTAGGCAGTGATTACTATTTATTTTTAACATTGGTGAGGTAGAAACATTGTTTTTATCTGATTCCCCAACCCAAGCAATTCAGACCAAACAAACCTCAAGACAGACTCTACTGTCATTTAAGCAGGTTCTAGCTCCATACTAAATGTCAGCTCTCATAGGAATTATATTCAGCCAATTTTGGACAGGAGGATAAAATAAGTAAAAGAGGGAATTTCATTAAATGTGGAAAGAAGAGTTAATTTTTTCACTCATTTGAGCACATGCTGTAGCAAGTTCCATGCTCAGGACTGGAAATGGAATGTACAACACAATTTTTCTTTGGAACTCACAGTCTAGCAGGGAAGAGAACAAATAACTGTTTACATGTTTCGTGTGCGTGTGTGTGTGTGTGTGTGTGTGTGTGCGTGTTTTCCAGGAAGGAGAAGTTTAAGGTGTGATGAAGGGACAATTTTGAAGATCTGGAGGATGAGTAGGGCTTGGGACAGAAATGGAGGAAGAGGTTTCCAGGCAGAGGGAACAACAGCGTGTGTGGGAGCCCCGGCTAAACTCCTTTTGCAGAAGAGATCTTAGATCGGAATTACTATGAATCTAAAACCTTGTTTCTTTTCCAGCACAGCTGAGTGACACAAAACATTGCCATCAATTACAAAAGCATTCTCCAAAGCTGTGGTTTTCAGTGGTAGGGAGACATGGGCTGAGGGTGTCATATTCCTCTAGAAGAGAAATCAGATTGGAAGGGGAGAAGGGGGGAGAATATGCGCTGCTTAAAAAGTTTCCCAGGTGATTCTAATATAAATTCAAGTGGCGAATTAGAATAATGGTATTGAGAATTTAAGGGTAGATGACTCTTATTTTTACTCCCTTTTCTTACTTATTTCTGGAATAACCTAGAGCTCCGTAGCTTACTCTGTGTATAACTGTGTGTTTGTGTGTGTTTGTAAAATCTTTTACTTCTTTTGATCTTTTTGAAATCAAAAGTTCACTCAAAACTTCAAGATCCTTACAGGAATGATTGATTCAACATGCTCCCCCATCTAAAAAAGTTATTAATGTTCTATAGGTCCTCACTACTCAAAGTGCTGCTCCCTAAACAGCAACATCGACCTCACCTGGGAACTTGTAAGAACTGTAGACCCTCAGGTTCCACCCCAGACCTACTGAACCTGAATCTGCATTTCAGCAAGACCCCCAGGAAATTCTTGTGTCCATTAAAGTCTGCGAAGCACCACTGATGGCCATGTGACATCACTCAAAAGGTCTGTTTTCCTTCATTCGCCCAAACACTGATCGGGTGCCTCCTATATGCCAGGCACTAGGCTGAGTACAGGTGCATGAAAGACGAATGAGGTGTTTATTGTATCCTGGAGGAGCTCACAGGGAGGAAGCATGCAGGAAAATAAATACTGACAAAGTCTCTGATCTGTGTAGAAATAAAGTTCTGTGGGAGTGGGCAGGAAAACTGGAAAGAAGACTGAAAGGAGATGACAAAGGACCTGGTGTATTGGTGCAGCCCAAAGGAAGTTGTGACCTGTCTTGGAGTGAAATGGTCAGATTTGTGCTTTTGAAAGCATGCTGGAGAGGAAGATAATGGGAGGAAAAGTCGCAAGGGACTAGCTAGAAGTGGCAATAGATTCTTAGGGTCTGATTATATGTCATTGTCAGCAAAGGTGGAGAAAATGGGTGACAAAATTTGAGAGCTATTTCTAAAGTCGAGTAGACATGGTGGAGAGTGAAAATGGAAATGAAACAGGCTCCTTGCTTCTGACATGGGAAGCTGGGTGCTTGGATATACCTTTAACTGCAGAGTGGATGTGGATGTCAATATAAAGACGGAATGTTTCAGAATAGCTCACCCTCTCAAATACATTCCTACGACAGGTGGGCTCTCTGGCTTCTGTACAGATTTGAGGTATCCAATCAGTTAGATTGTTTCTGCCTCACCAGAACCTGTTACTTACTGAGAGAGACATGATGTGAGCACAATGCTAATGAGGTGAAGATTGTCGGTCCTTTGGGTCTAGTTTTCACTTCCCGGTGTTGGTGGGCAGTGATGGTTACTCATGTTCCATCCAGCCACCTCCCTGGGTACAAGGAGCCCTGAAGAACCAGTGGAAGGGTTTAGCCCAAATCCATCCCTGCTGTTAGAGAAACAAAAGTAACTCCCCAGTAATGGTAGCTCAAGAGCTGTCTATCTATAAACAAAGAAAACAGCAGAGTAGACAGAAGCACAGACATGTAGATGGGGCAGACAAATGTTGGAAAGTCTTGGTTTGAGTCACTTACAAATCTGTCTGTGATGGAAACTAATGAGTTTAATGGCAAGCATATTTTCATATGAAAACACATTTTGCTTTCCTCCGATCTAGTTATTTTCACAGTTGTTCCATGAGCAACAGACTTTTTTAAAGAATTGTTTTTAATTAATAAATATTTTGAACATATACTATATGCACATCATTTTTTTTTTAATTTGGACAGCATGAAAGTGTATACGGAAAAAAACAAGTTTTCCTCCCAACCATATTCCCTAAGTCCCCAAGTCCCCCTCCCTTAGAAGAAACCCGTTACCAGTTTCTTGTATATTCTTAAGAGATAGTCTATGGCTTTTGAAGTGTGTGTGTGTGTGTGTGTATGTGTGTGTGTTTGTGTGTGTGTGTGTGTGTTCCTCTTTAAAAATAATCAAGGGCCTCTCCCATCTCCCAAAAGATAACTTTCTAGGGAAAGTACTAAACGGCTCTTACTTCTTTTAATTCTTTTGGCAGTAAATTGCCTCCCTAGAAGATGCTGCGCAGTGCAATTATCTGAGTAATGAAATTAAAAGAGAAGTAGCACAGGGTGACCACCCCTCTGGGTAGGTTGAAAATGCTCCCAAGTGCTTCAGTGGTGGTCCCCTTATTCTAGCTTATTCTAGCTCCTTTTTTTTTTAGACAGTCTCGCTCTGTCACCCAGGCTGGAGTGCAGTGGCGCAATGTCAGCTCACTACAACCTCCGTCTCCTGGGTTCAAGTGATTCTCCTGCCTCAGCCTTCTGAGTAGCTGGGATTACAGGTGCGTATCACTGCACCCGGCTACATTTTGTATTTTCAGTAGAGACAGAGTTTCGCCATGTTAGCCAGGCTGGTCTTGAACTCCTGACCTCAAGTGATCTGCCCACCTCAACCTCTTATTCTAGCTCTTTTATGAAAGACAATTCAATGTGTGAAAGATGTTCAAAATGCAAGCTTATAACACATTATATCTACCATACAGTTTCCTCTTTTAAAGTAATAAATACACTCAGACACAACTACAATATCATTTTAGAGCACTACCTTCAACACAAGGGTGGAGATATTTTCCAAAAAGTTAATTATTGTACTGCTTATGTATACTTTTTTGAATTCTGCTTTTGTCATGGCATAGCCTTAGTACATTTTTTTTAATATTTGTTTGATACTTACCATGTTCAAGCACCTTGTATCTTATTTCTTAATTTATTTTTTAATTCCAATGCTGTTTTAAAAAGTAACTTCTGGCCAGCTGCGGTGGCTCACGCCTGTTATCCCAGCACTTTGGGAGGCCGAGGTGGGTGGATCACCTGAGGTCAGGATTTCAAGACCAGCCTAAGCAACATGGTGAAACCCCGTCTCTACTAAAAATACAAAATTAGCTGGGCAAGGTGGCGCTTGCCTGTCGTCCCAGCTATTTGGGAGGCTGAGGCAGGAGAATCACTTGAATTCTGGAGGTGGAGGTTGCAATGAGCCAAGATCACGCTATTGCACTCCAGCCTGGGCAACAAGAGCAAAATTCTGTCTCAAAAAATAAAAAATAAATAAATAAGTAACTTCATTTCTTGTTGTAAATTATTAGTATTATATACATCCTTTGAGCTGGAGCTGCAGGGTAAAACACTAATAAAGAAAAAAATATAAGAATCACCCACAGCACCCCACAGAGATAACCGTGTGTGTGTGTGTGTGTGTGTGTGTGTGTGTGTGTGTGTGTATCCTTCCAATCTTTTCCCTATGGGATGGTACATACTACTATTTTGCAACTTTTTAAATTAAAAAATCCTGTTATTAAATTTACGGTAGAGTATTTGAAAATACATAAAAGAATAATGGAGACAATAAAAAATCTCTGGTAATTCCATCATCCCTGTCCTTTCCCAATAGATCATGAATAGCACTCATTTATTCAACATATAGATAGAGAGAGAGGATATTTGCAAGAGCCTTCCTTCTCTCTCATTATCCATTTATAATTGGAGGGGACTCAGGCATTCCTTTTTTTTTTTTCCAGTGGCTTACAGTTCAGTACTGTACTTAACTATTTTGGTGCTCAAATTGTCCCAGATTTGACTGATGAGAGCCCTTTCATTCTGACTCCTGTGTCCCTGTGACATGCTCACATTTTTTTTTAACTTTCTGGCATCATAAGATGTTCCAAGCTCATTTGGTACATATTCTGCCAACAATCCTAGAATGTGCCACTTCTTTGATGAGCCCTGGTTTATCCTGGTGGGGAACAATGTTAGAGTCCAAGACGGCCTAGGCACTAAGTGTGCTCATGGCTTTAGGGTGACTTTGGTTTTCTACCCTCTCAGACAAAGCCAGGAATCAGATACATATACATTTATTTACACACACATACAAATATGCATATACACATCATAAATACATAATATCCATGTACGCATAAACATGCTTATATACGTGCTCATGTATGTATTTCTAAAATCATTAGTTCATACCAGTACCTCCACCTCCAATTGCAATATATCCCCGGAGGATTTTTCCCTGCCTTCCCCCATTCCCTATTTATATGTCTTTTCCTGCACGGTGAGAACTCTGGTACCCGGTAACCTACCTCTCTCTCTCTTTCTCTCTCTCTGTCTCTCTCACACACATATTTACTCATTTGCTCAATCCTGTAATACATCTAAAATCATTTCAAAATTGCTTTGCCCATACCCATAAAATAAACAAACCTGCTTAAAAATGTTTTAGTTAAGATTCATTTGCAGTTCTCTCTCCCCACCCCACCTGCCATATCCACGCCCCAGCATCACTTGGGAGCTTGTTAGAAATCCTATGGAATCAGAAACTCTGGCTAGAAACTCTGGCTTGTTAACGTTTTAACAAGCCCTGGCAGTGATTCTAATGCATGTTACAGCTTGATAAGCACACCCCAAAATATGCAGCTTGGGTTTGTTATATGTGTATGTGTGTGTGCACTCATGCCACGTGTTATTATGTAAAATAACACTTTAAACATCCGCTAAATGTAACAACCCTAAAACAAGCCTAGTGCAAACTAATAGGGGTCCTGTCACAGCATGGGTGTGGAGCTGCAGAAATTAAAACAAAAACAACAAAAACCCTCCAGTTCTTTAGTTCATCTCTTGGAGCCAGCCCGGTGGATAATAAGGGGTGGCACAGAAACCTTGTTCTTCCTCTTTCTGGGCATGAGATACCCTTACTTGCCCACAGGGATGCCCTTCAGTCCCACAGCTCCCTCCCTTCCATGTTAGGCACTTGGCAGTAAATTCGGACAAGTCAAGATGAAGGAGGCCCTGTCAATTAGTGCTAAAAAGCTCACAGCCATTACTCTGATCTTTTCCTCCATTCTCACCCAACTTCCTCTTTCATCGTAATCACAGAACAAAACCCTCTGCCTCCAGCAATGAACTCTGTGGACACTTCACACACATCTCACTTTTTTTTTTTTTTTTTTTAAGATGGAGTCTCGCTCTGTCCCCCAGGCTGGAGTGCAGTGGCGCGATCTTGGCTCACTGCAACCTCTGCCTCCCAGGTTCAATCGATTCTCCTGCCTCAGCCTCCCAAGTAGCTGGGACTACAGCTGTGTGCCACCATGCCTGGCTAATTTTTTGTATTTTTAGTAGAGACGGGGTTTCACTGTGTTAGCCAGGATGGTCTCGATCTCCTGACCTCATGATCCGCCCGCCTCGGCCTCCCAAAGTGCTGGGATTACAGGCATGAGCCACTGCACCCGGCCACATCTCACTTTTTTTTTCCTCTGCCAGGCTGTCTATGACAATCAATGCAGCTGGGTTTTACAAGTACAGTTTCACTGTAGGGAGAGAGGAGGGTTACCTGGGCCCAGTCCCACAGAAAGATCCCACAAAGCAGGCTCTTCTGGACCTGAAATCACAGAAATTACCTGGTATTCTTCTCAAAGCACAGATTCCCAGGCCACTCCTAAAATTCTGATGTAGTCAGCCTGTGTTTTTGCCAAAGTATGGAGTAATTATCTTGAGCTTGGAAAGATCTAAAATACTGTCCTAGGAGGAAGTGGCTCTCCAATTTATTGGGCATCCAAATTACTGGGAAGCTTGTTTAAAATATCTGCTTGTGATGGGTGCACCAAAATCTCACAAATCACCACTAAAGAACTTACTCATGTAACCAAACACCACCTGTACCTCAATAACCTATGGAACAAAAATGAAAAAAAAAATTTAGTGATTATCAAAATTACATCTGTTAATACATGCTAATTGTAAAAAAAAAAACAGACATTACTTAAAGGCATAAATAAGAATCCAAACAACATCTATAATCTCACCATTTAGGAAGAACCACAATTTATATTTTGGTATACATTCTTCTAAACTTTTTTCCATAGCTACACACACACACACACACACACACACACACACACACTTGCTTTTTATACAAAAATGAGATGATTCTATCTTTGTAGTTTTGTCATCTGCTTGTCCTTTTTGTAAGATCGGATGAATAGTTTTCCACTGCAATAAATATACATCTACATCATCATTCTTAATGGCTATAGAATTTTCTACTATATTTATTTGTTCATTTATTCAATAAATGTTCATCTATAAACCAAGCACCGAGCCAGATTCTGGGGATATAGTCATAGGTAAGCAAGTCTTTGCAACACAAATTTACCATAATTCATTGATTAACTCCCTATAGTTTTCACTACTATAAAAGGATCTATGATAAATATGTGTACTTATATTTTTGAGCACTTGCCTGAATATAGCCTTAGAATAAATTCCTAGAAGGGTTAATTACTTGATCAAAGTAAATATATTTTAATATTGATATAAATGCAGACCATCTTTCAGAAAAGTTGTTCCAATTGATGTTCCCATCAAAAGTGCCTATTGCTCCTTATTTTTGTCAACATTGAGGATTAGTAAGGTTTTAAATCTTTGCCAATCTCATAGACAAAAAATTAAAATAAATGTTCTCTCTCATAAACTGACAGAGATTTTATATCCTTTGCCCTGGATGTTCTTTTATTTCTGAGTGATTTGTATAAAGAAATTATTGTGTATTTTACAACTGCTTCTCAATTTTTGTCTTTGGATTTGATTTGTGGTATTTTTAAGCCATATTAAAGTTCTTTTTTTCCACGTTAAAAAATTAATTAAAAAACAAAATATGTGCTTGTGAATCTCACTCTCAGAGACAGTAGGTATAGGATGAGGTTCCAAAATGTGCATTGTGAACAAGCCGCCCCTTTGTGCTCCCGGGCGATGTTGATGTATTTGGGTCACACCTTTATTGGAGTTCACGCTCAGGACTCTCAGCCCTTGTTACTCAGAGTTCAGTCCCAGACCAGCAGCTAGACATCACCTGGGAGCTTGTTAGATGGTCAGAATCTCAGAGTCTACCCTGGCCTGCCGAATCAGAATCTTCGTCTTAACAAGATGTCCAGGTGATTTAAGTTTGAGAAGACTGATTTAGAGGAGTGGTTCTCAGCCTTGACTAAGTATTAGAATCACCTAGGGAGCTTTCAAAAATCCCAGGCTTAGGCCTCTGCGAGACTGAATAAATCAGTATCTCTGGAGATGGATCCCAGGCACGAGTGCTTTTAAAGTTTCTCAGTGGTTCCCATTTAGAGAAGACTAAGAACTTCTGAGGGTCCTTCCAGTCTCTCCCGTTGCAGAATGCAGGCCAGCCCTGAAGCCCAGGAGAAAGAAATGATACGCTAACCCATGGATCCAGGGCTCTACAATAGCCAGAGGTCCTACTCAAAAAGCCCAATGGCTTGGCAGTTGCCAGAAGAAAAAGAAACAAAATGGGATATCATTTCACCTTATTTATAAAGCATTCTTTGAGTCTTTCATCCCTTGAATTTTAATTTCTTCAAGACTTTTCTGCTGGGGTCATCTCTTTAATTTACTGTTAAGATTTCTACCACACAGACTCTCTGGATATTTGCTGACATTATCCATAAATCTGATCCTTATCTCCTCTCTATTTAACACAGATATGGACCAGTCACCACCCAGACTTAGCAAGGAGAGACGCTGACAGTACACCTCTGCCCTCTGGTACTCAGTGGCCCCACCTGGGCACCTAACCTTGGGAAAGGGGGCTGATTACCTACTCCCAACTAATTTCAATGTCCCACCCCAAATTAATTTCCTCTGCGCCTTCTGCTCCTCCAGCTCTGTTGTTCCAGCCCGCTCCTTACCTGTCCCTGGGCTCACTTCAGACCCAGTCATAGGAGTGGTGGCAATACCAAGGACTCAGCCAACCTTCACTGACTTCCCTGTCAGTGACATTTCAGATATATCCCCATATATTCCCCATATATATCCCCATATATTTATGATATAACATTTCAGAAATCTCCCCATGGTGCCATTAAACTACTGCAAAAATCACTATCCAGTAAAGGGATTAAGGCTATCTCATGGAACTTCATTCTATGTACACATTTTCAAAACTTAAAAGACTTGTGTCTTTTGCATCTCTATTTTCTATGGAGCCACATCCAACTTGCTTTTCCAACAAGGGTGCTGAGTATGCCAAGGAAATAATCCATGGTCTAGTATTACGGACTGTGTGAGAGAGATGAGTAGGTAACTAACTAATTATATTGTGGGGAAGGTGCTCTGTGGGCACAAAAGACAACAACTCTCCCTGGATGGGAGAGGGGATGGAGAAGGCTTAGCAGAAAAGAAGATGCTTGAGGTTGGCCTTCATTGCATAGGGAGATTTTTGTATGGAAAAGAGAAAAGGAAGGACATTCTGAATGTAGGAAACATCTTGGGCAAAGTAGTGGGGGTGTGGAGGTTCATATCTAGGAATGACTTCTGAGCAGTGTGGCAGGAATGATTGGTATTGAGTGGGCAGTAGTAGAAGGTGACATGGGAAACGTGGTTGAGGTCAGGGTGTCAAGGTCCTTGAATATCATGGTAGAGCAGCCGCCAAGGGCTTTCATCTTGGGGTTTTGGGAGACCCTTGTGAAACTAATTGTATAATGCATGTCATTGGAAGAATAGCATTTACAGTTTGATTCTACAGACAACTTTCCAAAAAAGCAAACGAGGAAAACTTCACTAATTTGAAATTAATTAGAGAAAATGTCTGATGACTTAGTGAAAACTCAAGATTGTAGGTTTTTTAAAGAAATTCTTTTTTTTTTTGAGACAGAGTCTCGCTGTTGCCCAGGCTGGAGTGCAGTGGCGCGATCTCGGCTCACTGCAGGCTCCGCCCCCCGCGGTTCACGCCATTCTCCTGCCTCAGCCTCCCGAGTAGCTGGGACTACAGGCGCCCGCCACCACGCCCGGCTAATTTTTTGTATTTTTAGTAGAGACGGGGTTTCACTGTGTTAGCCAGGATGGTCTCGATCTCCTGACCTCGTGATCCGCCCGCCTCGGCCTCTCAAAGTGCTGGGATTACAGGCGTGAGCCACCGCGCCCGTCCGAAGAAATTCTTTTTTATAACTCTCAATTACTGTAAATCCTATAAAGTAACATATACATATATTAATTAGAAAAATGAGGTCGATAAGCTAAGACTTACAATTCACAATAGGCATGTATTGGGTAAAAATAAGCATGTAATTCATCAGATGTGCTTTTTGTTTTGACCGTTTTGTGGAATCATCATTGTAACTAGAGCATCTGTATCACAGATTTCCAATCATTGGAGGCAAACTATTGTGAGTCTTTTTTAAGTGAGGGATACTGATGTAATAAAACTCCAACTGATCAACCATTAACAGAAGTTTAGGAATTTAGAATTCTAAAAGAATTTAGAAAAATCCTTTTTGAGATTTAATGTTTAATTATGGATACATAATAGTTGTATATGTTTGTGGGGTACATGTGATATTTCGATACAAGCATAAAATGTGTAATGATAAAATCAGGGTAACTAGGGTATCCATCACTTCAAGCATTTATCATTTCTTCCTGTTAGGAACATCCCAATTCTACTCTTTTAGCGATTTTGAAATATACAATAAATTATAATTAACTGTAATTGCCCTATAGTGCCCCCTAACACTCGATCTTATGCATTCTATCTAACTGTATTTTTGTATCCATTAAGCATCCCTTCTTTATCCCCCACTCCCCACTACCCTTCCCAGCCTCTGGTAACCATCATTCTACTCTCCATCTCCATGAGTTCAATTTTTTTTAGCTCCTACATGTGAGTGAGAACATGCAATATTTACCTTTCTGTGCCTGGCTTATTTCACTGAACGTAATACCCTCCAGTTCCAACCGTGTTGCTGCAAATGACAAGATTTCATTCTTTTTATGGCTGAATAATATGTATATATGTATATGTACCACATTTTCTTTATCCATTCACCTGTTGATGGACACTTAGATTGATGCCACATCTCGCCTATTGTGAATACTGCTGCAATGAACATGGCAGTGCAGATATCCCTTCAATATACTGATAGAAATCAAAATTCTTGAGCCAAACTTCCAGAAAAGAGCCCTATTGCCCTTTGCTACTGACCAAACTAGCAGGTTCAAGGCCGCAGCTTCTTTCTTCCCACCAGCTCCTTCGAAGCTGCAGTACAGCGGGAGAGCTTCATGGAGGGAAGGGTCAGGTTGATGGGTGTCTCTTCCTGTGAGTATAAAAACTGATGAGGCTGTGCTCAGGAAAGTGTGTGCACATGAGCGTGAATGGCCAGTGAGAGGACGATGCCAGTATCATTGGGTACGAAATGCATTCTTTCAACGAGAATTCTCAGCTACTCTTCTAGTTCAGGTTTAGCCTCTATCACAGGGAAAACAGAACAAGGGAGGGAAAACAAAGCTTGTGGTGAGAAGAACTGAGATAGTCTAGAATCACACCAAAATAGCTCTTTGTGGGGTCAAAGAAAGCAAAAGCTGGTATGGTTCTCTGTTTCCCCGTAGTCTGTGCCTGCAGAGGAGTGGGGGACGCACCTCCCGATGTCCTCCAGTGCTGTCATGGGGCCCTGTGCTGGCTCAAATCCCAGCTGTACCATTTTGCTGTTGGGGTGACTTGGGCCAGTCCCTTAACCTCGCCGAGCTTCAGGCTGCTCATTCATCGACTATAGAGAAAAACAGTATCTCCCTCACGCCCTTATTGTGAGGCCTGGTAAGGTGACTCATGAATGGGGCTTAGCTCAGGCGATCCACCCGTCCCAGGCCCAGGCAACCTTGTCCAGGGTTCTCATCTCTCCTGGGATGCAGCTGTGGAGCTTCACCTGGAGAAGACAGGTCTGTCACCATGTTTTATTCACTGACTCAGGAAGGACTCCAGGCAGCAGACTATGGGATGGCAGGATTCTGTCCTGGACAGCTCTGCTAGAGGAGCAGACCAGGGGCTGGGAGAGGCTCCAGTGACTTTCCCGACCTGGCTTTGCCAAGGCCCTCTGCTCCCGCTCTTTCCTTTTCCACTGGGTGAGCTGCTTCCTTCAGCTTCTTCTCAAAGCTGATACACACAAGGAGGCAGCTGTCCCATGCTCCCCTGCATCCTTCCTGACATGGGACTATTCCAGTCCCTCTCCCAGGCCAGCATAGGTGTGCTGTCTGCTATGCTGCCAGAACTCCTTTGTCTCAACTTCCCTCCAGCCCACTTTCCTGGAAGGCCAAACTGCAGTCCTTTCGGCCACATCAAGACAGGTCTGGCTGACACCCGGACTGCTGCTTGGCTGACCAACTGCTGCTGTTCTGTTCACCTTGGGTGCAAGTTCTCTGAGCTCCACTTCACACGCTGCTTCAGCTCTTGCCCCCATTTCACCATCCTGGGGAAAGTTTCCATGATGTGTTCACTGGTGCTGCCCTCTGCTTCCAGGGTCCAGTGAAGCTGGAGGCCCAAGTCCCCTACTAACCAGCCCACAGGCAAGCTGCCTAACCTCTCTGACAGGGTTTCACCTACAAAAAAAAAAAAGGAAGAATACCTCACCTGAGTTTTGTGGGGATCACATAGTAAGGTTTTATGGAGGTGTTTTAAGCACTGTAAAGCAAGACACAAGGGTGAGTTATGGTGATTATTCCCCACTGGGAATGTCTGCTTTTTGCATGTTCTTATTAGGCTTTCCATGTGTGCGACCAAAAGAGTTTCCATAGTTGCTCTGGCTACTAACAGAGACACAGCAAACACAGCTCGTGTCCAGTAGGTTGTTTGGGCTCCACCTCCCTCCACTGGCCATCAGTTTCCAGACAATCTGTGCAGGACTTTGCTTCCCATGCAAAGGCTGTCCTTGGCCGTATCAGTTAGAGCTCACTGGTGTTGCTTTTCAAATGGCACACTGGGCTGTGCCCTCTGAATTTGCCACTTAAGAGCTCCTTTGTCACCCAAACAACTGGGGACACAGCTTATAAAAATATACACCGCACAGTAAGATCACTCAAGGAAAGGCAGATAACATTCTGACCTAGGACTCCTGGAGTCTGAGCTCTAATCCTGACGGTCTCGGTGAATCCAATGGCTCTTTAATGTCCACAGTGTAGGTACTGGCCTGGAATACAGGCTCAGGAACAGTCCCGCCACGTTTACTTGCATAGTTTCCCCTTCATGTGTCTCTCCCTATCCCCACTGCATTTTACTGAAACCTGTTTATTTGTGTGCTCGCTCGTCCACATATATTGTCTCTAAGAGTTTACTTTGAAAAACAGCTTCAGCTGACAAGAGAGGGTCTTCGGGGCTCAATGCACATGAACAGCCGACTACCTCTTGTCCTTTGCCACAGCCCAGAAAAGGGTCTCTCTCAGTGGCAGGTAGGGGTGAGAGCAGAGGGCTCACCCTGTGTGCATGGCTGGCTGCTGCTGCTCTTACAGCTTGATAGAGATGTAATTCACATACCATAGAATTCACCCATTTAAAATCATCCAGTTAGTCACAGAGCTTTGCAACCACAGTCAATTTTAGAACATTTTCATCACCTCCCCAAAAAAGAAGAACCATACCTATTAGTCACTCCCATTTCCCACCACCACCCCTTCAGCCATAAGTAACCACCAGCCTGCTTTCTATCCCTGTGGATTTTCATATTCTGGCCCACATGCTTTTTGATATTTTTGTTCCCTACCCCTGAAGCCCCAAGTTCTCCTGAGCAGGGTTTGCAGGGATGCCATGGCCAAGCCCATCAGGAATCTGGGTAGCAGCCCTGGGCTGGCTCTTGAGAACTTCAGGATGTGTCTTGCCTTACCGGTGCACCCCCATCTGACCCAGAGGCATTGGAGCAGCAAACGGGCTGAGGGCTGCCTGGACATTTCTCTTCTAAATCCAAGCCAGAACCTCCATGCATGACTTGGACATCACAGACTTACCTGTGTGAGAACACCTGGCCCTGCAGGCTGCTGAGGGGTTGCAGTTTTCAGCATCTACATCAGCCTTTAGGGTGAAGATGCTGCATCTCCAGCAGGCCCTTACGAAAATGCCAAGCTGTCTTTAGATGTCAAGGCAGTTTCATGGCGTCCTGGACATCTCAGCCTTTCCCCTTTACTGCTCTCTAGCCCATTTTCTCTGCGATGATGTTAGGACAACACACTCTAGGGCAGCTATTTCGAGGGAGAAAATACTTGGCTGGAGTCTAAGGACTCACAGAGAGCAAGCCACGTATGAGTGGATAAGCTGCCAGCACACAGCTCAAGCCCAGCTCTGTGGCCACTGATAGATGTGTGATCTTGACCAAGTCCTTCACCTTCTTTGAGCTTAGTGTCCCCAGCTGCAAAATGGAATACGATGGCTTCTCTCACCTCACAAAATGGTACTAAGAATTAGTAAGATAATATATTTGCTATGGTTTGAATGTGTCCCCCAAATTTCCTGTGTTGGAAACATAATCCCCAAATTCATAATGTTGATGGTATTTGCAGGGGCATATCCACGGAGCTGGGCCAGAGCTTGTGTCTTCTGAGTCCAGGCTCATTTAAGAAGTTGTATCATAAGTTCATCTGGCTTTATTAATGCCTCCCAGGCCAATATATGTGTGCCCACATATTCCCAGACAAATTCTTGGCAGACTTTTGCATAATTCAATCAGCACTTTATACGTTCTAAAGTCCTTTGTATCATTAAATCAGGAAAATGGATATAAGTTGGTATACAAATGCTTGAGTGACAACTGATCCTAAGATGTTACTATATACTGTGTTTTAGAAAGCGTGTTCTAAGACAGGGCTTCTTAAACTCTGGGTAGTGAAGGACTAGTTTATTGGTTTGTTTCTAACTTCCATCTGTCCTGAATGAATAATTTTGATAATACAATAAAAATATATTACTAGAAAAATAATCACACATTTGAACGTTGCAGCAATGTCAAACTGCCATAAACATTTCTAATTGCTTATTCTCAATTTTTTGTGCTGATCTTGTTGCAGGTCAGTAATGGTTCACAGACCAGCACAGGTCTGCCAACCACACTCTGAGAAACTGTTCTAAGGAACACCATTCCTAAGAGAAATTCCCTGAATAAAGAATTCTTTGATCAAATAAGTTTGGGAAAGCCTATAAGCTAGAAAGTGTTGATGCTCAGTAACATATTAAAGCTCTGAAAAGTCCTGCATTAAAGAAGTTTGGTTAATCAGTAATTAATTCAGCATTTCCCAAACCAACTTGATCTCACAACTCATTGTTCACAAAATACCTTTCAACCTCCTGCAAAGTTACATTTCTTGAAACCCACTTGGCTCTGCCTTGCCTACTATAGGCAAAGCCGTCCCCAGGCATGCCTGAACTAGAAGCTTCTGTCCTTTGCCCACACCCTCATGCTCTGTTTTTTCTTTCTTTATAATCTTCTATTCCCTTGGCTCACAAAGTCATGCTCTGACTTTTACCATCTTTCATGCCTACTTCTACCTCCTCCATAGTACTCACTTTGGGTGACCTCACCCATAAACATCAAAGTCACTTGTCTGATATACTTTGCCAGTGCATCCTATAGATCTGTCTGCTTGCCCACCCTCGTGGAGGTGACTCATAACAGATCTTCATCATTGGTGCTACCTTTCACCAACAATGGCCATCTCCTTCCATTTAATCCAGTTAACTGACAAGTATGTCTCTATTTGTAATGGAAACTGTACCCCTACATAAAAATATTACATTCACATAAAACATGTGTGTTGCTGTTCCCTAAGCAGCACTACTTCTTGTCATACTCCTTTTTCATTATCTCTCTCTGTCTATCCATCTTGCACACTCATGTGGACTCTCATAACCTCCAACTGGGGGTTTCCTACCTTACAATGGGTAATCTCTACTCTGAAATCAACTCTGTGGAAATTTCAGCTCTCACAGCTATGGTCTGGTGAAAGCTTCTAGAAGTATGACTTGTTTCTGTGGGTTGCTCCACTTAGCCTCCTCTGGTCATCAGTGACTCTCAATAAGCTCTAGTCTACTCTCCATTTTACTGATATCTCTGCTTTCTTTTTCAGCACCTCCAACTTTGGCAGCATTTTCTCCAGATCTAATCACATCTACTTATTCGCAGACATACCCCTGCCCCATATCCACATGGATACTGATCTGCCCTTACAACCAGCCACTAGGCCAGGGTGTCCTGGAGATATAGAGCAAGTCAGCCAGGGTCCCTGCTCCAAGAGAATCTCACTTCCCAGGTTCTGGTATTGTAACGTTTACAGTGCTTGAGGTCCCAGGGCAGGAACTTCCAAACTGCATTTCTCCAACATTAATATTGTATAAGATATTAATGGACAGTCTCCACCAAAAAGTGTTCTGGGGTCAAACAAATTTGAGAAACAGAATTAGCTGTGCTTACATATGTTATGAATCTTGAGGAAGAGGCAATATATGATAGATTTTTTTAAATATCCTTGATCTGCAAACCATCTTTTCAAGGAACCCCTGTTTGAGAGAGTATCATTCTTCTGATGCCATTTGGGAAATGCTGGCTCAGGGGTAGCTTCAGCAGACAGTCCTGCCAAATGCCAACGACCAGACTAAAGTCATTCAAACATACAATCTGGCTAGATGGAAGATGAATATCTCTTTCTGATTTCCCTTAGCTCTGCCTTTTGAATGATAAATAAGTCAAGTCTGTACCCAATGCTCAGTTATTTACTTTCCCATGGGTGAGTGTTCTGTGTAATTTACCATCTAGAGACCTAATGACTTCCAAGTCTATATTTCTAGCCCAGATCTCTCCCCTGAACTCCAGTTCCCATACATCCTGCTGTCTGCTGGACAACCACCTATTGGAGATCTTTAACAGAATGTCCAGCAAGCACATCCAAGGCAATTTGTTCCATATAGAAGTGGTTACTATCCTCACAAAACTCATTTCTTCATCTGCATTTCCTAATGGCCCCATTACTATCATCCAACCAGAAACCTGGCAGATGTTCCAGACTACAAATTCTTAGCCAAGTAGTCAATAAGTCTTCTTGATTTGACCCCCCAAGAAGTTCTTCTCCATTGTCAACTGCCATTGTCTAATTTTGGATCCTCATTAAAGTGGTTTTCTTTCCTTTTTCTGAGTTAGAGTCTAGCTTTATCACCCACGCTGGGGTGTAGTGGTGCGATATCAGCTGACTACAACCTCCGCCTCCCGGGTTCAAGCAATTCTCCTACCTCAGCCTCCCGAGTAGCTGGGATTACAGGCACCTGCCACCACGCCCTGCTAAATTTTGTATTTTTAGTAGAGACGGGGTTTCACCACGTTGGCCAGGTTGGTCTCGAACTCCTGACCTCAAGTAATCTGCCTGCTTCGACCTCCCAAACTGCTGGGATTACAGGCATGAGCAACTGTGCCTGGCCCAACAGTGGTTTTCTGACTTGTATTTTAGATCCGGTTCTCTGCAAAACAGACTCTGAGTTTCTGAGATGTGCATTCAGAAAGGTTTTGGGAGCATGTTATGGAGAATAATCCCCCTGGGGGTGGTGAAGGAAGTAAGAGTGGGCGGAAGGAGGAGCCGAACAACAGTGAGGCAAAAATAGCCTCAACCAATTATATGGAATGTTCTTGAACCGGGTGACTCTTTAGTTGTCTCACTTGATGCAAGGGGTTGGGGTGAGGGTCCTTAAACCAACACATTTCCACTCTCCTAGACCACCACCTTCCATACCCCCATCTCCTACAGCCTCCCACCCACCCCCACTAGATGTGGGCAAACCCCCACCCCACCCCAGGGTGGCATAACCTTTGACCAAGGGCAATTCCAAGAATGGACCTCACCTGAGAGCCACCTGTCACCAACCCTTCCAGCAGCTGGAGGAACAAGTGCCTCAGTCCTGAAGGGGGATCTGAGTAGTAGACCACAGCACCCACTGTAGCATTCTTGTCCCTAATCTTGCTGCTTTCCAGTTCTCCCTCCATAACTCCACCAGAGGGGTTTTTCTAAGCCCAAATGTAATCACACTACACCCTTACTCATGCCTCTCCCTACCTCCTCCTTACCTATGAGATGATTCATATCTGAACTCTGTCTACACACGAAGCCATCTCCCACAGCCTTTGCTTCTTGTATGCCCTCATGCCTCACAAATACCAATCTACTAATACTTATCAATCCTTCACAATGCTGCTCCCTCTGCAGGGAATGAGCTTTCCCACTCCTCTCACTAGCAAGCCTCCATTTATCCTTTAGGGCCCATCTGAAGTGCCTTCTCTATAATTCCTTCCTGAATATCTTCAAGCAGTAGACTCTGTACACTCTTTTTATACTCTTGTAGTTAATTGCTTATGTGCAGTTATTTGCTTAAATCTGGCATCCTTAAGAGCAAAACCTGTGTTGTATTCATTTTTAAGTCAATGAATCAGCCATCTGCATCAGTATTATATGAGGCTGTGTCTACATGGGCTGACTCAAACTAACTGGAGTTGACTTTAGTCATTTTTTTCTGGAACTTAATCTAGGTGCCCAGTGAGGGCTGTAGGCCCCTGGGAGGAGGAACTCTATTTGGAGACTCTCACCTGGCTCAAGATGTCTATAACTAGAGGCTCTGAGGGAGTTGGGCATTTAATACTACTGCCCGTTAGGTTGATGCCGCCCCTCATGGTGGGCAAGAGGCATAGCAAGTGACCTACAGGACATGTTACAAAAGGCCATAAGGCCTGCCTTGCCTACAAATCTCCTTCATGACTGAGCCCTCCCTTCATGTCCATTCTGAAATTCTCACTCTTATATTTACTAACGGTTGGACCAGTGGCCCTGTAAGTAGGGTGAATACACTCCAGAGCCTGGGCAAGCAGATGCATCTCTAGAAGAGAATTCCATGTCTATTTATTTTTATTTTATCCCTTTAAAACTTTTAGTATTGTGGGCTGGGGGCAGTGGCTCCTCTAATGGGAGGCCAAGGTGGGCAGACTGCTTGAGCCCAGGAGCTCAAGACCAGCCTAGGCAACATGGTGAAACCCCATTTCTATATTAAAAAAAAAAAAATACAAAAAAATTAGCCGGGTTGTGGCAGCACGCACATGTAGTGCCAGCTACTCCAGAGGCTGAGGTGAGAGGATCGCTTGAGACCAGGGAGGCAGAGGTTGCAGTGAGCCAAGATTGCACCACTGTATCCAGCCTGGGCAACAGGGTGAGATCTTGTCTCAAAAAAAATGTTTTTGTATTGTGTATGTTTCATAATGTGCACAATATAGTAGTATACTAACACATGTATATGATTTATAAATAGAGAATATACACTTAGAACTTTTTTTACTAAGTAGCATATTGTTTTAAAAAATCGGAGCCCTCTGGATTGGACTCTAAAGCCTTGAGGCCTCTGCAGCTTTCATCCTATGAGCTCTGCAGCTGATCTGTTGCTGAGCTAACTTGTACCAATGACACCTAAAGTTTTACAGGAACTCTGAAGTCCAGGATTTACCTAGCTGGGAATGAAAGGGAGGGGCAGGCTGAGGAGGGCACAGAGGCTGAATCTAGCCAGAGCTGGTGAACCATCAGTTAAGGAATTGAGAACCTGGAATACACAGAGGCATGCCATGAAGCAGAAGGCAGCAACAGGTAGGACAGCAATGGGAGGGATGCGATGTGGAAGAGTGGCAATCCCTCCCTCCACCACAAAGCATGCCCCGTCCATCTTCCATTATGGTCGGGATGAGAGGTACAGCCAGCCAGGTATAAAGGTGGCAGTGGCTGCTCTAGAACACCTACATAGGGGGCTAAGAGGCGGCAATCTGATTGCAGTGAGGGCATAGGAGCCTTTTCTTAAGGCTGCATTCGCATATCAGAGCACTATTTTTACTTGTGTTGTGTGGTTATTTGTGGATGGTTGTGAGGATTGATTGATGGTGGAGATTGGGTGGAGGGGCAGTGTGCATTGTTACCAATGCAGCCTTGAGAGTCCTTTAGCAGGTGGAGACTAGTGAGACGCATTAGGGTGGAAAGAGAATTATGGCATCTAAAATCAGAAGAGACCCTGATCTGGCGCCAAACCCTGGGGCCTGAGGGCTGCATTGGGATGATATGTTAGAGTAACTCCAGCAGCCAAAAAGCAGCTTCATAATACAGGACCAGACATGCATGGGCAGGGAATGGGCCCCTCAGTGGGAGACCTGGTAAGGGATGAGGGGGACTCCAAGAGCATGGCTTGCAAAAAGGAGGCACAGAGAGACCCCGGAGATGAACATGGCTAACTTGGCAGGTTTAGTCTCAATGTCAAGGAAGGGTGGTTCACACCTCCACAGTTCCCGGTTCCACTAGAAAATCAGTAGAAGACTGTTTGATGGCCATGATAAAAAACTATATACTGAACTTTCTTATATACAGATTTTCCTGGAAAATAAAAAAGATCAGAAGGGAAACAAATGCAATTCCTTTCTAGTATGTTTTTAGACTCTGAGCAGGCTCTTAGTATTCTACTGGCAGCAGACTATAAACCCTTTGAGGGCTACAACCACTTCTTGCTGACAAGGCGTTGCATTTGTAAAGTTAGCATAAACTTTTACGTACCCTATTTCATACCACAACACAGCAAGGTAGGTATTCTTATATGCATTTTGCAGATGAAGAAATAAAAGTTCAAAGTGATAAGTTCATTTAGCCAGAAACTTACATTCTACGGGTGAGGAATCTGAGGACCAGATGGAGTTAACTGACTTACCCAGGACAAAGAGCAAATACTCATCAAAGCCACAACCCACGCCCAGGCCTCGCAGAACTTCACCTGTATCCCAATTCTCCATTCTTTTATTACACTTTCCTCCCAGCCCCCAATGGTGCTTAAAGCAGAGGTCAGCAAATAGAAAGCAGGCCATGACGAATGGCTAACAAATTTTATGAGCTCTGTCTTTCTGCTCTTGATTCTCCCCTAGACCATTTGTTCTAACATCTTCTGTGTTTCTTCACAGCATGCAAAAGGAAAGAACAAGAACATGGGAAAGACAGAGGCAACACACCCAAAAAGCCCAGGTTGGTCTTCACAGACGTCCAGCGTCGAACTCTACATGCAATATTCAAGGAAAATAAGCGTCCATCCAAAGAATTGCAAATCACCATTTCCCAGCAGCTGGGGTTGGAGCTGAGCACTGTCAGCAACTTCTTCATGAACGCAAGAAGGAGGAGTCTGGACAAGTGGCAGGATGAGGGCAGCTCCAATTCAGGCAACTCATCTTCTTCTTCAAGCACTTGTACCAAAGCATGAAGGAAGAACCACAAACTAAAACCTCGGTGGAAAAGCTTTAAATTAAAAAAAATTTTTAAAAGACCAGGACCTCAAGATAGCAGGTTTATACTTAGAAATATTTGAAGAAAAAAAAAGTGTTATTTATAGTCCAAAGAAACCAAAGACTCAGCTCACTTGCATTCTGACTTTGTTTGGAGACACACAGTTCAGCAGGGTGGCGACTTGGCAAGACAAGTGATGAGCAGGAAAACACCACTGTATCTCACACCTTCAATCCATGACCATCCTCGCTGTGCTTGGCTGTTTAGTGGTTTGGAGCATAGCGATTTTGAGCCATTGAGCGGACATCTTTTAAGATCGAACTTTCTCATCTGTTCTACCATGCCACGAAGGTGTATGGTGTCTCAGTACTGTGTGTGGGTGTGTGTGCAAATGTGTGTGTGCATGCACACACACACACAACCACCACCACCAGTGGTTAGAGACTTAGGCAGAGCTGGTCTTCAGAAATGGTTGTGCTAGAGGAGTGCAACCAACATGGTATGGGGTTGTCTGAGTTCATTGGATTAGGAGTGTGATTTTGCTCGTCTAGCCTAGCGTTTGAACCTGCCAGGCCTGCAACCTAAATGCAGATTCAAACCCAGCAAAGAAAATTTGAATGACACCTAAACCAGTGCATTCTCTTTGTTTGTTAAGGAATGTTCAGATATTTTTTAAGAAATGAAACAAGAGTCCATCCATTAAAAAAATCACCTAGGTACCAAAGAACACACTTAATATTATAGTGCAGGTATTTTATTGCAATGATTTTAATAACCAAAGCTATTTTTACACAAGATACTATGTAAAGTTATACGTATGAACTGATCTAGCTGTAATACACATGCCACATAGAATCATGACTATTATTTATGACTCTTGAAGCATTTGAAATATGAGTTTTCAGAACTGGCAAGAAAGAATGTAGCTTCAGGGAAGCAATTAATATCATGGCAGAGAGGTCGATGCAGTACATGTGTATATCCAGATGGCACACTCCTTTTCAGGATCCATAAATGTCACTTAAGTAGAGAGATAGACATGATTCCATAATCCGTTCCTAGCTGAGAAAACCTGAGGATCTTTCCAAAGTAATACCCCATTTTTACACTAGAAAACAAGTTTAACAGGGAGGGTAACTTAATTAGAAAATTTGTTCAAAGTAATGCTTTTTAGTAAAAGGTCACTAAATAAAGAACTATCCTTAGATTAATTGACTTATATTTGCTTTATGCATTTGACACCAAAAACCTCTTTTAAATACTTCACAAATACAAATAAAGTGAAAAAAACAACATTATTATTCAAATGAACTATTCAGTACTTGTAACTATCCTAAAAAGTAATTGAACTAACTTATTGCCAATCCCAGAGATTTTATGACTTCGACATCAATAAAACAGCAGGTGCAACTGAGAAATGGTGGAATTGGTGGAACTG
The DNA here is from genome assembly GCF_006542625.1 of Nomascus leucogenys. Taxonomy (NCBI): domain Eukaryota; kingdom Metazoa; phylum Chordata; class Mammalia; order Primates; family Hylobatidae; genus Nomascus; species Nomascus leucogenys. Next base: position 48,640,917 of record NC_044386.1, read on the forward strand.
CATAGAAAAAAGCCAGTGTTCTGGTGGACGACAAGACTTTTGATCTATTGGTATTAATCAATTTATGGAACTAAGAATAGCCTCCAAAGCATTCTGCATTCTTTCTTGCTACTGCATTAAGCTGGAAATTTTATAATATACATTTTGCTCTCTAATAGGGACAGATTAAAAACTAGACCTGAGCTTACAAATACAAAATTTTAAATTTCTATTTTTCCAAATCACTTAACCAGAGCTGTAGAAATCAAAGCCAAAAAAAAAAATGAAGTTGTATTAGTGGTACCCCAGTGAATCACTTGATTCCCAGGAAAATTCTCTCTGAATTCAGTTGGACTATAACTTATCTAAGCGGATGCCTATTATGCCATTAGGTAAAGAATTGGATACTGTTAGTTAATTACCTCCCCTACTTAGAACTATAAAATTAAATGTTATCCTAATGATAAGTTGTTTTATTGAGATTCATTAAAAATGCCAAAGAATAAAACTGAACCATCTTGATACAAAACATAACTCCTTAGCATCAAATCTCAGCACCTTGTCCAGGTCTGTAACAGGCAGGCAACTAGAGAGGTGAAGCGAAACCAACAAGCCATCTATCTGTGTCTCCTTCATGTCTGCTGTCGAATGAGAAGAGGAAACCAACATATACTTCTTGTTTGATGAAATACTTCATTTGCCTTGACATGTTTTTTTTTTTTTAAATTTCACCCACAACTCCAGCTTAAAAATTTCTCTTCTAAATATGGCACAATTATAGTTCAGCTATTGAAAGAGACCATTTAAATGGCCACCCTTCAAGATTTACTAAAAAATAGAATCTTGTCAATGACATAAACAAAAAGGAAAAAACTGATTAACATTTTCTCTCTCTCCAGGAATGGAGGGAGCCGGGGATACAGCTACATAATGTATTTATAATTTAGGAGGGAGGAAAGCCTTGTTTATTTAAAACGTGGTAATTCTAAATGCAGGGAAATTCAAGCTGTGTCTACACACAATCTTACCAAACTCAAACCCCAAGAAAAGAATAGCAGAATTCAGACAACCATGTTTTTTATTTGTTGTTACTATATATTACCCCCAAAATCAATCCAACTGCATGTTACCACCTTTTTTTTTTGAGACAGTCTCACTCTGTCACCCAGGCTGGAGTGCAGTAGTGCAATCTCAGCTCACCGCAACCCCCGCTTCCCAGGTTCAAGTGATTCTCCTGCCTCAGCCTCCCAAGTAGTTGGGATTACAGGCGCCACCACGCCCAGCTAATTTTTGTATTTTTAGTAGAGACAGGGTTTCACCATGTTGGCCAGGCTAGTCTTGAACTCCTGACCTCAGGTGATCCACCCGCCTCAGCCTCCCAAAGTGCTGGGATTACAGGCATGAGCCACTGTGCCTGGCCCATGTTACATTTTTGACCAATTATTTTGGTACTGTGTAGGCACAGTCTCACAGAATATTGCTTCATTTTCAGTATCCCACCATAACGGTTTTTTAAGAAACTAACCAGTTATCCTATTTGCTAACACCAAAGATAATTTTCATACCAGCATTGAATTTGCACCCATTATGCAATTTCAGGGCTTAGAGATATATTTTCTCATAAACAGATGCACAAATCAGAGCCTGAAAAGCAATTTTTTTACTTGACTGTTTAAGCATACTCACGTCCTTTGCTTTTTAGAAATTGTGATGGACAAACTCAGCTTCTCACAAGCAATACACTTATTACATCATGTATGACTGATTCTTTACTTGCTCCTGAACTGGCATGTAGAAAAAAAACACAATGCTTCCATTCTTATTTAGTGTAAATTTCTGGCTTGAGTTTTTAAATCTACATTCCACAGAGAAGATCATGTACCATTTGTTCACCCATCATTTCTCAATTCTTTTGCAAAATTCACCAGAAAAAGGTATTTATCTTACTCTTTTATTTATTTGTACATGTGTTTATTCCCAAACTGCACTTAAAGTAATCCTTTTTTTTTTTTTTTTTTTGGTAGAATGGAAGTTAGTCTGTTTCTGGCCATAAGACATTCAGGTCTTCTCATCACTGGAAGCTTTCCTGTAGAGGGCAGGGAGGTGTGATGTCTGGACACCCCAAAACCCCAGATTTCAGTAAATGTTCAGGTAAAAGAGCTCTGGATGTCAGGAATTGAGTATTCCAGTCCCTGGATGCAGCTGGAATAGAGTCCAAGACCAAAGAAAATGTGTAGGAAATCCAGAAGTTCTAAATGAACATGGCACTCACTGTGCCCCCGCAAAAAAGCGAAATTATTTTTCCAGGAAAATATAAAAGCACTACGCTACTTTTGGATTCATTCCACTCCCATTGCTACCCCAGGTGAATGACCGTAGTTGCAGGTTAAATGCAAACTTTGCTATACCAAAGAGTCTTAGGACATTTTCACATGAGCTATAAAGGCATTTTCCCTAAGAAAGGTCCTCCCTTCTTTGTACATAAAGGATGAAAACTATGCATTTAGCAAACAAAGAGAAAGCACTTCTTTTTCTATCTAGTTGTTTAGGGTGCATTCAAACACCAGAGGCTGTTTCAAGACATGTTTGGCCTTCTGGGTTATTACTGTGGTGTGGTTAGCTTTACAGTACATTTGGTAACTATTTCCTAAATAGTAAGGACAAAGAAGCAGAAGGTAAGAAATAGCGACTTCCACGTGTAAAAAAAAAAAAAAAAGGAAAAAAAAAGAAAAAAGAAAAAAAAAGTGTAAAGATCTACTATTTATAGTGTGAACCAAAGACGCTACCTCACTCAATTTCCATTGGTGATTTTAATCACATTGATGATACCAAAGAATACCAAAGATCTTTTCATGCACGGTCTCAGTCTGCAGAGGGAACTCCGCCCCCTCCCTGCCCCCACCCCTCCCCCTTCCTAACTCTTCACTCAGTGTGTAAACTTGTCTTCATTCTTAATAATGATACAATAATGACAACAACAACATTAGGAAATACTACTCTTATTACTGCTAGTTCTACTTGTAAATCTCTAGGCAAACATGTTGCAAACTTTGTAAACTCCTAGGACGAGTGCCTTGCTTGAACCAAAGTGTTAAACCGCTGTTGACCTCTTTCACCTTGTACTCTTTGAATACCTCAGCCTCTTAGAAAGGCCACTAATGAAAAAAAAAAGGAATAATTATTCACCGTGGTGCTTTTTCCGTGCAACCATGCAATGAAACTTTCTTTGATACCAAAGGATGACTTTCTTTTTCCCAATTTCTTGCTGATAAACCAAAGCTCCTCCTCCTTGTTCCCTCTCAAGTTCCCCCCACCTGACTTCACCTGTCCCTCCACCAGGCAGGCCGTGCATAACTTTTACCAATTCCTCCAAATACCTCATAGTAATAAAGTTTTAGGGTTATGTTGTATAGAGAGTCTATGTGATAAGGCAGAACTTACTAGTTTGATAATTGTTAAGGTTACTTTAAAAAAAACTTTATAATTCTTATTTATTTTGTAGTTTGTATGTTGGGATGTCCCCCCCCCCCTTTGGTTTAGGGTTTATTTTCTTGGCAGAACTGCTCTGTTGCTCAAGGAAGACTTAGTTTCTGGAAATGTTCCCCGGGTGAGTTAAGGGTTGTGTAAAAATGCAAGAATGGAATACGAAATGATTTTCATTTTGATGGTTACTTATGAAGTTTTTGTGTTCCGTAGAAAATTTGTTTCCACAGGGTAAAAAAAAAAAAATTATATATATATATATATATATATAAAATCTCTTTTTTGTGAAGCTGGTTCCTATTTTTCTCTATAATGTGCTGTGATTTTTTTAATTTAATTACATTTTATATGAACTTATTTAATCATTGCTTTAATTTATGACTGTGTAGTTTTTAAAATGTATATAGTAGAATCAAAATGGCCAAAGCTTTATGTTTCAATCTTTTTGTTCTCGATGCTAAGATAAGCTGAAGGCAAGAGCTTCTCTTAACTGCAGGGTGTATCTTTAGCTTTTTCTTAGTAGGTACTTCAATGTGTGCTGTAAACACTGCCAGGTCCCCCTCAGAAACTTGTACATGCCAAAGTGAGGGTTTCAAGATAGTCCTTTTTGTCATTTAGAAAGAAGAAAGGCATTGTTCGTGTTCTTCCTTTAATTTATTAATTTTTTTTAGAAAAGATTACAGGTAAGACCTGAAATTCCAAAGAATTTAAGACTTTTTTAATATTTCAAAGCACTGGCATTTGTGAGATACTTTGCTACTTCTTTTTTTTTTTTTTTTTTAACCATTCGCACGGGTATGAAAAGTAGAGTGTAAAAACTCAAAGAGACAAGCTAACTTGAATTTGGAAATCCTCTAGCTTTTCCCAAGTTTCTGAATTGCTTCAAGGCAGGGGGCAGGGCATGGAGACACAGTTCCTTTTGCAAAGCTGAGAGGAGAGTGTAATGGCCTCATGCCCTTAAGCAGAAAGTCAAGGCTGGGGAGCAGCTGACCCAGCCCCTACTCCTCTGGCCAGTCCACAGTAGATGCAAAACACGATTGCTTGGCATCAATTATCAATAGAATTTAAGAGAAAAATCAAAGTTACACATCCCTCTCCACATCAGTTTCTTGGAATCTGCTACTCACAACTGCGCCTCCTCTCCCCACATGCCCCTACCAAAGTCACAGGAGTCACCCTCAAATGTCAGGGTCCTGCGGTGAATGTACTCCGCGCCTCTCTGAGTTTGTCTCTGCTCACTCTTCATCTTCCCACTGGTTTCTTTTCTGCACTAGAGATGATCCCTGCCCTCAGCTCCCTTCATGGAGGCAGTTCAGGTACTTGGCCCTACCTGTGATGAGCACACACACAGAATTCTCAACTGACAGTGGCATCCTCAGAAGAGTCGGTGCCCACTATTTTGTTTTATTTTGCTGAAAGAAGTTGCTCTGACTACACGTCATAAACCCATAGATGTAAATACTTTCCCTCTCAACGTACAAATTTTACTTTATTTTTTTTTTTTTTCCCACAGGGGTGTTTGTGGTGGGGAAGGAAAGAGAGGGCTTAGACTTCAGGTCAAATGTTACATTTTCTTAGGAACATTTTTATACTCATTATGTACTTTAATAGGGCAATAAATCTGCTTTGGGTTGCAGGATCACTCAGTGTTCTGTTGGAAAGCATTGACCAATGATTTGTTTTTAATACAAATGCTGTGCGATGAGTTATAGAAACCTAGGACAATGGTTGAGGGAGTCAACTCTTAACATCAGCAGTGAAGCGCTGAGCGGCGTTGCATTCACAAGGTCACATCTGTTTCTGTGTTAGTCTTGATTTGTTGTGGTACGTTCTGCATTTATTACATAATCATTGTGGGCTCATTTTAGATTTGCCATCTGAACCAAGTGACAAGTATTTTTCAATACAATAAAGTTGAAAACCTTGTCTTCCACTTGCTTTGGTGGTTGTCTTCATATCTCCCTGTGCTTATTGCCCTGTCTGAATCAGCCCGTCTGTCACTCACTTAGACCTATCCCTTCCCCCCTTTTTTCTACTTTCACTACACTTTTGACCTTAGCTATATTGTTTGAGTGTGACTCAGTTTCCCTGTTCAAGTTAGCTTGATGGTTTATTATGTAAGGAGGGTGCCTAAGACAATCATCAGGTAAAAATAAAATAAAATAAGATCAGTAGAGTAGAAAATCTTCCAAGAGCAGAGGGAGTTATTCCTTAGCAATGAAAAAAAGACAAAAAAAAAAGGGTAAATACATAATTAAATAATTAATTAAAACCCTAACCATGAGGGGCTTAGAAGATTTTTTGATAAAAGACAAATGTTGCTGTCATTTTCTTTGTCAATTAGAAAACAGTGGTAGTTTCTACGTTGCATCTACATTTCAGACTAAATGATTATTGTACCCAGTTATGGTTGTTTGCCAATATTTTGTCTCTCTCTCTTTCTCTCTGTCCGATGCTTCTTCTGTATTTTTGTGTGTAACAACAAAAACGTGTAATGCATTAGGCATTATTCTGGTTTGTTTCTGAGTATCTCCTGTACTGCATTAAGGTTTCTTTCATTTATTTTAAGCTTCGCTACTGTTCTCACTTTATGCCGTGCAATATCATCTGCTGTGTTTGCTAAGCAAAAAAGAAAAAAAGAAAAAAAAAAAGCAAGTGATGATGCCATCATGCTTTTCAGTGTTAAAATGTTTCAGCATTTATGTAGTCACCAAAATGTAGTAAATAAAATGTTGGATTTTCCAGCACTTTAAATTTAGACAATCCTTGCCTTCTTTTGTTTTTATTCTACCTGAAATCCTAAGCAAGCAGCTCATCGAGTTTCTTTGGAGGAAGGGTGAAACGGAGAGGACAACACACTTGAAAACAAAAGCCAGTGCCATGGTCAAAGAAAGATTAATTCAGGGAAATAAAGAGATGTTCTCTAGTGGAGCAAAATAATGCTTTTAAATGAAAGTGGAACATTCTATTTCTAGAGATTAGCCATTTATATTAACCTGATTGACTCTCAGAAGAAGTAAAAATTATTATTAGATAGGATGGTCCTTTAAAAGGCCTCTCCAGTAAAATAACTTGTGTGGGTAGTTGTGTGTCTCAGAAGCTGGGGAGCAGGGAAATTAAGGTCCTCTTTAATACAATGCAGTACCGATCAAGAGGCCTGGCTCAGGCAACAGGGTTTGGCTTTCCTGCTGTGCTGATTACTCATTGTGAGACTTCGGGCAAATTACTTAACTTCCCTCAGTCTGTTTCCTCATCTGTAAAATGGGCATAAATATCTACATTATACGGTGGTTGTGAGGATTAGACACTAGAAGTAGGTAAAGCTTACCCCAGTGTCCGGCATATACATCCTCCATAAATCTTAGCTGTATTTATTAGCAAATTAGATAGATAACAGATAGATAGATTGATTGATCGATTGATTTAGAGACAGTGTCTTGCCATGTCACCCAGACTAGTGTCAAACTCCTAGGCTCAAGTGATCCTCCTGCTCTTCAGCCTCCCTAGTAGCTGGGATTACAGGCTCAGCAAATATCTTAACATGCGGATTTTTTCCAATTAAAAAACTATTTTCGACAGGGCACGGTGGCTCACGCCTGTAATCCCAGCACTTTGGGAGGCCGAGGTGGGCAGATCATGAGGTCAAGAGATCAAGACCATCCCGGCCAACATGGTGAAACCCCGTCTCTACTAAAAATACAAAAAAAATTAGCTGGGCGTGGTGGTGCACGCCTGTAGTCCCAGCTACTCGGGAGGCTGAGGCAGCAGAACTGCTTGAATCCAGGAGGTAGAGGTTGCAATGAGCCAAGATCGTGTCACTGCACTCCAGCCTGGCGACAGAGTGAGACTCCCTCTCAAAACAAACAAAGAAGTAGACAAACAAAAAAAACTATTTTCTAAGGCTTTTCATTTTTTAAATATAGGGGTGGGACTGCTCTCCCTTTTTAAATTTTTATTTATTTAGTTATTTATTTATTTTGAGATAGGGTCTCCTTGTGTCACCCAGGCTGGAGTGCAGTGGCATAATCACCGCTCACTGCAACTTGGACCTCCTGGGCTAATGTGATCCTCCTGCCTCAGCCTTCCAAGTAGCTGCAACTACAGGCACATGCCACCATACCCCACTAATTTTTGTGTGTGGGGGGGTTTGTTTGTTTTTTGTTGTTGTTGTTGTTGTCGTTTGTAGAGACGGGTTCTTGCCATGTTGCCCAGGCTGTTCTTGAACTCCTGACCTCCCAAAGAGCTGGGGTTATAAGCATGAGCCACTGTACCCAGCCTTGGCTATTTTTAATGAAGGTGATATTAATGTTCTTCTACAAAGTTTTTTGTGGACATTTTCTAAAAAGTTTTATTCTGAAATAATTTCAAACTTACAGAAAAGTTGCAAGGATGCATAAGGAATTCCTGTGAACCTATTAGCCAGATTTAACAATGCTTTCTATTTTGTCACATTTGCTTTGTCATTCTCTGTGTATATGTTTACATAATTATTTTCCTGGAACCTTTGGAGAATAGGTTGCATATATCATGCCCATTTATCTCTCAATACTTTCATATGTATAGTCATGAGTGGGCTTTGGGGCATACCAGTGGGATGGTGGGAGGTATGCTGAGCTCTGCCTCAAGGATGATTAACATCAATTTCAATACTGTATAAACATTTTGTTCCTATATAGCTCTGTTCTCTCTTGTGATGATCAGTTTTATGTGTCAACTTGACTAGTCTCTGGTCCCCAGTTACTCATTCAAACACTAGGTGTTGCCATGAAGGTATTTTGTGGATGTGATTGCTGTTCATAATCAGCTGACTTTAAATAAAGGAGAATATCTCACACAGGTGTGCAGAGCAGTCCAGATTCTCAGGAATATATTGAAACTTTTCAAAGCCCTCCATGGGGTAAAGCAAAAAGTATCTGAGACAGGTCTCGATCAATTTAGACATTTATATGGCCAAGTTTAAGGATATTCCTGGAAGAAAAAAACACAGAATCACAGAAACAGTCTGTGGTCTGTGCCTTTCTCCAAAGATGAATTTGAGCACTTCAATATTTAAAGGGGCAGAGTGGACTGGAGGGGAAAGAGGGAAGGCATGGTCATCCACATGTTGCAAGAGAAAATGAGCAGTAGGGGAAGAGTCAATTACATATTCCTCTCACTTTCAGTAAATCAGCACATCATATAAGATAAGGTGAACATAGAGTAGCTACCTGTGAAGATATTTAACCTTTTATCTGTAGCTATCTGCTTAGGAACAAAAGAAAAGATAGCTTCTTGCATGACTCAGCTTTCAGATTCGTTTTTTTCCTTTTGGCAGAGTGAAGTAGGGTCCCAAGTTTTTACTTTCCTTTCACATTTCATATCTCATTCCCCAAATTTTCCTTTAAGATTTTTGGTCAGCTTTTGAGTTGGTCTCAACTGTTGTCACTGGCTGAGGCAACTGCAATATTAAACAATCATCCCTGATTGTTTTTGTTGTTCGGTTTTTTGGTGGGGACAGAGCCTTGCCATATTGCCCAGGCTGGTCTCAAACTCCTGGGCTCAAGCAATCCTCCCACCTCGGCTTCCCAAAGTGTTGGGATTACAGGCATGAGCCACCACACCCAGCCCCCTGATTGTTTTTGACAAATGCCTCAGGAATTGATGGAAACTGAGTTGAGACAGGAATAACACAGGGTGGTCATAAGAGAACAGAAAATTTCAGGCAGTAGTTTCGCATGACTAAGCAAAAGGAAACTGTCAGAATAGCTGCAGGGCTGTGAACCAGGTGTGAACCAAGCTGGCTAAGACTGACTAGGCCCAACATGGCACTGGATTTGACCTAGGTTTCTCCTAGGAATTCATTATATGCTCATTAACATACTCAATCACATGCCCATCAGTACCATAACAGTTACGGGAATACCTGTATTTGGTGTAAAAATGAGTGGCACCAGAGTTCCAAGAAATCTCTACTTTTTTCCAGGAATCTTCATAAATATTCCACCCCTTTGGTGAAAGAAACCCATGAAGATAGAAACCACAAACCCCATTGTGAGACTCTCTCTTGAGTATGCACACTCCCCTTTTTTTGAGTTTTCCCTTTACAATAAATCTCCATGCTTTCCCTGTTTTCTGACTCATCCTTGAATTCCTTCTCCCGATGATGTCAACATCCTGGACACTGGCTGGGGTCAAGATCCCACCTGCTTTTGTGGGCCTCCCTCAGCACACTGGCATCAGAGCCAGGTAAAATGTTTAAAAGTCCTGTGAATGGAGGTTTCCAGAGAACTTCCCGATAAGTCAAAGAATGACCATGATCTGAGATCGGTGCTTTGAGAGAGCACCAAACCCCTTCTGCCCTCCCCCTCCCCCTCCCCCTCCAGAGGCTGCAGGGCTGTTAGTTTTTAAGGAGACTGCAAAGCTGGAGAGGAGGGTGTAGGAGTCCATTCTCACACTGTTATAAAGACACTACCTGAGACTGAGTAATTTATAAAGGAAGGAGGTTTAATTAACTCACAGTTCCACATGGCTAGGGAGGCCTAAGGGAACACAGTCATGGCAGAAGGGGAAGCAAGGAAGCAGGCACCTTCTTCACATGGTGGCAGGCAAGAGACAGAGTGAGGAGTGAAGGGGGAAGCCCCTTATGAAACCATCAGATTTTGTGAGAACTCACTCACTATCATGAGAACAGCACAGGAGACCATCCCCCATGTTCCAGTCACCTCCCACCAGCTCTCTCCCTACACACGTGGGGGTTATGGCGATTACAATTCGAGATGATATTTGAGTGGGGACACAGCCAAACCGTTGAAACAGCTCCACTGTCTGGAGTAAATACCTGGGGTTCATTGTCTCACACCAAGAAAAGTAAGGACACAGTCACACACAAGGAGTGGGTTTAGCACTGCAAAGTCTAATAGACAAAGAAGAGGAAAGGTAGAGAAAGCTTTCTCATGTTGAGAAAGCAGGTCACCCAAGAGAGGGTTTCCAGGTTTGGGGTGGAACGTGATTGATTTTGTAGAGAGGCTTGAGGAGGCAGTGATCTATTTACATAGGGCCCAGGGGATTGGTTTGACCAGGTCTGTGTCATTTACATAGCCTGTGAAGAAAGTGGCCCTCCCACCCTAATTGTTTATTATGCAAATGTGACTTCTACCTGGCTGTCGCCATGACACCTGCACACGTGGCTTTACCTGGCTGGTGCCATGAAACCCTCACATATGGTGACAAACAAAAGGGAGCAGGAATCACCATATTGAATGTACCTGGCTTCCAGGTACACCTGCTGGCATTTACATATGCAAGCATCTAGCTTGCATATCTATGCTTGCAGCCTGATTTTTCAGGCTGCTTTCTGTTAGTGAAGAAGTGGTTTGGGGGCTGCTTTTTATTAAAGGAAAATTCCACTGAGAACTCTTTTACCTGCTCTAACCGACTAAAATAATTTCTTAGTAACTCCTGTATTACCATATCAGAGGGGATAGGAAAAGCCTAAGTTAAAATGTCACAAACCTGGCTGTTCTTACTGAGATTCAGGCTGTTTTTCTTAAACATTCCTCCAATTGTTGCAAGCCTTTGGATAATTTCCAGAGTTCTGAAAAAGTTGATTTTGACCATTTTGCCAGTGTTCTCGTCGCCTTTGTAGAGGAGATGCTTTTCAGAGCTCCTTCTCTGCCATTCCTCCTTGCCCAAGGATGAAAGCCCCAAGCTGATGCTCACATGCCCTCTCGGCAAGGAAGCCAGCAGCCATACATGTTAGTGGTCCAGAAAGCTTCAGAACTCAAAAAAATTTTTTTGAAACAGAGCCTTGTTCTGTCACCCCAGGCTGGAGTGCAGTGGCGTAATCTCAGCTCACTGCAAGCTCCGCCTCCTGGGTTCCCGCCATTCTCCTGCCTCAGCCTCCCGAGTAGCTGGGACTACAGGAGCCCGCCACCACACCCGGCTAATTTTTTGTATTTTTAGTAGAGACGGGGTTTCACTATGGTCTCGATCTCCTGACCTCATGATCCACCTGCCTCGGCCTCCCAAAGTGCTGGGATTACAAGCGTGAGCCACCGTGCCCGGCCTAATTTTTGTATTTTTAGTAGAGATGGGGGTTCACTATATTGGCCAGGCTGGCCTCAAACTCCTAACCACAAGTGATCCACCCACCTTGGCCTCCCAGGGTGCTAGGATTACAGGCATGAGACACCGCACTCACTTTCGAAGATTTTTTTTTAAACCTTTGTAACTTCTTCATAATTGTTACTTTTGTCATGCCAAGTCTATCTCTCCACGGGGTAAAATGCCAAGGTCCTGAGGTCCTGGATTGGGTACTTGTGATAATTGGGTAGTAACTGAGTCATTGTGCTCAGGGAAGATGATTTCATATGCCCTTTTCTGAGTTCACACATTGAGAATAACATGGTGTGCTCTGTGAGGTTCCTGAGAAAGCTGATACAGATATATCAAGTTATACAGTGTAAATTAGCACAATTTGTATTTGTCAATTATACCTCCAGAAAGCAGTTTTTTAAAAATTATGGGGCATGTCAAAGGGCACAGAAGCTGGCTTGAAAGAGCTCCCAAAGCCTAAGCTTGGATAATTTGAAGAACAAAATAAATAATGATAATATTGGATTATAGTCCACAGAATAAAATATGCCTGAGTCCATACTGAGCTAAATATATAACTGAACAGATAAATAAATGGGGGAAAGGGACAGTTCTTCCTTATAGTAGAATTCCTATTTTAAAATGTAGGAGAGATGAAAATAGGTAACCACAACCATGCAAACGAACACCGCATTAATAATTGCTGCAGGCAAGAACCACCTAGAAATTCTAAAGTCAATAGGTAAAGTTTGATAAGAAATAGGATATTTGCATAATCTCAAAGCATTTTCCTGCAATACTTATTAATTACGAAGGAAAAATAGCAACTTTAAACAGGAAGAACTTGACAGTTCCCCCCCTCTTAACCAAGAGGTGAAAGTTTGCATTACTACTAACAAATAAGACGTATCAACATCATGCATCCCCTCATATGATGCACTAAGAATATGGCAGTATTCTCACCAAAGACAGATTACCTCAACCTAATCATGAGAAAATAGCGGACAAACTGAGGGACATTTTACAAGATAACTGACCATTACTCTTCAAAAATGTGAAGGTCGGCCGGGCGCAGTGGCTCATGCTTGTAATCCCAGCACTTTGGGAGGCCGAGACGGGCGGATCACGAGGTCAGGAGATCGAGATCACGATGAAACCCCGTCTCTACTAAAAATACAAAAAATTAGCCGGGCGTGGTGGCGGGCGCCTGTAGTCCCAGCTACTCGGAGAGGCTGAGGCAGGAGAATGGCGTGAACCCGGGAGGCGGGGCTTGCAGTGAGCAGAGATTGCGCCACTGCACTCCAGCCTGGGTGACAGAGCAAGACTCCGTCCCAAAAAAAAAAAAAAAATGTGAAGGTCGTCCGGTGCAGTGGCTCACACCTGTAACCCTGTAATCCCAGCACTTTGGGAGGCCAAGACAGGCAGATGGCTTGAACCCAGGAGTTCAAAACCAGCCTGGGCAACATAAAAAAAAACCCTATATATATAGTGGGGACAGGGTTTTATATGTATATTTTGTATATATATATACTAGCCGGGTGTGTTAGTCCATTCTCACACTGCTGTAGAGTTAGTACCCGAGACTGAATAATTCATAAACAAAGGAGGTTTAATTGACTCACAGTTCCCCAGTGCTAGGGAGGCCTCAGGAAACTTACAATCATGGCAGAACGGGAAGCAAACACATCTTACATGGTGGCAGGCAGGGGAGAGCCAGCAAGGGAAAACTGCCGTATAAAACCATCAGATCTTGTGAGAACTCACTCACTATCCCGAGAACAGCATGGGGGAAACCACCCCCGTGATCCAATCACCTCCCACCCGGTCCCTCTCTCGACGCATGGGGATTATGGGGATTACAATTTGAGATGAGATTTGGGTGGGGACACAGAGCCAAACCATATCACCAGGTGTGGTGGCACGTACCTGTGGTCCCAGCTACTCACGAGGCTGAGGTGGGAGGAGCTCCTGAGCCCAGGAGGCGGAGCCTGCAGGGAGCCCTGATGGTCGTGCCACTGCATTCCAGCCTGGGTGACCCTGTCTCAAAAATTTAAAAATATATAAAAAAAAAATAAAGTGTGAAGGTGAAGAAAGATGGAGGAGCTATCACAGATTAGACGAGTCCTGGCGACAAGACAAATAAATATAAGATAATGAATCATTGGATCCTGGACAAGAAAAAGAGCATTAGTGAGAAAGCTGGCAAACTTCAAATTATATCTGTGGAGTAATTAACGGTATTGTACAAATGTCCATTTCCTGGTTTCAATTATTGTCCTGCAGTTACTCTTAAGAATGTTAATATTAGGGAACACTGAGTAAAGGCCAAGCAGAACTTCTTGTACCATTTGTGCAACTTTTCTGTAAATCTAAAACTATTTCAACATAAAAAGTTTTAACACTCATTAAACAACTATGTCAAAATTCGTTTTTGCCTGAAAGCACAGTTGTGAACTCTTTCTTTGCTGATAGGTTGCTAACAAAATTATGTGAAAAGCCGCAATCCAGTCATTTGTAACACAGGCACCTTGGGCCTTACTTAATCTTTTCCAGACCACAGCTCTTTAGTAATATACACTTTGGCCAGTAGGTGGCAGCACTTGACCAGTTTACCATCAGCAAAACCAAGGAAAAAGCATAAAGACAGGGAGGTAAAACAATGAGATATCCGGAACACAGGAGCAGAAGGTGACAAAGTCATTATTTGATGGACAGTCACTATAGGGAGATGCCATTTTTATGGGGATTTACATGATGAGGCAGGGAGGAATGAACTTGTAAACAGTGATGTAAGGCTTGGAGGCAGAATTACCTGCCCCGACCCCACCCCCACCCTATCCCCTACCCTATCCCCTAGCCTGGGGCATCAAGAAGGAGCCCTAAGCATTACCTCTGGGTAATCACTGGGTGATTAATACCACGCTGGTGAAAGAAGAATAAAGGGTGACTTGCAAACATTTAACACTTTCAAAAATGAATTACAAAGAAATTATAAATTATATGCTAGTATATGAATTTCCATCATTTAAAATATATCTTAAAAATAAAACTATAGCCAAATTATGTATTTGTGTACATATCTATGTATGTATTTTGGAGACGATCTTGCTCTGTCACCCAGGCTGGAATGCAGTGGTGTGATCACAGCTCTCTGCAACCTCAAACTACTGAGCACAAGCAGTCCTCCTGCCTCAGCCTCCCAGGTAGCTAGGAATACAGGTGTGTGCCACCATGCCCAGCCTCCAAATTTATAATTTTTTGTTGTGGGCCTGGAAGGAGCTCCACTCAATTCTCTTCTGTCTTCTCTCACAAACCCCAGATCTGCTCACCATGTGCAGTTGCCCAAGCCTATACCTGACCACAGTTATCTCAGTTATCTGTTAGTTGCTGAGCCCCGGGGAGGTCAGGAAACTTGTTTTTGTTTTTGTTTTTTCTGTTTGTTTGTTTGTTTGGTCACCCGGGCTGGAGTGCAGTCGTGTGATCATAGCTCACTGCAACCTTGACCTTCTAGACTCAAGCTATCCTCTCGAGTTAGCTGGGACTACAGGTGTGCACCACCACACCCAACTGATTTTAAAATTTTTTGTAGAAATAGTCTCACTAAGTTGCCCAGGCTGGTCTCCAACTCCTGGGCTCAAGGGATCTCCCACCCTGGCCTCATAAAGTGCTGGGATTACAAGCATAAGCCGCCGTGCCTGCCAAGAGACTTATTTAATATACCAAGATTAACAAGTACCAGAGCTAGGACTTAAAGCCAAGATGTTGAGTAAGTCTGTTCCCCCTTCCACAGTGCAGAAACCCATTCCAAACTCATGTCTTTTATCTGTGAAGGACAGGCTCAAAGGTGACAAGGATCTGAGTTGCATTTCAGCAGCAGATACCAAGGATTCCCTGATAAAGCTGAGTTTGCCAACTAGGCTGAACCCTACCAGCCATGACTAAGACGTATGAAATATTAATATGTATTTTAATAATGTTTCATATTCTGATTTTCCTAGGCAGGGAACTTCTGTTCCTCATTTCTCTACTCCACCTAAGTAACCTTTTCTTTTCCCCAGTGGAAGGATAATGGTTATGAAATG
This sequence comes from Nomascus leucogenys, assembly GCF_006542625.1. Classification (NCBI taxonomy): domain Eukaryota; kingdom Metazoa; phylum Chordata; class Mammalia; order Primates; family Hylobatidae; genus Nomascus; species Nomascus leucogenys. Next base: position 48,656,534 of record NC_044386.1, read on the forward strand.
TAAAACCCAAAGTTTCTGACCAGAGCTTCCTGAAGCTTTTCCCAGAGTGACCTCAATCACTAGGCCTCAAACCAAACAAACAAACAAAGAAATCTATTTAAAGATATCCTTTCTACCACTCCTAATCCATAGCCTCCTGCTAATGGACAGGTGGGCATGATGGTGCCTGCTCAGAGAGCTCCCCAGTGCTATCAAAATACTCAGTCAACGCTCACTGCCCAGCAGGCTGCACCTCCTCCCAGCCCACTCAGCAGAGCAGGCCGCTTGGAAGGATGTGTAGGACACGGCCTTCTGAATCAGCCAGAATCCAGCAGGGATCCCTGGGGCCTCGGCTTGAGGGATATTAGGACAGACAGGAATGAGCTTAAAGAGGCAGTTCCAATGGGAGATGTTCCTGACTCTCAGGTCCAGGCTCAGGTTGGGGGCACTGAGGGCAGCTGTCTCTATAGGAACCTCAAGGTCTGGTCCAAATCTTCCAGCCCAGGAAGCTGGAGCGCACAGATAATAGTTGGTTCTTCTCACTAGTTCCTCTTGAGGAAAGGACTTCTTAGAAAGGGGAGACTCAGTCACGATTCTGAGGTTTCTATGCTTGGAGGGCCCTGAAGCCTCAAGTGACTTCCCTCTGCCTTCCCACCCAACAGGGAGTCTTTATTGTTCACTTTGATTCATACTATACTGAGACCCAGAGTGTAGGTTGTAGTCCTGGGACATGCTTTTTTTTTTTTTTTTTTTTTCCTGCTTTGGAACTTCTTGCTCCATCTGCAGCTAAATGTGATAGGATCTGGGTAAGAGGGCTTGAATACTGTGATGCGAGAACCCTGGCTTTACATAACACATGTCCTGCTCTGCTGATGGTGCAAAACTTAATACAAGAACTCAATACCCACAAAGAGGTAACTCAAGAATGACAGCCATGTATGGCTGCAAACATTTTGATTTGCTGTAATTTCCTCTCCATACACCCCATCCCAGTTGTCAGTAATGACACTTGCTTCTGAGCAACCAGCACAAAAATGAAAATGTAGCATAGCCATGTTTATCCTGGTCTGGTAACCTTTATTTTAAGAACTCAAAGTTCAAGGGGAGGGAAAACACTGTTTTTTTACTTCAGGGTACATCTTTGGCAAATAAAACTTTTTTTAGAGTCAAAATAACATTTTTACATTTAGCCAAATGGTATGATTATATTCATTTCTGCATAAGGATTTTCTGGGGAAAAAATTAAATAAAATAATTATATTCTTTAATGTATAATTCTTAATTAAAACTCAAATTTCCCAAATTGTCCTAAAAATGTCCTTTATATTTGGTTTCTCTAAACTAAGATCCAATACAAGACGATACATTGTACCTGTTTTTTAATGTCCCTATAGTCTGTCAGTCTCTTTCTGTCATGCTACTGACTGTTGACATGGCATCAGTTGACCTGCCAAATGCCAGGCCTCCTGGATGTGTCTAATGCCTTCTTAGTGATGTGATTTAGCTTTTTCTCTATTCTTTAAATTTTTTGTAACCTGGAAGTTAGATCTAAAAGTTTGAGATTCAGGTAAACATTTCCAAACTGACAGAATTCTAAATGTATCCTATAAATGGAGAAAGTGTCACACAGAAAAGCTGAGTGACATAAATGATAATTATACAAGTTATATAAAGTATCAAACATGTATGAAACTGGTACTGCTCAATTAGACCACATTTATCTTAATCTCATGAAACATAAAACCTACTTATTCATTATATGAATGGAGTCTACCTAACTCTAACCTTAGAATCAAGTAAGTCACAAACATGCAATGTTTTATATAGAAATCAGAATGTTACAGCCTTCTACAGGAAACTCCCCTGCGTTCTCTTGGGAAATGGGTTTGTCTGTTTTTACTTTTGACTTACACCCCTATCCTGATCTCACTCCTCATTCTGGGCAAGGCCCAACCCCTTCTACTTTCACAACTGCTCTGCCTGGTCTCTACCTGCACCCTAAACCCATAAGGGACAAAAGCAAGAGTAGCAGCAACAAATTCAGGTAGAAGAAGGCTGGATATATGAAGGTCTACCTTGCTCTCAAAGTTTATAAGCACTTCTCATGGCAAAACTTAACTTACTCCTAAAATATTTTACCAGGTTTTATTGAATAAATACTGTTTTATGAGCTTATCTCTTACTAAAGCAAGCCACCTTAAGGGGGTCTTAGCATTTTTTGTTTGTCTGTTGAAGGAAATATTGAGCCTCTCAATCATCCTTAAGCCAGGCCAGCTTCTGCCCTCTGTGGTGGTGACCATGGAACACAGGGCAGCTGCTGGGAAGGATGAAATCCCTCTCCAAGTGCTAAGTTACCCTTGGGGCAAAAGCAAGGAGGCAAAAAGAGGGAGGGCTATAAAGGGGTATATATTATACATATGCCTGAATATGTACAGAATATTTCAGGAAGCCCAGATAAGGCTGCTGAGTATGATTGCTGGGGGACGGGGGTTGGCGAGATGGGGAATAACTGGGGTACTGAGGGTACTGGGGAAGAAGAAGACTAATTTTAATGTATACTCTTTTTTTTTTCTTTAGAGACAGGGTCTCACTCCATGGTACAGGCTGGAGTGCAGTGGTGGAGTCATAGCTCACTTCAGCCTCCTGAGTAGCTGGGACCATAGGCACGTGCCACCATGCTGAGCTAATTTTTGTTTTTTGGAGAGTCAGGGGCCTTGTTTTTTGCCCTGGTCTTGAACTCCTAGCTTCAAGTGATCCTCCTGCCTCAGCCTCCCAAAGTACTGGGATTACAGGCATGAGTCACTGTGCCCAGCTATACACCCTTTTGTACTATTTGAATTTTGTTTTACTATGTGCACATATGACTTTTTCAATAAACACAAGTTGTTTTGTTTAATGCATTGATGGGTAATGTTACCATTCTTGGGAGGATTACATTTGAGCATGACTTCAGCTAAAGGAATCTGTCACTGATAGAATTTCAGGTGGCTGGCCAAGTAGGGTGGCTCACATCTGTAATCCCAGGACTTTGGGAGGACTAGGCGGGAAGATCACTTTTGAAAGCAGGAGTTCGAGACCACCCTGGGCAATATAGCAAGACTCTGTCTTTTTTTTTTTTTTTTTTTAAGGAAAAGAATTTCAGCTGGCTGACTCTAGCTATTAAGGCAGAGGAGGTAGTTTTTGCTAGAAGAAAACCCTTCCCAACACTTCTGAAGTTACGATGACAGTTCAAGACGGAGCCGACCATGCTTCTGGGAAAAACTGTATGGTGGGCTATACTTGTATTTGGGCAGGTCTCCAGCACGAGCATGTCCTAGTCAAGCAAGCGCGGCTACGGCCTTTACTGACCCTCTACAAGGTGAAGCCTGCTCTCTCCCCCAGCCAGAGGAGAGAGAGGTATGTTTAACCTTGGTGTCGGCTTACGCAGGGTTTCAGGTGTTCTCCGGGGTGTACTGTGAGAGAAGAAAGCCACGATGTAACACGTAGACTCATTTGCCCTATCTCAGTGTGCTGGTTTTATGCACCTTGGAGAAATGGAACATAAAAGCTGTAATAAGTGAAAAGTATTTATTATGTTTCTCCAGTAACCCTTTGGCTGTTGTCTTTCTTTTGCTTCTGAAGCAGAGGTGCAGTGCAGCGATGGGTCGCTAACCTTACCCTCACATCCTTAGGGAAGGGGATAGAAAAATTACCTCCATAGCATTTGCCTTAACTAGACCAGGAAGAGAAACCAGATTTGGGTCTATTACAAAAGAACTAGAATTACAGGTAGGTTGTTTAGGTTCTCTTCAGAAGGTGGCATGCGTTAGTCATAAGATCTAATGGCACGTGCATGAGACGAACCAAGTCAACAGGAAATGGATCATGCCATCTGTGAGATGAGGACAAAAGTTGAAGCATGTGTGCTACGCAGAGTCTTTGCAGACTTGGGGAGGGTGGATTTTTCTCTCACCAAAAGAAGGAGTGGAGAGATGTTGATTTGCAGAATTGATTAACAGAAGAGGATGCAGACACTTCACTAAGTAAATATATCCCCACAAGCTACCAGCTGAGCAAGTGCTGGGCTAGAAAGTAACTTGAGTTTAGACCCATTTGGAGATAACGGTCCCTTCCATAAAGAGAAAACAAGGCTAAACTTAAGCAGGTAGAGTTTGGTTAAAAAAGAAAGGCAACAAGAAGATACAGCTTCAGAAACCACCAGCATTCTGATTGAAAGCCTATGTGATCCTTTCAGAAACTGGAGCCTGTTCAAGAATCTAATTCAAATTCAGTCTAGGTTTTTGGGGTTCCAACTGGTCTAAGAATAATCCTGACCTCCTAGCAGTCTCTCAGTCAATGAAGAATGGGCTTCTCTTGTATCATGGATATAGAATGCACCTAGTTGCAAGGCAGGGACAGGGTAATATACAGTTTATAGCTGTCCAGACTCCAGATGCTTGTGGGAACCCCTCGAGAGGCCCTTCGGGGCTGGAAGGGAGGAGGGCTACTTCCAGATTTCTGAGTCACCTCAAAAAAAGTAGCCTTGGAAGCCAACTCCTCTCTGCTGCTGTCTCTGCATTTTACATCTCCATTCTCCTCTTTCTACCCCTTCAGCTTCATAACTATTCATCATCCCTCTTCTTCCTGACTGGGATTCATGTATTAGTTTTTTAAAAATGAAACCCCAAGAATCACTTGAATCCAGGAGCAGAGGTTGCAGTGAGCCGAGATCGCGCCACTGCACTCCAGCCTGGCAATAGAGTGAGACTCCATTTCAAAAAAAGAAAAAAAAGAGAGAAAGAAAGAAAAGAGAAAGAAATCCTAATATAATAAAATTATTATGACCATGTGGCTATATGACCATTAAATATTTGTTTTGCACTTCATTCCTTTTTATTTCTTCAGCAAAATGAAATGACCCAATTAATTGCAGAACCCTGAAATCTCACTAATTTTTAAAATCAGAATTCATTTACAGACTCTGATCCCTTATTGTAAGTGACTTTATGTAGTTATGGTCTAATACCTATTACCAAACAGACTTAACTAAACAATCTTGGTTCTTCTGGCCTGCTTTTTAATTGGAAGAGGAATCTGGAAACCATTACCAAACAGACTGCAAATGAGTCACAACAGGTGACTGTATTTTCCTTTCCGGTTTGAGGCAGTGCAAGATAAATTTAGTTTCTATTATTTTTGTTGTTTCTCAGGAAGATCAGAACTTGCTAAATAAATTAGGATTACTTATCTGATCCCTTCAATTTTCATTTCCTTTCAGGGGTGTTTCTGATCCATAATGGAAGGTCTTTTCATTACTCAAAGCCTCCCTGTGAATCAGGCCTGAGATGTGATCTTTTTGTTGTTAAAACATGTTTGGACCACTTAATATCCACAATCAACTCTATGGTTCATGCAGTCTTTTTAATGTAATACTGACAGCAAACAGGTTTCTGGCTCTTGGTTTTTTATTTTATATTCTCTCATTCCAGAAACATGAAATCGGCACACATTGTGTCTAGGATTGTCCTATGAGCTGCATGAGGGAAGAGGTGTACGATCTGACCTCTGTTTTCAAGGAAATAGTTGGTAACTAATTCTTTTTTTTTTTTTTTTGAGACAGAATCTTGCTCTGTCACCCAGGCTAGAGTGCAATGGCATGATCTCAATTCACTGCAACCTCCCCCTCCCAGGTTCAAGAGATTCTCCCACTTCAGCTTCCCCAGTAGCTGGGATTACAGGCACCCATCACCAGGGCTAATTTTTTATTTTTGTAGAGACGGTGTTTCACCGTGTTGGCCAGGCTGGTCTAGAACTCCTGACCTTAGGTGATCCACCCACCTCGACTTCCCAAAGTGCTGGGATTACACGCGTGAGCCACGGCGCCCAGCCGGTGACTAATTCTAAGGAAGCCTAAGTGACAATAAATAATGCATAAATAAGTGCTGGCCGGGCGCGGTGGCTCACGCCTGTAATCCCAGCACTTTGGGAGGCCGAGGTGGGCGGATCACGAGGTCAGGAGACCGAGACCATCCTGGCTAAAAAACAGTGAAACCCCGTCTCTACTAAAAATACAAAAAATTAGCCAGGCGTGGTGGCGGGCGCCTGTAGTCCCAGCTACTCGGGAGGCTGAGGCAGGAGAATGGCGTGAACCCAGGAGGCGGAGCTTGCAGTGAGCCGAGATTGCGCCACTGCACTCCAGACTAGGTGACAGAGTGAGACTCCGTCTCAAAAACAAATAAATAAATAAGTGCTAAGAATTTAAGGAGGGAAGTATTCCTGTGGGAGACGATTTCTCAGGAAGATATCACAGAAGAAAGGAGTGAAATCAACATTTAAGGAAGCAGTGGACTCTGAGGCACTTCAGGCAGTGTGGCAGACCAGATACTCTGAATAGATACCCTAACAGAACAACTGGACCTGCATGGAAACATGCTTTTATGAGCTTGCAGGAAGTAAGGGAAATTTCCCAGGGGCAGGGATGAAAATATGAGCTGAATCCAAATGATGAACAGCAGGTACACAGGAAAGCTGCAGTTACCCTAAAGGCAAACCCTAACAAACTGCCCTGTGGAGGCTGTGTTAGTCTGCTTGGGTTGCCATAACAAAGTACCATAGCCTGGGTGGCTTACACAATAGAAATTTCTTTTCTCACAGTTCTGGAGGCTAGCAGTGCAAAATCAAGGAGCTGATAGTGTTGGCTTCTTCTGAGGCTGCTCTCCTGGGTCTACAGATGGTGGCCCTCTTGCTGCCTCTTCCCAGGGTCATCCCTGTGGGCACACCTCATTGGTGTCTCTTCCTCTATAAAGACACCAGTCATATTGAATTACAGTCCCACCCCAAGGGCCTCATTGTAAGTTAATCACTTTTTAAAAACCTTATCTTAACTGAAAATGGTTGCATTCTTAGGTACTGGTGGTTGGGACTTTAATATATGAATTTGAGAAGGACATAATTCAGGCCACAACAGAGCCTAAGATTTGGGTCAGCAGCAAAGTGAAGGTGCTGAACCCTAGACCTCAGAGTAAGCCAAGGACCCTGGAAGACATCAAATGTTCCCAGGTAAGTAGTGTCTCCTGCGTGCAGATACAAATGAAAATTTCCTCTGAAAGAAAGCAATCTCAGTTTAGGCCCTAAGGTTTCCTACAGATTAAGATGAAACAAATGTACAAACACTACCAAAGATCAACATGGGTAAGAGGAGGCCGGACACAGTGGCTCACACCTGTAATCCCAACACTTTGAGAGGCGGAGGTGGGAGGATAGCTTGAGCCAAGCCTGGGCAACATAGGGTGACCTGGTCTCCACAAAAAATAAAAAATTAGCCAGGCATGGTGGTGCACACCTATAGTCCCAGCTATTCAGGAGGCTGCGGCAAGAGGATGGCTTGAGCCCAGGAGGTTGAGGCTGCAGTGAGCTGTGATCAAGCCACTGTACTCCAGCCTGGGCAACAGAGCAAGACCCTGTCTCAAAACAAAACAAAACAAAAATAGGGGCAAGAGAAACCATGAGTGAGCATCAGCAAAAACAACAGAGTTAGAACCCTCCTAAAACTTTAAATACTAGAATTATCAGATAAAGAGTAAAAAATAACACTGTATGAAATATCTAAAGAAATAGAAGTTTGAATCACACACAAAGAAAAAAGAGACAATCAAAAATGATGGAGGTGGCTGGGCACATTGGCTCACACATGTAATTCCAGCACTTTGGGAGGCCAAGGCAGGATGATCGCCTGAACCCAGGAATTTAGGACCAGCCTGGGCAACATAGTAAGACCCCATCTCTACAAAATAAAAAAATTTAAAAAATGATAGAGCTGATTGAAAAAAGATTCACATAGAAATTTAAAAATAAAAACATAAATATAGAAGCCACTGAATTAATACACTCTGAAGATGTCTACTGTTTATATATATAGGAATTTTTAAAAAGCTCAGTGGAAGGATTAAACAGATTAGAAACAGTTGAAGCAAAAATTGGCTAACTGGAAGTGAGATCTTAAAATGTTTAGATGTTAGAAAATGTTCAGCATATGTCTAACTAGAGTCTCAGAAGGAAAGATCAGAGAGACTGCAAGAGAGGCAATATTTGAAGAGATCATTGCTAAGAACTTTCCAGAATGATGAAAAATAAGAATCCACAGATCCAGTAAGAGCAATCCCCACAAAGAAAAATAAATTTCTTTAAAATCGAAACCTAGGTATATCATAGTAAAATTTGCAGAACACCAGAGACAAAGGGAAGATCTTTTCTCAGAGAAAAAAGACAGATCACCTATAAAGGTGCATGGCAATCGACAGCAGAATTATACCTTCAAAGTTTGAGAAAAAACTCCTGACAATTTGGGACTGTACATCTATCAAAACTATTTTCCAAGAACAATAATGAAATGAAAATGTTTCCAGATAAACAAAAATTGAATTTACCACCAATGGGACCTGCACTAAGGGAACTTATAAAGACTCTTGTTTTCATTTGAGTTTCCTCCAAAATATGAATACCAGTATTTTACTTGCAAGGTGATCCCACAAAATAGTTGTAGGCAAGTAGGAAAGTGAGAGAGGAAAAAGGAAAGGAAGCCAAAAAAAGTTCATTATCAAGCAAGTCACCACCATTGGCAACCGGAGCTTAATCCTACTGAGGAATCCTGGGGCCAGGAGAGAGAATTCTCAGTTTTCCATCCTAAAGGGCAAGAGAGCTGGGGTATTCAACAACTCCCTGCAGGCTACTGGGAACAGGTCCCCCAAAATCTGGCCATAAACTGGCCCCAAAACCGGCCATAAACAAAATCTCTGCAGCACTGTGACATGTTAATGATGGCCATAACGCCCAGGCTGGAAGGTTGTGGGTTTATCGGAATGAGGGCAAGGAACACCTGGCCCACCCAGGGAGGAAAACCGCTTAAAGGCGTTCCTAAGCCACAAACAATAGGATGAGGGATCTGTGCCTTAAGGACATGTTCCTGCTGCAGATAACTAGCCAGACCCATCCCTTTGTTTCAGCCTATCCCTTTGTTTCCCATAAGGAATACTTTTATTTAATCTATAATCTATAGAAACAATGCTTATCACTGGCTTGCTGTTAATAAATACGTGGGTAAATCTCTGTTCCAGGCTCTCAGCTCTGAAGGCTGTGAGACCCCTGATTTCCCACTTCACACCTCTTTATTTCTGTGTGTGTGTCTTTAATTCCTCTAGCGCTGCTGGGTTAGGGTCTCCCCGACTGAGCTGGTCTCGGCACAGACCTTATTTGAGGGCTGCTCCCAGGAGACGTTACTTCCCCCTCATTTTTTGCCTGCTCCCAGCAGGAGCAGAGGGGCTGCAGTAGCCAGAGAGAGCCCTTGGGCACAATCACAGGTGTTGAGAGTGGGAGGGCCAGTTGAGCTTGCAAATTGTGCTGAGAGGATGTGAAAGGGCTACTGGCATTGTCTACTACTAATGGACTGCCTGAAATGGAAAATGATGGGAAGGGGAAGATCTGGCACGCTATAGGAAATAATGAGTCAATATATTGGCAAACATGCAGGTAAATCTAAACAGTTTTGGTATAAAATTATAATACTAGGATCTAATTTGTAGTTCAACAATAAAACAAAACAGAACTAAAATATTGGACACTAGCATGTTTTAAACTAGTGTCTTTATCACTATTATGGGCAAGAAATTAAAACTTTGGGACTATAAGGGTTTTTTAAAAATTGTATTAGTCCGTTCTCACACTGCTAATAAAGACATACCTGAGACTGGGTAATTTATAAAGAAATGAGGTTTAATGGACTCACAGTTCCATATGGCTGGGAGGCCTCACAATCATGGCAGAAGGCAAATGAGGACCAAAGGCATAGCTTACACGCTAGCAGGCAAGAGAGCATGTGCAGGGGAACTCTCCTTTATAAAACCATCAGATCTCGTGAGACTTACTCACTATCATGATAACAGCATAGGAAAGACCCACCCCCAGGATTCAATGACCTCTCACCAGGTCCTTCCCACAACATGTGGGAATTATGGGAGCTACAATTCAAGGTGAGATTTGGGTGGGGACACGACCAAACCATATCAAAAATAAAATAAAATTTGACCATCTGGATTGGTAGAAGGAGAAAGGAATGTCAACTGAGTTCACCTGATGAAGGAGAAGCTGAGAGGGGAGCTTGTAGTAGCATCAGCTTCCAGAAATGGTGAGCTTGAACGGAGCGGAGAAGCTGGGATGGAAAATGGCCAGAGGGGCAAGGTAAGAGGAGGCTAGCTAGAGAAAAACTTTGACAATCTAACATTTTATCCTATAGGCCTTGGCCCCCTTTTTTTTTTGTCACATACATCATCATTTAAAATGCTTTGAACTTGTACCACTTGATAAAATATTCACACTATTTTACTAATATATGCATTGTAAAACATATGCTCAAAAAGAATTTTTTAAAATGAGAGATTAGAAAATATAAGCATTTCAAATAATATTTAATATTAATTATTCCTTAAAATAATAATTTAGGGGTGAATAAATAAGATGGGCTAAGATTCATTATTTTGAAAACCTTGACTTACAGAAGACTGGTATATCCTGACACTGGGTTTTAGGGCTGTCATAGCTGATAAAAGACACTTTACCAAAGTAAAGCCAACCCAAAAGAAGAAGCGTGCTTATAAATTAAAATTACTTTTTCAATCCCACATACCATTACGCAAGCATTTTTGTTGAAATTCAGCTAGGAAATGTTCATATTATTTTATTTCAATCGGTGATAATAGCACATCCATCAAAAAGAGCCGATTTACTTTTTTTTAACAAATGAGTCCAAAGCTCATTGAAATTCTTCATCAGAATGATTTTTAAACAATTTAGAAAATTATGTTTCTGATTTTTTTAAAGCAGCCCCTGCTAGGAGGCCACTGCAGGCACCTGGGTGGGAGGATTAAGGACCATCGGTAGTGTGGAAAGGAGGAAGGAGGGGTCTGAGGACAAATTTGGCAAGGATTTGGTAATGGCATATAGGAGGAGAAGGAACAAAAAGAAGGCAAAGGCTAGGATTCTAATTCCCTGGGTTAGGTTCTTTCAGGTTGCAAGATGCAAAAAAAAAAAAAAAATTCAAACTACTTCTGTAATGGGAGATTATTATAAGAATGTATGGGAACCTAAAGAAGACAATAAACCATCTCCAGAACTGCACTGCTGGCTTCACAGAAAGTATCACTCATGACGTTTCAAGATGCCACATAGCTCTGGTCACCCAGTGTCAACCCAGGGCTCACCCGCATTCTCCATCAGCAAATGAATTTGTGACTCCATTCCTCACAGCTTGCTCTTGGCTCATGTTTTTCCTCCTACTCGCAGCTGACTGACTCCCGCCCTCTCCCTGTCTACCTCATGCCCCCTCTTGTTCATGGCTTCTGCTGCCTCATGACTTCTCTCCAGTGCTTTCTCTGAGTCTCTGTCTAATTCAACACCAGCTCACTCATTCAGCATCTGCTCTATGGCCTCATGTGAAAAGTCTCCAAGAGACAGAGTATGACGGGTCCCAATACCACCATGTTGGTCGAAGGGCTTAGGTGAGGCTGGCCACAGGTCACTGCCCAATCTTCAGATGGCTGCCTTTGGAGCAGGTGTCCATGCCTGGCCTGGTGGGTCATGCCTCCATGGCACAAGTTATGGCAACCTGCATACAGGGAATGGGCTGCAGGCCTGCAAACAATTTCCGGCTCCACATAAGTGAGCTAGATAATGATCAGGACACTCACACAGTGCCCATTATAGTCTGGATATGTGAATATGGGGTATTCTGGATATGGCTTGTTATACAACAATGGTCAGTTACATGCATGTATGCATTTCATTTAATACCTGAAGGTTGACTTCAGGTATTGACATAGGAGATAATAACAAAAGAGTTATTATTACTACCACTAGTACTAGACATATGAGATGCTATGTGGTTAAGATCTCAGAATTTGGAATTAGACTCCCTGGGGTCATATCCCCAGCACTGTCCCTTACTGGGTGTGTGACCTTGGGAAAATTACTTAACTGATCTGTGCCACAGTTTCCTCATCTATAAAATGATTATCATAAGACCTATCTCATCAGGTTATTATGAGAGTTAAGTCAGTTAGCACATTTAAATCACTTAGGAGAGTGCCTGGCATAGAATCAGCACTACATGAGTACTTACTTGTTTTACTTTAAGTCATGAGTTAAACAACTAGATACCAGCCCATGCATTATATCTGCCATCGTGGTCTCTCTGATTTATGGTTTATCATTCAATGTTATCTCGCACTGTTTTAAAATTCTTTCTTGCTGCTAGTGTTGGCTCTGTAATAAGATTTTATACTTTTATATGGTTTATACTTTAATATGTATAAAATTAGTATTTTCTTACTCAGAATTTTTAAACTACTTCCTTTGTTTTCATCTCACAGCCAATTCTAGGACTTCCCAGTGTGATAAGCCCAAAGATAAGAATTCTGGAAAAGGAAATAATTCTTATCATAATAAATATTCTGTTTACTTCCCTTGCTCTTACATTTGTCTCAGGATGTTTGTTACATTGTCAGAGTTTGATTGATTTCTCTCTGGAAAAGGTCAACTTCTCTGGAACATTTGATGTCATTATTTAGAAATGAAGTAGGTGTTACATGTTTATTAAAAGTGATCCACAAGAGTGATTCAGAAACTGAGAGGCATACATTGATATTTTTTGCCTCAATAATCTTGCTGGCTTGCCTACATACTTGAGTTTGAACGCTGGTTCCAATTAATCTTTTACACAGTAATGAATAGTTGATAGGGTTTTCTGTAAGTATTGAAACTATAATGTTAATGTATAAGCAAACCGTCATGATGTCTTCATATTTTGAGACCGCATACCCTAATTGTGGGACATAAAATCTACACAGCAACAAGCCAGTAGATACATCAAGCAGTGGCTCCATCACTCCTGGGACATGCAGTCAGCCCATCCCTGAGCTGAACCCCAGATTGTCCTTACCCTGTCACCTCAATTATCTTCAGTAGCTTTACTCTCAAGGAGTTGGGTTTGGAGCCTGAGCAGAGCTCCACTCCTCTCCTTCAGGGGTCAACCATGGAGCCAGGGGAGTGATCCATAGACCATCCTTCCTTCCCAAAGCCCCAGGAGAGAGAGGACCATCTCATGCCTCCCCAGTTTCCCTTTCAGATGGCCAAAGGCACCAGCAGGATGGCCAACCTTCCAGCACATTCTCTTTATGAGCGTTACTGTCATGCCATAAAATCAAGTGCTTTCCCTCTTCCCCACTGAACCAGGTACAGGCTAAAATGCCATGACTGATAAGAGAGAGGGAGGCAGGGAATTTCACATCAGATGGCTCAAAATTCAGGGCACATACTTCCAAATTAAAATTAATATTGTAGGGGCTATGGAGGTGACACTTTAAGATATTTTATTCCTCCCCATCTGTATACCCATGATGAAGTTCTTTTAGATTAGGAATGGTAGCATTGTCAACTACATCAGTAGTACATCATTGTCTATTGACGCTGTACTACTGATATTGTAGACAATGCTAGCATTCCTGATCTAAAAGAACTTCATCGCAGAGAGCTACTCCTCAGTCTACATGTGCCCCATGATCTCCAGATGCCCCATGATCTCCAACACTTGAAATAGAGTCAAATGGAATTATGGTGCCTTGGTGCCTCCCAGCAAACTCAAATATTCATGCTCATGCAATGTGCAGGAACATAAACCTGTGACCATCAACATCATCATTAAAGCATTTTATAAGCCCCCATTGTGGACTCAATGTAATCCTGAGTGCTAGAGAAATGCCAAGAAACACAAGAGATTTTTCCTGCCCTGAAGAAAAGTATAAATCTTATTAGAAAGCCAAGACTAGCAATATGAAATAACTTGAAATCAGTGTAAAATAACATTTAATCAGAAACTGTACCTTAAATCAGACCCAAATGGCAGATGCAATGCATCCTGGAGCATATGGCCCTGGAAAAAGTAGAAAAGTATTTACTCTTTATGGACTTGTTTCCTTGCTGATTTTTTTTTTTTTTTTGAGACAGGGTCTCACTCTGTTGCCCAAGCTAGAATGTAGTGGCATAATCATAGCTTACTGTAATCTTGAACTCCTAGGCTTAAGCAATCCTCCTGCCTCAGCCTCCTAAAGTACTGGGATTACAGGCATGAGTCACTGTGCCCGGCCTCCTTGTTGAATTATTTATTTTGTTTTTAGGCAAAATAATATTAATCTCTTACCGTCCTTTGCATCATCCTGTGACGCATAAGTGTAATGAAGTATGTGGCAGCACTTCGAAAAATTCTTAGTGCCTATTCAAATGTGAGGCATTATCATTACTGCTGTGATCATTGCCATTATGATTATTAATAGAATACCTGGAGTTCAGAGAAGGGAAGGATCCTGGTATTCAGGGAAGCCTGCCCAGAAAAGGAAGTACCTGAGTACTTGGGCCAGCTTCAAAGGAGGTGCAGAATTCAGAAGGGGAATGAAGAGCCCTGTCTTGGAAGCTGGAGGGGAGAACAGCAGGAGCAGAGGCAAGGAGAGATGTGTGAAAGGTATGAGGTACCAACTGGCTGAGCAGAAGGATTGCCTAGGGGAGGAACTGAATGCATATTTGGATGGATCAAAGGACTGGCCAGAGCACATCATCTAGGTGGAGCATGGCGTGAGTTCCAAGGCCAGAAAGGAAGAGGTTGGCATTTCCTTCATTCAAGGCTAGGGGTTTGCTTAGAAAAAGGGAAGTCTACTCACCAGTTCAAACATCCAGACTATTAAAATATTTCATTCTACTCCTTCTCCCAAGCACTGTCCCATTCTTCCAGGTGAGTGTATTCTTTTACTCAAGCTTTGGTTGTGTCCAGCCCAGAGCTTGGCAGATAGTACCCCATTGTTACTACTAGTTGGATTGAACCATACTACCAGCATCATCTTCCATAAGCACTACTGCTCCCCAATTCCTTTAAGTGACCGATGACCTCATTCTATGCCAATCAATGCTCACTTCTGTGTCTTCATCCTCTTTGACCTCTGCTGAATCTGTGCTTGGTCCTTACTCATTCTACGTTTCATAGAAGGCTGTATTGTCTCCATGGTGCTGGGAACAATTCTATCTATCTCCGATTCCCAGACAAATAGCTTCAGAATTCTGCCTGAAATGTAAACCAATGGGGTATTTATTCCTGTAGACTCACTGTTCTTTTAAAATACAGATGCGTCTGGCCGGGCGCGGTGGCTCACGCCTGTAATCCCAGCACTTTGGGAGGCCGAGGCAGGCGGATCACGAGGTCAGGAGATTGAGACCATCTTGGCTAACATGGTGAAACCCTGTCTCTACTAAAAATACAAAAAATTAGCCAGGCGTGGTGACGGGTGCCTGTAGTCCCAGCTACTTGGGAGGCTGAGGCAGGAGAATGGCGTGAACCCAGGAGGCAGAGCTTGCAGTGAGCCGAGATTGCACCACTGCACCCCAGCCTAGGTGACAGAGAGAGACTCTGTCTCAAAAAAAAAAAAGAAAAACCAAACAAAACAAAACAAAAATGCATCTGAGGTAGTTAAAGAGATCTAAGACTCACAATTCATTGTTAATTATTTTAATTAATTTATTTTTCTTCTACCATCTACCTATGAGCCACACTTGAAGGAATGAAGGAATGCCTGTTTTGACGAGTTTAGGTGGAAGCAAAGGTCATCTTGAAGATAAAGGAGGGTTTTGCTTAAATGAAGAGCCGAATGAGGACACCATTAAAACTCAACCTTGCCCTCAAACACATAGCCAGATACATCCACTCCTCACCAAGGCTTTTGTCCGCCTGACTGACAGCCTCAGGAGGGAGACACCTTTTATTCTTAAGGACAGTTTCAAATAAAAATAAATATAAATTACTTTCATTTCTCCACACACGTCCTGTGCAGTTCTCAGGAGGGAATCCCTGGCTCCTTCCCAGGATTGATTTCAAGAGTTCCAGTTGCAAGTGCTCAAACCACATTTTACATCTGCCTCCCCCAGCTCATCCACCAGTGAGCGGCAGGGAGTGGGTATCAGCCAGAGCTACCCTGACTACAACTTGAGCTCATTTCAAAATCTAACTTCCAGAACCCACCTATTGTGGAATGTTCTGAGAGGATAACACTGAGCCACATGACAGCCGAGGGAACATGTCTCCCTTTCTTCTTGTGTTACATCATTAGGCCCTAAAATAGTGCCTTTTGTCCACACTTTGTCCTCTCAGAGAAGCAAGAAGGCAGCTTCCAGTTCTGCCATGTAGGGAGTGGGCAGAGTGACCGATACAGTCAGTCAGATGGCAGTAAAGGTCAACCTGCCTGCTCTCTCTCCCTAGCTGAGACCTGCCCGCATGCAGTCCTCTCTAATTTTGTTCCCTTGCATCCAGCAGAGCAGGATGAGGGCTCAGGGCCTACCTTCTGGAGGCTGATGTCCCGCGGCTCTCTTCTCTGTGTTTAACAGGGAATGAGAGCAGAGACTCCCTTTCCAGCATAGGCAGGTCAAGTGTGCTCTGAAGAGAACTCTCTCTACGCACAGGTAGAAATGATGGACCAAACTCAGTTGGTAGTAGCCCCTATCCAGGGCATGGTGCAAGCTGTGTTCCCTGGTCCAGCTTTATCATGAGTAAAGACACATTTTGATTTCCATTACATTCGTATGCCTATTTTTCAACTGATTCAGAACCAGAAAAGAGGAAGCATATGACTGCCTGGTGTTCCTAAGATGTCAACAAAGATTGAGGGGAATGACTTAGCAAGGAATTCTACTCCCTTGCTTCTCCATGTCCTCTGAAGAAAGAGTAAGAACCTCCTCTGATACGTTTTTTCTTTTTTTTTTTTTTTTTTTGAGACAGAGTCTCACTACACTCCCAGGCTGGAGTCCAGTGGCACGACCCCAGCTCACTGCAACCTCCACCTCCTGCCTCAGCCTCCCAAGTACCTGGGATTACAGGCACCCGCCGCCACGCCCATCTAATTTTTGTTTTTAGTAGAGATGGGGTTTCATCATGTTGGCCAGGCTGGTCTTGAAGTCCTGACCTCAAGTGATCCACCCACCTTGGCCTCCCAAAGTCCTGGAATTACAGGCTTGAGCCACTGTGCCTGGCCATGCATTTCCTTAGTAGCCATATTGCCCCCACCTCTACCCCTAGTTTTTACCACCCCTATTTGAGACCTTGGGTCTACCAAATGCATTCTGTGAACTGCAAAGCACATAAAGTGAGAGATGAAGATCTTGTCACCCATGGTTATATCCTGCTCCAGTCCCTTTCAGTGTCTCTTGGACTCTGATTTGGGGTACATTGTGGATAACTGGGGCATCTGGAATGCTCTAAGGGCCTTTAACCCAAGATGCACTTAATTCTGTGTGGTTTACCTGGCGTAGTTATCAATATTAAGAGAAAGAGTGAAACATTTTAAAAACCTCTACTAAGGAAAAACCATCTTGGGAGTTCTACAATTTATTATTTATTAATGGAAACTTTCATAAGACTAAATAAACGTTTTTATCTTTCAAGCAAGCATTTAATGGATTACTTTCAAAGAAAGACATGTTTTTATTTCTCATAAATGAGTTTAGAACAATAACTAGATTTCAGTTACATTCTCAGAGTTATCTGGCACAAACTGATGTCTCACAAAAGCAATGAAACAAACAAACAAACAACAAAACCATGTTTTTCTAACTGGATTGTTGGCTAGCTGTCATGGCTATGTTCCAACCACAATAATTATAGTCCATCTACATATTTCTTTCCTATGATCCAGCTGGATTAACCTGTAATAGAAAAAGCCATATCTTATACTTTTGAGGGCTCAGGCTTAGTAAAATCTCACCCCATTATACCCTAGAAGTGGACTTTAAAAATTAGTGATAGACCAGGCACAGTGGCTCACACCTATAATCCCAGCACTTTGGTAGGCTGAGGCAGGTGGATCACTTGGGGTCAGGAGTTTGAGACCAGCCTGGCCAACATGGGGAAGCCCCATCTCTACTGAAAATACAAAAGTTAGCTGGACATGGCAGTGTGCCCCTGTAATCCCAGCTGCTCAGGAGGCTGAGGCATGAGAATCGCTTAAACCTGGGAGGTGGAGGTTGCAGTGAGCCGAGATCATGCCACTGCACTCCAGCCTGGGCAACAGAGTGAGACTCTGTTTTAAAAAATAATATAAAATGAAAAATAAAAATTAGTGATGAAGCAGTTTCAATAGCCCTATTTTGCAGCTGATTGAATTCTTAGCCATAAAGGCAACAGAATCAAGTTCATTTGTATGACTTAAGGTGACAACATATTTAAATAGAAATCACACATTTTCCTAAAGTGTGTTGCCGTATGATATTGCTGTAAATAAACATTTCCTTCTTTTTTATTTTTATTTATTTATTTCAGAAATGGAGTCTCATTATGTTGCTCAGGCTGGTCTCGAACTCCTGGCCTCAAGATATCCTTTGACCTCAGCCTCCTAAAAAGCTGGGATTACAGGTGTGAGCCATGACACCTGGCCTGAATAAGCATTTCTAAGCAAAAATTACTTACATTTCATGCATGAAGAAAACGCTTAAACATATGCACTATTGTGAAAACGCATGAATGGGTAACAATTCTGTTTAAAACTATTTGGAAAAGAGTGTTGCTCAGTCAGGAAAATATCGTAATGCTAACAGAAACCTTAGAAGATTTTCCTGTTAGAGGATTTCCCCCAGCCCCACCGACAACCCAGGATTGAAAGTTTGGTGTCTTCTGTTGCCTCCTTCCTTTTTTGTTCTCCCACGGCTTGGTAGTTTCTAAGTACCATGAAGTCCCTATGTGACCTTCCCTATTGCTGACCCCTTTTACTTCTTTGGTCACAGCCCTGTCACCATTCGCTGGGACTTTTGCAAGAGGCTTCTAACTGCCGTCCCCTTCTTAGACTCAGGCAAGAGGAGCCCCTGTCCTGGCCATCCTCTGGCATTGCCTCTCTTGGCAAAGCAAAGATACTGCAGAGATAAGGGACATGCCACTTCTAGTCTAAGCACCCGTTTCTGGACCATGACTGGAACATCATTGTTTAGACTCTGAAATTCCTTGTCCAAACAGTCCTGAGCCTGCTTCCAGAGGCTATGCAGGCTTTTTCCTGGGGTCCAGCCTTCTGGCAATGAATGTTGCAAATCCTTAGGTCTAAAGGGTAGCCTGGGGTGGCTGTTTGAAGGGGATGTGGTTATGCAGTTTGGATGTAGGAGTTCACCTCCTACATATGAGAGAGGCCTTCATGGTGCTACATGGTGTCCAGGGAAGAAGAGGAAGTGGGCTATGGGCACGGTTCCAGGGTCTTGGAGCCAGGTTCAGCTCTCTCTGTGACGCTACATTTTGTGTAAGATTCTAAGAACTTTTCATTCAAACGCAGAAGCTGGGCTCTGCATGCACCTGTACTCCCAGATAGTTGGCAACCACTCCCAATGTATGAAATATAAGAACACTTTTGCTTAGAAATGCTTATTCAGCCCAGGTGCAGTGGCTCACGCCTGTAATCCCAGCACTTTGGGAAGCCAAGGTAGGTGGATCACTTGAGGTCAGAAGTTCGAGACCAGCCTGGCCAACATGGTGAAACCCCTGTCTCTACAAAAAAAAAAAAAAAAATACAAAAATTAGCTAGGTGTGGTGGCACACGCCTGTAATCCCAGGTACTCGGGAGGCTGAGGCAGGAAAATCACTTTAACCTGGGAGGCCGAGGTTGCGGTGAGCAGAGATCACACCACTATACTCCAGCCTAGGCGACAGAGCAAGTCTCTATCACCAAAAAAAAAAAAAAGGAAAAAGAATAGAACATTTTTTTTTTAACATTTGGTAAGCCTTATTTACAACTTTTAAATATGTAGACATAGGGTGTGTGAGCCTCAGTATTCTTGCCCTGAGCCCTACATACCATAGTGGTCAGCCTGCCTAACAGGTCTCCCAATACCCAGAATTTTTTAAGACAAACATTAGATTTTCCAACTCCTAAGTGCAATGAGAGGGCATCTGTCATATCTTAGGGTTTTTTGTTTTGTTTTGTTTTTTGTTTTTGAGACGGAGTCTCGCTCTGTTGCCCAGGCTGGAGTACAGTGGCAAGATCTTGGCTTACTGCAAGCTCCACCTCCTGGGTTCATGCTGTTCTCCTGCCTCAGCCTCCCGAGTAGCTGAGACTACAGGCGCCTGCCACCACATCCGGCTAATTTTTTGTATTTTTTTTTTTTTTTTTTTTAGTAGAGACGGGGTTTCACCGTGTTAGCCAGGATGGTCTTGATCTCCTGACCTCGTGATCCGCCCACCTCGGCCTCCCAAAGTGATGGGATTACAGGTGTGAGCCACCCCGCCCACCGTATCTTAGGTTTTATCTCTAAAAATCTTTGGAAATGTGCTTTGAGGTTTTGTCCTCAATGATTCATTTTGATAAAACAGGTGAAAAGGAGAGGTAAAAAAAGACAGTGGCTGGTTTAAATGACTGATTCCACTGGGGAGGCCATCAACATCTCAAGCCAATCAAATTACTAAGGAGCCCAGAATCACGATTCTATGGGCTGAGAGGGCTGCGTATTAGCAGAGAGCAATCAATTGCCTATATTTGCATAATGCTCCACACAAAGTTCCTTCAAAGTGCTTCCAAAAACATTACCTCATTTGACCCTCACAACCATGCCATAAGGCAGCTAGGGTACAATATCATTCTCATTTTATATATGAGAAAGCAGAGGCTTGGAGGAGGTGAGTGGGTTAGTAAGTTACCTAAAAATACACAGCTAATAAATGGAAAAGTGTCTCACAAGGCCTGATTCCAAATTCTAGTTCCTAAGGGACACAGGATCCAGACTTATTCTAAGATATACAAGTGCACTTTTTAATATTTGGAAAAGCTACCTTAGGAAAGCACATGTGGCTTCCAGTTCTGATTTGGCATTGACCAGTGTTTCTTGGGGAACTCGTCCAACAGAGATTAAGCCTCAGTTTCCATCTTTAAGATAAAGGAGTTAAAGTAGATAATCTCTAAGGTTTCCTTCAGCTCTGTGGTTCTTTTACAGTCTATACCCCAGATTGATTTTCACATTTGTGAAAGCAGCCTTGAAACCCAGGCAACACAGTCATGTTTTATTAATGAGCTTTTATCAAATGGCCCCAGGTGTCCTCCATCCCAAGTTAATCAGATTAACTGGCACCAGTTTAATCAGAAGTTAAAAATGAATGCTGAGGACAAAATGGCGAACCAACGGTATTTTGTTGTTGTTTTCGTTGCTATTTCCAAACATGTTTCAAGGACAAGACCACAGGGCAGTATTTTCCACAGTATACTAGTTCCAAGAGATATTAATAGGATCTCCTTGAAAAAGGAGTTTTTTGGTCATTAGGTTAAAAATGTCAAACAAGTTTCTTTTGTGGAGCTCCTTTAATACTCATGTGAATTGATAATTATTAATTTCTGGGAGGAAAATGTCCCATCTCCAGGAACTAGTGCTTCTCAGAACACAGTTTTAGGAAACACCATTATAAAGCATTTTAGATCTTCTGATTGTTGCTAGTATCTCAGAGTTTATCCCAAAAGAAAAGTGTAGCTTGTGAAGATGGCTGTGTGTACTAAATGTGATATAAGATGATGAGGTTATTTGTTCATCTTCAATAAAAATTCAAGAAGGTACCTGTCTACATGGCAGTTCTTCTTCAAATTCTTCCCTGGAAGATGATATACGTTATACAATGCCCAATCAAATCAACCATGGTGATTGGTAGAATGATGCAGGTTGTTTGAAAAGTTCTAGAAGTGCTCTTTCAAAAATACATTCTGCACTGAATGTGATCCACAGAAGAAAATGCTCTTATTATGTAATGGTCATACTCCTCAATTTTTAATCAAAACAGCTTCACCCACATTATTCATCAAGCTTAACTCCTAATGACTTTTAACTATTTTTGAAAGTCAAATCTACTACTATGGCAAATTGTATTTTCCAAAAGTGCCTTAAATAATTCCATCCCACATTCTCTTCTTACCATGAGACCTTGAGCCAGATCATAAAAATGCCACACACTTCTGCCTTGCTGTCTTGAAATACTTGCTCTTGGAACCCAGATGTCGTGCTATAAGGAAGCCCAAACTAGCCTGTGCATCTCCCACACTGAGACACCATGTAAAGGTGTGCCTAGGCCAGTAGTCCACATAAACTACCAGACATCTGAGTGAGGATGTCTCCATCTGATTCTAACCTTCAGCCAATGAGTCATCCCTGCCTTCTTCCCAGTTGAGGACCCAGGCATCACAGAGCAGACTCAAGCTGTACCCTCTCTACCCTGTCAGAATTCCTAACCCACAGAACCTTTGAGCAGAGTAAAATGATTATTTTATGGCACTAAGTTTTGGAGTGGTTTGTTAGGCAGCAATAATAACTAAACAAACAGCAAAGGGTAAAATTTGCCCTGTTGGTTGCAGTGAGCTGAGGTCGCACCACTGTACTCCAGCCTAGGTGACAGAGTGACAATCTGTCTCTAAAAAAAAAAAATTGCTCCTGTTTAAGAAATTCAAAAGAATGTTCCCCAAAAGTTTTATTTTATGAATCTTTAGGATTTGAGAGTGATAATACTAGAATCTTAGACCTCTGTGTATTAAAGTTTTCTGGGTTGGTACCCTAGTTACCAGCATTTTAACATCTGAATTTTTCCAGGAGATACAGGACCTGAATAATACTTTATTTTTTTGGCAAAAAATTTCCAGGTATTTCAGAATCCTAAAACTCTCAGGATGTCAAAAACAATGTCTAAAAGCAGGGCCCACAAAATCAAATGCTTTCAGGGGCCAGGCAGGTAATAAAAATGAGTCAAGTAGAGATTTGGGGTCCTGGAGGAAACTGGAGGATTCCAACAAGATTATTGAAGTGAATTCTCCCAGAGGGAAATGACCTGGTCTCAATCCTCCTCCGAAACATTAAAAGAAACCCCATTGGCCTATTACACGCCTAGCCTCATGGCAGATCTCTTTTACAAGCTCCAAAAAACTCTGAGAGCCCTAGGACATCCCTAGAATTTGTATTCTTTGAACGTTGAAATGAGGATTCAAAGGTTATTCTCCAGTGAAACACACTGGGCCTGATAAATATGCTGGTGCTACAGGGCAGTCTTGATTACACTCCTCTGCAGAAAGTGAGTCTGAGAGCTACAAATGGGGACCTTGCTTCGTGGGATCCCATCATGTTTCCAGGAATAAAATCCCTTCATCAATTCATAAGCGTGGCTCAGATTCCTAAGAATTCTAGGCTCTATGACTGGGTGCTCACCCCCTGCTAACACTTCTGGTATATGCATTCATTTCAATCTGTGAACAAACATGTGGTTTCTTCTTTGTTTCTTTCTTTTAAAACATAATTTCAATTGATTATTAATGTAATGGTCCTCCTCCCTTTAGACAAGAAGCCTCCTTGGGGGAGCTCTTGCTTGTCTTGTTGTGTCTCCAGGACTTAGTCAGTGCCTGGCACACACCAAGTATGCAATAACATTTAGTCAGTGAATGAATGGTGTCCATCCGTTTAGTCACTACACACCCAGGAAACACCTACTATGTTTCAGGTACTGATTCTAGAAGTGTGGATAATGTCATGAGCAATACAGACCCAACTCGTGGCACTTACAATCTAGTGGAGAGAGGGTAATGGAGACCAAGTAAATAAAAACACTCAATAATTTCAGGTAGTGTTAATAGCTACGAAGAAAACCAAACTGTGTACTGTGATAGAGGGGAGAGTCGGGGGAAGCCTTAGAAAGACTGTGACCCTGTGAGCTGAATGAGAAGGAGCCAGATATTTAAGTAAAGAAGCAGGGAGGAAAGTGAGACAAATGTTCCAGTAGCAGGAATAGCCAGTGCAAGGGCCCTGAGGCAGATCTCATTTGGCTTATTTAAGCTATATGACACATCAAGAAGACAGTGTGGCAGGAGCATAATGAAAGAGGGTCACATGGTAGGGGAGGAAGCTGAGAGGTTGGCAGAGACAGAGCAGGGAGGGCCTTGTAGCCAGGGAAGAGACTGGATTCCAGGAGGTACACAGCAGCAGACTGTAATAAGAGTCCAAGGAGCTGGTAGGCCCCAGCCTATGTTTCAGGGACCTAAAATCACATAAATACACAAACAACAGGAACGGAAACTTGACTGCTTACCGCTGCCGTCTTCCAGGTGCTAACTCTCACACCCACCCACTGGGCCTCAAAACTTTGGGACACCTGACCTTCCTCTGCCTTCCTTTGGGATCAGCTGCCAGCAATACAGCCCAGCAGGGATGGGTCAGCATCTCACTTGTTCTAGACATTTGTGGTTCTGAGTTCTTGCAGAGCAGAGATCAATTCATCAACACAAATGTCAGGGTATTAGGTTCAACATAATTATAACCATAAAAAAGCATACTGAGAGGAATCAGGCTGCAGTATTGGGAACTAGGCCTTAACAGCAAGATGACTTTGAATTAGCCAGGCTCCAACAATCCAAGGCCCGCCTCCTTCAACAAGCCTGGGCTCCCTGATGGGCGAGTCTCTCTAATTAGCTTGCCTCAGGGCTCCTCCCTCCCCCAGACTCCACCCTCTACCTTGCTCTATTTACACTAGGCACAGCGAACAGAGTCTACTGCTGCTGCCGCTGCCTATAGACTTTCAGATCATCTTCTTCTGTGTCAGGGAAAGCTCCTGGCTGGTGTGGACACAACCCAATAGGTAAGTGTCCAGAGAAAGGGGGGAGTGGGAAGGTGTGATGGGAGTAAGGAGATAAGAGATGGGAAGTGATGTGTGGTGAGGAGTGAGGAGGGTGAAGGGGCTAGCAAGTGCAGGGGGTGGGAGAGGGTCTGGAGTATTCAAGGGGCATTAAGTGGAAGCTGCGTGGAGTCTTGGGAACATAGAAGTGAAAGGGACTTGTATGCATTTCATGTTAAAAGGTCAGTGTGAAAAATACTCTGCACCTTGTAGTTTTTTAACCAGTAGTGTGGTCCTTTAAGAGAGATGGTAGAATTAGAGCTTTGGGGTAAAGTTCAGCAAATATGAGAAACATTTATGCAAACTTCTCATTCAGCAACCACTCTACTACATTAAAGCCAATGATTTTGCAATGATAGGTGACAGAAAAAGCCAATGATTTTGCAATGATAGGTGACATGCAGGTTAATAAATATTAGGAAAGAGGCTCTGGGCCAATTTCCACAACAAATGTAAAACTTCAAAATGATCAATCGTGGGTTTTGGGAGGTGAAAGGGAATGTAGACATCTTCTAATAAAGAGGGGGCAAAACTGACCCACTTGCCTGGATGTGCTTTGTTTGGTCTGCCTAGGTTCATCTTTCTTGTTTTCTTTCCTTCTTTTTTTTTTTTTTTTTTTTTAACATGAAGACTTGCAGACAGGGAGTACTCTCCATGGGTCCAGTCCTTACCACCCATTCATCATTCACCTCCACATCAGCCAGCTTCTCTGAATTGTGTTACCTGATCGGGCTCTGGAGGCATTTGGGTTTGTGATCAGCAGTTAAGTCAGAAACTTCATCCTACCAGCGAGGAAGAGAGATGATTCCCACAGTGTGCTAGTAAAGCAACTAGCAATAAACCTTATTCTACCAGGGAGGAAGGGAGGTAGCCTCCACGATATGTTAGTAAAACAATTAGCTATTTGTAAACAACTGGATAATATTATGAGTGACTTAAGCGTTTTGGTAAGAGGCTCTGAGGAGAATTTGTTTTTGACCAACTGGAACAGAAAAAAAGAAAAGCACCCAATTTTAAAGGGATGCTGAGTTATTTCTTTTCCCAATGTGGTTTAGCAGAAACTACTTCTTCAGTCCCAACAATTTTGCAAGGTAGATTTTACAAATGCAGCTATTCTCACTTTTCAGATTGAAAAACAAGGCAATAGAGAGTGCCTTAATTCAGTAATCATACCTTGATTCAAAAACCACCCCCCAAACCTTGAACTCCATTATAAAGTCAGTCTGATAAGCAAATGCATCTTCATAAATCACATAAGCAAGAGAGTTTGTGTCCTACAGTTTAATAACGATGATCCCATCAAGCATTTAGGTGCCCTGGGAATCCTAGTGTTGGGAGTGGGAATCCAGAAGCAGCCTTGACACTGGGGCTAGATCCAAAAGTGCTTTTGGAACCTGAAGGGAAGTCCCCTCCTCTTCTGCCTCCGTTTTCTGCTGTGAGAGAGGAGAGTGGCTCTGGAAGGACTAAGCTGTCTGGTTGTGGAATCAGTCTCCCAAGATGCTGAAAGTGTGGTTGACCCCAGCCTTGCCCAACCTCCTTCCCTTTATTTTGTTCATTTTTCATTTTGTCCTATTTACTACAGTTCTAATTTAATATTCAGTGCAGTTTTCCCCGGGTAACTTCACTCTCCTTTCCTGAAGTCCCAGAAAAACATCCCCAAGCCTCCTGAGGTTTCAGCCTCTGGTAATAAGGTTTCTATGACAGGAATGGTGTGGATTTGAGACTGGGATTTTCCTGGCTATCCAAAGCAAGATGGCATTCAGGGGCTCACATAGGAAAGGCAAATGAATTTAACAATACCATTTTGTATCTCTGAGCATTTCTCATTCTTACAAACACACTTTTATTAAACTTTTGCTTTAACATACTCTCTCCCTCTCTATTCTTCCTTCTCTCCCCTTTTCCATGATTTTACTTTTTTTCTGAATCATTCAGGAGTATGTAGCAAATATCATGTTCCTTCAGTGTATATTTTCTAGGGTATTCTTTTATGTAACCACGAAATAGTAAATTTCAGAAGTTTAACACTGATCTATTATTTTTATCTAAACTACAGTCTGTATTTCAATTTCACTTGTCCGAACGGTAATACTTTTCTCCCACCAACATAGTATTGAATCATGCCTCTTTCACTTCCTTTAATCTGGAATAATTCCTCAGCCTGTCTTTGTCTTTTATGGCAATAACATTTTTGAAGAATGTAGGCCGATCGTTTTATGTTCTTGACGGGTTTCTCTGAAAAAATCCCCAGCTGGATTTTTTCATAGGTGATTTTTTGCCCTTCTCAGAATATCATTTCTGGAGATGTGTGATATCTGTCTCTATTGAGTGGTGTTAATTTTAATTACCTATTTGCTGCCTATTTTTTCCACTGTATATTTACTACCTGTTCCTTTGCAATCAATAGACAATTTGTGGAAAGACAATGAGACCATGTAAATACTCTGTTCCACATCAAACATTTCCCCCTAGATTTAGCATCCATTCTTGGTTCAAAACAATGTTTACCATGATGGTTGTAAAATGGTAACTTTCCAATTATATCACCACTGCCTCTACATTGATCAAATGTCATTCTGTTGTAAGGAAGTCTTTTTTTTTTTTTTTTTTTTTTGAGATGGGGTCTCGCTCTTTCGCCCAGCCAGGAGTGCAGTGGCACAATCTCGGCTCACTGCAAGCTCCGCCTCCTGGGTTCACACCATTCTCCTGCCTCAGCCCCCCGGGGTAGCTGGGAGTACAGGCGCTCGCCACTGCGCCCGGCTAATTTTTTGTATTTTTAGTAGAGATGGGGTTTCACCATGTTAGCCAGGATGATCTCGATCTCCTGACCTTGTGATCCGCCCGCCTCGGCCTCCCAAAGTGCTGGGATTACAGGCGTGAGCCACCGCGCCCTACCTAGGAAGTCTTTACCGCCATTTGTTTACAGTTTTATTAATATATTTCACACACCATACAACTCCCCCTTTCAAAATGTGCAACTTAGTGGTTTTTAGTATAGTCAGAGTTGTATAGCCATCACTACAATCAATTTTAGGACATTTCCGCACCCCAGAAAGAAACCCCATACCTGCTAGCAGTCATCCCCCATTTCCCCCAGCCCTAGGGAAACACTAATCTACTTTCTGTCTCTACAGATTTGCCTATTCTGAATATCTTACATCAGTGGAATCATGCAGTGTGTGATCTGGCTTCTTGTACTTGGCATGATGTTTTTGATTTCATCCATCTTGTGGCATGCATCAATACATCGCTCCCTTTTAATGCTAAATTATTCTCTGTATAGACTTAATGAATTCCTATTTTTAGTCAGTGAGTTATAATCATTATTGTCCTTATTTATTTTGATGCTCAACTTTCCTGGATTTGGGTCTTTCAAGCTAGTTTTTGTTTCCTTTTGACATGTCTCTATCACTTTTTTGGAACATTTTCTTTTTGTTGTTTGTTCTTACAAGACAGCCTGTCTGATGAACATTTTTGTCTCCTTCCTCCTTCCTAGTGAAAACCTTAGCTCCCAACAACATCATTGAATTCATTTGCCCAGTCCTGCAATACGTATTAAATAATTTCTGAATTGCTAAAGCCATGCCACTATGGAAAGCTCATCTACTAACCAGAGTAAAAGATTTGTTTGTAGTTCTTTTCTCCATAGACAGGCTAGTCAAGGTCCTGTGTTCACAAATTGGTTGGATTAGTTCTTTTTCCCCCTTCATTGTGGTTTTATTACTCACGTGAGAGAACATTGCGTTCACTGGTTCATTTGTTTGTATTGTTATAGTTCTCACTCCATCTTGCCTTAGTTTTATTTTTTAATATGCAGAACATTAATATCCTTCCAAAAGTGAAAACTAATAAGGTATGTATACTCGCATGTATAATTCCCTGACCTATCTCCCCTAACCCATTCCTTTTGCATGCCTTGAAGGTAACCAACTTCTTTTTTTTTTTTTTTTGTTTCACAGCAGTTTAATGTGTAATATTGAAAAACTGGAAGCGACCCAAATGTACATCAGAGACTAGATAAATAAATTATAGTATATTAATACAATGGAATGCCACACAAAAACAAAAACTTCTACTATACACAACTGATCTTATAAATCATATATAATATAGAGTAAAAAGAATCGTGTAACAATTATATTTTACTCAACTTATACAAAATTCAGAAACTATGGTGATGGAAGTGAGAATAGTGGTTACTTGGGGGTGAGATGGTGGGGCTGGGGGTGTTGGTGCTATTGACATTAAAGATAAGAGAACCCTGTTCTGGTGCTGGGAATCTATGTATTGATCTGAGTGGTGATTACATGTGTATATACTTAAGAATTCATTGAACTGTATGCTTATTTATCTTTTGCAGTGTACCTGTTATACCTCATTTACAAATTAAATTGATATAATGCTGCAATATGTACTTTCATCCACAAAGTTTTTTTTTTTCTCTTCTTTTTGGGTGATTTCTTTTTATATTATTATACTTTAAGTTCTAGGGTACATGTGCACAACGTGCAGGTTTGTTACATAGGTATACATGTGCCATGTTGGTTTGCTGTACCCATCAACTCGTCATTTACATTAGGTATTTCTCCTAACGCTATCCCTCCCCCAGCCCCCTACTCCCCAACAGGCCCTGGTGTGTGATGTTCCCCTGCCTGTGTTCATGTGTTCTCATTGTTCAACTCCCACTTAAGAGTGAGAACATGTGGTGTTTGGTTTTCTGTCCTTGTGATAGTTTGCTGAGAATGATGGTTTCCAGCTTCATCCATGTCCCTGCAAAGGACATGAACTCATCCTTTTTATGGCTGCATAGTATTCCATGGTATATATGTGCCATATTTTCTTTATCCAGTCTATTATTGATGGACATTTGGGTTGGTTCCAAGTCTTTGCTATTGTGAATAGTGCCACAATAAACATATGTGTGCATGTGTCTTTAAAGTAGCATGACTTATAATCCTTTGGCTATATACCCAGTAATGGAATTGCTGGGTCAAATGGTATTTCTAGTTCTAGATCCTTGAGGAATTGCCACACTGTCTTCCACAATGGTTGAATTAACTTACACTCCCACCAACAGTGTAAAACTATTCCTATTTCTCCACATCCTCTCCAGGGTCTGTTGTTTCCTGACTTTTTAATGATCGCCATTCTAACTGGCGTGAGATGGCATCTCACTGTGGTTTTGATCTGCATTTCTCTGAGGACCAGTGATAATCATTTTTTCATATGTTTGTTGGCTGCATAAATGTCGTCTTTTGAGAAGTGTCTGTTCATATCTTTTGCCCACTTTTTGATAGGGTTGTTTGTTTTTTTCTTGTAAATTTGTTTAAGTTCTTTGCAGATCTGGATATTAGCCCTTTGTCAGATGGATAGAGTGCCAAAATTTTCTCTCATTCTGTAGGTTGCCTGTTTACTCTGATGATAGTTTCTTTTGCTGTGCAGAAGCTCTTTAGTTTAATTAGATCCCATTTGTCTATTTTGGCTTTTGTTGCCATTGCTTTTGGTGTTTTAGTCGTTAAGTCTTTGCCCATGCCTATGTCCTGAATGGTATTGTCTAGGTTTTCTTCCAGGGTTTTTATGGTTTTAGGTCTTATGTTTAAGTCTTTAATCCATCTTGAGTTAATTTTTGTATAAGGTGTAAGTAAGTGATCCAGTTTCAGCTTTCTACATATGGCTAGCTAGTTTTCCCAGTGCCATTTATTAAATAAGGAATCCTTTCCCCATTCCTTGTTTTTGCCAGGTTTGTCAAAGATCAGATAATTGAGGATGTGTGGTATTATTTCTGAGGCCTCTGTTCTGTTCCATTGGTCCATATCTCTGTTTTGGTACCAGTACCATGCTGTTTTGGTTAAAGGTAACCAATTTCTTTATTTTCTGATATGTCCTTCCTATTTTTCTTTTTGTGCAAAATAATGAATCTATGTATATTTTTCTTTCTTCCTTATTTCCTATAAAAAGGTAGTATATATTATAGATATTCTTTTGCTTTTTGCCTTTTTTCTCTTAATAATATATCCTGGAAGTCACACCAAATTAGTTCAGAGACATTCCTGCTCCCAATTTTTACACAGCGATATAGTACTCTACTGTATGTGCCACATTTAATTTTTTTCTTTCTTTGTTTTTAAAAATTATACTTTAAGTTCTAGGGTACATGTACACAATGTGCAGGGTTGTTACATAGGTATACATGTGCCATGTTGGTTTGCTGCACCCATCAACTCGTCATTTACATTA
Source organism: Nomascus leucogenys (assembly GCF_006542625.1). Taxonomy (NCBI): domain Eukaryota; kingdom Metazoa; phylum Chordata; class Mammalia; order Primates; family Hylobatidae; genus Nomascus; species Nomascus leucogenys. Next base: position 48,687,468 of record NC_044386.1, read on the forward strand.
GGTATTTCTCCTAATGCTATCCCTCCCCCCTGCCCCCACCCCCCAACAGGCCCCGGTGTGTGTACCACATTTTATTAAACTAATCTCCTATACTGCAATAAATAACCTTGTGCATATGTATTTTCAGATGTTTGGAGGTGTATCTTTACTAGATTTCTAGGAGTAAAATTGCCGGTTGATGGTTAAGCAACCATCAGGTAGTTTTGTTAGGTGTAGCAAATTCCCTTCATATGGGTTGGGTTTCTCCACAGCCTTGTTAACAGAATGCACCATTTTGTCAAACTGATGGGCAAGAAATAGTATCTTAGGGTAGTTTAATTTGTAATTTGCTTATTATGAATGAAATTGATCTTTTAAAGACCATTTTTGTGAGCTTTATTGAAGTATAGTTGAAATCCTATAAACTGTATAAAATTTAATCAGTATACAATCAGCATAAAACATTTCTATCACCCCTAAAATTTTTCCTGTGTCTCTTTTAAATAAATTCCTCCCTCCACCCGTGTGCCCAAGGAAACACTGATTTGCTTTTTGTTATTTTAGATTAGTTTGCAGTTTCTAAATTTGTATATAAAAATCGAACCATGTGTACTCTTTTATCTGGTTTCTTTCAGCATAGTGATTCTGAGATTCACCCACATTGTTATGTGTATCAGACCCTGTTTGTTTTCATCGCTGAATAGTATTCTACTGTGTGGATATACTACATTTTGTTTATCTCTTTACCTGATAATTGACATTTAGGCTGTTTCTAGTTTGGGACTATTGCAAATAAAGTTACTATGAAAATTCGTGTACAAGTCATTGCGTGGAGATATGTTTTTGTTTCCCTTGGGTAAGTATCTGACAGAATGGCTTATTATGGGTGAAACTGAGCATTTTAAATGCTCATTAAATGTCATTTTTAAATGTCATTTTAAATGTCATTTTTCTATCTTTTGTGATTATCCATTCATGTGTTTTGCCCATTTTCCTTTTTTTTTTTTTTTGGAAACACTTTTTTTTTCAACTTTTAGATTCAGGAGATACATGCACCGGTTTGTTACCTGGGTATACTGCATGATACTGAGGTGTGGGGTACGGTTGATCCTGTTATCCAGGTACTGAGCATAGCATCCAAATAGTTACTTTTTCAACGCTTGTCCTCCTCCCTCCCTGCCCCCAGTAGTTCCCAGTTTCTACTGCTGTCATCTCTATGTCCATGAGTACCCAATCTTTGGCTCTCACTTATAAGTGAGAACATGTTGTATTTGGTTTCCTGTTCCTGCATTAATTCGCTTAGGATAATGGCCTCCAGCTGCATCCATGTTGCTGCAAAGGACATGATCTTGTTTTCTTTTTATGGCTGTGTGGTATTCCATGGTGTATATGTACCACATTTTCTTTATCCAGATCACTTGTTGGGCACCTAGGTTAAGTCTGTATCTTTGCTATTGTGAATAGTGCCATGATGAACATGTAAGTGCATGTGTCTTTTTGGTAGGAAGATTTTTCATTTGGATATATACCTCATAAGGGAATTTCTGGGTTGAATGGTAGTTCTAAGTTCTTTGATAAATCTCCAAAGTGCTTTCCACAGTGGCTGAACTAATTTGCATTCCCACCAACAGTGTATAAGGATTCCCTTTTCTCTGCAGCCTTGCCAGCGTCTGTTGTTCTTTGACTTTTTACTAGCCATTCGGACTGGTATGAAATGGTATCCTATACAAAATCTTGTGATTTTGACTTGCATTTCTCTGATTAGTGATGTGGAGCATTTTTTATGTGTTTGTTATTTGCCCATTTTTCTGTAAGATTTTTTGTCTTCTCTTTTTTAAAATTTATTTTTTTAGTTGAGATGGGGTCTTGCTATGTTGTCCAGACTACTCTTAAACTCCTGGCCTCAAGTGATCCTCCCACCTTGGCCCTAGTCTTCTCTATTTTTAAAGCTCTTTCTATATTAGGAACATTAGATTTTTATCTTAAAATGTTACAGATGCTTTCCCCCAATTTTTCATTTGTATGTTAATTTTACTTAAAGTGTTTTTATGCATAATTTTAAATTCTTATGATGGCAAATGTATTATTCTTAATAGTATCTGAATTTTGAATCATAGTTAGGAATCCTTCTGCCCACATTATGGAGAAATTTGCCTGTTTTCTTCTATTAGTATAATTGTACTTTTTACGTTTAGATTTCTGATCATTTGAAGTTTACTGTGTGTGTTGCGAAGAAAGGATCTAATTTATCCTTTCTAAATGGCTAACCAGTTGTACTGAGATCTCAAACATTTATTTTTGTCCTAGTGATTGAAGAAATCACCTCTATGATTTACATATATATATGTAAATACATATATATATACTGGAGACAGGGTCTCATTCTTGCCCATGCTGGAGTGCAGTGGCACCATTATGGCTCATTGCAACCTCGAACTCCTGGGCTCAAGTGATTCTCCAGCCTCAGCTTTCCAAGTAGCTGGGATTACAGGCTCAGGCCATCATGCCTGGTTACTGTTATACTTTGTAGAGACAGGGCTCAAGCTATCCTCCCATCTTGGCCTCCTGAAGTGCTTGGATTACAGGCATGAGCCACCAGGCCTGGCCATATGCCATATTTCTACATGTTCTTTTTCTATTCTATTTCATTTGTTGGTCTACTTCATGTTTTAGTACAACCCTGTTTTAAGTACAGAGGGTTTGTTGTATATTTTAATTATGTGGTAGGACTAGTCTCTCTCCCCTTCCCCTCAACTAATCTTCCTTTTCACATTTTCTCGCTATTCTTGTATGTTTGTTTCTCTACATTAACTATCAACCTGTCTAGCTCCAGAAAAAACAGCTTTAGTATTTTTATTGAGATCATGTTAAATTTATAGGTTAACTTAGGGAGAAATGACAGTTTGATGATTAGGTGTTCTAACCAAGAACAAGGGATATCTTTCCATTTGTTAAAGTCTTCTTTTGTTAAATATATGTTGAGGTAAATATATTCAAAAACTGAACCAGAAATTACTTCCATGAGAGAGGTAAAAAACAAGGAGTTTATTTTGCTTGCTTTCCAATAAAGGAAAGCAACAACTTAAAAACAATAATAACATACTGCTTAATTATCTTTAATTGTGCTAAGGAATTACAGACATCTTGGTCTGCAGCATTCAAGTTTGCTAGATAGCACTTCCTTAAGTGTGCTCTAGATAAATATGAACGGTAGTTGCTTCGAGGTATAAAAAGCCCAGTCACAATAAGGCTTTTTCTGAAGTGGTCTTGGATCCCGTTGAGAACCTGAAAGCTATGGTTTGAAGTGGTCTTGGATCCTGTTGAGAACCTGAAAGCTATGGACTCTTTCCCTCAAAATACATAAGCTTACAACATTTTTCACAGGGGAGGAGAGGAGGCAGAGACCCCCCTGAAGCCAATACTTAGATAGTAGTTTTGAACTCCTGCACTGTGGGTTATATATTACAGTCTTACAAACCTACAGAGGGGTAGGCAATATGTGGGTTTAGGAACTTTACACATGGACAATAATACATATTATTCATGCCTCCCTATTTCTTTTGAGGGGTTTATAATCTAAATTTGTTGACAAGCAAATTTTAATTTGGTATGTAAAGTCTCACTAAGAAGATCATAGAGTCGGCCAGGCGCGGTGGCCCACGCTTGTAATCCCAGCACTTTGGGAGGCCGAGGCGGGCGGATCACGAGGTCAGGAGATCGAGACCACGGTGAAACCCCGTCTCTACTAAAAATACAAAAAAATTAGCCGGGCGTGGTGGCGGGCGCCTGTAGTCCCAGCTACTGGGAGAGGCTGAGGCAGGAGAATGGCGTGAACCCAGGAGGCGGAGCTTGCAGTGAGCCGAGATTGCGCCACTGCACTCCAGCCTGGGCGACAGAGCGAGACTCCGTCTCAAAAAAAAAAAAAAAAAAAGATCATAGAGTTGTTCCTGTAAAGAAAAAAAAAGTAGTAGAAAAGAGAATAAGCATCTACCTTCTTCCTCCACTGATGGTCAATCTTTTCAGTTCATTTCATGTTAACAATTTAAACTTTAGATTTGAAAAATGTATACATTGAAAATAAAGTAGTTGATGGCATACCCATACATATTCTGACCATTAAGGAAAAAGAAGCTGTGTTTTAGGATGCCCCATGTCTAGTGATTAATCTTCAGGTTTGGAAATCTCACTTTAGAGCTGAAAATTCTAAGAGACAAAGGCAAGAAGGCAGAAGACTGAATTGCTGCTGATGCCACTAGTATCCTTCAGATTTCCTCAAACACTAAATCCGAATGCTACAGTAAGGCATGGTGATCCTCTGCAGGCTAACCTGGGCACAATCCCACTTGATATCACATTCTAAGGACTTGCACAGGATGCCTGCTGGGGAGATAAGGCTGGAGGGGGCAATACTGTGGACAGATTATAAAAGGCCCTGTTTACCGCCCTGTTTTGTCTTAGATTCTCTGAGACAAAAGGAACCACTCAAGCGGAATGGCATGATAAGATCTGGTATTTTGGAATTAGTTACTCTGTTGGAGAGTGAAACAGGAGGGTGAAGAGGCCTTCTGAGGCAAGAAGATTTAGGAGACTGTAAAAGAACAACAATAAAGGCCTTAAAAATCTCCAAATCCTTTTAATCCTATCTTGTTGTACAAGATAGGATTAAAAGGATTTGGAGATTGGACCAGGAGGAGGACCCATCAAGGATGACCATATATACTTAACAAGGATGTGGGAATGTTGGAACTTGGAGCCTTTCTTTCTAGCCAAATAATCTCCCTCAAAGACATTTTTCCATCTCCTGCCTGACTGCAACAGGAATAAAATGTTCTTCAGTCCCAACTGCCACCACTGTGAAGGCACAGACAAGAAAGCGGAGAGGAAGTAGAAAGTAGACAGTAACAAAACAGGTACTGATGGTTAGGAGGCTAACCTTGTCATAGTGCTCAGTGATTTCTGAGCCATTAGTGGCTTAACCTAGGTTTTTACTGGTCCGAGGCTGGGGCAAGCTTATGCTAGGACTGTGCATTTATGCAGTGCTTGTATTTCCAGTATCTGTACTTCTATTTTCATTCTCCATTTTATTCGTCCAATAATAACTTTCTTATTTTCACTGAGTCAACTGGCAGTATGTTCTGGACTATATTAAAACCATTTTCCAAAGTTTTGCCATGGCTCGAGTTTCCAAAATCACCACCACTTCAGCAGATTTGGCCAAGTTTATTTATTTTGTTTAGTGAGAAACAACATACAAATACTAAAATGAAGACAGTACAGTAATCTTAAGTATGTAGCTTGAATTTTTACTTATGTATACATCTGTATAACCACCCTCTAGATAAAATTATACAACATTTTCTGTACTGCATGCGATTCTCTTGTGTACTTTTCAGTCTGTTCCTTGAAAGGTTAATCACTATTCTGACTTCCATAAACATCTTTTAGTTGTGCTTGTTCTTAAACTTTGTATAAATGAGTCACATACCAGAATTTGTTTGTGTCTGACTTCTTTCAGTCAACATAGTATCTCTATGTGATTTCTCCAACTTGTTGGAGCTGATTATTTATTTTTTAATGTGCAATATTCCATTATGTAAATCTATTACAATTTATTTGAACATTTGGATTGTTTCATCTTTTGGATATTATGAACAAAGCTGCTATGAATATAATGTACAAATGAGAGAACATAGCACTAATTTCTTTTGAGTATAAAGAATGGATCATAAAGCAGATGCAGGTTATCTCTAGTAGAAACTCAGTGGTTTTTCAAAACAATTGTATCATTGTGCATGTTCCCCCAGCCACAAATAAGAATTCTACATCCTTGGACCAGGCGCGGTGGCTCATACCTGTAATCCCAGCACTTTGGGAGGCCGAGGCAGGCAGATTATGAGGTCAGGAGATCGAGACCATCCTGGCTCACACGGTGAAACCCCATCTCTACTAAAAATAGAAAAGAAAATTAGCCAGGCGTGGTGGCACGCGCCTATAGTCCCAGTTACTCAGGAGGCTGAGGCAGGAGAATCACTTGAATCTGGGAGGCGGAGGTTGCAGTAAGCCGAGACTGTGCCACTGCACTCCAGCCTGGGTGACAGAGCGAGACTCTATCTCACAAAAGAAAAAAAAAATTCTACATCCCTGAAAATACTTAGGATTGTCAGTCTTTTAAATTGGAGCCTTTCTGGGGTGGTAGTAGTGGTTTCTTGTGATTTTTAATTTGTGTTCCCCTGATGAGTCACATAAAGCCCCTGTGAGCTTTATTTCATAATTTTGACCATTTGGATGTCTATCTTTTCAAGTTTCTGTTCAAGTCTTTGCCCAATTTTTTATTGGGCTGGTTGTCTTTTTCTTAATAACTTTATAGAAATCTTTTTTGTTTAATGGTAGTTCCGAATTTTTTGTTAGATATGTGTATTGCAAGTATCTTCTAGTCTGGTTTGCAAACATTTATTTATGAGCAAATGTAACATTATGTTCTTAACCTAAAGGTTATAAGAAAACTGGGGAAAAAATTCTAAGGTAAATTTTGTCATATTCTTATGCATTAAAGAAGTGAGTCATGTTTCAGATAAATTATTTTAAAAAGTATTTAGTTCATTTCAACTAGCCATTTATGAAGCATCTGTTCACATCTTCTAAGGATTCCAAGATATGTAAGATAGGTTCTCCCATGAGGTGTTACTGTGGAGAAAGAGAGGTAAGTGGGCAACCAAGACTGCTGTAAGATGTGAAAAGCAGTGTATAACATGCTACAGGAGCAAGGATGAGGGAGAAACTCATCTGGCCTGAGAAGGCAGTATTGGAAGAAGGGAAGTCTTCGAAGATGGAGCAAGAGTTTCCATGGTTGTGCAGGCTTTGCAGGAAAAGGGAACATAAGAAACAAATGCCCAGAGGAATGAAAGGGCCATGTGCCAAGGAGCAGCAGGGGTCTGTGGTGGTCAGAACATAGGATAGGAGAAAGAAGGAATGATTTGTCATAAAGCAGAAAAAGTTAGCCAAATGAAGATGGGAGAACCTTGTTAGCATTGTTAGAACTTCACACTTTTATCGTGTATGCTAGCCAGACACCTCAGGATTTTCAAATTATGGAAGTAATAAGATCAGGTCTGAATAGATTAAATATGATTAGAACATGGGTTTTTAATCTTTTCTGGCCTTGAACCCCTTTGGCTATCTGATAAAGCCCATGAATCCCCCAGAATATAATTTCTATTAGGTTAAATATTATACATTTAATCTTTGTATAAATTAAAATACATAGGAATTAAAAGGAATCCAATAATGTTGAAATACAAAATAGTTCTTAATTGTGATATTTGCTCCATTATTAGTACATTTAAAAAAATCTAGTGGTAGGTCTAATATAATTTCAAAGTGGTAATGCATATAAATGATACCTTGAGACATGTGTCAACTTTAATTATGCTATGAAAATATCTAATTTCTGTTGGTGACAGTCACTGGTACTGCAGCTTGTTGCTTATGTTTATAAGCATAAAGGAAATGTTAAATTTCAGTTAGATGTAAATGAAAATAAAAGCAAACTTTTCCAGAATTCACTAGGTCACAGACCCAGTGAATTCTATGCATATATCCCAAGCTAGAACCCTCTGTAATGAGAAGGGTACCCCAGCTGATAGGATAGACTGGAAGAAGGGGTAAGTGAAAGGCAGGGAGGCCAATTAGGAGGCTGTTTCAATGATCCAGATAAGCCTGAATGGAGGCTGCTGTGGTTGGGTAGAGGGCAGTGGCTGGTATTTGGAAATAGAATCCAGGTGTGTATATTGCAGGGTGTGTAGGGGAATGGCTGGGGAAGTGGGAGGGAGGAATGGCTAGAGGAGTTCACTGAGGTTTCTAGCTTGGGTAAGACAGAGGATGGCAGACCAAGCCACACTAGCTCTTACCTGGGTTGCAGGAATAGCCTACTGTTAGTTAGTTTCCATGTGTCTCCCCTTGCCCCACTATCATCTAATTTCAACAGGGCAGTCAGAGTGAACGTTTTAAACATAATAAATAATGAGCCACCATTAATGTCCTCTGCTCCAAAGCCGCCTGCCAATGGAGCAGTCCCTTATGATTAGTCCCCTAAAACCACCCCCATATGTAATCTAGGGCCTCCTCCATCCCCCGGTCCTCCAGCAACCCTCATCATTTTCTACTGTCTCCCCACCCACATTCATTGAGTTCCAGCTGCAACTGCTCTTCACAAGCATATAAGGGAATGCTCCTGCCTTGAGCCTTTGTGCTGACTGTCCCTTGGCCTGGAACAGTCTTCCTCTAGACAGCCACATGCTAACTCCCTTAACTCCTTCATGACTTTGCTCAAACCTCTTCAAGTCTTTTCTCCCTTAACCTCCTTCCAATGATGCCTACCCTGACAACCTTATCTGGAAATGCCTCTCCCCAAATCCCACTTACTCTGCTCATTTTTTTCCTGCCTCTTATATCTCATACCATTTATTCACTTATTGTCCCTGTCAGTCCACATGGCAAATATGAGTCCCTGCACACTCATAGGTGCATGAGGACAAGATTCTTTTTGTTTACTGTTCTAAACATCGACAACAGTGACTGGTGCAAAGTAGGTGCTCAATAGATATTGTAAGAATGAATAGGGAGGATCTTAATCACAAAGGAAGAAAAGGCGGGAGAGAAGTAGAAGCTCTCAAGGAAGACAGAGAATGTAGTTGATTTAATATTGATTTGGAAGGATCTGTGAGTCATCCTGTAGATGTAGACAGCTGGGTAGCCTGGAGGGCAGGAAAGGATGGTTTATGCTAGAAATGTAGATTTGGAAGCTGATTGGCCAAGGGAGACAGATAAAGCACAGACTTGTTCAGAGAGTACTTTAGCCTGAGCAATTTGGTGGTAAAACTAATGCTTAAAAAGTAGTCAGGGCCAGGTATGGTGGCTCACATCTGTAATCCCAGCACTTTAGGAGACCAAGGTGGGCAGATTGCTTGAGACCAGGAGTTCAAGACCAGCCCAGCCAATGCTGTGAAACCCCATCTCTACTAAAAACACAAAAATTAGCCAGGCATGGTGATGCACGCCTGTAATCCCAGCTTCTTGGGAGGCCGAGGCATGGTAATTGCCTGAACCCAGGAGGTGGAGGTTGCAGTGAGCCGGGATCACACCACTACACTCCAGCCCGGGCAACAGGGTAAGACCCTGTCTCAAAAAAACAAAACAAAAAAACAGAAAAAAAAAAAAAAAAGAATAATGGGGGAAAGTATGGTGATTGTCCCTGGGAAATCAGTGAGACAAAACATATTTTAAATTTAAATTTTAAAAGATGTAATAGATTTTTTTTAGTATTCTGGCAGCAGTGCTGTTGTAAAACAGTGGGGTTCTATGTATATCACAAACATTGTATTTTGGCATTGTGTGTATTTTGTATTTTCTAGCTTATCTGATAATGGGGCATGAGGTCAAATTTTCATGAGTTCTTTTTTTTTTAATTAAAAAAATAGAGGCAAGGTCTTGCTATATTCGGACTCCTGGGCTCAAGCAATTCTCTCACCTCAGCCTCCCAAAGTGGCAGGATTACAGTCGTGAGCCACCACACCCAGCAAATTTTCAGGAATTCTTGAGTCTCAAAGTAGAAATGGTAATTATTTGCTTTAATTCTGAGCAATCATATATTAAAATATACTCAGCAGGCCGGGTGCGGTGGCTCATGCCTGTAATCCCAGCACTTTGGGAGGCCGAGGAGGGTGGATCACCTGAGGTTGGGAGTTCGAGATCAACATGGAGAAACCCTGTCTCTACTAAAAATGCAGAATTAGCCAGATGTGGTGATGCATGCCTGTAATCTCAGCTACTTGGGAGGCTGAGGCAGGAGAATCGTTTGAACCCAGGAGAAGGAGGTTGCAGCAAGCCAAGATCATGCCATTGCACTCCAGTCTGGGCAACAAGAGCAAAATTTCATCTAAAAAAAAAAATATATATATATACACACACACGCACACACACTCAGCTGAGGGATTAAGTGGGTCATATAAAGAGATTCACATGAAACGTTACAAAATCCTATGTTGTATATTTGGAGGAAATGTATAAAAATGCAAAGCAGTCACACCATATGGTGCACTTAACCCATTAATTTAGAGAACTTGAACAAAAGAGAAGAGAGAGTGAGGTATGAGAGAGAACAATTTAAGTAGTGCAGACACGCATATCTGCCATTCCACTCAACTATTGTCTTCTACATAAGTATGAGAGGCAAGGCTAGAAGAGGTTTTTCTATTAAGTTGGTATTACTTTTTATGTGTCTCTCTTAGAGTAAGCATTTCACTGTGCCAAGTGTAATTCTAGTATTCCACATAAACTTTTGGAATTAATTTGTTAAACTCCATTAGAAAATATTTTGGAAATCTTGACTGAGATTGCATTGACTTTATGGATTGAGGAAGGACCGACAATATCTGTCTTCCAATTTATTTAGATCTTCTTTTATGTCATTTTTCACAGGTCTTTAATGTTTTTTAATTACATTTATTTCTAAGTGATAGTATGGTTTTGTTTTTGTGAATGGACCCCTATCCCTTAACATTTTCTACCCAGTGTTGATATACTAGAAGCTATTAATTTTTAAAATGTTGATCATATATCCAACCACAGTACTAAATTCTATTAGTTCTGCTAATTTAACTATATTCTCTGAAATGGTTTTTTTGAGATGGAGTCTCACTCTCTTACCCAGGCTGGATTGAAGGAGTGTGATCTTGGCTCACCGCAACCTCTGCCTCCTGGGTTCAACCGATTCTCCTACCTCAGCCTCCCAAGTAGCTGAGATTACAGGTATGCACCACCACGCCTAGCTAATTTTTGTACTTTTTAGTAGAGACAGGGTTTCTCCATGTTGACCAGGCTGGTCTCAAACTCCTGACCTCAAGTGATCCACCCGCCTTGGCCTCCCAAAACGCTGAGATTACAGGCATGAGCCACCGCACCCGGCCCGAAATAGTTTTGTTTCAATCTTTCCATTTGTATGTCTCTTTTCCTGTTTTAGCATATTGACTAAAACTTAAAGTAACAAAAGATATTCTTGTTCTTGACTTTCAAGGAATGCTTGCTTTGAAGGTTTCACTGTTAGGTGTGATACTTACTACAAGGTTTGGTAAATGCTCTATAAGAAAGTTTTGTGCCAGGCCTGGTGGCTCATGTTTATAATCGCAAGGTTTTGGGAGGCCAAGGCATAAGGATCACTTGAGGCCAGGAGTTTGAGGCCAGCCTGGTCAACAGAGTAAAGCTCCATCTCAAAAAAAAAAAGGCCCTGTGCTGTAGCTCACGCCTGTAGTCCCACCTACTCAGGAGGCAGAGACAGGAGGATTGCTTGAGTCCAGGAGTTCCAGACTGCAGTGAGCTTGATTAAGCCACTGCACTCCAGCCTAGTCAACAGAGTGAGACCCCATCTTTAAGAAGAAAAAGAGGAAGTTTTCAGGCTGGGTGCAGTGGCCTGTAATCCCAGCACTTTGGGAGGCCAAAGCAGGTTGATGGCTTGAGCTCAGGAGTTTGAGATCAGCCTGGGCAATATGGTGAAACCCTGTCTCTACAAAAAATACAAAAATTAGCTGGGTGTGGTTGTGCATACCTAAAATCTCAGTTACTCAGGAGGCTGAGGTGGGAGGGTTGCCTGAGCCTGGGAAGCAGAGGTTGCAGTAAGCAGGGATCACGCCACTGCACTCTAGCCTGGGTGATGGAGCAAAACTCTGTGTCAAAAGTTTTCCTCTTTTCTTAGCTCTCAAAGACATTTTAATAGGAATGAATATTAAATTTTTTCAAGTGTAGATTTTGGCATAAAACAATCATTTGCTTTCTATTTTCTTTATTCAGATAGTATGGCAATTTGTGTTAATACATTTTATAATGTTGAAGCAGTCCTATATTCCTAGGATAAAGTCTTGGTCATGATATAATATTCCTTTAACACGCTTCTGGATTCTGTGCTAATATTTGGAATTTTTGTTTCTCTGTTTATAGTTGAGATTTATTTCTTATTTTTTTGGGGGGATGGAGGACTACTTTTCATTTTGATTTATTAGGATTATGTTGATCTAAAATGAAATGGGAAACTTTGTATCCTTTTCCTTTGCTCTGATCAGCTTATTTAAAAAAAAAAAAAGGCATAATCTGTTCTTTGATGGTTTAGTAGAACTTTCTCAAACTCTTCTGGGCCTGGTATCTCTTTTTGGAGTGGATCTTTGACTCACTTTTCAATTTCTTTTTCTTTTTCCTATTTATTTATTTATTTTTGACACAGGTCTTGCTCTGTCTCCCAGGCTGGAGTACAGTGGTGTGATTAAGTCTCACTGCAGCCTTAACCACCCGGGCTCAAGTGATCTTCCCGCCTCAGCCTCCTGAGTAGCTGGGACTACAGGTATGCACCACCATGCCTGGCTAATTTTTTAACTTTTTGTAGAGACGGAGTCTCACTATGTTGTCCAGGCTGGTCTTGAAACCCTGGGCTCAAGCTACTCTCCCACCTCAGCCTCCCAAATCTTTTCAGTTTCTTAGATGATGATCAATCTATTTGGGTTCTCTACCTATTCTTGATTCCATTTAATAGTTTATAGTTTCCTTAAGGCCATCTATTCATTCTAGTTTTCAAATTTGAATGTATAAAATTACATATAAACCTGATAATTAAAAGTTACCTGCTGTAGCCACAGTTATATTATTTCTCTAATTTCTAATGTTGTTTGTGTTCCCAGAGAGTTGCAGATATTTAAACTGCAGCCTATTTAGTTGAAGACAAGAAGAGAATTTCCACAGCAGTACTATAGCAACCAATGAGACTAAGTCTTGTAAAGCAATTAGAAGTTCAGGTGTTTAGGGATTTGGGTATCTTGGAAAGAAAGCCTATAAAAGTTTGAATGATAAAATATAAGAGCATTTTTAGTCTCTTAATGCTCCACTAAAATAATAACTAAAGAGTCCTAGATAGATAAGCAGAGATTGACGAGGAAAAAAAAAAAAAAGCCCTAGAAACTCTGAAGCACTTAACAGGGTTCCCTCAACTCTCCACTCCCCCTGGGCCATCTTATCTATACTGGGAAAGACATTCATTCTTAATTTTAGTTGGTCTAAGAAATATAACATTAAAATCCTTTGCTTGACTATTGAGTTACCAGCAGGATCATCACAGAATGCATCAATGTCAATTCCTTGAGATTTCAATTTCACCAAGCATCAGATTCTATCTTCTCCATTTTTCTCCATTTTTCTTCATCTAGTTTAATTAATCACCTGTATCTTTATTTTCAGTCTGTTATCTTGAGCAACCCATGCCATTAATTTTCAATTTATCTTTTACTTAGGATGAGGAAAAATGGTCAGCCTTTTTGTTTCCAGGATTCACTTCATTTACAGGTGGCACATTACCACTGTTGCAAAATGCTAGCATATAAATGTCATCATTTTATTCTCTTCTTCTGTTGGATTCTGCAAGTGTCATCTTGTTACAGTACTATACTTCTGGCTCTACTTAGGGGCCATGTTCTACTTAACAGTTTATGGTTTTGTTAACCTTCTTTCTGTTGTTCACTTTGTTTCAGATGTGCTAAATTTTAGAAAGCTCTGAACTAAGCTGTACTTTGATATAAATATCCTTAGATTAAAATGTTAACACATGGGTTTTAATGTTACATCCTTATTCATGTAATATATTCGGAAACCATGAATATTTAAAACGAAAGCAAACAAATGTAGATCACATGCTTCTGACATACATTCAGGTTTCTCCGTATGTATTAAGACCCAAGGAGTCTAAATATTCCAGGCTAGACCATAGCACAATCTAGGCAGGAGTCATGTCAATCTTGTTCACTACTAAACTCCTAATGCTAGTACATGTCTGGCACATAGTAGGTTATCAGTACATATTATTGATTGAATAAGTAACTGACATATGTATAGGGAATCTAATTCAATAACACATTAACTTCTTCACTCATGATTTGAAAGTGATGTAAAATTGTATTAGATATTTTCAAGTTTCAAGTATCAGAGATGTTCAGGTTGCCTTTGTTACAAACTTGTTTATTGGAAAGATTCATTCATGGAGCCTTAAAAAGAACACAGAAAAATCTTAACACGTATACAGTCAAGTTTCACAGAAAAATGGACCATCATCGCCATCATTTAGGACTGGCAGTACCTCCAGCAGCCTAACTATAGCTTTTGGCTTAGGAGCACTTGGTATTCTTTCAGAACTGTCTGTTGTTCCTTTCTCCATTGCCCATTGTTAGGGAGGCTTCTGTGTCTGCTCCAGCTGCTACTAACTCCACATGTCTGATGCACATCACTACCCTCCCATCAGCATCATCACAAAGAATATGATTGGACAATCACTAACCATTAGAATATACTTCTGTTGGGCTCAGTTCTCTAGCACTGAGCAGCTTTTTAGGCTGCTTGCCAGCCTATAGAGGGTTGCCTTCAGGTCAGGTATTGATTGCTGGTTCAGCTACTTGTAGCCAGGGGAGTTAGGGTCACATGGCCAAAAGGGAGCCACAAATGAGGCAGGTACACTGAGGCACCTTTCATGGCCTAGTGCTACCTTACTATTAAAGGCAATAACCAGGGACTGTCTTCTGTCAATAGCTAATCATCCAAATAGCTATACTGATTTTATTTCATATTCATGTTTCCATGTCTTATAACATCTTTGCTATATGGATTTCATTGTCTAGACAAGACATCAATACCCAGTCATATTTCCAAGAATCATGGTACATCCTGATGAAGAGACAGAAATGAGCCATAATTTACTGAGAGGAAAATGTCATGTATATAGCACACTGCAAAGAAATTCAATACATGTATATTTATGAATAAGAGCGAGGAACATTTTTTAGTTTTTCATATGTGACTGCCTATAAATCAAACATTTCTGAAGTATATTACTCTCAGAAAAACAATTTCTGCAAAATCTCTGCATGTTGGATTTTGCTGGCACACTCTGAGATCATGGATAATGTTTTTTGGGGGGATATAGTACAAACGATGTTGAATTCCCAAAATATGTGCCTGGGATAAAGCTACTAACTATTCTCAGAATTATACCATACTGACCTGGTATGAAGTAAGGATTTGATTCAAAGCAATGGCACTGTGAATTTCCCAACTGTGGGTTATTTTCTGAATACACAGTGAGTTCAACTGGGCCCAGGCTACCTTCCTCCGTCTGTAAAAAGAGTTTCAAAATTGTTCCTTCTCTTTTGGGTAACATGATTGCCAGATCAAAAAGATATTTCTCAGTCCTTGTCTTATTCGACTTTTCCACAACAGCCAACATAGCTAAACACCCTTTCCTTCCTGATAGCCCATGACACCAATATCTTCATCTACTCCCATGGAGCAGCCTCCATTTACAGGCTGATGGCTTTTGAGTACTATACCTTCAGAGAAAACCTCATCCTGAAGTCCCAGAGCAGAATCTTTTTCTGTCTTCGGAATGTCTGTCTAGATGCTATGGGTTTTTCAAACATAATACGTCTGAAACTAAGTACTTTTTCTCCTTTTCTCCCCAACCCCCATCCCTCAGTGGCCAATCTGATCTTTCTCTTGTATTTCCTATCTTAAAGTACACGGTGACCTGCCAACTATTCTGAGGAGGATGGATGATTGACCTCTCTTTCCCTACAGCCAGTCACCACCAGAGTTCTATCAATTCTACCTCCTAAAACTCTCTCCAGTCCACCTTCTCTGTTCCATCCTGCTGCCATTGCTTTAGTTCACATTTGCATGATCTTGAGGTTGGATCATTGGAATAGCTTCTTTGCTACCACATCCCCCACCATTCTCTTCCCATCTCCATCTTCTGTTGTTGAAGCAATCTTTCTGAAACAATCTATTTATTATAACCTTTTGTAGTTTTCTGTCATCTACAAGAAATTCCAAATTCACTACTATAGCTACTTTGGTTTGCCGTTACTACAACAATGATGCGTAACAAACCATTCCAGAAATTAGCAGCTTTAAACAATAACTTACTCTTACGAATCTATGGGTCAGCTGTGATGGTTCTGCTAATCAAAATTGGGTTGATGTGTGAATCAGCTCCAGTCCCTTCCACATGTGTCTCATCCTCCTGGGAACAGCAGGTTAGCCCAGGCATCTGCTTTTCATGGTAACGGCAGAGAAAACAAGAGAGGAAATAGGCAAGATTTCTTAAGATTTAGCTCAGAGCTAGTATACTGTCCCTTCAGCCTCATTCTCTTCATGAGGGCAATTCATGTGGCTAAACCAAAAGCTGGGACATATACTCTGACCTATTAGTGGGAGGGACTGCGGTTACCTGCCAAAGGCATGGATGTGGGGAGTAATGAAGACTGGGGCTAATGGCAAAAAAACAAAAATAAAACCTCTCTCTAATGCTGTACCTATTGCTTATGTTTAACCTCTTTGAAACTGACCTTCCAAAATGGTATCTTGATATGTTCTAACATGCCTCAGTGACATGCTGTTTCAGCTGTGAAGAATAGCTTCCACCATCCTACCCCACTTTGCCTGTCTAACCTCACTCTTTATTCTCCAAAATACAGCTAATAAGTTCTTTTCTTTCCTTAGCAGCCCCCTCTCCTAGAGAGAATTAACTTTTCCTTCTTTGTGCCACGTTTTCCTTATGCTTGAATATTTTTGCTGTTATCAAACCAAATTGCAATTTATTTATTTATTTATTTATTTTTATTTTTTATTTTATTTTTTTTTTTTTGAGACGGAGTCTCGCTCTGTCGCCCAGGCTGGAGTGCAGTGGCGCGATCTCGGCTCACTGGAAGCTCCGCCTCCCGGGTTCACGCCATTCTCCTGCCTCAGCCTCTCCGAGTAGCTGGGACTACAGGCGCCCGCCACCTACGCCCAGCTAATTTTTTTGTATTTTTGGTAGAGACGGGGTTTCACCGTGGTCTCGATCTCCTGACCTCGTGATCCGCCCGCCTCGGCCTCCCAAAGTGCTGGGATTACAAGCGTGAGCCACCGCGCCCGGCCTATTTATTATTTTTTGAGACAGTCTCGCTCTGTCGCCCAGGCTGGAGTGCAGTGGCTGGATCTCGGCTCGCTACATGCTCCGCTTCCCCGGCTCACGCCATTCTCCTGCCTCAGCCTCTGGAGTAGCGGAACTACACGCGCCCGCCAGCACGCCCGGAGAATTTTTTGTATTTTTAGTGGAGACGGGGTTTCCCCGTGTTAGCCAGGATGGTCTCGATCTCCTGACCTCGTGATCCACCCGCCTCAGCCTCCCAAAGTGCTAGGATTACAGGCGTGAGCCACCGCGCCTGGTCGCAATTATTTATTAACATGACTGTCTCCCTTCTAGATTGATAGAGCTTTTTGGGGTAAACATTTGCTTTTCTAGTCTCTGTATCTCTAGGGCCCAGCAAAGTATTTGGCATACAAAGTTCAATGAATACAGAATTGAATTAAACTTATATTATACAGAAATGACATTTTGGAAATAAAGACCAATTATTTTGAGTTGCAGGTAAAGAATTTGCCTGTGCAATTCGAAATAAGAAGGCTAATGTTCTCTTTTCTCTGAAGCATGGCAGCATGAAATTATTCAGAGCCAGGCACAGTAGAGCATGCCTTTAACCATGGCTACTAGGGAGGCTGAGGTAGGAGGACCGCTTGAGCTCCCAGGAGTTAGAGACCAGTCTGGGAAACATTGCAAGACCCCATCCGAAAATGCAAAAGGAAAACTGAGATATATACAGTCAGCAAACAAAGGAATAGCTCCTAGAATTCTCTATGCCTAATTGAGCTTTCGGGTTCTGATAGAAGCAGCAGAAACTGGATTTATCAAAAAGGTACTACAGGTTGTTTTATCATGCTCTATCTACTACATGTGAAGAATTTAGTCTCAATTATGAGTTTTCCCATTTGTGAAAAGGGGTTAGGGAATTTCTGTAGTTTGTATGCATTCTTACAAACCTTTTTTTTTTCTTAAATTGAGACAGTAACCTTAGAAAAGATTTCTCTTACAAATCTTTTTGAAGGGTAGAACTCTGTTCAAAAATGCTTTTCTGAAATACCTGATCAGTTTATATTGCACATTTTGAAATGGAGATCACTGCTGCTGTTTATATCTACTTTTCATGTCCAATGTATGAAATCTTTTTAACCATGAAAAGTACTATTGTGGAATTCTCATTAGGATGCAATGAACTGATACATTCTGATGAAAAGATGTAAAGGATCAGTAACTTCATTTATAATAAACAATATCTCTACCAGCTCACGAAGAGTGAAGCTGCTTAGAGTGAAGTCTACCTATCACTGCTTCTAAAAATAGCTCACACTGTTTGGGTAGGTAGTTCTGTGTGTGACCCTCTAATAAGTATGAAGAGAAAATTAATTTCTATGAAAACTCTATTGAACCTAAAGTGGGTGCTGTGGCTCATTTGTGTAATCCCAGGGGGAGGCTGAGGTGGGAAGATCACTTGAGTGAGTCCAGGAGTTTGAGACCAGCCTGGACAACGTAGTGAGAACTCCTCTGCCCTACCCTGGCAAGTAAGTTTAAAAATTAGCGGGGCATAGTGGTGATGGTGGTGGGCGGCTGTAGGCCTACCTACTCCAGAGGCTGAGGCAGAAGGATAATTTGCCCACAGGAATCCAAGGTTACAATGAGCTAAGATACTCCACTGCACTCCAGCCTGGGTGAGAGAGTGAGATCGTGTCTCTAAAACACAAATGCCTGTAATCCCAGCACTTTGTGAGGCCAAGGCCAGGCAGATCACTTGAGCCCAGCAGTTCAAGACCAGCCTGGGCAACATGGCAAAACTCCTTCTCAACAAAATACATAAAAATTAGCTGGGTGTGATGGCATGTACCTTTAGTCCCAGCTACTCAGGAGGCTGAAGCAGGAGGATCATTTAAGCCTGGAAGGCGGAGGTCGCAGCAAGCCAAGATCACACCACTGCACTCCAGCCTAGGCAACAGAGCAAGACCCTGTTTCAGAAAAGCAAAAAAACAAAACAAAACAAAAAAAAACTCTACTGAATCTAGCCTGTTTTCAGAAGGGTTGTTCACCATTGTTCCTACTATATCTAGGTTGTGCCCTTACCACTTTGTGATGCATTCGAGTCTCATTAGGGTGCGCTGAACCCTTGATAAGATTAGATTAAATTAAATGCCACATGACACATTTAAAAACAAAAAAAGAAAAGATTAGGGCAAGCAGCAAGTTTCCTAAGCACAGAATTTGCACCGCTAAAAGGCATCACTTGGTTGAGAAACATGGCTGATTTTCAAATGTCTTCTGAGGTGCTGGGTAAGCCACTGAATCCTATAGCAAATAGAAATATTATGTAAGCTACCTATATAACTTTACATTTTCTATTAGCCACATTTTGAAAAATTAAAAATAAACCCAACATATCTAAAGTAGTACCATTTCAACACATGATCAATATTTTTAAAGTATCAATAGAGATATTGTACATTTTTTCCCACTGTCTTTGAAATCTGCTATATATTTTATACTTACATTTCAATTTGTAGGTTCAATTCTCATTAGAAATACCTGATGTGGAGCTAGGCATGGTGGCTCACGCCTGTAATCCCAACACTTTAGGGGGCCAAGACAGGAGGGTTGCTTGAGCTAGGATCACACCACTGTACTCCAGCCTGAGAAACAAAGCAAGACTCTGTCTCTTTAAAGAACTTTAAAATTTTGAAAAAAGAAAAAAAAAAAAAGAAAGAAAGAAAACCTGATCTGTATTTAGATTTCCTAAAATCTGCAGTTAAAAAATTAGATTCACTTCTTGGTCTTTTGGCTAAGATCAAGTGTAAAAAAAATTAGATTCATATACTCAGTTGTTCCAAACATACTTAGTTTTAAAAATGAGTTCAATTATCAAAAATTTGTTTGTTTGTTTTTAGAAACGGGATCTTGCAGTGTTGCCTAGGTTGGAGTACAGTGGCACAATCATAGCTCACTGCATTCTTGAACTCCTGGGCTTAAGTGATCCTCCTGCCTCAGCCTCCTAAGTAACTAGGACTACAGGTTCATGCCATCGTGCCTGGCTAACTTTTTAACTTTTTTATAGAGACAGTGGTCTCCCTATATTGCCTGGGATGGTCTCGAATTCCTGACCTCAAGCAAGCCTCCCACCTGGGCCTCCTAAAGTGCCAGAACTATAGCCATGAGCTACCATGCCCAGCTGAAAATTTATATTTAAATTGATTAAAATTAACAATTCAGTTTCTCAGTTTCACTAGTCACATCTCAAGCACTCAATAACCACAGATGACTATAGCTACTGTATTGGCCAGAGCAGTTCTAGAGAATAGTGACAGCCTTGGATCTTCAATAATCACTTGAATCTTTGTGCCTAGGATAGTGCTATTCAACAAGGAAAGACAAAGGAATTGGAAGTCAGTCCATCTGCCCTTAAAAGATAAAAGGAATATGTGGTTTTAAGATCATAAATATGTGTTCAGAAAAAAGACAGATGGTGTGTATGAGTGTATGGGTTCTAAAAGACATTGTGAGGTGAAACTTTGGGCCCTGAAAGTCCAGAAGGGTTTCCATAGTAGTTGGGGAGGGATCTCATGTAGGGCAGAAGCCCAGTGTCAGGAAGGTACAGGGTTTGGATGGAAAATGAAACTAAGAAACCAGTAACAGATAGTGGGTAAGAATGTATGCTCTCAAGTCATGCTCACTAGGTGTGAATCCTGACTCTGCTACTGCCTAACTGCTTACACTTGGGCAAATTATTTAACTTCCCCTTTTCTGTTTATTTGGTAGGGATAATACTATTTCATAGGGATGTTGTATTAAATGGACTAATAAATATATAAATCATTCAGAATAGTGCTTATGACTTAAGTGCTGAAGAAATTTCAGCTGCTATTATCTGAGCATGACCATTTGCTCTGGGGTGTGCATATAACAAACCAACCAGAGCTATTTGATTTAGAACTTATATCTTAAAGCACTAAGCCTAAGTGTATATCAACCAATTTAAATTCTAAATGCAGAACCACTTCTCAACATTTCTGAGCCATAGTTTCCCCACTTGAAAATTTTGAAATTATTTAACTTATTTCAGAATATTGTAGTGGAAATTAAATGAGTCCATTAAGGAAGCAGCTGCCTTCTACTTATTAAGTATAGCTTTGGGAAAGTTACTTGTTTCTCTGAGCTTAAATTTCCTAATCTGAGAAATAGTTATCACCCGCTTTGGATCAAATATATAATATATGTAAAATGCTGAGCACAGTTACTGTCACAAAAAACGGCCAATATTATTCTTTAAAAAGACATTAAGTCTTGGTGGCTTGGAGACCTCCAGCAGCTCAGCAAAACTGTCAGATTAATTAAAGGTTTATCCACCTTGAAGTTTAGAGGCCCTTGTATTTCTAAGCCCTAAGACACTTACGCAGGCTGGGACCAGAAAGAATACATTTTTACTTCCTTATACCTGTGGTTTTAGAGGGTAGACAAACAGGAACCTCAAAAAAGAATAAACCAGACAACCAACTTATGTGAAGGTAGAAGGTTGTTTACAGAAGCCAGTGCCTTAGCAATGACTCCATGATCTTTCTCTTTTAGAAATTAACTGTACTGAATTTAAGTGGATAATCAGAAACAATTTAGATATGGAAAAGATAGCTTGCATTTCATCTTGTTTCAACAAGTACTAAAAGTACACTTTTTTTTAACTTTGCAAGAACAGATTTATTTATACATTTTAATTCTACTCATCTTTATTTCTACAATATTTCATGGCGAATAAGATGTACTGATTACCATCTTTAAAATACTGTATCTTCATTTGACTCTCAACCACTTATTCATGATTATCCTCTAGCTATGGGTCATAGAGTTGTTCTTTTAAGACACTAGAGAGATCTTAACATTTTTCACTCATTTATTGTAACTTTTACAGAATTAAAGATCTTCATGTTTGAGTAACCATTCAGAACCTCCATTCTCTTTCTTAGTCACATGGCCATCTTCCCTGTGTGTCTTCTACCTTCAAACCTCTCCTTCTTATCAGGACACTAGTCACTGGATTTGGAATCTACCCTAATAATCCACCTCATCTTAACTTCATTACTGTACATATCTAAGTTCACATTCACAGATGGGGGATGGGAGTAGGACTGCAACACATTTTTTTTTTTTTTTGAGGGGAGAACACATTTCAACCCACAATGGGTTCCTACTATTATGAGACAACATATAATGTATACATTGCCCCAAAAGTATAATGAAAATGTATCATTTACAAATGAAATTTGTGCTACCCACCAATTTCTCAACTCTAGCTTTATCCCACTAGGGAGAAAATGCCAGCCAGTATTAGACATGCAGACTGCAGGCATGCACAAGAAAAGCATATTAGAGAATACATAGGTTAACATTTATTGAGCTCCTACTTTATATCCAGTTATTTGCTAAGTGCTAGGGATACAAGAAAGAAGAAGTTACCAATCCCTGCTCTGGTGGAGCTCATCCTGGTAGCCTGGACTGGTTCCATGACTTTGGTCATAGTAACAGCCTTGTATTCATAAAGTGAGCAAACCAGTTATCCTCATCACCTTAATAAGTAAAAGAACTTAGAGACAGTCATTACAGATTGATCACACACCACCCATTTTGAGAAAATCTGTAAAAATTGAGGGGATGAAGATGAGTTGCTGAAGATGAGTTAACTTTTTTTTGAAGTAAATTACTCATATATGGCTTTGAAACCCTAAGGGAAAGCAAAATGGAAAGCAAATCAGATGAAAAGAGGGTAAGGTTCCTGCTTGCTATCTTGATTCTCTTGCTTACCCTTACCCTTCACCAACTAGGAACTAGAAACATTTGTTCTGTTTACGTGCTCTGAGGTGTGAACAGAGCACCTTAGAGTGAATTGCCATTTCAAGTCATTATTTCCAAACGCTCTGAACATGTGTTACATAATCATAGGATAAAAGAAAGCGATAACTATTGTCAGAGTCTAAACACCTCACTTTTACAGGTGAAACAAAGGTGTTAGTATGTGACTTGATTAGGGCCATGTAACTGTAATAGTACTATAAGCTCCTTGAAAGTAGTGACCCTATCTGGTTTTGGTGACCCTTATATTCTCAGAAACTTGTAGGTACCTAGCAGGTAGTATTCAGTAAATGCATATTACGGAATGAAACAATTTGAATAATGAGTCAGAAATACACCTTTTAAATACTTTTTCTACTGCCATAATGATTTCAAATTTTTGAACAGGTTTAAGATTCTAAATTTAAAAAAACTTCAGGTTAGTCTAACAAATGTTGATATCATCATTTATCCACGTGCTGTTAAAAATTATTTAAAAGAGAATAGTTTGTGCTACAGACTAATAGTCTTGGCTTCTGCTCTCAGCATTTCCTGGTCTTTTTACCTCTTTTGCATTAGATAGAGGAAGAAAGAATCTAAACCAGATTTTGCTGCCTGTTCACCCAGTAAGCCTTTTACAATGGCTGTTATTTGGTCCCAGCTGTTGTGCTAAATTTAGGTTTTTGGCTTATCTGTAACTGTTCTGTCTCCCATTACCAAGGTTAATTGCAAAGTGATTGTAGAACAAGTAAAACTTCAGTTCATTTTTTAAAAACTACATAATACAGTATTCAATAATATCAAAGTCAAATCCACTGGGATTTAACATTTGTAGCATTTTATAGATTAAAGAACTGTTCCCATTTGTCAGTTTCATCTTCATGATGCCAGAACATTTCAGAGAAAATGAAATGTTACCCTCCTAAATGTTCTCTCTGCTCTGATTAGATACAATCGTGGAGTTAAGGTTAACAATTTCAGTTGTACATGTTATTTTACTGTACATATCTAAGCACTAGAAAATATTACTTTTTAAATATTTCATGCTTTTTTTATAAGAACTTTATCTGAGGCCAAAAAAATAGAACTACCAATCTTGCAGTTTATAAAACTCTTCTGATGTGAAAATAATAGACTCATTGTAAAAAAATTTTAAAACAGAAGGGCACAAATAAAAAAAACACCTTAGACTTGTCCTAGTACTTTCCTGTGATCCTTTTATGCAAAATTATATCTAAAAAAACTTTTTCTAATGAAACCAAAGAGCCTTGCAAATTTTTACTTGTCTCCATTTGGGCTCATGCCCCATATGTACTTTGTCTATAGACTGAGTAGCTAATAGCTGCAGCGCTTGTTAGGATTGGGTTTTTTTTAAATACAGATTCTTGTCATCTCTTTGTGTTTAAATGACGACAACATCACAACATGAAATGCCATCATGTCACATTACTATAGCACAACAACAAAATTACAGCTCCCCAACAATAACATGCTGTCAAAGTGTCCTCCTGCCCATGAGTCAGTGTTTTAGAAGTTATGAAGATTATTTTTAGCACAGCGAGTGTCTTGGAAGCTTGGGTTCTGAATCCTACTAAAATCCTTAGTGATTTGGGAAAATCTAGGGTGGGGGTGGGCTTCCTGTTCTTAAATTCTCCCACTCCCTGACCCGCATAGCTGCCCACCCTCCTGTCCCGGTCACATTAAACCCAGGTTCCATTATGCACTGCAATCCACTTGGGGCTCAATCACAACTCTGCGCCAGCATCCCGTGAGGGGGAGGAGGGGGGGGGAGGAGGAGTAGGAGGGGGAGAGGAGGAGGAGGAGGAGGGGGAGGAGGAAGAGGAGGAGGAGGAGGGTGGGGGAGGGGGAGGGGGAGGGGGAGGAGGCGGAGACTATAATTATCCTCTACGTCTGGGGCAGGCCCTTGGATGACATCTTCCCAGTTACCCTGCGCTCTAATAGCGCAGCTCCGATTCCTGGTCTCAGAATCCAGGCGCGCCTCGGCCGGCTGGGAGCGCAACCGAAGTGCCTGGGACCTCTCGGGCTTCCGGGACTCTGCTGGTGTCTCCCAGCCGCCATCTCCGGCGCCCTCGCACCCGCCAGGCACCTGCACCGAAAACCCGGCCCCAAACTAGCGCCCCGGGGCGAGCGGCGGCATTGCCATAGTAACCGGGCGCCAGGGCCGCGGAGGCCGCCGGGGAGGAAGTGACGAGCGGGGTGGGTTGGCTGTTGTTGGGACACGTGACCTAGGCAGTGTTTTGACAGGGCAAACAGCAGAGAAAGAACTGGCCGAGCGAGGGGGACGGGGAGCCGGGGCGCCAGAGCTAGAGACAGCGGGCGGGCAAGGAGCTGGCAGAGGCGCTGGGCAAGAGGGCCGGCCGGGGCTACGGGCGGGGGAAGCCCGGGGGCCGCGGGGCTCGGGTGCCAGTCAGGCAGGGCGAGGGGCTGAGCGCAGGGAGCGGAGCGAGGCGGTGGCTGAGGCGCGGGTGGATGGCCACAGGGGCGCCGGGGAGCCGCTTCGGGCTGGTCGTCTCGGGTCCCCACGGTCACCTGAGGCAGCCCCGGGGGCCGCTGCGCTCCACACTCCGCTCCCGCTGGCCCTGCGCCTCTCGGAGCCTGGGGTCTGAGGTGGGAGTGTGATGTGAGCTGCTGGGCGAGCGGTGGAGAGAAGTGCCAAGAGGAGGCGGGATTGGGACGGGAGAGGAGAGCGAGTTAGTCAGCAGAGGTCGGCCGAGGGAGCCGAGGAGCCGGCCAGCCCGAGAGCGCCATGCAAACAACTCTCCGGCGGGGAGAGGGGCAGACGCGGCGCTCGGTGCGGCGGGACTGAAGGAAATCCGGGGCCGCGGCGGGACGGAAGGGGCTGTGCAGAGCAGGGGGCGAGCACCGGCTGTAAACACCTCCCCCGGAGCCGGCCGCGGAGGACTGGTTGGGAGTTGGTAGGGTCGCCCCGGGACAGCCCGGAAGAGTTCGTTTGGGGCTGGGGGCTGGGCGGGAGGAGGTGACTCGGGTTTCTGTGTAAACTTGGCCGCGGTTGCTGCAGGAAGGCTAGCCAGAGGGTAATTACACAGGTGAGGCCCGGCGGGGCGGGCGGAGCGCTCGGGAGGCGCAGGGGACTGGAAGAGTTGGCTGCGCCCAGGCACCAGGTGAAAGAATTTCCATACCAGCCCTGCGGAGGTGCCTCTGTTCCCAGAGGCGTTTTTGTACGAAGGGGTTAGTTTGTGTTGCTCGAATCTTTTTCTTCTTCTTGCCTGTACCTCCAGGTTATAAATAGATCCAGCTTTGGTTCAGAGACTGTGTGTCAGAAGGACACATTGGCCTGGAGAGCACAGAGGCAGGGAAGAGGTTGCTGGATCCGGAGGAGATGGGGGAGGCGGTGCAGAGAGTTTTGCTTTTTTCAGACCAGCCGAGGGTGCTGTCACCGCAGTTGGTGCCAGGAAGAGGCCTAACTTAACAGTAGTTTACTTGCAAGGTCCGGGTATTAGAATAGGGCCAGATTAATTTTATTTTTATCTCTTTCAGCATTTCGAAAGCGAAGCAGAAGCCGTAGAATCAGCGGCGAGCCTGTTCAAAGAACCCACAGGTGCATTTCACAGACTCTGGGTGAAAATTGGATGTGAAAATGAAGCCAGACCGAGGTAAATGATTTGTTTAAGTAGGGCTTGTTACCCCACCCCCTTCTTTTCTATGCCTCAATTTAGAAGTGTTAACCTAATTCTGCAGTAGGATCAACTATTTCTGTATCATATGTGATTATCTGTTTTTGTGACAGATTCCAGCTGGTGAGGTAGAGAAAGGCATATGGAAGGGAAGGTTAAGCGTTTTTACAAAAGTGCTTCTGAAGCAGTAGCTTCAAGAGAGATTCTAGTGTATCTCAAAATGAAAGTAAAGAATGGTATTTGTATCTGTTGCCACAATACAGGTATCATTTTAGAGTTGTACTTGCTCGTTTTTAGGTAGTCAATCTAACTTCAACTTTCAAGAAGTTCATAAGCTTTTTAAACTTGAATGTGAACTTGATAAAATGAAGAGAAAACTTAAGATTGAGTTGACAACTATTATTTTATTACTACTTTGATTAGTTGATTTTTGTGCTTTAAGCAAACTCCGAAAGTTTGCAGAGTACTCCAGTATTCGATATACCAGCATATGGACAGTTTGGGCCACTGAAATCCCTGGTGATAAGTAAATGTCACTTCTTTTCTAAACCTGTATTTTCAGGATTTATAAGAATAATATATACACTGCTTTTCAAGGACTTCAAGGTAATTGTTTATCAGTCTTCTGATTAATGGCAAGAACCAATTTTAGAAGATGTTAATATAGTAGTGGTTAGTGAGAGCTTCTCAGTCAGATATGAGTTTGATTCCAAGGAACATTGTGAAGTGGGGATTATTTTATTTGGTAGGGGGCTGGACTAGATGACAGATTTCCTTCCAAATCCAAGTCTTTAGGATTGGAAATATTAATTTATCCTATGAATTAGATGCTTATTTTAAAATTTCTATAAAACTGGTTGTTTTTCCATATATTTTTTCAAAGTGATTAGACAAATTCTCTGGGTAAAATAGGTCTATTGAAATGCACCAGAAGGAATTGCAGAAAACCATACTTAATTTAGTGATTTAAATTAGTTTTAGGTGTTGGCTATTACATACAATGAGGCAGCAGCTATGTATGTATCAAGTATTAGTAAGTGTATTGCTCCTGAGCAGGTTCCTTGTGTAGAATGCCAAGTTTAGATTTTTAGATTACATCAATCACTTTGGAAAAATGGCACCAAGGTTAGTAATTGAATCGCAGAATAAACAAGCAAATAAAATCAAAGTCACTATTTATTTTGAATTGTTGTGAAAAGTTGCTTTACAGTCATAAGCAGTTTTTAAAATAGTATTTGCAGCCAAAACTAGTGTTAAACACAGTAAAATGTTTAGTTATGTACTGATAAAGATTTTTAGGGAAAACAAATTTTTTCATCAAGATTTCCAAAGAAGTTTTCACCTTAAAAATTGTAGCTTTCTTTAGCATTGTCAGGTAAAGATGATGGAATTGTGAGTTTAGTATTGTGATTATATTCCACGATAATAACATAAACCTTTAGACCCATGGCTTTTTTTTTCTTTTACTAAGACCAGTGTAAGTAGTCTTTTACTTAGCAAACTAGTACAGAAATATTAAAATAAACTTTTCACAAACGTACTTACCCTTACTGTGTGCAATGTAGTGTATTTTCTATTCTATTTCACGTTTTGAAAAATTGCTGTCACCACCCATTGAATTGATTTCTTCACCAATTAATGGGTCATGATGACCTGCAATTTGAAAGGGAGAGTTATGGACAACTCTTAACAAGAAAACAGTTACACTTCATTTTTTTTTTAAACTACATTGGTGTCCAAAGAACTATCCTGTATAAATGAATTTTCTGGATAATTGAAACTTTTTAAACGTCAAAATATTTTCAGTTGTAATCATGATATATAGAGACATTTAAAAAATGTTCATGCTTCTGGTTTGAGATTTTTTTGTCTCTAGTTTAAACCATCTCAGCCTATCTTTTTTTATTCTGATTTTTATGTTCCCTGGCTGTCAACAGTTTTCGTTGTTAATATATTTATCCTTGCCACCTTTTAATTTTCCTGCTTTTAGTCTCTGAGCTAGAGAATTAGATAACCGTACTTAACACTAAGTTTTCTTTTTTTTTTTTTCTTTTTTTTTAAGACAGAGTCTCGGAGTCTTCGCTCTGTCTCCCAGGCTGGAGTGCAGTGGCGCGATCTCGGCTAGCTCCGCCTCCCAGGTTCATGCCATTCTCCTGCCTCAGCCTCCCGTAGCTGGGATTACAGGCGCCCGCCTCCATGCTCAGCTAATTTTTTGTATTTTTAGTAGAGACGGGGTTTCACCATGTTAGCCAGGATGGTCTCGATCTCCTGAGCTCGTGTTCCGCCCGCCTGGGCCTCCCAAAGTGCTGGGATTACAGGCATGAGCCACCGCGCCCGGCCTGACACTAAGTTTTCTATGAGATGAACATAAATAGGAGAACTTCTCAGATGCTCATTCAGAATGTGAGTAAAGTGTGGATTTTAATGTAGAGACTCAGATTATAGTTTTGTGAGAGACAGCTGTGCTTCAAAGAGTTAAAGTTTCTAAATAAATACAATAGCCTCTTATCCTACATGATTGGGTGTGGTAGTTGGGTGGCTAACTGTAAAAGTTTAAGGTGGGGGTCAGGAAAAATAATTCTTTTTCTATTGGCTATCTGTTTTTATGGAAGGTATGGGGAGCATTGGTCAATTCTGCTCCTTACAACCTCTATAAAAACAAACTGATAGCCAACAGAAAAAAAATTATCTGAAGGTCAGGAGTTTCTACTATACTTTCAAATAAGATGTTATGGTATAGCATGATAGATTTCACAATAGTCGATAGTATTTTACTGTATGTCAAGATAAAAAAAAAATTAATTTTAAGCAATAATATATCATTACTTGGGTAACACTGCCAAAGATGAGTCTTAGATGTTGTCATTAGCACAAGCTTTAGAAACAGACCTGTGTTTTTATACTTGTTCCATTACTTGCTTGCTCTCTAATCTTCATCACATAATCTCAGAGTCTCAGT
Organism: Nomascus leucogenys; assembly: GCF_006542625.1. NCBI lineage: Eukaryota > Metazoa > Chordata > Mammalia > Primates > Hylobatidae > Nomascus > Nomascus leucogenys. The sequence goes on from NC_044386.1 coordinate 48,716,878, forward strand.
TTCCTTATCTGTCAAATGGGAATAATTCCAGCTTCTCACAGTTAGAATGAAATATGACAGTGCTTGGCACATAGCAGATAGTAAATAAATAGTATCATTTATTATGTTAAACATTACAAATGCTAATATATTGGTCAGTTACAAGATACACTCAAAGGTAAAGAAATAATCAAATGTTTAATAACCTAATGCTATTTTGTTTTGTTTTGCATTGATAGCGTTCAACCTGCTAAGGCTCGAGCAGATTAATAATTTTTTAATATATAGTTATCTGAGAAAATATAAAAGCTACAGAAGGATACTTGCAGTGTATGTATAATGTATTTCTTTATATTGTCATTTGCTATTACAATTATGGCTTCTATATGTGGAGGATGACATGGGTGGACTAAGCTTTCTGGAATAATTAGATTTTTAAGTGATGTTAACAGCTGACTAGAGCTGGGCAGCTGGAAAATTTAATGTTATTCCACCTTCGACTCAAGGATGTACAAGTTTGGACCTGGTTCAAGATCTGTGTGTATATTGAATACCTGGTGTTTCAAGAGAAGTCTAAAGTGTGGTCCACGGCCTGTTGCGGTGGCTCATGCCTGTGATCCCAGCACTTTGGGAGGCTGAGGCGGGTTGATTGCTTGAGCCTAGAAGTTCGAGACCACCTTGGGCAACATAACAAGACCCTATCTCTATTTAAAAATAAATAAAGTGTGGTCTTAGTGTAGAGGTAATTAAAAACATATTAGGTTATGTTCTAAATGTATTTCTAATTTTGTATTTTTAATATCTGAGCTTATCAAAACTGCTATGAAAGATTAAGACCTATAAAATAAATCATAAATTAGTAATTTAAATCAACTGTTTTAATTCATATTTAAAAACATCATAGGCTGTTGATCTTTAAGTTAAAACTAGTAGTGCAAAATCTGTTCCACAAACAAAACACCACAGTATTTTGGGGTTTTTGTTTTTGAGGTTAAAATAGAGAAGTGCTTAGTTTTTTCCTCCATTTTGGCTATATTACAAATTTAGACATTAGCCTTAGAATTCCAGTGGCTTATGAACTTAACTATAGCATAATGCAACCCTGTTAACCTCAAACAATTCACTCCTGGGCAGGTGAACTAGGAGGAAAGAAGTGTGAACTAGGAGGAAAGGACTAGAAAAATGTAGCAAAGCAATTAGGTGCATTGCTTGCTAAGAATAGTTCATTGTTAGTTGATGTCAATCAAACAAAAGAAATGGCAGATGTTGGAGAAGAAATACTGACTAGATTAAAGCGGCCTTTTGCTAAATTCCCAGGTAGAGGTGGTGGTGATAGTATGAATAGCAACAGCTAATACTTGTTCATACTCTGTGCCAGGCACTGTCTTAAGTACTTCGCATATATAACTCATTTAATCCTCACAGATACTCAAGGAAATAGATGCTATTGTCATTTCTGTTTTATGGATAAATGAAACTGAGTCACAGAGAGAAGTTTGGTAACTTACCCAAGGTTACACAGCTAATAAAAGGGCAAGCTCAAATGTGAAGTGAACTTGAGCATATGCTCTTAAGCTCCCTGACAGGTAGCAGTAAGTAATGTTAAAATACCATAAGATTTTGGGACCAAAGTGGTTTAAAAATACTTGAGGAAAACTCAAAACAGATATTTGGTAAGTATTGTGATCTTGGAAAGCTGCTTATCCTCTCTGCCTCAGCTTTATCTTTACAATAGGGAAAGTAATAGTACCTCAGCTCATGGTTATTTTGAGGATTAAATAAATTAATGTATGTAATATGCTTAAAACAGTGGCTGGCACTTAGCATTCAAATGTAAACTGCTATTATTTTTGGACATTTTCTAAAGAAGAAGCCAATCAGTTAGTGAAAGCTGAGGAAGACAAAAGTGGGCTAATTCAGCTGCATGTTTTGTATATTCAGTGTGATCTCAAGTTAAAAGCTGGCTACTGTTGGTCTTTCATCCATTTATGTTGATGAGTCTTGACATCAGTAGCTGTCAAATAATCAATGGCTTGATACAACTTCTGAGATTCAGATACTAAAGGGGTTGACATAGAGATACCCCGTCTATGTTTTTGCCTGTCATCCAGTAAGAAGGAAATGATTCAGTGGACTAAACCCTGTCATTTCTTTGAAGAATGAGGAAAAAAAAGATAATTGGAAGGCAGAACTGAGAGGCAAATGTGTATATAAGGAGAGTGACTTAAAAATTGATTTTCTCTTCAAGAACTGAAGAAATCCATGGGGTCTGAGCCTTCTGCATTGTGAACTAATATAGAAAAAAGTTGTTAAAGAATATATTCTTTTGCCTTTCTCGCCTTTGGATGTAATTATGAAAATGTTTTCACCCTTTTTGAGGCTGGGGATTTTAAAAACTGGAAATATTAAACTCAGGCTAACAATACTGGTTTTTTTCGATAATGAAAAGGCAAAATTGTAGCACTTGGAAACAGTACTTCTTAGTAGGTAAACCAGAGTCAATTTGTTAATAGTTAATTCTGTCTTTGCTCAAATAGGTGAAAAATCAGAAGAGTTCCTCATGTTAGACTTTTTCTTTTTCATGAGATGGGGTCTTACTGTATCGCTCAGACTGGAGTACAGTGGTGCAATCATAATTCACTGTAGCCTCCAGCTCCTGGGATCAAGAGATCATCCTGCTTAAGCCTCCAGAGTAGCTGGGACTACAGGTGCACGCCACTATGCCTGGCTAATTGTCTTATTTATTTATTTATTTTTTTGAGAAGTGGGGTCTCACTATGTTGCCCAGGCTGTTCTCACTCTCCTGGGCTCAAGCAGTCCTCCTGCCTCGGCCTCTCAAAGTGCTGGGATTACAGGTGTGAGGCATTGCACCTGGCCCAGACTCTTATTAAAGTAAAACAGGATGGAATAGGTAAAAAATGCCAGTAGATAATCAAAATATTAGACTAAGAGCCCATGTGTAATACCACAATTCCTGGCAATAATTTGAGTTGAGCTTTCTCATATTTTCCTTTCCATGTAAAAGATACTCATTTCTTCCCCTTGTTTACCATATCCAGCCCCACTAGCTGCCTTTTAGGTTTTTGATTACCACTCAGGATCTCATATGCGAAATTCCTTCTGCCTAAAAAGCCTTTCTCCCCAGTCATCACATTGGCGTCTCCTTGTTGTTCTTTTGTTATAGAACTTAACCGTCATTTTTTCAGAGAGGTTTTCTCTCACTACCCTATCCAAAGTGCTCGGTGAATGTTAATTGCTGTCATTTATTAAATGAGATGTCCCTTGTTATTCTGTGTCTGAGCAGCCTGTATTTCCTTCATAACATTGACCACATTTTGTAATTTCTTTTGTTTATTGTCTGTCTCTACAGCTAGATTTTAAGTTTTGTTGAGTCCAGAAACCGTGTCTCTTATTCACACCTGTATTCCCATCATTTAGTAGGCAGTCTTGTACATGATAGGTGCATAGGTGTTTAATCCATATTTGTTAAATGAAAGAATGACTTGTATGTCTCAGTATTTGTGGAGCAGATGGGAATAGGAGCAGCTGGGTAGCAATCTTTGATTGTTTTACTGATACCAGCTGAAATTCTGCCAATTTAGGGATTGGTTTGAATTAATGACTGTTAGGCTGTTATCACAATTTTATACTCAATTTTTTGGAAATACATTTAAGGATACTGTCCATAACTTAAATAAAGGTTATATTTCTTAATCATATCTTATTGAATTAAAACACTATAAAATATCTTAAAAGTAGGCAAAAGCTGTTTGGTGACAATGGTTTCAGTTTATATACGTCTGACTAACAAATGATTCATACGCAGACATTTGCTAGAAACTCTCTGATGTCCACCCCCCGTGCTGAATTTGCTCCTATTGCTGTTTCTGAGAGAGAGGGAGAATGTCTGTATGTTCAAATTGGTAAACCTCAGGTTTATGAATATAAGAAAGTACAAGTCGGATAGAGTAATGGGAAAAAAACTCAAAGGATTTAGAGTTTAGATTTGGGACCCATTCTTGGATTAAGTCCCAAACCTGTTTACTTATCTGTAAGATGTAGCTGGCTAAGGGTGTTGCTTCTGAGCTTCAACTAAGATGATGTGTCAAAGAACATAGTAAGCCATGAGATGCTATATAAATGTGGACTAATTTATTCTGTGGGCAGGATTATTTGTATAGATGAGCAAAGGGCCAGGTCTTCCCAAATACAGCCAGCTGCATCTTAGTTGGTGCTATTCACACACTATGAGGATTTTATTACTTTTAGTTTCCTCTTGCTATCCTGACAAATTATACCAACTAGAGATTCACTTGGATTAAAAATATATACTTAGTTATACATTTTTCAAGGACTGTTGAAATGATGGTCATATTTTAGTTTAAATGGTTTCCTTTTAGCAGCATACTATAATGCAAGAAAAGTTAAGACACTAAGCTTTTAGGATCAAATTTAGATTGAAATTCTAACTTCGGCACTTACCAGCCAAATGACCTTGAAAAAAATTACATAGCCTTTCTGAACAACAGTTTTGTTTTTTGCTCTAATACCATCAACCTTAAGCCTTGTGGGAAAGGTAAACTGAGAACATATGGTTTGGCACTTAACATATGCCTAGCACTGGGTAGGGATTGCTAAATGGTTTCCTCTGCTAACAAGAGTACACAACTTGGAACAGCTGCACTGAGGAAATGAGTGTTTCAGAACTCCGTTTTGAAAACTAGTTAGAACAAGCATAAAAGATCAGTGGACACTTATTATGTCACTGTCAACCTTGTCTTCTGAAATATACAGCCACATAGAAAAAAATCAAAACCAGCATTGAACTACCCAATCTTTAATGCAAATGCAATGGGAGAGGGAAAGTAGGTAATTTGGAACACAGCCCACTATTTCTGGGTGATAGTAGACCCTAATGAACAGTTTAGAGCAGCATCAGGGCAGAGAGTAAGGCAGAGGTGGGAACTAGAAAGAGGCTGATGGAAAATAGAGTGGTGAGATGTTGCCCAAAACTGCTTTTTTCTTTATTTCAGAGTATTACCTAGGATTGATTCAGTGCTTGGAGCATGGCCCTTCTGCTTCCGTGACCCAGAATTTAGACTTGTTCCATGATGCTGCAAGATGGCCATTATAGGTTAAGAAACCTTTGGTAGACTCTTCTGGGAATCTAATCATAACTCATATTGCTTGTCAGTAATATTTAAGCCTAAATAATGGTCAGACTTAAACATATCCCTTTGGGAACATGACCAATCTGTATTTGGGAATAAACAATATTTAAAGTTTTCATATTTTGGTTTCCCACTTAACCAAATGTATATTCCTGAATGGAATTAATTTAGCATCAGTATCTGAAATTAGGCTATTTATAAAACTATCCTAACATCTAGAAAGTGCATTTACATTTTTCATCAAATTAGCAATTTTCTTTTGTGAGGAGAGATCATGGTTTGTGAGAGAGATCATTATCTAGTTGGCCATTTCTACTTAAATTTATAACAGTAAGAGAATGTATAATTTTAGCCCTTGATATTGGCAAACTTCTTTTTGTTTGTTTTGGTCTTAAAATAACTTTAAAGGTCTGTATCATATTTGGTATGTTTGACAGAAGGATGCTGATATACAAAAAATTATTATTCATTTTATAAAAGAACTAACCATAGGATTTCTCTAAGTTACCCTACTTTGCTTGCTCTACAATTACTATAATTAAAAATTTCAGGCCAGGCGCGGTGGCTCACGCCTGTAATCCCAGCACTTTGGAAGGCTGAGGCGGGCGGATCACAAGGTCAGGAGATCGAGACCATCCTGGCTAACACGGTGAAACCCCATCTCTACTAAAAAAATACAAAAAAATTAGCCGGGTGTGGTGGCGGGCGCCTGTAGTCCCAGCTACTCAGGAGGGTGAGGCAGGAGAATGGCGTGAACCCGGGAGGCGGAGCTTGCAGTGAGCCGAGATTGTGCCACTGCACTCCAGCCTGGGCGACAGAGTGAGTCTCCATCTCAAAAAAAAAAAAAAAATTTTTTTCAAACCCACAGAAAAGTTGAAATACTACAATTAACGTCCATTTACCTTTTCATAGATTAATTGTGACCATTTTACAACTTTTGTTTTATCTCCATATGAGTGGGTGGGATGGGTGGGTGGGATGGACAGACATGGAGTTTTGTTGTCTGTTTTTTCTATTTTTAATGCAAAGCCTTTTTGTTTATTTCAAACTGGTACTTTTTTCAGTTGACACATTGCAATTGTATATATTTATGAGGTCCAATATGATGTTCCGATACATATATATGTTGTGTAATAATTAAATCAGGGTATTTAGCGTATCTTTCACCTCATGCATTTATAATTTCCTTGTGTTGGGAACATTCAAAAGCCTCTTCTAGCTATTTTATAATATATAATACTTTAGGGTTATCCCTAGTCATCCTATTATGCAGTAGAACACCAGAATTTATTCCTCCTCTCTAACTGTAATTTTGTATCTGTTGATCAGCCTCTCCTTATTCTCTCCTTCCCCTTCCCCAGTTTCTGGAAACCACTGTTCTACTCGCTACTTCTATGATAACAGCTTTTTTTTTAAGATTCCACATACGTGAGATCATGCAGTATTTGTCTTTCTGTGTCTGACTGATTTCACTGAACACGATGTCCTCCAGGTTCATTTATGTTGTTGCAGATGACAGTATTTTATTCCTTTTGTGGCTCTATAGTATTCCATTATGTGTGTGTGCACGTGTGTGTACCACATTTTCTTTATGGACATAGATTGATTCCATATCTTGGCTATTGTTAATAATACTGCAATAAATATGGGAGTACAGATATCTCTTCAATATGCTGATTTCATTTCCTTTGGATATATATGCCTAGTAGTGGAATTGCTGGATGATATGGTAGTTCTGTCTCTGATATTTTGAGGAATGTCTATACTGTTTTCTGTAATGGCTGTAATAACTTACAGTCTCAACCATGTGTAACTGTTCCCTTTTCTCCACATCCTTGCCAACACTTGTTTTCTTTTGTCTTTCTTTTGTCTCCAGCCATTCTAACCGGAGTAAGGTTATATCTCATTGTGGTTTTGATTTGCATTTCTCTGGTTATTAGTAATGTTGAACATGTTTTCATATACCTGTTGGCCACTTGGGTAAGTTGCAGATGTCTTGACACTTCAGCCCCAGGTACTACAACATGTATTCAGCGGTATGCTACAGCTGGCAGGTACTGGCTTGCAAAAGCCGATTGTGTACATTTTATTTCAACTCTATACCTAGTTGGTTACTTGAAATCAGCCGTGGTAACGGTATTTATACCATGGAAATTGGCAGTGCTACAAACCAAGGCCTTTTTTCCTCTCTGAGCCAGCTGTTAAACATTTATGGCCATACCACTACATGTGTCTTCTAAAAATAAAAGTATTCTTCTGTATACCTCCAATACAGTTACTACATTCAAGAAATCTGATACTTACATAATACTAATATCTAATATACTGTTTATACTCATATTTTCCTAGTCGTTCCAATAAGATCTTTAGTCATATTGCCTTTTAAAGTTGTACATTGCTTCCTTTTACCGAAATTGAGTTAGACCCTGATGTTAGACAACATTTACAAAAGTTTTGGAGTATGCCATAAGAGTATGATAAAAAATTAGATCATGTCAATAGAACAGCTAATTAATATTTTAGTAGATTTTTCCTCTAGCTTTTAAATATTATTTGGACAAAATGGATTAAAGAGAAAAGTGAATATTGTTGAAATTCCAGATTTTATTCCATCGATAACACATTAAAGAATTAATTTTAGGCCGGGCGCGGTGGCTCAAGCCTGTAATCCCAGCACTTTGGGAGGCCGAGGCGGGTGGATCACGAGGTCAGGAGATCGAGACCATCCTGGCTAACACGGTGAAACCCCGTCTCTACTAAAAAATACAAAAAAATTAGCCGGGCGTGCTGGCGGGCGCCTGTGGTCCCAGCTACTCGGGAGGCTGAGGCAGGAGAATGGCGTGAACCCAGGAGGTGGAGGTTGCGGTGAGCCGAGATCGCGTCACCGCACTCCAGCCTGGGGGACAGAGAAAGACTCCGTCTCAAAAAAAAAAAAAAAAAAAAAAAAAAGAATTAATTTTTAAACCTAAAGTCTCAGGCTGACTGACTTCATTTCTTAGTGATTTCCAAGGTTCCCTGCAGTCTAGCCATATTGGTCTTGTTATTCTTTAGTCACTACAAGCACATTTGACCCCTTGGGGCCTTTATATTTGATATCTTCTCTCAGAATGTAAGTCTCATGGCTCTTTTTTTTTTTAACTTGGCTTTCTGCCATCAAAGAAGCCTTCTCGGACCATCCTTCCAAGAGTACAGCTAATTTATTCTCCTTTTACTCTGCGTTACTCTCCTCATAGTCCTTACATTGTTTAACCTGATGTTCTGTGTTTCTTTTCCCCTCTCCCCAACAGGAATATAAGCTTCATGAGGGCAGGGAAGGGATTTAGTGGCACTTGTTCACTGCTGCATTTCCCCATACACAGACAGGTACCTGACATTTAGTGGCTCTTCAATAAATGTTTAGTGTTGAATGAACACTTGGCATGCATTTTAATATCTTTGTGGTGTAGCATAAAACTTATTACTTGACAACGTTATGCATTCTCTTTTCTGAGATTTGTTAGTTTAGTAACCCTAAGATCTAATTCTCCAGTGTCAGTTTTTTGCTTCTAAATGGAAATGTTTATGCCCACTTCACAAGGTTATTGGGGGATCAAATGAGATGATATACATTAACTCCCTATATACAAATAGAGTGCTATGTAAATATAAGTAGCTGTTCATTCTCTAAGCATTTATGTTTACATATCAGCTATTGTGCGAGGTTCTGGAAACATACAGATGAATAAGTCATCAGGGTACTGTGTGTGAGTCTGGAGGGGGCAACTAGAAAAATTCTTGACTCCTTTGGAAATGTCTCTTGCTAATGTAGTGTTTGTGGTTGGAGGAATCATGGCCTCAGATATATTGGTTCCCTAAACTAAGACATTAACATCCTTCAAAGTCTTATGAAATAGTAGAGAATTTTTCTTCTATGCTCTTAAAAATTACACTAGTAATATGAGTCTGTCAAAGAAGTACAAAATTTAGATAAGCTAAAAGAAAGGGAGAAAATAATAGTAATGCTCCTATTCTGTGATTAGACAGTTCACGTTTTGGGGGGTGGTGTGTGTGTGTTTCCTTATAGTCTGTAAAGGTACGTACATATTAATATTATATTTTTTAATTAAACCATATATACTATTTAGCAAACTTTTTTTTACCTAATATAATTTGTATATTTTCATGTCATTAAATATTCTTCCCTTATGGTATCTTTAATGGTTGTGTAGCTAACTTTTGTATACCTGTGTCATTTGGCCAATTTATACTTCTTAATATTTTAATTTTTAACTGTGGTAAAATGTGGATAACATAAAATTTGTCTTCCTAACCATTTTCATGTGTACAAGCTTTTTGTTGGATACTTAAGCTTCAAGTTTTGGCTAGTATAAGCAGCACTGTAATGAACATTCCTTTAACTTAAATCCTGGTGTATTTCCTTATCTTTTCCAGACGAAGTTCTAAAAGTAGAATTACTTGATCAAAATATATACAAACATTTTTTGATTATTGTAAAAATCAGATTTTTTGATTATGGTAAAAAAAAAGTGCCAATTTTTGGTCACCAACAGTATATGAGAATAAAAATAGTTTTTCCCCGACACTCTTGTTAGCTTTAATGTATGAGCAAAACTCACACAAATGATTCCAAATTTGATTTCACATTCTTATAGATATTCTTGAAAGAAAATGACTAATTACTATCTGATTTGTATCTTGTTTTCCTTCACTTACACGTAGTAGACATCTTTTCATTCTCCAACATTATATGCCCAACCTAAATGCTAACTAAAATCTTCAGTCTCCCCTCACCCCCATAATTTCAACTTTTATTTTAGATTCGGGGGTACACATGCAGATTCATTACATCAGTGTATTTTGTGATGCTTGGGTTTTGGGATACAGATGATCCCATCACCCAGGTGGTGAGCATAGTATCCATAGGTATTTTTTCAGTCTGCACCTGCCTCCCTCCTTTACCCTTATAGTCCCCAGTGTCTGTTGTTCCCGCTTTTATGTCCATATATACTCAGTGTTTACTACCGCTTACAAGTGAGAACGTGCAATATTTGGTTTTCTGTTCCAATAGTTTTTTTCTTTTGGTCAATTTCTAGCTGGTATTCCTTCCCCTGAACCCCACCTCCCCCACACAGAGATAGGGTTTCCTCTGTTGCCCAATCTGGAGTGCAGTGGCATGATCATAGGTCACTATACCGTTGAACTCCTGGGCTCAAGTAATCCTTCCACCTCAGCCTCCCAAGCAACTAAAACTATAGGCGCACACCACCCTGCCCAGGTAACTTTTAAATTTTTTGTAGAGACAGGTCTTGCTATGTTACTGAGGTCTGGAACTCCTGTCCTTGAGCAGTCCCCCTGCCTCAGCTTCCCCAAGTGCTGAGATTACAGGCGTAAGCCACCATGCCCACACTCTAGATGGTATTCTTGATTTGACTTTCAGGAATTGTTGTGTGACACTTAGGGCAGTGGAAAGAACATGGGTTTGGAGCTGGACAACTCATTGTTCAGACATCAACATCATTACTAGCTGGGTGAGTTTAGGAAAGTTAAACTCTCTATGTCTTAATTGCCCAGAAATCTGTAAAAATGGGAATAGCAATTCTTTTCTCAAGGTTTCTGCGAGGATTGAAAGAAATAGTACATGTTAGCATCCAGCTCAATGCCTGGGCACAAAGTGGGCACCAGCTTTCTATGAAAACAAGTTGTCACGCTGAGGATACAGGGCCAGTATCCCCTAAATCTACTTTTTCCAACTAGGATTCTAGAACTGTAACTATAATAAAGTTTACTAACAGTAGTACTTACATCTAGAAAATCTGTGGGGTATAATGTCTAAAGTCTTTAGTGTTGTGTAATTATATGAGAATTTGATGTCGTGACAGTTGTGCTCAACTGCAGATGCTGTCCATGGTTTCCTACTTTAGTAAGGACTGAGCACAAGGCAGAGTGGCCTTCTGTGAAGTTAAACTCTGGAATCAGTTTCCTTTGTTGATTTAACAGTGTTTCAGCTTACTCTAATTTTGGATAAAAAGAGAAACTTATGCCTGCTCTGGATGGATAGAATTCAAATTTGCTGTGCAATGAATTTGAATTTTTGTGGCATTCATTTTATGTAGATACGTATATCTATTTCAACTATAATATTTCCCAACTTTTTTGATATCTCACCAAGGAAAGTTTTGATTACCGAGGTGGGAAGATTGCCTGAGCCCAGGAGTTCAAGACGAGCCTAGGTGACATAGGGAGACCCCATCTCTACAAAAAAACTTAAAAAAAAATTAGCTGGGCTTGTTGAGGCACGCCTATGGTCCCAGCTCTTGGGATGCTGAGATGGGAGGATCTCTTGAGCTGAGGATTTAAGGCTGTAGTGAGCTATGATAAAGCCATTGCACTCTAGCCTGGGCGACAGAGTGTAACCTTGTCTCAAAAAAAAAGTTTTGATTAAATAGTTAAATTAATGTAATATGTGTCATCTTAACAATATGTACAACTCTTATTTTTAGTTTATCTTGCAACAATTAGGTAATCTGAAAAAAGTGATGGTTTTGTGCACATGATCATTGGGCTAAATTTTTTTCTTTTCATTCAGTAGTATTTATTGATGAACTATTCTGTGATATGACCTCTGAGATATGTATTGTATTCCTGCCCTATAGAAAATATAATCCAAGAAAGAAGATAAGTATAATGCAGGACATTTGAGAACTGAATGAATGGTAAAAGTAATGTTTACTATCAAAGGTCATAGGGAATGATTAATTCCAGCTGGAGAAGTTAATTTAGGGCTGGGACTGTCTTAGCAGAGACAGCAGCTGAGTTGATCCTTCAAAAACTGTTATGATTTGGATAGATAAAAATTTAGAGATTGGGGCAGGGAAGGGAATGGAAGGAAGGACATTCTGATCAGAGGGAATGAGTTAAGGTGTGAAGATAGGATTCTACTGTTTAACGGATGACAGATAGACTAATGTGAATGGGAAGGATTGCTTTGGAATAGGGAGAGATTAGAGTTTTGAATGTTAAGCTATAAGGAGTTTGAGCATCATTCATTTGCTAGTATCAGACAGTCTTAAAATCAGTTTTTAGCTCTCAAAATTACATTATCGCCTGCTGTTATAAAAATTACCTAACATGCATCTACTGTTAGCTAATTCTTTTTCTTCTCCATTTATTTTCCCTTTGCCACCATTCTTTGTTTATAATATATGAAGGATTTGTGTTTTATTTTACAAAAATTCTTGGGAATATTAACATGGTACACAATACTAATAATACTATGTTGTTTTATAATACTCTTTTGTCAGAGTAGTAAGCTGCACTATTTATTTTGAAATAGCTGTGTGTTATAACAAATGGAAGAAAAATGCAGAGTAAAACTGGAGATTCCATTTCTCATTCCAGATAATTTCTGGCAGAAGTTTGAATTCTATGGGATTAGAGGCTTTCATACCCTTCAGCTTCATGTAAGGTCTGAGAATGAAGGGAGTCTCCATGATACTAATAAGCTTTCCTAGCTGTGTTAAGAGTAGAGATGTATCTTCTTCTCTGCCCAACCAGATAAATACTTTCACACTAAAGCTTTAAAAAAAAATGGTGGTCCTAAGAGTGAGGTTTGTTCGGTATATTGTGGTAGAGCACTAAGAAGCAATCTCAGTTTCCTAGTCTTGGTTTGCCACTATCTGTGTGAATAATCACCAACCTCTTTGACCACCAGTTGCCTCATCTGATAAGAGATTAGATTTGATAATTTTGGAGGTTCCTTCTAGGTCTAAGATTTGATCATTCATTACTCTTTTGTTTTTTTTTTTTTGGCCTGGCTTGTAAGATTTCTGCTGGCATAACTCCTTTCTTAAATATTGTTTCTCTGAGCATGTGTGTCCTTCTTAAGTTGGCATACTAACTATTCAGAAATTGAGGTAAAAAAACATATTTACTCATATGTCTTTGAGTAACTATTGTGTTGATTGAATACTGGTTCTGCAGGCACACTTCTGTGGTCCAGGAGGTTGTAGTCTAACCCTGGCCTGTACCTTTTGTTGTAGCTTATGGGGCAGAATTTAGGTATTTACCAGCGTACTCTAAGTTGCTAACAACAAAAACAACAACATTCAGGTTACATAGTGGTACATATTAAATCCACTTTAAAAAGCTCAGGATGTGAAAATAATTTTGTTATCCTGAAATTACAAAATCACTCTGTCACTAGAAACCACAGTTGGAAAGATCCTTAGAGTGTGTGAGTTGCTTTCATTTTTACAGTTGAGAAAACATAAGACGCAGAGGAAAGCAACCTGTCTAACTAAAAAAGTAAAACTCAAATTTCCTGCTAGTTGCTTGAGTATTTTCTGTATTTTGTATTACTACATGCCTCTAGCAGAGCACAGTTGCCTCTAGGTTCTGGCACCAGAAATGAAATAATGATCATCTGGCTTTTATCAGGAAACTGGAAAGAAGCAGGCTAGGTGATTATATTTTGACATTGTTCTCAAAGTAATACATACATACTCTTAGAAGTAAGTCAAATGGTAATAAGTAGACTCAAAGTAAATAAGACATTTCATCCTTAAAACTAGGAAGCTGAGAAAGAGATGGATATAAAGAAATAAGAAATTAGAGATAATTGTCAAATTTAAAAATCAGGAAATGGTATAAACTAATTATTTAGAAATATAGAGGACAGTATTTTTTCTTTAGTTTCAATGTGTAAAAAATGAGGCCAGTGATAGTACCTACTTAAAGGGCTATTGTAATGAGGAAATGAGATAATCCATATAAGGTGCTTAGAAAATAGTATTTAGGCCGGGCGTGGTGGCTCACACCTGTAATCCCAGCACTTTGGGAGGCCGAGGCGGGCAGATCACCTGAGGTTGGGAGTTCGAGACCAGCCTTACCAACAAGGAGAAACCCCATCTCTACTAAAAATATAAAAAAATTAGCTGGGATTGGTGGCCCATGCTTGTAATCCCAGCTACTCAGGAGGCTGAGGCAGGAGAATTGCTTGAACCCGGGAGGTGGATGTTGCAGTGAGCCGAGATCGAGCCATTGCACTCCAGCCTAGGCAACAAAAGTGAAACTCTGTCTCAAAAAAAAAAAAAAAAAAAGAAAAGAAAATAGCATTTGGTTCTGAATAAATACTCAATAAATTTGCCTATTGTTGTTGTTAATAAATTAGCATTTCTTCAATACGTAAGATAAACACATTCCAAGTGCACTGAAGGAAATATACAAAGGCTAAGAGAGTGACTAAGTGAGAGCAAGGAGAAGTCCTCTTTGGTTAGGTAAGGCCCCTGAGAAAATGAGCAGAGGATGAGAAGGCACCAGCTGTGTAAGGGGGAAGAACATCCCAGGCCAAAGGTATATGTGCAAAGGTCTTGAATTTAGAAAGAGTCTGGCATGCTTTAGGAACTGAAAGAAGGCCAGGTACTATATGATAGTTTGTGCTTCCCTCATTTCTTCATTTTATACTGTCTCCTTCACTAGAATAATTGTTCTTCAAGGGCAGTGATGACATCTGACTTCTTCCCAGCTGTTTTCCTCACACCTGTCACAGGTTGGCACAGAATTAGTATTTATTAGATGCTTGATAAAAAATTAAGTGCCTATTGCTTGCTTAACAACTACTATATAAGTTCTAGGATATCATAATTTTATATTTGGGCTTATATCAGTGAGTTTCATGAAATAAAAAATTCACGCTTAAAAAATTTAACATATTTAACTGTTTTATATCTCTAACTGTACCATTAAGTTCAAACTACTTTGATGGGCTGGGTTAAGTGCTACGTAGGATGATCCTGGTTTATGCCTGTTGTCCCTGTGTCCAATCCTATTTCATAATGGTCTCCTTTCACTCTAAATGTGTTACCACTGTTTGGATCATGAATTTTACTTTTTTATTTTTTTGATATGTATTTTTTTCTTTTTAGAGACAAGGTCTTGCTATGTTGGCCAGGATGGTCTTGAACTCCTGGCCTCAAGCAAACCTCCCACCTCAGTGGACAGTGAATTTCACGATAACTCTAATAGTCATTTTACTGTTCTGCTAGTGCATTCAAGTCTTGTCTTTCATTAACTGGTATCTCATTCTGTACTTAGATAGCTTAAATATAGATTAAAATAGCTCATTTGCCCCAGCTGTGTTTTGTAGGATATTGCATCTAATATTTTGTAATTTACATGGGTCCTTGTATGAAATCAAGGGATTGACAACATGGGATGCTTGTTTTGATTTAGTACAAAACACTTGCATTTTGTTTTGGAAATGCTCTATTTCTAAAATGTTTCTACCAAACACCCATATTTTGACAAAATGTTCTTTTTCAAAGTGATATGAATTCGTGTGAATATTTCCTTCTGCAATAAATAGTTGTGATTATATAGTCATATTGGTTAAATATGACAACATTTTAGAATTTAACTGTTAGAAATAGTAAAACCTTAGACATTTGGACCATTCTCCCGCTCTTGTTCACTGAAACAAGTATTCACCAAGCACTTTCAATGTGCCTGGCACATATATGCTAGAAGTACTGTGATGAGCAAGAACTAACATGGCCTCTGCCCTCAGAAACTTGTGGTTTGAAAAAAAACAAAAAACAAAGTCCTTTCTTCCTGGGGCAACAGGTGAATCAGAAGCTGAGGTTACCCTATGATGTTTTAGAAGAGCTGGGTGTTGGGGGTAGGGGAGCTGGCCCAGAGGAATAAGAGAGTATCAGATGGCCCGTACAAACTTACAGAAACTGTACACTCTACTATCCCTTTCTTTTTTTGTTTTTTTTGAGACAGGTTCTTGCTCTGTTGCCCAGGCTGGAGTACAGTGGCTTAATTGTGGCTCACTGCAACCCCCAGTTCCTGGGCTCAAGCAATCCTCCTGCCTTAGTGCCTGAGAAGCTGGTACTACAGGTGTGCACCACCATGCCCAGCTGATTTTTAACTTTTTTTTTGGTAGAAACGAGGTCTCACTCTGTTGCCTAGCCTGGTTTTAAACTCCTATCCTCAAGCAATCTTCCTGTCTCAGCCTCCTAAAGTCTGGAATTACAAGCATGAGCCACCATGCCTGGCCTCCACTATCCCTTTCTATATGTGGTGGTCTCCAATATTTTGAGTTTGAATGGGAGGGGAGCATGTATGTTTGATGGTTTGTTTTGTTTTTGTGAATGAAGAATGAAAATTTGTTCCCATTAAGTGCAAGCTTCAATTGAGGCGCTCAGTTTATGAGGTCTTACTGATGTTTCCTCTCTTAGGTGCTGCAGTTAAAATCTTCCTGGTCTAAAATGTTAAAAACTATTGAGGTATTCAAATGATAAGTACTTTATAAACTGAAATCGCATTGAAAATGGAGAGCTTTGATAGAAAGGTTGACTCTAGCATTTATATAAGGAAAAAGACAACTATTGTCTCCCTCTACACAGAAAGCTATATTCAGTAGTTATAGGATTTGTACATTGTGAATCCTTAGGGATCTCTAAACATCTGTGTCTTTAGAAGTAGTGTCACCTCTAGTAAAAGAGGGCCAGTAGAATTGAGTGGTGGCAGCCTGTGATGTATGTGAATTTTGGCTGTAAGTCTCTAGCAACTATTTTCTCCAACTCTATTTAGTAAAATTCTACCTAATTTCAGCTATTGTGCTTCCAAAGTCCATGTTTGTTGAATATGATATGGTGAAAACCAATATCTATTTGGAGACAGTAGAGGGGATGGTAGTAATTGAGAGACAGTGTCAGACGGAGCAGTGACTTTAAAATTTTTTTTGACTGCAATCCACAATTAGACATTTCACATTGCTCCCCCATGACAACATCCCTATTGACCCAAAAACAAGTTATTTACCAATCTTGGCTATAAGCAATGATGACTGATTTTTTCTTTTTTCTACTTTATTTAAAAAGAAAATTACAGTCTCAACCCCTTATATTAATTTTACAGCACATTAATTTTACAGATTGTTTTAGCACTTAGAACTAAAAGTGTTCAAGATTTGATTTTGTTACCTTCTCTGTGTAAGCTTAAGTTGCCGACTTTTCTGAGTTTCCGTTTTATTGATTAAAACTGGGATAGTAATAGTATTTTACACCATTTTATAGCTTTATTAGAATGACATAACCTGAGTGAAGTGGTTGTGCCAGGCACTTACTAAACACCCAGTCAATGAGTATGTTCTCTCTGAAGTTTGTTAGCTTAGGGAATTGGGAGGATGCCACTGATAATAATGGTGACTCTTATTCAGAGGAAAACTAATTCAGTATTAGACATGCTAGAGTTTGAGGTAGCCAAAAGAGTTTAGTCATATCACTTGGAAGCAAACCAATGTAAAATAGTTTCAAATAAGCAAATTTTAAAAAATGTTAAATGCAAAGCAAACAATATTAAAGCTTTGGGGACTTAATGATTAAGTCTCCTTAAACCTACACAAGATTGACTAAATACACATACAACTGTTTTACTCTACCAGATTTCTGTTAACATTCTCCAGAATTTAAACTGCAGAATCAGTCATTTGTATGACTGTTTTGTCTCTATTAGCAGAGATAATGACATGTATCAGTGATAGGTAATTGTGGAAAAAAAACAGCACTTGGAATTAAACCTGGAGTGGGTGATTCTTACAAGGTAACCTACCGGCTACCTTAATTTCTATGATTCAGTTTCTTCATCTACAAAATATTATTTCACAAAGTTGCAATTGTCAAAGGGACAAGTAAATATGGGATTCATTATCTTCATGGAAAAACTTTTCATAAAATGTTATTATAATAAAAATGTGATTGGTTTTCAATTTCAGATTGAATCAATCATAGCATTCTTTGTAATAGCAGGAGATTAACAACATCCCAGAATGTATCTTTAAAAGAAGTATGGATAAAGAAAAACCCATATGCACCTCTGCACACATTTTATGTAATTGTGGTGATACTAATTTACAAAGACAAAGTATATAGAATATCAAAAGTGAATTCTTAATACCTGATCTTGATTCTTATTAAATCTGACTAATGTGTATACAAGATATTATTAGATGAAGTGTTTGTCCGGTAGCTTAGCTTATAAATAACCCCCGTTCTAGCTCATTTTAAACAATGTAGTATGAATGATGCCAAAAAACAGGCTAGAACATTTTCTTCTTTCCAAGATCTTAGATTTTGTAAACAAGCTACTGTTCCTGGAACTAATCTAGGTCATCATAACCCAAAATCTTTTGAAATATGAGAGTCCCAATTAAGTCTCTTAGGTACTTTTTAGCATTTTAATTTTAAGAATGTGTTTAACTCTTAAAACAGTATATTTGGGTTGCTGTTTGGCCATTTGGTTTATTTGTACCTTTTTATAATGAATGCAAGTCAGTGGGTAATCATTGCAGCAAATATGATTGCTAGGAATCTCATATAAGTAGAAGTCAATATAATGTATGGCTTAATTTATCCCTGAACTGACCTAACATCACATTTTGTTTTTTAATAAAAACTGATTTAATGATATGATAAATTTCTCTATTTTCCACAACTGTTAATCATGTTATATTTTAACTATTGCTTAGTCTTCATTACAAATTATTCAGCTGTTAAATGTGTTGTTACATGTGACATTATTTAAAAACTTTAAAAAAAAATCAGCATCACAGAAATCTTTCTTTGATCAAGAGTTGTCTCATTCCCATTGTTATTAATACAGTATACAACTAATGTATGCTAATGTATTGCTGTTATTTGTGTGTGTGCGTGTGTGTGTATGCAGACATATGGTCACATCATGTAGACCTGATGTCTGCAAAGGGAAAGAGGAAACTTCAAATTAAGAGCCAAGTGCTGACCTAGGTGGTTTGTAGCACTTAGAGAAATGATTATTCCCACTTTTCAAATAGAGAAATAGATTCAGACAGGTTAAATAATTTGGTAACACATCCTGTAAGTGGAAAGAGCTTGAATTTGTGGCTTTCCTCCTTTATCTCTTGCTGCTTTAAGGGGTCTTTCCAATCATGAGGTTGGATTTTGTACAAACTTGTTTACACTGCCACATCTGAACATTATCCCCTATCCCTCAAAGACTATTAGGGGTAGAAATATCCTATATGTGTAGCACATTGCTACTTCGAAAATAATTTTATCCTGTCCTATTTGATCCTTACAACATACCAACATTGCAGACAAAGAATGAGAAATTTCAAAGAAGTGCTTAAGATCAAAAAGCTGATCAGAGGTAGGATTTGGGCCAGAACCCACATCAGTGGTCCCTAGTTCAGTGTCCTTTTCGACCTCCTTTCACTTTCTCTGGATTAGGTGATCTGTGATCATGAAGTAGTGAAGTTTTACAGATTGAACCTTTTATTGTTGTCTTTGTGATCACACTACAGCTACAAAACAGCTATCTGTTTGCAGTCAAATCCTGTTTTTCCGTGTTACAAGCAGTGTATGAATGGTAATTTTGAGGTATAATGAGGCTGTAGTTGTGGTTATTGAATGACTAATACATGGAAAATGCTTACATGAGATTTCTGTATTTAAACTTTGTTTTTATGTAATGCCATATTTGCCTTACGGCAAATATGTAAGTAACATATGTAAGAAATTGTTAGGGAAAGGATACTAGTGGTTAAGAGCACACATATTAGATTTAGGAAGACATTAAGTTTGAATCCTGGCTTTACCCACTTGGTTCTTGTTACTTGGGCAAGTAACAAGCCAGTTTTAATCTGTGGGGATAACAACTACCTGAGGATCGGAGAAGAGTATGTAAAGAGATTAGCATCATGCCTGGCCCATGGGCCAGTAGGTAGTGGCTATTTAATATATATATAAATATATATATTTATTAATTATTTAATACGTGTATATGTGTAGTAGCTATTTAAACATTACCTTTGAAGGGTTCTTTTTTCTATCTGCAATAATTTTTTTGTTTAGAAAGTCTCAAAAGATAGCATGATTATCTCTTAAGGTATCTTACTATCAGTAGATCTCAATTATTTCTGCTAACAGAAAGCATAGATGATCTGAAATAGTTATTTGAAATTTTCCCATTTTATATTTGGAAAATATAGTTTTGTTTTTAAAACTTTTGTAAAAGATCTACTGTCCTATTTGTTTCCCTACAGGAGCATGATATGTTTCCTGAACTGTCCATTTAGAGAACATACTTAACGACCATGCTAGGTGGGTTCCGGAGGAGTAGGGGAAGGAGGTTTGTTGTGGTTGGGGATTGAGAATTGAGAATCTGGGACTAACACTTGTGTAGAATTTCATGTTATTCAGATTCTTAGTTTGTAGTCTTGTGATTTACAAAGTAGATAATGTGCCATCATTTTATAGCATACTCATTATTTAGTTTTGTGTACCAAGATGAGCAAACTGGGGAAAAGCAAACTTTTCAAAAATGTATGAAGTGCTGTTCTGAAATTTATTGGAAAACTAGCAGCATAGAGGGGAGCATTTCACTAAATAAAATTCTGTCTCAGTTGGATTTAAGTTTTTAAGGTGGCGCATCTGTTTGGAGTGTCTTTTTTCATTTATAATTACATATTGTGACTAGATACATTTAATGTTTTTTCTGTAAATTCTCTTTTTATATGACATCAATAGATTTATATTATAGATATATCGACTACCCTTTAATTTTAAAGTTTAAGGATTATAACTGAAAGGAACTATTCCAAAACAACCCTGGGATTATATATTATAGGAGATAGGAAAAGGTTAATTTTGAAATATAAATTTATTAATCCAAAAAATTTTTAAATTTGATTTCCTTTAACTTCTAGTTGTGACTTGTAAATTTTAGATCTAACTTCCTTATTTAAACAATGAAGATGGTCAAATAAGATGTTCTACTTGTACTAGTCACCTTCCATGATTGTGAAATCAAATCAAATATTGTATAAAATATAAATGGGGCATGGTGCTAGGTAAACAATTAAGTAGACATAGTACCTACCTTTAAAGCACTTACAGTGTGATGGAGGAGACTGTCATTAAACCAGTCATTTTGTAAACAGTCTTTCTACATTCTGTGCAGTAAGTGTCAAGGAAAAAGTACAGTGGCCTTGTGACTAGTCTTGGATTAGGAAGTTGTACAGATGAGGAAACTGAAGCTCATAATGGTGTAATAATCTTATATGTGGTCTCACTGTTAGTAAATGGCAGATTCATGTTTTGAACACAGGTTGGCCTACCTCCAAAATCCTTGCTGTCTCTACCTCGCGGTTCTTTCTCTGAGTCACTTACCTCAGGCTTACTGTGTTTCCAAACACGTCTTGTTATTTCTCAGGGGGCTTAGCAGCTCTCCCTCTAGCTAAATGTGGAGCCAGTGATCAGATTCTTTAAAGTAATGAGATTTCTTTAAAGCAATAAACCTCTTCCGGGTTGTATTTCTTCTGTACTATAGAACTCCAGGAATCCTAGAAGCTTCTTCAGGGGTAGAAATCTTGTGGATTCTGGGTCTGATATGAAATTGCATGCTATTTGTGGCTTCTCACTTAAAAATAGCCTCAGAGTGCTCATGGGGCACTTTAGTAACTCCAACACTTCCATCAGACTCCACTCCCTAACCCCAAGACACTCAAGATAAACAAAGATCTGAGTAATAAACGGCATGCTTCTGCTGGAGCCTCAGCCTACTCCCACAAACCTTTCCTGTATAGAAATCCTAGAGCTAACACTGATAATGCATTTTATAGGAAGAATGCAAATAAAGAGTTCCATTGCTTTAAACGTTTGAAAACCACCATCCTAGTTGATGTGACGTTCAGGGGAAATTTTTTTTTTTTTTTTTTTTTTGAGACGGAGTCTCGCTCTGTCGCCCAGGCTGGAGTGCAGTGGCGCAATCTCGGCTCACTGCAAGCTCCGCCTCCCGGGTTCACGCCATTCTCCTGCCTCAGCCTCTCCGAGTAGCTGGGACTACAGGCGCCCGCCACCACGCCCGGCTAATTTTTTGTATCTTTAGTAGAGACGGAGTTTCACCGTGGTCTCGATTTCTTGACCTCGTGATCCGCCCGCCTCAGCCTCCCAAAGTGCTGGGATTACAAGCGTGAGCCACCGCGCCCGGCCAGGGGAACTATTTCTAAAATGAGAAATTTTTATAATTCATCACATCTGTTCATCCCCTACTACCTGCATTGATTCTCCCAAACAACTTTGTAAGCTGGGGAGGGATTTTTGCTGTTAAAGTTTGTGGAGACAGTATGAACTGGTAAACTGAAGCCCAGTACTTGAAACCTGAAAAAGTCTATACTTTTATATCTCTGAGTAATTTTATGATAACAAAAAGTAAATGAATTTAAGTTAAATGTCATTGTTCTATGTATCCAGAGACATTTTACCATAAATACCTAGTTAAATCTTGTATTGTCAGAGATTACTAAGTAACTGATAATTTTTCCTTTCTGAATCTTTTTCTAGTCAGTCTGGTAACCTGTTTCTTTAGCTCTCTTAAAAGGTACTGCATGCATTTGAGGAGAGACCATTTCAGGATCTATCCCATTTTAAATATGTAACAGGTTGTGCTTTTCTAGGAATTTGTGAAGTTTGTTGTAAAATACTTTATATAAAGTTCCAGGTATATGAAGGTTGATGCTTTATTCTGATTGTTGTAAATTTTTGTATTTACACATTTTCAGAGAGTTTCACTTGGTAGAACCTGATTTAATTTAGATGTGAAGTAATTGATTCCCTCCACAACCCTTCTTTGTCTTCAGTTTTATGTGAATCACTAACTGAAATAAATTTTTGTCTTACGTCTCTGTTTTAAAAGCAACTAAAGAAACACATTTTAGGGGCTAACGCTAGAATACTTTGCCATTATCAGTCTACTGTTCTTTCCTTTCAAGTTGCCTAAACACAGCTGAGTTTGTAAGACGAGCAAAGAAAACATGACAGTGCTGCCAAGTAGACAGGAAGCTGTAGTGGACCTAACGAGCAGGGGAGGTTGAGCACACCCTCTGTCCAATCAGCTGTGAGTGCTGTTGCTATGTGCGCTCTTACTCTGCTGCCTTTGTGAAAAACCTTACACGGAGGGAAGCGGAATCAGCACCCAACGCTGAACATTTGTTTTAACCGCTGCAGACATCTGGATCCCTCAGTTACTGATAGTATAGCTATTGATAGCCAGAAGGCAACTTCTTTTATACAAGGATTCCAGTATGGTTTTCAGTGGAAACAAAGGGCTTCACAGAGAAGGTGTGTAGTGAAGTGTTTTTAACGGCTTTATTTTTAAGCTTCCAATTTTCTGTAGCTGTTTACCAGTTGGTTGTGGTGCTTGCTTTGCATGGACTTTTAATAAATAGGTCTAGGAAAATTATCTCACTTTGAAAACCATTGAACTTAGAGAATTTTCTTTAGCTTCATATAGCCTGTTTTCTTTGAACAGCAGTACTGAAAAGATTATTAAAATGCTGAACTGAACAATGAGTAGGAAGAAAAGAAACCAAATACGATGTGCTCACTTTAATGGGGAAAAAATGTGATAGAAATGAGAATACAGGGAAGAGAATGTGCATTAGCCAGAAGCATTAACTGTATGTGGGGGCAGGAGGTATTTTTTAAATTAAAGCTGTTAAGACAAATGTATTTTAAATAAGCTGCATCTTTTTAATTGAATTTATGTTTCTGAATTTGACAAAGATTGTCATAATTTAACTGAGATTTTTGACGTAGTTTAAGGAATTGGTGTGCCAAAATCTTTTTATAAAGCATTTCTGAAAATCCTACCTCAAATTGTGCAATCTCTTAATTATTTAATCCATTGACTAGTTCTGTGCTGTTCAGATAAAGCGTCATAATCATAATTCAACCGTGAAGTCAGTGTAGTGTTCTATTAAACATCCATATAGAAAACTGAAGAATAAAGGATTTTGAAGACAACATACAAGGTTAAGCTAGTATTTTAAAATTGAAGTAGGTCTCCTAAATGTAATCATCGCATATCTGACTTAGTTAATACTTCAAATATAGTCAAATCTTATTAAACTACACTAATATAATATATGTGATAATTGAACAGAGTATAAGTTACCATTTGTTTATATAGGATCTGGAAAAATTGGTCTGTTCAACAGATTATAGGAAAGTTTTAAAGTGTTTTAATAAACAAAAGGTCTTTTTGTATCTTTCTCAAATACTGTGAAATTAAAGTTTACATATGTGATTTAGCTAATGATTCTTTTAATTAAAGCAGAGCAGACTAATTAGCATATTGCCCATTTTACATACAATCCGTATTGAGCTAATAACCAGTTTTTCCTTTGCTTTTTCATTTTACATGGCTAAGTGGCCTTTAGTTCACTCAGTGATGTATGTCTGATGAGTAAAATTAGTATAAGCTCAGAGTTAATATTAGGGCTGTGTTATCTCTACAAACTATATAGTTTGGAATAGGATGAGTTTTGTTGTTGTTCTTTTC
Source organism: Nomascus leucogenys (assembly GCF_006542625.1). Taxonomy (NCBI): domain Eukaryota; kingdom Metazoa; phylum Chordata; class Mammalia; order Primates; family Hylobatidae; genus Nomascus; species Nomascus leucogenys. The sequence continues at coordinate 48,741,411 of NC_044386.1, forward strand.
AAAAAAATACCTGTCATTAGAAAGTCTTAACAATCAGTGTTAGCATTTCTGGTAAGGAGAGAAATTTCTTTTCTTTAAAGAGAACTCAAAATATTATCCCATGCTTTTGTGCCCTTTGCTGATCTTTTTAACAATACTATGTATATAATAATTTGTATTAAAAAGATTTCTAATAATTGGTGAAAATTTACAAAATAGTCCTTAAAGATTAAAAAAGTGTTTTACGTAGACCTACATGTGGCTGAAGTTTAAAAGACTGGCATTTCTTAGATTTTCAAGTTTGTAAAGTGCAGCCAAAAACTTGAATTTGATAGAAGTTATAAAAATTATAGCAAAATAAGGTTATATTATTTGGACTTGGTGGCCTCCACAATATAAAGCACTCACTTCAAGAAGAGCAGCTGTGTGTAGAAGGGGTAGGGGTATGAGAGGGAGTTTGGAGTGAGAGGCAGACACAGGCAGAGAGGACTCAAGTTTGTTAAATATGACTAACCACATGAAAGTCAATCTAGCAATTTTCATTTTTTGAGCTGTAACTCTTATCAATTACTAATTTTATTTTCTAATTATAGAACCATGAAAACCAAAGTTTTGTTTAAATTGATTTGCTACCCGTTTTATGTTGGTTTATTTCATAAAAATTAATAGAGCCTCCAAGAGAAAGGCTATTTCTCATTCATATGCTGCAAAAGATGGGGGAACATGAAATTGTAAGAAAGTTGAGTGTACTGCAGTGTCACACAGAGGCTTTGCCATTGTATTCAGAAGGAATATTATTGGCAGAATTCTAGACATTATTCCTGGGCTTAGCACCTAAAAATGTTTTGTATACTGGAGCATCTGAAAGTTCCTATTCAGTAGCAGAACTTCAGGGTAATTGAGGTTTATAATCTGGTCAGTTATAATAACATTGCTAGCATATTTCAATTTTTTGGATTTGTTTATTGACAATACAATTTTTATTGTCTTTGTCTATGTCAGATCTTTAAATTGGCTATTGTTTTGTGCTTATGGAAAAATACTTTAATTCTCAAAAACAGTGATTTCTTTTTTGAATTGCCTCTTTATAAGGAATAGCACATAGAAGTGCTAGTATTTACTAGATGCAGTGATTGCTACAGTTGGTTTTAAGTAAAACAGATTGTTTTTGATTATTTTGAAATCAGGCAATAATATATAATGCTGTTTTGTTTACAGTTCTTTAAAAAATATGTAACTTAAAAACTCAGATTGGGAAGGGGTAACAATCTGAGTTTTTCTTTTTCTCTAAGTGTTCTGTGAAAATCTTTTTTTAAATCGTTCCTACTTCGGGTATTATCACAAATGTTTGATTTCTTTTTTTTTTTTTTTTTTTTTTTTTTTTGAGACGGAGTCTTGCTCTGTCGCCCAGGCTGGAGTGCAGTGGCGCGATCTCGGCTCACTGCAAGCTCCGCCTCCCGGGTTCACGCCATTCTCCTGCCTCAGCCTCTCCGAGTAGCTGGGACTACAGGCGCCCACCACCACGCCCGGCTAATTTTTTGTATTTTTAGTAGAGACGGGGTTTCACCGTGGTCTCGATCTCCTGACCTCGTGATCCACCCGCCTCGGCCTCCCAAAGTGCTGGGATTACAAGCGTGAGCCACTGCGCCCAGCCACAGATGTTTGATTTCTATATGTATGCCTTAAGTGCTATATGACACATTTTCCTTGACTCTTCCTTGCAGAAATTTCATTACTTGTTCATAGTTTGAATCCAAGAAATATTTGCTTTTCATAGTCAGCAGGGCCAAAAATTTGGTCTTAACAACTTTTTGTGAGGCATTTTCACATATCGACAGTGTTTTTGCTAAACTATATTGCTTTTGCAAGTATATAGTAAATTTTTTTAATCTTCAGATGTTATAGTATCAAAAAATCAAAGACCTAAGTTTTAAAAATATAATTGTTTGCAGTATTACTTGAATCTATTATATAATCCTTTGTGATAAGGCTCAGTTATAAAAGTGACAGCATGAGGACTATTGAGAAACTGGAAATATCTTTCCGTTCTTTTCTTCACTGGATTCCTCAGTTTTACTCACTGAAAGACTTCTGGGCATCATAGAACTAGAAGAGAAGGTTTATAATAAGCCCAGGGACAGTAAAATTATAAATTTGAGGAAGTAGTCAAGATAGAGTATAAAACGTAATCAGCACCTAAGGCTCATACACGGTTGGGCCTCAGATTTTGCTATAAGCTTCCTATCATCTGTCATATGAGAGGGATGCTGTATGAATCAGTTATGTATATTCCTGTTCTTTAACATTGCTAAATTTTTACCGTTAAAATTTATGTTGGTTTCTGTTTTCTTAATATTTTGAAGGTGTTTTTTGAGGTTCAAATTTTGGGTGGTGGGTACAAACATACAGTTAGAAGAAATCGTTCTGTCATTCAATAATATGATAGGAAATTATAGTTAATAATTATTGTATATTTCAAAATACCTAGAAGAGAAGAATTGTAATGTTCCCAGCACAAAGAAAATATAAATGTTTGAGGTGATGGATATTCCAGTTACCCTGATTTGATCATTACACATCATATACATGTGTTAAAATATCACATGTACCCCCAAAAATACATACAACTGTGGTATATCAATAAATAAAAAGGAAAAACAATTTTGGGTGGATTGCCTGTATAATTTATTATTTAGCTGTGTAATATTGGGCATAGTTTCACCTTCTGGGCCTTAGTATCCCCCTCGGTATCATGAGATTTTAGGATGATTGTGGGATTTAAATGAAAGAATGTGCGAAACTACTTAGATTCATTACTACTTATTAATTAGTTATTATAATAAAATGTGAGATTGTATTATAACTTTCCTTTTCTTTAAAGTTATTCTACATTAAAAATGTGAGTATGTTGAGTTTTCTCAGTATTTTGAGAATTTTAAGCATAGTTTTTTAGACCTTTCCCTAAGATACACTTCTAGGTTTCCCAATTTCCTAAGGTACTTCATTAACTGGAAAGCCATGGAGATATGGGGATTGGGGCAGAAAAGAAGACAGGGTTCATGGGTAAGTGCATGGCTAAATATCTGAAGAAAGATAATAGTCAATAGTGGTAAGGAAAGAATGAGTAAAATGAGAAGAGACATAGAAGGCAAAAGAAACATTTGTTCTGTTTGTAGTGTTTTGATAACATATTCATACACTTTGATTATTGTAGTGTTATTTTGTTTCTGTTGTGTGTGTATGTACACTCATGTGTGTGCTAACACCCCCAGATCTCCCCCACCCCTCTGACCCCTGCAAATGCTGAGCTGATTGATTAGACTTGCTAAATCCCTTGGTGATTTATTTACTGGGAAGTAACTTGTTTCTGACTTTTCTTTTGAATTCCTCAGCTAGAACTGAGCTAAAGGTGACATTGTAATTGCCTTCCATATTAATGACAAGGGACAAGCCAGCTGCCTGGAAGGCAGAAACTAAATATCACAGATATGAGTGTAATTGTCTTGAAATATTAAAATTTAAGATTAAAAATCTAATGGTGTTGTGAAAACTCAAACTTCAAAGCCAAAATGCTCTTTTGTCATTTTCATAAGTACACAAAATTTCAGCTTCTTTCAGCTGACCACAGTATTTTCATTGCTTTGAGCTGACATACATTATTTTGGGAGAGAGGTTTAATCTGGGTTCCATTCTATTTTTCATATTTTCATCAAGGGTAAAATTTTTGTGATTTTTTTTTTTTTTTTACATAAACTAATTTAGCCCTCCAATTTGCTGGAAGGTGCAGGTTAGCTTATTGAAAGAGAACACACAAATGTAAAACAAAACAAAAAGCATTTTCCAAGTATACTCCATTTTATCACTGTCATTGAGTCCAGTAATATTAACCAATTAGCTTCTGAATTGGGCCCAGAGACTACTTGCAGTTGACAAAAGGGGAGGAGAACCCTTTTAAAAATAGGTATCCTAATTTTAACTGACTACATTGCATTGGTGTGTATGTTTTTGGGTAATGCATAGTTACCTTAAATCGCTTCTCTCAAAAATATCCATGTAGAAAAAGAATGATTGCTGTATGTCAGCATCTTCTACTGACCCTTTTGAGAATGTGCTGAATGCTATCAACCCCCTTGCTAGGGGGAAAAACACATCTATGTTTATGTACACATGATTTTGTGTACATACCAAGAGGATCATAAATTACCTTAGGTTAAGAACTTTTTTTAACGTAATTTGTTTATAGTCAGAGTATAAAAGCATTAATATTTAAAAATTGAGGCTTAAAACGGACTGGATGCAACTTTCTGAATATGTATGCAAGCAAAGTGTCACATGTTTGTTCTTTTTTTCCGCTTCAAGGGATATGGTAAAATGTTCCCATATGTGCTCCATACATTAGTACCCTTGTAGATGGGTTTGCCCTGGGCAGTACCCAGTATTCCTTTGCGGACTCCTACGTTCTATATGGGCTTCTGATAGAAAACCTAGCACAAAAAGACCAGCCTGGAATGCGGTGTTCAGGTCTTCAGAACCTACATGCCACATCTCTGAGTTGTAGACTGAGATTAGAGAAGACCTAATGACACCTCCTTTGGCCTTAGGCTGCCACCCGGAATCTCTTCCAGAAATCATTCTGCACGAGAAATGACAGGTCCACTGCTATGAATGTCACCCAGTTCTACCTTTGTTCAAGAGAATCAAGCAGAACTGATCTGTGTGTGCCCAAGTTTCTCACCTCTTAATTAAAAAGACCTCTGTCTTCTGTCCACTTTTTATTTCTCCACGAGTTTTAGATTTCACACATAGACACATTCAGTGGGAAATAGGATATTGAGAGTACTAGAAGTAGGGGTCATTCATATGGTTGGGAGAAGGAGGTTGAAAGGACAGAATGTATTTTGGGGGGCCAGCCTATGTTGTAACCATTTTCCCATGAGGTAAAAATGTAAGACTAAACTAGGTTAAGTTTAAGGATAATTTTGGAAAGTCATGTGCCATTTATCTAGGATTAATGAAGCTGGGAAAAAAAAAACAGCAGTGGGATAGTGGATTGTTGCCTTTTTAACACAGAATATTCTTATGAGAGTATAGGTAAATCTAGAATTTGGTTTTGAGAGACAGGAGTTTGTTTCCTTTTGTTACAATGTTTTCTCAGATCTTTGTCTCAGAGTTCTCTCTGTATGAGGTGTGGAGTGATAACACCATATAATCAGGAATATTCCCACAAAGGATAGCGAAAAGGACAATATTTTCTACTTGAGAGTCTTCAGGCCCTGAAACTATGATGAATTGTGTCTGATGGTTTACACAGAGCACAGAGAAATGAAATTGAATAGGATTAGTGCAGGTAAGACAGAAATGAATTGAGGAAACCAGTAAGTTTTCTCAGTAACACTGACTAGTTCTAAGTCATACATTTTAAATATCATACCCACTGGGAGCTTTCTCTGATGTCCAAGATTGAGTTCCCTCCTAAATATTCCCATAGCAACTTGATCTACTCCTATTTCATCTTTTTTTAAATTATTTATTTATTTATTTATTTGAGATGGAGTCTTGCTTTGTCGCCCAGGCTGGAGTGCAGAGGCATAGCGTGATCTTGGCTCACTTCAGCCTCCGCCTCCCAGGTTCAAGCAATCCTACTGCCTCAGCCTCCCAAGTAGCTGGGATTACAAGCATGTGCCTCCATGCCCAGCTAATTTTTGTATTTTTGGTAGAGACAGGGTTTCACCATGTTCGCCAGGCTGGCCTCGAACTCCTGACATCAAGTGATGTGCCCGCCTCGGCCTCCCAGAGTGCTGGGATTACAGGCATGAGCCACTGCGCCTGACCTCATTTATCACATCACCATGAATTAGGCTTATCTGTGTTCTCCATATGACTGCCCCCTACTAGAAGTTAGCAAAATAGCTTATTCTCCCATTGCCTCGGAGAAGAGCTGAATCTCAGACAGTTTTTAACACATAAGTATCAAATACTTTTTTCTACTCTTCTAGCCTTTCAAATTACTTAGAATTTAGTTTTCTTTGTATAGCTTGAGTTGCCCTCAACTGCTCACATAAGCATTCAATAGGTTGCTGTGATCAATCTATAATCCTTTAAATGACTGTTGAGGCCTAGAAATTCTAGTAATCAATACAGAAATTAGAACTCAAAGTGTTCTCTCCTTTTATTTTTTATTTTTGACAATTTTTGCCCTTGATGTAGAGATTTAGTGATTGCCTAATCATTTTAAACAAATGTTTCCTTATCTTCATTTAAGAGAATTACATTGATAAGATAGAAAAACAATTGGCAATTAAAATATGAAATCCAAGAGAAGAATAAAGTAATAGTTATCTGGGAAGGGTAACAATTAGCTTTCATCACTTTAACCAGAAATAAGCTGAAACTGAGAAGAAAACAAAATATGGTGAAACATTAAACATCCATTTGAGTGCCTACCTGTTCATATCAAGCACTGTGCTAAGCAATAGTAGTTGGTCTTAATTCTCATAAAGCTCAAATAATGACTTAATTTTATTTGTGCTAAATTCTAAGAAGGAAAAGTATAAGGTGTCATAGGCTCTTCTAACAATGATAAAAAGCCACGAAAGAGGGTAATAGGATCAGATGAGATGGATGTAATGAAGAATTAGGTATGTAAGCTGAAACAGAGATCATCTGATTGTTTCTTACCCTAATTTTTTAATCTGAAGAATCTGATGAAGAGGTAAAGTTAAATTTTTCCTCCGTAAGAATAGAAATTAAGTTAGAAAATGTAGGCCAGGCTCAGTGACTCATGACTGAAATCCCAGCACTTTGGGAGGCCGAGGTTGGAGGATTGCTTGAGGCCAGGAGTTCAAAACCAGCCTGGCAACATAGAAAGACCATCTCTCCAAAAATAAAAAAATAAAAAAAATGCCTTTTACAAAAGCAACAAACATCTAATTTTTGAATAAACTTAACAGATATATTCAAGAACTTTATAAAGATTTTAAAACTCTACCAAATAATATTTTTAAAGACTTTCATATATGGTGAGATTTAAACCTTTAAAATACAGGGTTTTTTTTTTTTTTTTTTTTTTGAGACTGAATCTCCCTCTGTCACCCAGGCTGGAGTGCAGTGGCGTGATCTCGGCTCACTGCAACCTCCACCTCCCGGGTTCAAGTGATTCTCCTGCCTCAGCCTCCTGAGAAGCTGAGATTACAGGCGTGCGCCACCACACCCAGCTAATTTTTATATTTTCAGTAGAGACGGGGTTTCACCATGTTGGTCAAGCTGGTCTCAAACTCCTGACTTTGTGATCCGCCTTCCTCAGCCTCTCAAAGTGTTGGGATTACAGGCGTGAGCCACTGCGCCCAGCTAAAATACAGTTTTTAAAAAGTTAGCTCCAAAAAAAGAGTTCAAGGCCAGGTACTGTGGCTCACACCTGTAAGTCCAGCACTTTGTGAGGCAGGAGGATCACTTGAGCCCAGGAGTTCAAGACCAGTTTGGGCAACATAGTGAGATGCTGTCTCTACAAAAAAAAAAAAAAATAGCCAGGCGTGGTGGTGCATGCCTGTAGTCCCAGCTACTCAGGAGGCTGAGGCGGGAGGATCGCTTGAGTACAGGAGTTCAAGGCTGCAGTGAGGTATGATTGTGCCACTGTACTCCAGCCTGGGCTACAGAGCAAGATGCTGGGTCAATTTTTTAAAAAAGTTCAAGTGTTTTTTGAGTCGTTAGCTATAATTTTTGGGAACCACCGTTAAATCTGAAGATTGGAAAAGCAGAAAGCATGTTAAGAGAATTGGAATATTCTCCTAATGCATGAAGTATGAATCACTTTCTGACCACAAAGCTTTTTCATGGTATGTCTTTATAAGGCCTGCTATGAGGGGAGTTCTGGAAACAGGAGGAATTCTAGTGATTTAGTTGAATACAGAGGGTGGGGCATCTTGAGGTGGCCCTGGGAGAGAATGAGTTTGGCAGGTGTGATGGGAGCATAAAAGGGAGTGATGGAAGGTGAGGTTAAAAAAGGTAGATAGGGACTGTGTGTGGAGGCTCACACCAGTAATCCCAGCAGTTTGGGAGGCCAAGGCGGGAAGATCGTTTGAGCCCAGTAGTTTGAGGTTACGGTGAGCTATGATCAAACTAAAACTGTAGCCTGGGTGACAGAGTGAGACCTTGTCTCAAAAAAATAAATAAGATCTTTTTTTCACCCGTCTCTCATTACTCCCCTTTATGCATCCAATGTTCTGGCCTGTCTGGGAATGGTGAGGAGTCAGATATGGGAGGTTGCTGAAATAGCAGTCAGACTTTAACATTGATGGCTTATTGGGAATAAGAGAGAGGAGGCGTAAGTGATTCTAAGATTTCAAGTCACAAAAAGCAAAACAGCTACAGTTGGAACAAGTTTTGTACTCTGGCCAACACCCTCATGATTATTTTTAGTTTGTGGCAGGCTAGATGTAAGAGTTAGTCTGTGCTTGTGGCCAAACTGATATTAACAATAAATGGGATTGTAGTATTTTGTAATTTCAAAATTTGGCTAAAGTAGAATTAGATAATTGGAATTGGAAGGGGCCATCTAGTTTCACATACCTTCATTTTACATGTGAGTTTGCTGAGGCTCACAGAGTTTTACTTTTCCCAAGGTCTCAGGGCTAGTTTATTACAAAGTTGAAATTAGAATCCAGGTCTTCTGGCTTCTAGTGCAGCAATTTTCATGCTTTTTGCAAGTTGCTTAGCATTATTTTCATTTGATTTTTGTTTTATTGAGAGATCTGTGAATTTCAGGATATATTACAACTATAAATGCTGATCTTTAAGATCTGCTATTTAGCTATCAAAATCTAGGGGAAAGATCCAAGTTAAATACAGAATTTAAACAGATTGGCAAATTTATCTTCTAAACAGAGGATTTCAGAATAACACAAAATAAATAATTGCTTGATCATAATAGCTGTGCTTAGTTCTCATTGTGTGAGAATTGGCTGAACTAAAACCAATTTAGTTTAGAATATTTAGAAATATTCTATACTTGGCTGCCTGAAGTTAATGATAATGACCACAGAGTCATCCAATAAAACATTAATTAAAACGTTACTTTAGCGTTAAATCCCACTACTTGATTGTTATCTTTATCAAAGGATACTGCTTTTGGCAGAGTTACTATTTCAAAGAGGAAACAGAGCAATATGAAACTTAACTTTGTGGGGAAAAAAATCAGAAAATGTGTTGTTTCTGTTCTTACCAACCTTATAGCAAGGTGATATATTTACAACTGCCATTTACAATTATAATTTTCCATTTCAAATAATTGATCTTCCTATATTTGCACAGAGAGTAATGAATCCGCTCATACAGTTACAAGGGTGGCATTGCCTGCCTCCTTCAAATAGCTGGATGACTGAAGGAACTGGTGGGTATTCTTTCTTGATGTGATTACATCATCTCATTTTCTTTTTGGCAAGCTATCATTCTCCTACACTTCTGGTCCATCACCCCCTTTTATAGAATTGACAGTTTTCTACTTTCGTGGAACATGGTCTCTACCCTCCCCATCATTGCTCCTTCAGATGATAAGCTTCTCTTGGGCTGATCAAGATGGGAGTAGTGGAAAGGAAGAGAAAGACCCCATAGCACTGTAGGGGGGCTGTTGGTTACTATTCACACAGAGAGTGAAGTCAAACAACTTTCAGCTGTGCCTTTTGGCAGCCTTTCTCATAAAATATCCAGTGTTAATTCATCCCATTTTTTACAATACAGATTTACTTTATTAAACATACATTTTGATGGAAGTATTTTTACTTTGATGAATGTACAAACCGTTTGACTAGAAATATGTAAGCATAAGTTACGAATGCAGTTCTTATAAACACCTGTACCTGTAGCTGTTTTATTTTTTCTTCAAATAAGAGGTTTGTGATAAAGGGTTTCATTCGCCAAGACTGCATGTCCTTTCAAAAGAAGCTTAAAAGAACTGCAATAAACATGGGAGTACAGGTATCTCTTTGACATACTGATTTCATTTCCTTTAAATATATATTCAATAATGGGATGCTGGATCATATGGTAGTCCTTTTTTTAATTTTTTGATGAACCTTCATAGTGTTTTCCATAATGGCTATACTATTTGATCATTATATAATGTATAAATACACTAAAACATCACACTGTTACCCCATAAATATGTATAATTATGTCAGTTATAAATAAAAATTTAAAAGAAGCTGAAAATCATTCATATAGTTTGCTCACTTTGTTTTCAGATCTAGTAGTATATATTGCATTTAAATCAAAATCTGATAAAACTGATAATTTTAGGATAATCATATTTATTTTAAAATGTACATAGTCTACATTTTAAATCTCTGATATAAGATTGTTGCTTTTTTTTTTTTTTTTGAGACTGAGTCTTGCTCTGTTGCTCAGGCTGAAGTTCAGTGGCAGGATCTCGACTCACTGCAACCTCTGCCTCCCAGGTTCAAGCGATTGTCATGCTTCAGCCTCCCAAGTAGCTGGGGTTACATTACAGGTGCTCACCACCACACCCAGCTAATTTTTGTATTTTTAGTAGAGACAGGTTTTCACCATGTTGGCCAGGCTGTTCTTGAACTCCTAACCTCAGCCCACCAAAGTGCTGGGATGACAGGTGTGAGCCCCCTCACCTGGCCCACACTATAGTTTAATTGGAAGCTTTTTTCTTAATAAAAGATAAAAGAGTAATATGTCTTAAAATTGACACTTTAGATTTGGTTAACAGTGTTAATTGTACATGAATGACTATTACATATACAATGGGCCTATTCTTGGAAGTACAGTATGATGGTTAACATGTGGGCTTTGGGCAAGTATCTTAACTTTTACTGTATTCTTAGTATTTTGTGAAGATTAAATAAGAAAAAATATTCATCAGCCAGGCGTGGTAGCTCACACCTGTAATCCTAGCACTTTGGGAAGCTGAGGCCAGCGGATCACGAGATCAGGAGTTCAAGACCAGCCTGGCCAACATGGCAAAACCCCATCTCTACTAAAAATACCAAAAAAAAAAAAATTAGCTGGGTGTGGTGGCGGGTGCCTGTAATCCTAGCTACTTGGGAGGCTGAGGCAGGAGAACCGCTTGAACCCGGAAGGCGGAGGTTGCAATGAGCCGAGATTGTGCCATTGCACTCCAGCCTGGGCCACAAGACCAAGATTTTGTCTAAAAAAAAAATAAATAAATATTCATTACAGAATCTGGCACCATAGTAAGAGCCTAAGAAGTATTAGCCATTATTTATAACATTATAACAGTGTTAAAACTGCATGATTGATCCACAGGCACAAACCAGAAAGCAGTTACCAGCAGTCTTCAATGTAAATGAAATAATTCAGCTGTCTTTTCAGCTATTTTCTATAGATAAGACCTTTTATAAACAGAAACCTGACTGGCACTAAATTGCTATTTCCCAGACTGTTGTATTTATAGGATGCTAAAAGCTGTCATTATACAATATATTTTACTACTCATTAGATACTCTTATTCTGGCATATCTCTAAAATATAGAAACCTTATATAAATATTCAGTAGTCTAGTCCAGGGGAATTTTGTTCAAGAAACTCAGCACCAGAGGTTATATGAGAAACAAGGTTATTGTCAGTAGACTTTGAGAATGTCAGTTACTATGAGAACTGTGGTTCCCTTAATCACTTCACAGTTTTTTTGCTTGTAATACAAGTTCAGGAACAGATGATATTATAGAATTAGCACTTATCCCTTCTAGTAACTAATCTAGTCTGATTTTCAGGCCCTGAAGACTTGTAAGTATATTCATACTTATCAGATAGTAAAATACTTAATATAAAAGATAAACTTTTAATTTAAGCCTATTCGAGTGGACTTCTTTTTTTTTTTTTTTTTTTGCTCTTGGGACAATAAAGACTCATCTGAGCTTTGATACTTTCTTTTTTTGCTTGAAGTCACTTTCAAGTCACTTTCTCCAGTAATTTTTGTTTTTTTCTTCATAATCTATGCTTCCCAAGGGAGGCTTCTTACATATGATTTTAGAATAAATGAATAGATTATTTTCATTTTTTATTTTTTAAAACTGCACAAAATAAGTATATGTTTTTCTGGCCTTTATAGGAAGTAATTTTTTAAAATTAGTAATAAGGTTTGTTTTTAGAGCAGTTTTATGTTCACAGCAAAACACTGCAGAACTTTCCCATCTATCCGCTGTTGCCACATGCACACAACCTTCCTGTTAGTGATACCACCCACCCCAGTGGTACTTTTTTTTTTTTTTTTAGGCAGAGTCTCACTGTGTTGCCCAGGCTGGAGTGCAGTGGTGCAATCTTGGCTCACTGCAAACTCCGCCTCCCGGGTTCAAGTAATTCTCCTTCCTCTGCCTCCCAAGTAGCTGGGATTACAGGTGCTCACCACCATGCCCCATGCCCAGCTAGTTTTTGTATTTTTAGTAGAGACAGGGTTTCACCCTGTTGGCCAGGCTGGTCTCAAACTCTTGACCTCAGGTATCTGCCCGCCTCAGCCTCCCAAAGTGCTGGGAGCCACTGTGCCCGGCCCACAGTGGTACTCTTTTTTTAACACCATCACCCGAAGTCTGTAGTTTATGTTAGGGTTCACTCTTGGTGAATAGGATATGTATTTTTTCTGGCATGTTATAGAAGGTAAGCATTTTTAAATACATAGATGTTTCTTAAATAAGAAATAATTTGAAAAATGGCATATTCTTCAGCAATTCTTGTCTACAAGTTTGTTGCTTTAAAATTTCTTCAGCACTCATGATTCATTCTAAATTAAGTAAAAAATAAAATTTCCTTGAGAGATTTCTTTCACATGCTATTCATCAAACCAAGATAACATTATAAACCTTCTCAGCCTGATAAAGAACATCTATGAAAATCTACACCTAATATACTTAGTGGTGAAATATTGAACATTTTCTTACTGAGATCAGAAAGAAGACACTCAAGCTGCTTTTATACCACATTGTATAGCTAGGCATTACAATAAGGCAAGAAAAAGAAGTAGAAACATAAAGACTGGAAAGAAGTAACATTATATTACAGTGATATGATTGTTTATTTAGAAAATCCTAATATTCAGGATATAGGAGTGAATGGGAGAGCTTCTGTCTTATAGGAAGTCACTGGTTATTAGCTTTAATAGCAATACTATAATAATAAATGTCTGCCTGAGAGAGTAAGGGAGGCTTCACCTCTGTTTCTACTAAGTGACTTTTAAACTGCTTTAAAAAGTGTAAGAGTTTGGGCTCTTATTAGTATATAGTGGGGTCCATTATGGAGATTTAATCCAATATAATCATATTTACATTTTATAGAATTCTAACGAGAGGTAAAGAGGGATGGGAACGGTAAGAGATGAGATGCAGAGAGACCAATGAGAGAGATGATGGCCTTAGTAGTATTGGCAGTGAGGACTAAACTTGGTTAGAGCTATTAGGAGGTACAATATATAAGACTAAATTACTAAGTTTTTGGCTTGGGTGATTGAGCATGGATAATGGTAAATAGGAAACTTAAGAGGATGAGCAAATTTGGGGTTGGGAGAGCAGGGGTAGGAGTACGAAATGATGTTGCACTTCATGAATGCTACATGTATGTATCATTTTTCTTTTCCTTTTATTCCTCATTCTTGTCTTAATTTTCTCCCTTTTTCTCCTGCCCCCCAACTTGACTTCACCATGCCATAGAACAGAAGATTCTTTTTTCTCTTTTGGGGTAAGACTGATAATTCAGTCTTTGATATACTTCACTTGTAATCATCATAAAGCCCATAGGACTTTGATGTTTAACAGCAAACAAAAATGATAAATACATGTAGCATTCACGAAGTCCAACATTTCCTACTCCTACCTCTGCTCTCCTAATCCCAAATTTATTCTTCCTCTTAAGTTTCCCTTAGTAAGGTGGTTGGATAGTTACTGTAATTGCTAGGAATTCAAGGTACCATTTCTCCAACTGAGTGCCAACCAGAAGTACATACACACAATAATTGGTAGTGGAATACAGTACCACACTATTAATCTGAGCATGCATCCCCAAATTCCCCAAGTGTAAAACTTCTGGAAACCCCAGTTTATTCCTGGTACTTTAACTCCCTCTTTATTAACTGAGAACACCTAGCTCTACGTGCAGGCCCCACCATGCCTTACCCAGGAATCTAGAGCTAAGGGCAAGACCACTTCCCCTGAGTTTCAGGAAAGAACAGGAAATATGGACTCAAATTCCTGGTTTTTATTTAGCCTTGGTATATTAATCAGCTCAGGCTGCCGTAACAAAATACAATAGACTGGGTGACTTAACAGAAATTTATTTTATCATAGTTCTGGAGTTTGGGAAGCCCAAGATCAAGATGCCAGCTGATTTTATTTCTAGTGAGGCACTCTTCCTGGCTTGCTTGCATGGCCTCTGTGTGAGCCTTCATCTTTTAAGAGAGTATAAAGAATATAACATTTCTTTATATTCTCAGTTGTACGGGATTAGGACCCTGTTGGTATAACCCCATTTAATCTTAATTACCTCCTAAAAGCCCTGTCTCCAAGTACAGTCCCCTTTGAGGGTTAGGGCTTCAACATAGGAGTTTCGGAAGGGACACAATTTAGCCCTTCCTCTAGGACCTCATTTCAGAGTAAAGGGTGGTGCAATGACTATTAAAATCACCAGTCATTTAGTTTCCAAATATTTTGAGGTTTTCCAGATATCTCTTACTGATTTCTAATTTAATTCCATTGTGGTTGGAAAACATACTTTATGATTTAAATCCTTATTTTTATTTTATTTTATTTTATTTTTATTATTTATTTATTTATTTTTGAGATAGATTCTCACTCTGTCACCCAGCCTGGGGTGCAGTGGTGCGATCTTAGCTCACTGCAACCTCTCCTGCCCCCGGGGTTCAAGCGATTCTCCTGCCTCAGCCTCCCAAGTAGCTGGGATTACAGGCACCTGCCACCGCACCCAGCTAATTTTTGTATTTTTAGTAGGGATGGGGTTTCACCGTGTTGGCCAAGCTGATCTTGAACTCCTGACCTCGTGATCCACCCGCCTTGGCCTGCCAAAGTGCTGGGATTACAGGTGTGAGCCACTGTGCCCGGCTGATTTTGATTTATTTTTTTTTGAGATAGGATCTGTGTTGCCCAGGCTAAAGTGCAGAGGCACAATCCTAGCTCACTGCAGCCTCAAACTCTCAGGCTCAAGCTATCCCCCCACCTCAGCCTCCCAAGTAGCTGGGACTGCAGGCTCACGCCACCATGCCTGACTAATTTTTGTATTTTTAGTAGAGACAATTTCAACATGTTGGCCAGGCTGGTCTCGAACTCCTGACCTCAGGTGATCTGCCCAGCCTGACCTCCTAAAGTGCTGGGATTACAGGCGTGAGCCACCATGCCTGGCCCCTTTTTCACGCTTTTTCTGACCTCTTTGGATTTTTTTTTTTAATTCTATTTTATCTCATTTGTTAACTTCTTAGTTATACCTCTTGGGTTTGGTTTTGTTTTTTCCTACTAGTTACTTTAGGGTGCACATTATTTTTAACTTGTTATAGGCTACCTCCAAGCAATATTATACCACTTTGTGTATAGTATAAGAACCTTCCATTTCACCTTCTTTGGGCCTTTATGCTATTGTTATGCATTTTATATCCAGACTGTTATAAGTCCCACAGTGCATTGTGATTATTTTTCCTTTAATTATATTTAAAAGTGATTTTAAAACTGAGAAAAAATTATATTTACCTATATGATTTTGTGATTTCCAGTGTTTTTGTGTAGCTATAGATTCTCAAATGTTATTTTCCTTCTGTCAGAAGAACTTCCTTTAACATTTTTGGTAGGGCAGGTCTGTTAATACTGATTTTTTTTCAGTGTTTTGATGTCTAAAAAAGCATTCTGCTTTGGTTTTTTAAATCTAATTAATGGGATTTTTTTTCTTTCCCGGCTCTCCATTTCTCTGGAGCTTGCTTTCTGTGTGCTACTGTCTCCTCTTCGGTGCTTTAACTGCTTAGAACCTTCCCTTCTCATTCTTTTGCCACCAATTTAGGGAGACTGCTGGCTTCTGTGTGGCTTTCCCAGTGCTTGAGCCTGGAAACTTGCTCCAGACAGTAAGGTGGGGCAGTTGTTGGCCTCACCTGTTTATTTCCCCATCTAGGATAATAGTCCTGTCCTGTCTGCTGGCCAATGTCTGAAAACAGTTCTTTTATATATTTTGAGTGGTTTAAAGTATAAGAATAAATTAGATCTGTTACTCTGTCCTGGCTGAAAACAGCCCAGTGATTTTCAAAGTCTATTAGCCACCCCACCAGCCTTGTGGAAAAATTCATAAAAGGAGTGAATATAGAAATCAGGTTTTCCCTCCAGCCTATCACCTAGTAGGAAGATAAGGGTTATGGTAAAGTCCTGTCCTCTCTATGTATACAGGCCCAACCTGAGTAAAGAGAAAAGATTCCCTTCTCCCCAAATACATATAATTCCCATTTCATAAATGAAGAAATGAACTAACATGCCTGAACTTGCTCTGATTGGACTTAATAGATCTTACTCCCTTCTTTGTAAAATTGAATTCTACAGTGAATGTTTTACTTACTGCAGTTACAAAACAGTTATTAAAGGACAACTTTATTTTCAAATCTTTGCATGAATTTTAGTTATCACTTTTCTTTTGCCATCAGTTATGTTATATATAATCCCATTTCATTTCTTAAGGGGGAAGATTTTATGCTTCGTGGCATTCCTTGAATAAAATACATTATAAATGAAATACTTCATGAAATCTATAATTTTGTAATTGATATTCTGGTCCTTTGTATAAAATCTTTGCTAAGAATGTCTTCTGACTGTATGGAGAAGTATGTTTATAGTCAGTTTTAAAATAAATACTTGTCAACTACACTGGGCTTGCTATTTAAAGGTCAAATATTAACCGAAAACTAATTAATAATTCCTATCATAGCAAAGTGTGCCAAAAATCAAAGGGCAGAGTCCTTTTTCCTCATAAATTTCTCAGGGGTAAGAATTATTATTTTACCTTTCCCAGAGTTACTCAGTATTTGGATTTATGCCTACTTGATCAAAAAACCTATTCTTTTCTCCTAGTTATGCTACACTGTTTCACCATCATAGTTCCATAGAAAAGTATCAGATTTCAGTATTTCAGGTTTAAAATTAGTTATAATTTTGAAATCTTATTTAACCCTTAATAAAATTAAACTTTATGGTATTTTTTATTTAAACCAACAGAAGAAATTATTATAAGCAACATGGTTCTCAAGCAGTAGATCATCTCTTACTAGAGAAATAAGGATTAAGAGAACTACTTAAGTTGTAGTCAATATTTTATGCTCACTAAATTGAGGCACTGTAACTTTTGAACAGTATCATGAACTAAAATTCAGATGAAATTAGTCTTTTCCACTTTAAGATGTTTTTAGTTAATGGGTATACAGCTACCTTCCTATAATGAAGTAAAAGTTATTTAAGAAATACTGTCTGGTCAGGTGCAATGTAATCCCAGCACTGTCAGCCTACACCTGTAATCCCAGCACTTTGGGAGGCTGAAGCTGGAGGATCACTTGAGGCCAGGAGTTTGAGACCAACCTGGGTAACATAGCAAGGCTACTGTCTCTACCGAAAAGTTTAAAAAAATAGCTGAGCATGATGCTGCATTCCTGTAGTCCTAGCTACTTGGGAGCCTGAGGTAGGAGGATCGCTTGAGTCCAGGAGTTTGAGGTTACAGTGGGACTGCTTATTCAATTTCAAAACACATTTTGGACCATGCAATTTCTTGGGTCAGCATTGTGTTTTAGAATACTTTAGTTATTTGTCCAGCCAACAAGGAAATCTAACTTTTGGTCAGTAGCTTTCAGTTTGGGTGTTAAATTCGAGATATGTTGCTTGCTTTAAAACTTGTTTCTTACATTAAAAAATGTAAAATGCATTCTAGAAATTATATATATATGGCAAACTAATTTGCCATAACACATAGGTGTAGGTGTTTGTCTTATTACTTGGATTTATCAGCTCTGTATCCTTTGGAAAGTTGAATAATATTGTAAGTTAAATATTGTCTTTTTTCCCTTTATACCATAATTCTTCACCTTAATATTTTCATCAACTCATAAAGTCTTAAAGTTGGAAGACTTTTTTAAGAAGTGGTGTACTTTGATAGTTAAAGTAACCTAGAACAAAAGAGGTTAATATGGGAGAATGTGGACCTCATGAAATCCAGCACGGTGCTTATTTTTCACTAACTAGTACCGCCTTACAAACCGTGAGACCTAGGCAAGTGTGAGATGTTGTGCAGAATTCCCAGACTTCAGTTTTCCACATACATGCTGAAATTTTAAAAACAGGTTTATTTTGTCATACATGAGACAATGTGAATTTTTTAAAATTATGAAGCATATCATACCCACAAAGAGCATATACATTAAAGATGGTTTAGAGAACAGCAAAATGATCTCCCATGCAGTTGCTACTCAGCTTAAGAAGCAGAACCTTGTGTGCTGACTCCTGTGTTCCCCTCCTCAGTTACATCCCCAAAATATCCAGTTCTGAATTCTATGTTGTCTCTTTTAAAATATTTTATCACATATATAACCATAAACTTATGTTGTTTAGCTTGTTTTTTAAACTTGTATGCAAATAGAATCATCCTATAGTGTTCTACAACCTGTGCGTAGCTGTAGGTTATTATTCTTGTACTTATGTTCACTCTTGTATCCCATTATATGAATGTATCACAACATTCATTCTATGGATAATAAACACTTGTTTTTTCCAAAATTTTGTTGTTATAGACAGTGCTGCTTTGAACATTCTTATATTAGTCTCCTAGCATATATGTACAAGATTTTCTCTAGGTTATTTACCTAAGAGAGTAATTGAGTTGTAGAATATGCACTTCTTAACTAGGTAATGCCAGATTATTTTTGAAAGTGTTTGCACCAGTGTGTACCTTTACTAGCAGTGTATGACCACTTCTGTTGCTCTATACCTTTAGCAATATTTAGTCAGTTTTCCTGCAAAATCCTTTGAATGTGAAATCATATGTACTTGTAGTTTTAATTTGTATTTTGCAATGATTAAGGAGTCCTACATCTTATATTCATTAACCTTTCAGGATTCTTAGGTGAAATATTCTAGATATTTGTCTTTTGTCAGCATTTGCATTGCAAATATTTTCTTTGTTTTTGGCATGTCTTCTCAGTCTCTGTGGTGCCTTTGGTGTAGCACTTCATCTCCCTTAGTCCATAGGAACCTTCGTAATGCCTATGGTTAAATAAAGACAAGTAACTCTGAACTTCAACAACCAACTTGGGAAACAAAGTTGTAGAACAATAGTTTTTAGAAATTTGGGGCTATTTTTAAGCTATATTTATAGGAGTACTAGTAGAACATGTGTGAGGAATACAGGGAGGCCTACTTTGGGATGTTTGAAAGATGGGAGTCTGGGAAAAGAGCTTGTTCAGAACACATAGGAAACAAAAGTACAGTAATGACTTTCCTTAGGTACCCCACCACCACCAACGTCCTGCCCTAACCTGTTGAACTTCCTGTAGCTCTAATTTTACTCTATTGTATACAAATATTTTTTGTTTTTCGTCTTATTTTCCTGCTGTATATTGTTTCTACTTCATTTGTTTTGTTTCTTCCTGCTGCTTCCCCAATTCTGTCTTCATTTTGATTTCAATTCTTAGTTACTTATCCTTCTAGACTTTTCTGTTTTTTTATTTTTTTTATTTTTTTTGGACGGAGTCTTGCTCTGTTGCCCAGGCTAGAGTGTAGTGGTGCAATCTCAGCTCACTGCAACCTCTGCCTCCCGGGTTCAAGCGATTCTGCTGCCTCAGCCCCTCGAGTAGCAGAGATTACAGGCGCCTGCCACCAGGCCCAGGTAATTTTTGTATTTTTAGTAGAGATGGGATTTCACCATGTTGGCCAGGCTAGTCTCAAACTCCTGAGCTCAAGATCCGCCCTCCTCGGCCTCCCAAAGTGCTGGGATTACAGGCATGAGCCACAGTGCCTGGCTTTTTTTTTTTTTTTTTAAAACTACCCTTACCTCCACCAAGGATTTTTAGGGCATGAAAGCATTCTGTATGATACTATCATGGTGGATACATGTCATTAACATTTTTCCAAACCCAGAAAATATATGACATCCTGAGTGAACCCCAACATAAACTATGGACTTTGAGTGATTATGATGTGTCAGTGTAGGTTCATCAAGTGTAACAAATATACCACTCTTTTGAGGTTGTTCATAATGGAGGAGGCCACACAGGTGTTGGGGAGGGGGTATAATCTCTGTACTTGCCACTCAGTTTTGCTGTAAACTTAAAACTGCTCTTAAAACGTCTTTATATGACCTCTAACGTGATATTGAATTTTTTAAAAAACCTTTAGTTAAAAGCAAACCAAAAAAACCCTTAACTCCACAAAAAATGACTATGTTTGAATTGTTAAGCAGCCAGGAAGGGAATATGGACACTTACAGACTGAAGGCTTTCTGTAATTAAGAATTTGAATTGGCAAGGGCAAGATGTTTGTTATGGCAGCCAATTTTAGTCTTCTGGGAAGAGAATGGCCCTTCAGGATTGTATAAAGGAGAAGATTTACCTTCCTTAGCTTCAGATTTTTGTGGTCTAGAAAATATATTTGTTAACAATTGAGTGAAAAATTAAGTAGTTGCATAAAATAGATTGAAATTTCTTTAATGAAGTCATCAATTGTACTATTATTAAAATAGAGTTTTTGTTTTGTGTTATACTTTCACGGCACTTCAGTTAAAATTATTTTAATGGAAGATACATAAAAACTAATCACATGACATTCATTTCTTTGTCATGTAAGCTTTTAATCTATTCATAATATCATTTGAGGAGTTTAAATAACATTAAAAATATGCCTTTTAAAAAGTTTTGCTGTATCTAGGATAGTGTTTTTAAAAAACTATATCACATTGTAGTTTATACATTACTATAGTAAATAGTTATGGTAACAAATTCAGATTGACAGGTAATTACTGTTTTACATTTTGCAGTATTTACAAAAGTGAGAAAGGTATTAGTACCCATTTTATTACTTAGCTGTAATTGACTTAGAGAACGTCACAGAAAATCAGTATGGCCTGAGTTCTGAGTACACAGCCCTGGCATGGCTCATATCAGAGGAGCATCTTCTGTGTTTCCAGAATTCTCTTAGGTTCTTTTTAAGTCTTTTATCTAGAAATACTTGGATTTTAACATTACTGAGATTGGTTGTTCCAAGAAGCTCAAAGAGCTTTATAAAATACTATTACTTAAAATATCTAAAATCATTGAGTGAATATTTTGTATTGATTTTGTTCATAATCATCTTAAGAGTGTGTGTGGGCCTGATAGAATGTCTGCAAACATGAAGAACAGCATTAGATATATCTAAGAGACATTTTAGAGCACTGGAGATAATTAAATTCCAAATTCCCACATCTTGTCAGTCACTAACCCTGCCTTTCTTTCCTTCATTTCCATTGGTGATTCTAGTTGTCCTAATCATTCACAATTGAGAATTAGCGATTAGAGAATTAGCCAAAGCTTTTCCTTTGGCTTCTGTGAGATGTAGTGTGATGAAATCTGCCTCTCAAAATTACATTAGGTTGAGAGGGACCTACTTTTAGCATTTTGTTGAAGACACTATCAGATAGCAGAATTGGCTATTAAGTGGCATTATAAATTCTCTTGACATACTGATGGCTGAGGCCCAGGAACATACATGAATGTAATCATTTCAGTCCTGTGTGTGTTAACAACTCTTTATTAAAATCAGTGTGAATAAGTTAAATTCTGTTTTTAAAAATCATAGTAAAATAAAAGCAATAGCAAAAAAAAAATGCATAAGCATTGCCTGATGTTCTGACCACCTTCAGTCTGACATTTTTTCTCCCTTAATATAGGGCTAATAATCTGACTTTGCCTGTCTTATAATATATGAATTCTTCAGTTGGTCATACTTCAACATAGATCAAAGTTGATCTATAAGTGCTAGTGCCTTTCAATAAGCTAAATCACTACACTTTTATGCCTGCTTTCATTTTGCTTATATATTTATTGAGTACTTCCTATGTGTCAAGCAGTGTCCTAGGCACTGGTAATAAAATGATGAATATTTAGACCTGGCCCCTATACTCATAGAGTTTATAGTCGAGTTAGAGGCAAACAGGCCATTACAATAAGGTATTAATTGAAATTTAACTGAAATCAACGATTAGAAGTTGGCAGATTTTCAGTTTCTTCATTGAAAAATGTGCAGTTTGTGACAGGGTACTCTTTAGTTGTCTACCCTTCTCCTTCCCTTCCCTCTTAGATATTTTCTAACTCATTCACAGCCCTTCTTTTGCAACTTTGAAAGTATCAGGTTTAGAATTTGGGTGGCTCTGGCAGAGAGGAGTCTATCAAATATGGTTGACATGGAGGAAACACAACTAATGTTATGTCTCATTGACAAAAATAGGGGTCAGAGGGGTTTCATGGGCAGAAAAACAAAGAGCATTCTGGCAGGAAAGCAGAAAAGTGAACTGGAAAACCTAGTTAGAATTCATAGGAAAACTGGGATTGGGAATTAGATACCAACATGTTTTACAGTAAGGACATGAATCAAACCTCAAGAGGCTGAATAACTGATACAGAATAGGCAATAAGAATGACCTTGACAGTAAACTGACAAATATCTAAGGCTTCATGTTCTCTCTGAACTCTGTCCATAAATCTTCCCTGAGCCACAGTTGGAATTGAACTAATAACGGGTAGAGTTGGCACACTGGATGAGATTTGGAAATAAATCCCCAAATTTCTGACATTTTCCCTACACAAGAGACGTAGGTTTAAGGCCCCCCTTTACCATTATGTTGCTGTGTATGCCTGAGCAAGTCACTTTACCTCTCTGAAGTCCAATTTCCTCACCTGTAAATTAATGAAAATATATCCTGAATTCTACAAAAAAACCAACTCTTGGCCTTTCTCTCTCTTTTTTTTTTTTTCAGCTTTCCCTTATCTTTTATCCCACAGAAGCTGCTTATTTCCCTTTGATGTTAAAGGGATCAAGTTTAGTTTTAATTAACTGTAGGTGTTTTTTCATGCACAAAGCAGAACATTGAAACACTTTATTTATAACCAGATGTAATTGTACAGTTTTGCCATGCATTATAAGGATAATGTTTCCAAGTTGGATATCCTCTTGTTGTTTCTGGAACCACATGATCTAGACTTTTCCCGTAGTACTTAAATTGAGAGCTTTAAAAAGCAGAGACATACAGAACGAAAGGAGTAACTGTCCGAATTCAGGTAATACCAATGGGCTTCAAGATGATCCACCACTTACTGATAAAGTGTGTGACCTTCAGCAAATGATTTTACAAATTTAGGATTCTCTTCTGTAAAATGGGGAAAGATGTATATCATAGCATTTAGTTTTATTTTAAATTTAACAAACACTTACATGGCATACACTGTGAGCCATGCAGCATTCTAAAAGTTACACAGATAATAACTCAATCC
This sequence comes from Nomascus leucogenys, assembly GCF_006542625.1. Lineage (NCBI taxonomy): Eukaryota > Metazoa > Chordata > Mammalia > Primates > Hylobatidae > Nomascus > Nomascus leucogenys. The sequence goes on from NC_044386.1 coordinate 48,764,902, forward strand.
TTGTAACTGCCCTCTGAAAGTTGATACTATTATCCCCATTTAATTAGGTGAAATACTGAGGAAAGAGATGTTGTGTAACTTGTACAAATCCAAACAACTAGCAAGTAGCGGAGCTAGTTGACAAACTTCAGAGTTGAGCCCTTTACTACTGCTCTATGCTGCTTCATGAGGACTAACTTGATAAAACAATTCACAACTCAGGTTGATGGGAATCATCTTTGTTTAATTGAATGTTTGAGTTTTACATGACAATGAATTTAATAGCCAATTTTCAAAGAGCTAGATTACTATAAAAACATATAACTTGTTTTTTTGGATGGCACCTTATGATATTACAGTGTTTTAGTCATAATTTTGAACTTTGGTGGTTATTGTGTAGATGTAGAGCAGAGATACTTGGTTGAATTTAAACAAACCACACTCAAGTTCAGAAAATTGCTTTTAAAGTCAGTCTGTGATAAATTTGTTACTTATCATAGATGATAAGTTGATCACTTGTCTTTTTTCATAATAGAGTGTTGAGGATTAAAATAGTTTATGTTTTGTTGTGGATTAACAAGACCAAGAATAAAGAGTATTTTCATATTAGAAAATACTGTTCTGTAGATTAGAATATTTATGTATAACTAATAATAAAATAATAGTGTACACATAAAATTGCTGTTTCACTTAAAGCCGTGGTCACTATTTTTCACACTTGTCACTGTCAACTTTGCCTCTTATTCTCTGCTTGAAGACTTTTCATGGTATATAAAATGACTTGCACTAGATATTGAGAAACTTGAATTCTAGTTTGCTATTGCCTGATTTCTAGTATATTATTTAAGCAAGGAAGTTGATGTCTTTGTACCTTATTTTCCTCATCTGGAAGTAAAGTAGGTTAGGTTAGGATGATTTCTAAGATCCTTTACAATTCTCACTTAAAACAGGTACACATGGCCAGGCGCAGTGGCCCATACCTGTAATCCAAGCACTTTGGGAGGCCAAGACGGGTGGATCATTAGAAGTTAGGGAGTTTGAGACCAGCCTGACCAACATGGTAAAACCCCATCTCTACTAAAAATACAAAAAATTAGCTGGGCATGGTGGCAGGTGCCTGTAATCCCAGCTACTCTGGAGGCTGAGGCAGGAAAATCACTTGAACCCAGGAGGCAGAGGTTGCAGTGAGCCAAGATCGTACCACGGCACCCCAGCCTGGGTGACAGAACAAGACTCCATCTCAAAAAAAAAAAAAAAAAAAAAGCAGGTACACATAACATATTCCTTTGAGACTGGAACACATAAATGAGAAGCCAAAAATATTTCAGTGATTGTGGAATTTAACCCATTAGTAGATATACATCTGTAACATGTTAAGAATATTCTAAAGAAATGAATAGGTTGATATAACTATGGAGCTGTCAAATCGTGCTGAATTTTTCCTTAAGTGGTTCATTTGCATTGATGTGTCCTTTCCTTTTTCATGGTCACATTTGTGATTAACGCCCTAAGTTTTGGAGAAGTTTGGCTGAAGTTAACAGTACAGTCTGTCCACGGAACAGAGTGAAATTTACCCATGAGAAGGTGAAATTCATGACCTTTGGTTGGTACACCCACACCCTACAGTAACCATTTATAGCCTAGATGGCTTCTGTACATTCTGGGGAAGAGTTCAAAGTAAGTCAAAGATCAGTGTGGAAAGGAGTTAGGAATGGGCTTTCTCATGGAAAAGATTGGGAGTCCAGAAAGCTTGGGGTTCATGGAAAGGAGAAGAGGAAGTCATGCTTGATAGGTTAAAAAAAAACACAAAGACAAAAACAAAATCAAAAACGTTTAAGCTTGAGAGGATTGTAATGGAATGGCTTTTTGGGAAGATTAATCTGCATTAGGATTCAGGATGGATAAGGAGATGCCTAGAGTCCTAGACAATAGCTAGGAAACTTGTAGTAATTCAGGTATAAAATAATAAGAACCTAACTAGGTAACTGTTTTGGGGATAAAAAGCAATAGTTTAATTCCAAGAAAAATTTAAAACAAAATTTAGTAATTTCAGGATTATACAGGAGAATCTCCTACCACTTGTGCCATAGACTTAGAAGGGAAGCAGTTAAAACTTCTTTTAGTCTCATTTTGAGATTTGGAAATAATTCTCTATGAGTGATATTGCATATTTAATACTTTTTTAGAAAGGGCTGTTGTATTACATGAATGCCCATTGTGTTAAGACTAAGAAAGTAGACTTTTGCATTTATCGTTTATACTCTTCAGAATAATTGACAGTGTATGTCACATTTGTCTAATCTTCCATCATCACCATCTACTGAGCTCACTACTTTCAAGGTCACCAATGACTTCCTTATTGTCAAATTCAGTGGTCACTTCTTTGTTTATATTTTATTAAACCTTACCAGTGTTTGAAAGCATTGACCATGCACTCCTGGAAACTTTATTCTCTCGAGGCTTCCATTATACCAGCCTGTAATCCAGCTCCTTTTGCTGTTCGTCGTCTTCTCTAATTGTTGGAGTGCCCCAGGGCTCTGTCATGAGTTCCCTGCTCTCCTCTATCTACATATTCCTCTAGGTAACTCTTGATTCTAAATACTATCCAAATGCCTGCGATCCCTAAAACTATACCTACAACCCCGGACAACTATAATAACCCCCTAATTAGTATAGCTACTTTCATTCTTTCCCCCTATTCTTTTATCCACATAGCAGCCAGGGTGATAATTTTAAAATATAAATCGCATCATGCATTTCTCTAGTTAAAACCCTCTAATGGCTCCCCATTCCATTTAGAATAAAATCTAAACTTTCTACCCTATTTTCAAAATCCTATATGATCTGGTCCCTGACCACCTTTCTAAACCTTTTGTTTTTTTTTTTTTTTGACACGGAATCTCACTCTGTTGCCCAGGTGGGAGTACAGTCATGCAATCATAGTTCACTACAGCCTTGAACTCCTGGGCTCAAGCAGTCCTCCTGCCTCAGCCTCCCAAGTAGCTGGAACCAGAGGCACATGTTACCACACCTGGCTTTATTTATTTATTTATTTATTATAATAGAGACAGTGTCTCACTGTGTTGCCCAGGCTGGTCTCGAACTCCTGGGCTTAAGCAATCCACCCATCTTGGCTTCCCAAAGTGTTGGGATTATGGGTGTGAGCCACCATGCCTGGCTAAACGTCCATCTCTTGCTGCTTTCCCTCTCTCCCCACTGCAATTTCAGCCTCATTCACGTTCTAGTTCCTGGGATTTGACCCATTTGTTCCCACCTTTGACACTGCTCAGAATGCTCTTTCCCCTAATTTTTGAATGGCTAGCTCCTTGTCATTCAGATCTCAACTGAAATGTTACCTGCTTCAAAAAGCCCTCCTTAACCACCTGATATAAAGCATTGCCATAATCATTCTCATATCACATTATCCTTTTTATAATTATGGCATAGTACTTAGCATCTGATAGTTTATTAATTTGTTTTTGTTTTTCTGTGCCATCACAACAATATAAGCTCCAAGCCCCAGTGTCTATGAAAGTGCCTGGAACCTGGTAGTTTTATGGTATTTGTTGAATAAATGAAGTCTTAGTACCTACACAGTGATTATGTTAACTGAGAGTCCCATTCTTTGAGCATAACCTCTTCCACTAATTCTTAATATCCATTCTCAGATGCCTCAACTCATTTCCATGTGTTTCTCATATGGAATCTCACTGAGATTCCAGTTCTTACCTAATTTTTTTAAACATTTGTTTTTAAAAAGAAAAAGTGTTTCAGATACTAAGTTCCAATTTCTCAATACCAGAACCAGTATACTGTTACCTGTGTGTGTCTTCACAAATGCCAGTATAAAGTAACCAAACTATGACCTACTTTAAGAAATAGTAGGCCAGGCGCAGTGGCTCATGCCTGTAATCCAGCACTTTCGGAGGCCGAAGCGAGGTTGGTAAATCACTTGAGGTCAGGAGTTCGAGACCACCCTGGCCAATATAGTGAAACCCCATCTCTACTAAAAATACAAAAATTAGCTGGACATGGTGGAGCGCGCCTGTGATCCCTACTCAGGAGGCTGAAGCAAGAGAATTGCTTGAACCCCGTAGGCAGAGGTTGCAGTGAGTCGAGATCATGTCATTGCACTGCAGCCTGGGCAATAGAACGAGACTGCATCTCAAAAAAAAAAAAGAAAAGAAATAGTAAATGTATTAGTGTATTCTCGTGCTGCTAATAAAGACATACCCAAGACTGGGTAATTTATAAAGAAAAAGAGGTTTAATGGACTCACAGTTCCACATGGCTAGAGAGGCCTCACAATCATGGCAGAAGGTGAAAGGCACATCTTAAGTGGCAGCAGGCAAGAGAGAGTGTATGCAGGGGAACTCCACTTTATAAAACCATCAGATCTCATGAGACTTACGAAACTTACTCACTATCACAAGAACAGAATGGAAAAACCCACCCCCGTGATTCAATTACCTCCTACTGGGACCCTCCCATGACACATGGGGTTTATTACAATTCAAGGTGAGATTTGGGTGGGGACACAGAGCCAAACCGTATCAGTGGGGTTACAAAAAGTAATAACTCTGATTAACTAAAAATATATGACACTGGGACTGCTTTTATTACATATTATTTTTCAGTTAATAGGAGTTACTTATGCTAGTCAGAGAATAGTGATTTATTTACAATTTAGTATATGGGATTATGTGTTTGCTTTATGGGACTGATAATATTTTGTTGTATGTATGTCTGTCTGTGCTTGTATATGCTTGTGATTCCACAGATACATAATCATAACATTGTTCTTAAACATTAGGTTTTTACTTATATTGTAGATATGTTTCCTTGTCAAAAGTAGGTATGTCATTATTTTAGATCTAACTGGACCACAGTATATTTAACCAGTCTCATATTGTTGAATATTTAGGTTGCTGCCAATTTTTTTAAGTTGGTATAAATGTTTTCGTAAACATCCTTGAACATTTGGCTTGGTGTACTTGTTCTGTTATTTCCTGGGGATAAATTCATAGAAGGAGAATTTTTATTCACAATACTTGGTTGTGCATCATGAAGTAAAAAGCACACTTTTTATTTTTATTTTATTTTATTTTTTTGAGACAAAGTCTCGCTCTGTTGCCCAGGTTGGAGTGCAGTGGCACAATCCCAGCTCACTGCAGCCTCAACCTCCAGGCTCAAGTGATCCTCCTTCCTCTGCCTTCCGAGTAGCTGGGACTGCAGGCACATGCCACCACACCGGCTAATTTCTGTAGAGATGGGGTTTCGCCATGTTGCCGAGGCTGGTTTTGAATTCCAGAGCTCAAGCAATCAGCCTGCCTCAGCCTCCCAATATGCTGGGATTACAGGCATAAGCCACTGCACCTGGCTGGACATTATTTTTAGGTAAACTTTCTTAGTAGCAATTCCCCAGGTTGTTCCCAGGCCTCTTCCATGTTAATCCATGGCATAAGAGGCCTAGACTCCTTCTCCTTCCCTGGCAGGCTTTAGAAATAAACAGCATATATAACAGCCTAACAATGGGAAAGACACTCTTCTTTCACTCCCATTGAAGTAGCTTTGAGCCATCCTGCTTTGTTTATTTTTTTCCTAAATCAAGAAATGTGTGTGTATAATGAGTATACACACATTCTTAAAATTCCCCACCTGTTCTCTCCATCGAGAAAAGTGAACAACTTAGCCATTGGGAAAACTTGGGCTTCTGGTTAGAGTCTCTCAAGGAATTAGTGGTTCTGGTCTCTCTCCTGTGGTTTTTCTGAAGAACAAAGAATCATAAATTCTCAGAGTTGGAAAAAACCTGAGAACAAGCCTAATTGAACCACTCGCTGACATAAATCTCTTCAGCCACACCCTGGCAAGTGTTTATCAAACTTTGCTTGAACACCTCTAGCAATGAAGAATTTACTTCTTAGTCTGTTTTGTCTGCAGATCATTCCAGTTGTTTAAAGTTTTCCCAATGGCTAAGTTGTTCACTCTTCTCGATGGACAGAACAGGTGGGGAATTTTAAGAAGCTGCTACACTCCAGAACCAGAAGAGTATGCTAAAGCATTCAGTCTGATCATAGCTCCCAGACAACCTGGTGCAAGCACAATCCTCATTGAGGTCTTAAATAGAGGGACCCCCAGAACTGTGTTTTCATTGGTTAATCACCAGTGTCCAGTGATCTGTCCTTCATAGCCTGTGAAAATTTACAACATCCTTTCTGTTCTCTTCGATATTTTATGTCAAATAATTTATTTTTCTTTTCTTTTCTTTTTTTATTATTATACTTTAGGTTTTAGGGTACATGTGCACAATGTGCAGGTTTGTTACATATGTATCCATGTGCCATGTTGGTGTGCTGCAGCCATTAACTCGTCATTTAGCATTAGGTATATCTCCTAATGCTATCCCTCCCCCCTCCCCCCACCACACAACAGTCCCTGGAGTGTGATGTTCCCCTTCCTGTGTCCATGAGTTCTCATTGTTCATTTCTCACCTATGAGTGAGAACATGCGGTGTTTGGTTTTTTGTCCTTGCAATAGTTTACTGAGAATGATGGTTTCCAGTTTCATCCATGTCCCTACAAAGGACATGAACTCATCAGTTTTTATGGCTGCATAGTATTCCATGGTGTATATGTGCCACATTTTCTTAATCCAGTCTATCGTTGTTGGACATTTAGGTTGGTTCCAACTCTTTGCTATTGTGAATAGTGCCTCAGTAAACATACGTGTGCATGTGTCTTTATAGCAGCATGATTTATAGTCCTTTGGGTATATACCCAGTAATGGGATGGCTGGGTCAAATGGTATTTCTAGTTCGAGATCCCTGAGGAATCGCCACACTGCCTTCCACAATGGTTGAACTAGTTTACAGTCCCACCAACAGTGTAAAAGTGTTCCTATTTCTCCACATCCTCTCCAGCACCTGTTGTTTCCTGATTTTTTAATGATGGCCATTCTAACTGGTGTGAGATGGTATCTCACTGTGGTTTTGATTTGCATTTCTCTGATGGCCAGTGATGATGAGCATTTCTTCATGTGTTTTTTGGCTGCATAAATGTCTTCTTTTGAGAAGTGTCTGTTCATGTCCTTCACCCACTTTTTGATGGGGTTGTTTTTTTCTTGTAAATTTGTTTGAGTTCATTGTAGATTCTGGATATTAGCCCTTTGTCAGATGAGTAGGTTGCAAAAATTTTCTCCCATTCTGTAGGTTGCGTGTTCACTCTGATGGTAGTTTCTTTTGCTGTGCAGAAGCTCTTTTATTTTTTTTTTGAGACAGTCTCTCTGTCGCCCAGGCTGGAGTGCAGTGGTGCAATCTCAGTTCACTGCAACCTCCACCTCCTGGGTTCAAGTGATCCTCCCATCTCAGCCTCCCAAGTAGCTAGGATTACAAGCATGCACCACCATACCTGGCTAATTTTTGTATTTTTAGTAGAGACAGGTTTCACCATGTTGGTCAGACTGGTCTCGAACCCCTGACCTCAAGTGATCCACCTACAGGAGTGAGCCACCGCACCTGGCCAAATAATTTATTTCTTCTAACCTGTAACTGGTAAGGCCTAGCAGTTCATATTTGTCTAGATTTGAAACATTTTTTGTTTTTTTTTGTAAAAGTAGACTTTTTCAGATGCTCTAAAATCAAACTTTCTAGTGTGAGCTATGTCCTCAAAATATCAAGTTAGATCTGTTGAATTCTCTTTAGCCTGACATATTTCTCAATAATTAGTCATATTTTTCAGTAAACTCTGCTGTTGTGTTTAGAGGTTGACATTATAAAAATTTTAATGATGTAACTTTTCTTCAAAAAATTTTTACTGCCAATTTTCAAGGACAATCTATAACAATGTAACTGTTCTGAGGACTACAATGATTTAGTATTTTCGTTTATTAAAATTAGACATTCTTGACAAATTTCTAAAAGTTGTCATCACATGTCACTTGTACTTAGGTAATGTTTTATGTGTTTCAAAATACCATTGTATAATCCATAGTATTCCTTTCAATACTTATGTAATAGTTACATTGGTAATTAACAGATAACTAGTATCATCTCTAATCTTTGTTTCAAATTTTTCATTTAAACATTTAACACCTTGACTAAGTTCAGTAAGTCATCTGAGGGACTGCAAACTCCAGTCATGGCTTTGAAGTTTGTTTAGTTTACCCCCAACAGAGACAATGACCAAAGCAACCAAATTTTAGTCCAATGTTACATTATTTAAAAGTGGCTTGGGGCAGTGGCTCACACCTGTAATCCCAGCACTCTGGGAGGCCAAGGTGGGAGAATTGCTTGAGGCCAGGAGTTTGAGGTTAAAGTGAGCTATGATCACGCCACTGCACTCCAACCTGGGCAACAAAGCAAGACCCTGTCTCTAAAAAAAAGAAGAAGAAGAAAATACTTTTTTTAACAGTTCAGTTTTTATCACTTTAAACTTGATAATTCCTACTGCAAGAGTTAGCCACTCCCTGCTAGGAGCTTTGGAGATGTATTACAGTTTTGCAGGCATAAGGATAACAAGTCATAGAGTCCTGGTAATATCTCTTTCTTTCACTCTCTCATTGCACTTTCCCCACCCTCTTCCCCACTTTGTATGTCCTTTCCTAATCTAACCTGTTAGTTTTGCATAATTTTGTCAGCTGCAGAAATGATCGGGTGCTCTTTAGGATATGTACAGTGGTAGTGGTAGTGTTTAAAAGGTAGTTTTAAGAAACATCCTTTTTAAGAGTGAAGAAAAATTGTGCCAGGAGCAGTGGCACACACCTGTAATCCCAGCACTTTGGGAGGCCGAGGCAGGTGGATCACGAAGTCAGGAGATTGAGACCATGCTGGCTAACACAGTGAAACCCCATCTCTACTAAAAATACAAAAAAATTAGCCAGACGTGGTGGTGGGTGCCTGTAGCTCCAGCTACTCGGGAGGCTGAGGCAGGAGAATGTCTTGAACCTGGGAGGCAGAGCTTGCAGTGAGCCGAGATTGTGCCACTGCACTCCAACCTGGGCGACAGAGTGAGACTCCATCTCAAAAAAAAAAAAAAAAAAAAAAAGAAAAACTAATGAGGGGAATGATGAGTTTTTAGCCAGGCTTTGGTACACAGTATTTGGGGAGATCATATACGTTAATGCTCTGGTTAGAGGCCTGCAGATGGGTCATGGTTGATTCCAAGGTGATAATGCAGAGGTAGTCAATTATGTGGATTTGGATTTAAAAGAATTATGGGCTCTCTTACAAGTTAATTTTACATCTTTTATTTATTGTTATAAATTTATTATATATAAATTATATATAATTTATTAATAAAATATTTAAATAAAATTTATTCAAAAGTAGAGACTATATAATGTGAACAATAAGATTAAAAGCTACATTGTGTGAAGCTAAGTTTGTTTTAAAAGTTATATACATGCTTAAAATAAGGCTATAAAATTAACAGTAGGTATCTCTGAAAAATGACTTATTTTTGTCTTACTCTCTGAATTTTATAAATTTCTCAGTAAATGTGTTACTTTTTAATTTGAAAATCATTATTTAAATTTTGAAATAGTCACATTTTTGGAAAGTTTTATTTTACCCGATGTTTTAGTGTGCTCGGGCTGCCATAAAATACCATAGATTTGGGTGGCTTAAACAATGGAAATTTATTTTCTCACAGTTCCGAAGGCTGGAAGTCCAAGATCAAGGTGCCAGCATGTTCAGGTCCTGGTGAGAGCTCTTTTCCTGGCTCACGGACAGCTGCCTTCTCCCTGTGTGCTCATGTGGCCTTTCCCTGAAGAGAAAGAAAGCAAGAGGGAGATACATGTGGCCTGTGGGAGGTGGGGGAAAGCAAGGAGAGAGGAGGTCACTTTCTCTTCTTTTAAAGCTACATGTGTTACCACCCTTATGACCTCATTTAACTATAATTACCTCCTAAAAGCCTTATTTCCAAATAGAGTCACAGGGCCGGTTAAGGCTTCAACATATCAATTTCAATTCAGCCCATCACTCAATAATTCTCATTTATAGACTAGCAATTTTTTTTATTTTTGATGATTGTCTTCTCTAATTTCATAACAATATATTTTAGTTACTAGTCAAGGTGCTTTTGATTACAAATAATTCACTCAACAAGCTTAAAGGAATTGATTGCTAGGGATACAGAGTTCTGTCTCAGTAGGTTTATGAGGGACTGGAACATTGTCAGGAATCAGGCAACTACTTTTTCTGGCTTTCTATGTCTACAAAGTCTCTTGTTTCTCTCATTCACTATATAGCTTATTTCATTCTCTTCTTTGCTGTTCCATGCCCATGGCAATCTATGGTCATTGCATAGCTCCTGGGTGTACATTGCCTCAGTTTAAGTCATAGCAGACAGGGACCAACCAACATCTCTGAATCCTAACTCCAGTGTCCTGGGAAATAGACGGACCCAGGATGGGTCAGGTGCCCACTTTGAATCAATTGGCTTTGTTGGGGTTGGGGAACAGGGTCACACTTTTATATATATACATATAAATAAAGACAGGGTCTCCCTATGTTGCCCAGGCTGGTCTCGAACTCCTGGGCTCAATGGATTTTCTTGCCTCAGCCTCCCAAAATGCTAGGATTACAGGCATGAACCACGACTTCCAACCAGGGGTCACACAACTTAAAGAAGGCTGCCGGTGTTCACTCTTGACAATGGCCACTGTTAAAATCTTGCTCTATGTGATCTTCCTAAAGTTCTTTCAGTCAACTGGGTAGATGCTACTTTCATTTAACAGAAGAAAACATTCAGTGACTTGTCTCAAGCAACACGTCACTACCGTAGAACCCTTCCTCACCACTGTCTTCACCACATACCCCTTAGAACCTTTCCTCACCACTGTCTTCCACCATACCCCTACTCAACTACTGGCCACCAGTCTGTGCTCTTACAACATAGACTGCTAACGTCTGTATGAGTGGTTATCACAGTATGTTATAATATGTATTTGGTTGTTGTATCTACTACTCTGAGAATTTTTAAAGTGTATGATCCATGTATTTTTTAACCTGGGGATGTATGATAAACTGGATGAATTGCCTAGGAATAGAACTAGAGTCCAGGTTCTGGAGCTAAACTGTCCAGCTTCAAAATTCAACTTTGCTACTTCCTAGCTGGGTGATCTTGGGCAGATTACTTAACCTCTCCATGCTTCATTTATCTGAAAAATAGAAGTAATAGTCCTCACCTTCTAGAGCTGCTCTGAGGATTAAATGAGTTGATGTGTAGAAAGTACTTAGAACTGACAGTGGTTAAGTTACCAAATGTTGGCAGTCATTTTATGTTGCAAATGGTCACTTTAGAGAAACTTTTCTGAATGGTCTTAAAATACCAGTTCAATAAAGTTTACTCCCAAGGCTTCTTCCTTTTCCTGATAAGCCTTCCTGAAGCTAGAAAAGAGCATTCTTCATCATACCCTTCAAAGCTATTCATAATCTGGCTCCAGTCCTTCTTTTTGCATACTTTTCTCTACATGAGATCTCTGCTCAAATTCACCTTCTCTCTTCCCATTCCATGCTGCATGGTTCTGTTTATTTTTAAAATTCTTTGAATTGTAAAGGTTTCAAAACTAGGAACTATGTGCATACGACTTTGTGTCCCCCTATTACCTGAGGTATAATAGGCACTTGAAATATTTGTTGCTTGATTGGCAGAGATAAGAGCAATTTTTGTACAACAAATTGTACAACAAATTGAATAGTGTGTGCACTTTTGTGTATGAATGTTCAACTTGTATAGCAAGTTAACAGTTTTTAAAATTAACTGTTAAAAAACTAAGAGCACTCATGAGAAATATTTAAATTACCATAACTACATGAAAAAAATCTGCAGATTAGTTTGTTTGAAACTGTGATAACCAAAATACCACACTCCACATATTGCAAATCAGGCTTTGTGCCGCTGCTGGGTAATTATAGCATTTCTTCCTTAGAAATTGTTATTACTATATAGTAAAAGCACAAAGGACCCCATGACTATGAATTTTCATGTCACAGAATTAGTGCTGTGAGACTAAGGAACTAGTAAAGGGAGGGGGAGGGAAAGAGAACCATGCAGTTGGATCTGTATCTTTTTTTAATATGTAAATAATAGCGATAGAACATCTTAGCTAAAAATATGACACAAGACATTTTAACCTTTTAGCTGTTAGTGATGATTTGTGTGCAAAAACTATTGTAACTGACATCCAAAAATACTAATTTTTTTTTTTTTTTTTTGAGACAAAGTCTTGCTCTGTCGCCCAGGCTGGAGTGCAATGGGGTGATCTTGGCTCACCGCAACCTCCACCTCCCATGTTCAAGAGATTCTCCTGCCTCAGCCTCCCGAGTAGCTGAGATTACAGACATTTGCCACCGCACCCAGCTGATTTTTGTATTTTTAGTAGAGACTGGGTTTCACCATGTTGGTAAGGCTGGTCTCAAATTCCCGACCTCAGGTGATCTGCCCACCTCGGCCTCCCAAAGTGCTGGGATTACAGGCACGAGCCACCATGCCTGGCCCAAAAATATAATTATTATAGGCTATAAAGTTAACAATAGATATCTCTGAATAATAAGTTGTTTTTGTCTTACTCTCTGAACTTTATAAATTTCTCAGAAAATTTGTTACTTTTTAATTAGAAAAGTAAGCTACCACACCTGACCCAAAAATATAATTATTATAGGCCAGGCTCAGTGGCTCATGCCTATAATCCCAGCACTTTGGGAGGCCGAGGCGGGTGGATCACCGGAGGTCGGGAGTTCACCAACATGGCAAAACCCCATCTCTACTAAAAATACAAAAATTAGCCATGCGTGGTGGCACATGCCTGTAATCTCAGCTACTTGGGAGGCTGAAGCAGGAGAATCGCTTGAACCCAGGAGGCGGAGGTTGCGGCCGAGATTGCGCCATTGCACTCCAGCCTGGACAAAAAGAATAAAACTCTGTCTCAAAAATAATAATAATTATTATTAATTATATTATAATTAATATACCAGTTCAACTAGAATTTGGAATTATCCATCATCTCACTTCTGTAGTTTGTGAATCAAAAGTTTAGTGTATTTTGATTGCCTCATTTTTATTATTTTCACTCTTTGTTAAATGAATATACTTAAATGTGTAATGTGACATTAGTTATTTTAGGCAGACCAGATGAGTTCTTATTAAGAGTACATTAAATTGAGGACTCTTTGCCCCTTTTTTATATCAGATACTCTGGATGAATATTTTGAATATGATGCAGAGGAGTTCTTGGTCTCTTTGGCCTTGCTGATAACAGAAGGACGAACACCTGAATGTTCTGTAAAAGGTCGAACAGAAAGCTTTCATTGCCCTCCAGCACAGTCTTGTTACCCTGTAACTACCAAACATGAATGTAGTGACAAGCTGGCCCAGGTGAGAATCTTGTGTTGAATGCTTTATATCTTTTATATAAACTAGTTTATGTTCATCATCACCTTTATTTTATTACAGTTATAATTATCATATTTCAATGTAAAATTGATCATAATCATAAAGGGAAAAAATCCAAATCCTGGACCATAGCTAGTAACCTTGGCTCTCAAATAAGGCTCTTGAAGGCATTGCAGGTAGCTTTGCTGATGAGTGGGGAGGTGGGCACCCAATTTCATACCTGCTGTCTCATAAGCTAGATTTAAGACTATCTCTGCTGTTGGATTTTACTTTCTTTCTTTCTTTCTTTCTTTCTTTCTTTCTTTCTTTCTTTCTTTCTTTATTTGAGATGGAGTCTCGCTCTGTCGCCCAGGCTGGAGTGCAGTGACGCAATCTTGGCTCACTGCAACCTCCACCTCCCGGGTTCAAGCAATTCTTCTGTCTCAGCCTTCTGAGTAGCTGGGACTACAGGTGCGTGCCACCACACCCAGCTAATTTTTGTATTTTTAGTAGAGACAGTGTTTCATCATATTGGCCAGACTGGTCTCGAACTCCTGACCTCTGATCCGCCCTCCTCAGCCTCCCAAAGTGATGGGATTACAGGCAAGAGCCAGGACACCCGGTCTGGTTTATTTTTAGAATCTCAGCCCTGGCTCATCCACTTTGTATTGTTATTCATTTGGTAAATTGATGTTGTTATGATTATTTTCCCCACATTAACCAATTTCGCTTTTGTATTCCTTTTTTTTAATGGGAAGATATTTTTTATTAATGTTTTTGTGTAACATTGTTCAAAATATTTTGGTGTAGTAGCATATAATTTGCTTTAAGAATTTTTCTCCCACTTATTAGTTTCTCAAATGTGATCCAAAATTTTAAACTCTAAAAATCATGTCTATTTTGAGGCCGGGCGCAGTGGTTCACACCTGTAATCCCAGCACTTTGGGAGGCTGAGGAGGGCGCATCATGAGGTCAGGAGTTAGAGACCAGCCTGGCCAACACGGTGAAACCTCTTCTCTACTAAAAATACACAACTTACCTGGGCATGGTGGTGGGTGCCTGTAATCTCAGCTACTCGGGAGGCTGAGGCAGGAGATTCGCTTGAACCCAGGAGGCAGAGGTTGCAGTGAGCCAAGATGGTGCTATTACACTCCAGCCTGGGAGACAAGAGTGAGACTCCATCTCAAAAAAAAAAAAAAAAAAAAGATCTTGTTTATTTTGAGTGTTTAATGAAAATGAGTTTTTAATATTTTGGTGTTCAGATTTAAGAAGTAATCTTTCCTGTGAAATGATGAAATTAATAAAGTAAGCAAGGCTGGGCCAACTCAGAGCCTGTCAGACATTGGATGTAGCAGTTCTTTTTCCACAAGGTAGAGCAAATTTACACTCCTCAAGAAAATTTGCATTATAAATGTTCAATACAGCCGGGGCACGGTGGCTCATTCCTATAATCCCAGCACTTTGAGAGGCCAAGGTGGGCAGATCACCTGAGGTCAGGAGTTTGAGATCAGCCTGGCCAACATGGCGAAGCCCTGTCTCTACTAAAAGTATAAAATTAGTCTGGCGTGCTGGCGGGCACCTGTAATCCCAGCTACTTGAGAGGCTGAGGCAGGAGAATCGCTTGAACCCAGGAGGTGGAGGTTGCAGTGAGCCGAGATCGCACCACTGCACTCCAGCCTGGGTGACAGAGCAAGTCTCAGTCGCAAAAAAAATAAAATAAATGTTCATTACTAATCCTTGCACTCTAGAGCTCACTAGCATAGATCCGTTATTAAATGAGGAAATCTAGATATCCAGTTCTGAGCAAAGCTCTGCAATAGCTGACTCATTTCTCATACAGATGTCTACTTTACAATTATAATTTTCTATTTTAAATACAAAATTAGGTGGGTTTTTAAGACATGTTGCTTATATTCATTTTCTCTAAGTGCCGCCAAGCCAGACGAACTAGGTCTGAGGTCACATTGTTGTGGAAGAATAACCTTCCAATCATGGTGGAAATGATGCTACTGCCAGACTGCTGCTACAGCGATGATGGGCCCACCACAGAGGGAATTGATCTAAATGATCCTGCAATTAAGCAAGATGCATTATTATTAGAAAGATGGATCTTGGAGCCAGTTCCTCGACAGTAAGTTGTTGAACGTAGTTCAAAGTTGTTCTTGGTAAATCAAGTTTTCCATTACTTCCTATAAATTATTTTAATGTATCATGTCTTTGAATTCCTCTGTGTAATAAAATTGAGATAGTATTTATATTTGGCACTAAAAATGAGTAAATATAGTACTTAGATTTAGTAATTGTGACTTCAAGTGACATTGTAAGTGCATTCCTATGCTCTTCAAAGCACAAATCCTGAGTGATAAGTTTATGGATATCAGCTTCTGCCATTCTAAAATTCAGTCATTTTGTACTTGCCTACATTTAAATTATGCTTTGTTACTTCCTTTAGGAATGGTGACCGATTTATTGAAGAGAAGACGCTTCTGTTGGCTGTCCGCTCATTTGTGTTTTTTTCTCAATTAAGTGCATGGCTGAGTGTTTCTCATGGTGCTATTCCACGAAATATTCTCTACAGGTATGTCTAGGGCCAAAAAAAAAAAGGACAGTGCATATTCAGCCACCTTGGTTAGCAACTGAATGGCATTTTACCTTTTAAATAGATTATTTCCTGCAATTCTAAATATAAGTGGATAAAATTTACTGAGGTTTTTCAAAACAAGTTAGAGAGATTTAGATTGACTCAATATGAATTTTGTTTGTTGTATTAAATTTGGTATAGAATAATATCAAGAGAACTTTTAAGCTTACTTTAGAGAACCAATGGACTTAATGCTACTATTATAAAGTAGAAAAGTTTTCTGAGCTGCTGAATTTCTGTGTTTTAATTTTTGGCATCTTGGATAATGTAAACATATAGGCTGCTAAACAGCTAACTGGCTTTTTAGGCAGATGGCCATGAGATAGGGTGTCTCTTAATCACCTTGCACAATAGAATTAGCTGAATCCATTTATGTGCTAGCAATTACAAAGTCCTTTTTTCTGTTTTAACAAATATTTTTAAGTTATAGTATTCTTGAGCTTTAATGCTTAAGTGATCTGGTGTTCTTAAAAAGATCATCTCTTCCAAGCATAAGCTGTTATATCACTTATATTGGTTTTATCAGAATTATATGCATGGTAAAGTGGCTAAAAGTAAACCTCAGTGGTAATTAATGCGAACAAAAATAAGTGTATGACTGCTTTACATTTAAAATAATATACAATAATAAGGATATAACCTTTATAATCCATTAATACAGTGTTTTTCTGTGTGATTCTAGAATCAGTGCTGCTGATGTAGACCTACAGTGGAATTTTTCACAGACTCCAATTGAGCATGTGTTTCCTGTTCCCAATGTTTCTCACAATGTTGCCTTGAAAGTCAGTGTTCAGTCCTTGCCCAGACAATCTAATTATCCAGTTTTGACCTGCAGTATTCACACTAATATTGGCCTTTATGAGAAAAGAATTCAACAACATAAACTTAAAACTCATCAGCACCATAATCCAAATGAAGTAGAACAATGTGGTACAAACAGTTCACAGCGTCTGTGTAGCAAACAAACTTGGACCATGGCACCTGAAAGTGTATTACATGCAAAAAGTGGCCCAAGTCCAGAATATACTGCAGCTGTCAAAAATGTCAAACTGTATCCAGGCACTGGCAGTAAATCTGACCATGGGACATCTCAAGCCAATATTCTAGGCTTTAGTGGTATAGGCGATATAAAATCACATGAAACATCAGTGAGAACTTTAAAATCATTTTCAATGGTTGATTCCAGTATCTCTAACCGCCAGAGTTTCTGGCAGTCAGCTGGTGAAACTAACCCTTTAATAGGCTCTTTAATTCAGGAGCGGCAAGACATCATTGCAAGAATTGCCCAGCATTTGATTCATTGTGATCCCAGCACTTCACATGTTTCTGGACATCCATTTAATACTCGAGAGTCTAGTTCACTCCATTCAAAACTTTTCGGGGTTTCACAAGAAAATGAGAATGTGGGAAAAGGTAAAGAAACTTTCTCCATGACTTATGGTAGTCCAGAGTTTACTTCCCCAGAAGACACCAATGAGGGGAAAATTCGACTAAAACCAGAAACTCCTCGAAGTGAAACTTGTATTTCTAATGACTTTTATTCTCATATGCCTGTTGGAGAGATTAATCCTTTGATAGGCTCTTTACTCCAGGAGCGGCAAGATGTTATTGCAAGGATTGCTCAACACTTGGAGCACATTGATCCAACAGCATCACATATCCCCCGGCAGTCATTCAACATGCATGACTCCAGTGCGGTTGCATCTAAAGTGTTTAGGAGTTCATATGAAGACAAAAATTTGTTGAAGAAAAATAAGGATGAGTCCTCAGTTTCCATTTCTCACACAAAATGTTCCTTGTTAGGAGACACCAGTGATGGGAAAAACTTAATACCTAATAAATGTTTTACTTCTTTTAAAAATAATAGTAACGAAAAGTGTTCTTTGAAACGTCAAACAAGAAATCAGTGTCAGAACAATCCTAGTGAAATCATCCAAAGTACGTATCAGGAGACACAGAACAAAAGTTCTAGTTTATCGACTTCCTCAATTTTGTCTCAGCACAAAGAAAATTACTTAGATTTGACAAGCAGATTTAAGGAGCAAGAAATGAGCAATGGAATTGATAAACAGTATTCAAATTGCACCAGTATTGACAAACAGATAATTTGTACAAATAAGTATAAGGAAAAAATAATAAATGAGAACTATAATCCAAAATTCTTTGGCAATCTTCAATCTGATCATTCAAAAAAAAATGACTCAAAAATAAAAGTTACTGTGTTGGAAATGTCTGAATATTTGAACAAATATGAAAGCATGTCCTCAAATAAAGACTCAAAAAGGCCTAAGACATGTGAGCAAAATACTCAACTTAATAGCATAGAGAATTATCTCAATAAAGATAATGAAGGTTTCAAATGTAAAAAGTCAGACCAATTAAAAAATGAACAGGATAAGAAAGAAGATCCAACTAATGAAAAATCCCAAAACTATTCTCAGAGAAGAAGTATAAAAGACTGTTTGTCTACATGTGAGCAACCAAAAAATACAGAGGTACTGGTAAGTAACATCTAATATGTCAAATATAAGTCTCAAATATTTGTTATGGTTTAAATTTTGTTCACAGGAAATCTAGTTATAAAGGCCCAAGGTTCCATTATCTATAGGACACACAATCTGATACAATAATAAACCTACAGAACTAGTATTAACATCCTTGCAAATAACCCACTCTCCTAAGAACAAATGCTAAGTAAATGGAGGAAATAAAGATCATGCTGTTTAAAAAATAGGAAATGGTACCTTTTTAAAAAACTGTTAATAGGGCAGTAATTGTTTTTATGACATGTTAGGTCTATTATTTAGGTCTTTTAGCTCTGTTCTCCCCCTGTTCCCCTATCTTAAAGGCGTCTTTTTCTTCTAGTCAGAAGCACCCAGGCCAGGCACAGTGGCTCACAGCCTATAATCCCAACACTTTGGGAGGCCAAGGCAGAAGGATCACTTGAGTTCAGAAGTTGGAGACCAGCCTGGGCAACATAGTGAGACCCTGTCTCTAAAAAAAAAAAAAAAGAAAAAGAGAAAAAAAGAAAAATTGGCCAGGCACAGTGGTACATGCCTGTAGGCCTAGCTGTTTGGGAGGCTGAGATGGGGGAATCACTTGAGCCCAGGAGTTGAAGGTTGCAGTGAGCTATGATTGTGCCACTGCATTCCAGCCTGGGTGACAGAGTGAGACCCTGTTTCAAAAAAACAAAAACAGAAAAAAACCAACCAACCAAAACAGAAGCACTCAGCTTTTTAATATTTGATCTGTAATTTCAAGAGAATGAATACTATATAATATTTATAAAATACTACTTGGATTTTGTATGTTGCTTGTATGTAACGTTCAGTTATATTACATATTAGGTTTCTGCAAAAGTAGTTGAAGTTTTTGCCATTGAAAGTAATGGCAAACCTCAATTACTTTTGCACCAACCTAATAGGATACTTGGTTCTTTTTGGTACTTCACCATATGGGACAGGTAGGACAGTTATGAGGAAACTGGGACTCAAAGAGAATGACATACATACCAGTAGCTGTACAAAGTCCTTAGTGATTCAACTGGCACCCCCACCCCAGTCTCTTGACTCCTAATCCAGGCTCCTTTCTACTATTGTACCTCCTTTCTATTATTGTACCTCACAATAATCAAGGACAAATTTGTGGACTGTACAAGTCCTTGGTTCATTCCTCTTGTTTAGAAAATGAATTAATTCCTCCTGTTGCCCTTTTTTGTTTATTTCAGTACTTATAAACAATTCTTAGAGCAAAAACAGGAGTCAGAAATCAAATTTGTACTAGCTTAATATATTGTTAGCAGGTCGGACCCAATATTAGCGGTGTGCCCATTGTGCTATGCCCTTGGTCAGTTAATGACTTTCAAAGTGTCTATAGGGAAATCACCAAGCTACTGGTCAAAACACCTGAGTTCTAGTCCTGGCTTCACAGTTTAGTCCTTGAGTGACCGTAAATAAGTCGTATTATTTCTAAAAACCTGTTTCCTCAATTTTACAAGACTCATGATTAATCTCTTGCCTGCCTTAGATTGGTGATAATTAAACAATTTATAAATATTTTGTAGACCTTAATGTACTATATACATAAAAGATATTTTAAGTTATTTTCATTTTATTTGATTCCCTACCAAACCACCTTTTAATTTCTAAAAATCATTAAGCTTCACTTTCCTTTACTTTTCCAAGCAGTATCTCAATTATATGGAAAATTTCTTAAGTACCTTGATCCAAGTCTAAATGACCTTGGTTTATCTTCTTTATCACTCAAATTAGCATTTCTGGACAGAGTTTTAAAATTTTGTCATGTTTCCAGTTTATATTTTTCTTCAGAAGATGTCACTCTAACATGGGGTTTAATCAAATGGTAGTTTCCAGTTTTTTAAAAGTATAATTGTCACAAAAACCTACACCGGCCTTAAGAATGTTCGGTTCTTATGATCCTTTCTGTTATCTAATAGGGAGGCTTAAATCTGGCCATGGTATTTTTCAAGCCCACTAAGATTCATTTTTTTCATGTACCTGTTTTAAATATAATAAACAATTTACTGTGTGCCCCTTCTGAATATTTTACACATGTTGGCTTACTTAATCCCTCTCACTTTGATATGAGGTTAGGTGCTTTTACTAACTCCAGTTTACAAATGAGGACCTTGAGCTAGGAAAATTACATAACTTGCCAGGGTCACAAAGCTAATAAATGGTAGAGCCAAGACCCAGAATAGTCTTTTATAATTTTTATTCATGTAATTTTTATGAATTTCTGATCTTTGGATATAAACTTGTCCAATCCTTAAGAATTAGCCTATTTCTTGTACCACATCAAAAACAGTACTGTGACTGTATTATATATAATTTTTAATTTACAGTGTTTCTTATATTTCTGTGTCATGTTCCACCAAATTACATCATCTGAAAATGGTTCTTAATATTGACAGTTTTATATTTTACAATGTTATACAAATTTTTCCTGTGAGTACTGTAGTCGCCCCTTATCCATGGTTTCCTTTCCATGGTTTCAGTTACTCATGGTCAACCAGGTCAGAAAATAGGTGAGTACAGTACAATAAGATACTTTGAAAGAGAGAAAGACTACATTCACGTAACTTTTATTATGGCATATTATTATAATTGTATTTTATTATTATCGTTAATCTCTTATTGTACCTAATTTATAAATTAAACTTTAGGATAGGTATGTATAGGAAAATATATATATATATTGTTTTGTACTACACGTGATTTCAGGCATCCACTGGGGTTCATGGAATATATCCCCTGAGAATAAGAGGAGACTACCATAGTAGTTTTTTCACAAATTGAAATAATCAGATATTAGTTTGCTAGATGATAAATTCTGAACAAACATGAACATGTAAAGCATTTACATTTGGACATATTTTCTTTAGAACTTAATTTATTCAGCATATTACAATAACCATTTTAGACATTGTTTTCCAATTGGAATATATATAGTGTGTGTAAACATAAGATGTAGATATACAGTTTGAGCATCCCAAATTTGAAATGTTCGAAAATCCCAAACTTTCTGATTGCTGACAAGGTGCTCAAAGGAAATTTTCATTGGAATGTTTCAGATTTGGGATTTTTGCATTTGGGGTGATTAACCAGTAAAGTATATATGATGCAAATATTCCAAAATCAGAAAGAAAATCCAAACTTCTAAACACTTCTAGTCCCCTAGTATTTTGGATAAGGGATATCCCATCTGTATATCACCAACTTCACCAGCAATACCTCAGAATGTATTAGGAATGAGTCTAAAAACAAAAACACTGTCCGAGTTCTTTAAATGATATTTAAATATTACAGTTAACATCTAATTGTTTTCCTAACAGAGGACTACACTGAAACATTCAAATGTGTGGCGAAAACATAATTTTCATTCCTTGGATGGAACTTCAACTAGAGCCTTTCATCCTCAAACTGGATTGCCTCTTCTTTCAAGCCCTGTAAGCATTTTTTTTCTTATCTCATGCTTAGAACTTACATACATCTGAAAGGTTTACAAATAATTTCATTCAAATTTCAATTGAAAAAAATTTAAATATCTTTAAATTTCCAGTTAGGAAACATTTTATTTTTTGACAACACATTTAACGGCTATGTGATAATACAGGAAAAGACAAAAATGTGAATAAAAATGAAATTTATTAGTTATAAAATTTCTCTGAAATTCTTTTGCCTGAAGTTTTAACTGTTATTAGATGTGAAAAAAACAAAAACCATCAAGTGGATTTGTATCTTGCTGATACTAACTGGGTCATCTGCAAGTTAAATCTATTGCTGTTTTTGATTTGGAATCCCTTCACTTAATCATCTTGAGACATATAAATCTCTCCACTCCTCAATTACTAATAGATTTAGAGATCTGAGTGCAGTGGTTAAAAGCATCACTTTGGAGTCACACTGAATTACCCCTAGTTATGCAACACAACCTCTTGGCGTCTGTTTCCTCAAATGTAAATTAGCATGATAATGTCTACCTTCGTGTTGTGAGGATGGTTAGTATCATCCCTCTTGCATGTAAGCAGTGAGTAGTTAGTTCGTATGGCTACCATTTCAGTTAAAATTGAGGTAAGCAGTAAATTGTATAGCAGAACTAAAAATCCGTGTAATTTGCCACAAACATATTTTTAGTTGTATGTGTTTTTTAGTAAGTAAAAGAATACAGTATCTCGCATATGTTCAAAAAATAATTATTGAACAATAGATGTAGAATTTAAATGTATAACTTGGACCTCAGGCTTCTATTTTAGAAAAGTTGAAGTCCAAACAACTTTAAAAAATTCCAAATGGATTTTGTTGTTTTTTTGTATTTTTAGTAGAGACGGGGTTTCACCGTGTTAGCCAGGATGGTCTCGATCTCTTGACCTCGTGATCTGCCCGCCTCTGCCTCCCAAAGTGCTGGGATTACAGGCGTGAGCCAGGGCACCCGGCCATGTTTTTTTAAATTCTTATGGGTACATAATAATTGTATATATTTACAGGGTACGTGTGATGTTTTGATACAGGCATACAATGTGTAATGATCAAATCGGAGTAAATGGATTATCTGTCACTTCAAGACTTTATCGTTTCTTTATGTTAGGAACCTTCCTATTTCACTCTTATTTTTAAATATACAATAAATTATTAACAATAGTTTATATATATAATTATAATTATACAATAAATTATTAACTATAGTCACTACCAAATACTAGATCTTATTCATTGTATCCAACAGTATTTTTGAACCCATTAACCATTCCCACTTTATCCTCCCTCCTCACAACTCTTCCAAGCCTCTGGCAACCATCCTTATAGCCTTTATCTTCATTGGTTCAATTGTTTTTGTTAAGCTTCCCCATATGAGTGAGAACATGGAATATTTGTCTTTCTTGCCTAGCCTATTTCACTTAGCATAATGTCCTTCAGTTTCATTCATATTGTTGCAAATGACAGGATTTCATTCCTCTTATGGCTGAATAATATTCCATTGTGTGTATACTACATTTTCTTTATTCATCTATTGATAGACACTTAGGTTGCTTCCATATCTTGGCTGTTGCAAATGGTGCTGCAGTAAACATTGGAGTGCAACTATCTCTTTAATATACTAATTTCCGTTTTTTTTTTTCCTTAAGATATATGCCCAGCAGTGGGATTGCTGGGTCATATGGTAGTTCTATTTTTAGTTTTTTGAGGAACTTCCATAGTCTTCTCCACAGTGGCTGTACTAATTTACATTCCCACTAACAGTGTATGAGGGTTTCCCTTTTGTTCCATCCTTGCCAGCATCCGTTATTGCCTGTCTTGGATAGAAGTCATTGTAACTGGAGTGAGACAACATCTCATTATGGTTTTAATTTGCATTTCTCTGATTAGTGGTGTTGAGCATTTTTTCATATACCTGTTGGCTATTTGCATATTGTCTTTTGAGAAACGTCTGTTCAGATTTTTTTTGTCCATTTTAAAATAAAACTCCAAATGTTTGACCTACCTAAGAGGTGATTTAAAATGCCCAAGTGATCAGGGAAGAAATTTTCAGCGTCTTGCTGGTGTAAAAAGCACCACAGACTTCTGGTCAGTATGGTAGACTGAGTCAATACAGGAAGATACTTGCCCCTTCCCCCACACAGAGATTCTGGAAGAAGTATAACTTCCAAATGCATAATGTTATGTAAGAACGAGAAAGAAAAATTCCCAAGGAGTAACCTGGGGCAAATTTTGGTCCGCTAGGATATTTGAACCTAAAATAGCAGGGTTCATTGCCCCTGCTGAGAACAGGAATCAAGGCTGTAAGTCTGTAACAATCTTAGCTGAGACCAGATTCTTCATAAAGCCAGGCACAGGGAAGACTGGCCTTCTACAAAATGAGAGAGGGGAAAATATATCCATGTATTTACTCAGGGGTGGAGTACATGGGAGAAAAAGAAGCACCTGAAAGAAATCTTGCCTAAATCTAAGCCACACATGGTAGGGGTTCTGAATTTATGCTACCTATGAGATTCAGAGATATCTAGCTAAGAAATAGCCATAAAAACTAAATTGGAACCCATTAAATCCATTTAGTATTAGTAGGGGAAACATGAAACTATCCCACATCTATAACCCAGGGCAGCGAGGATTTATTTTTATAGAAAATACCTCTTACTGAAGATGACCTTAGAGGAAAAAAAATTACAAAGCACCTTAAAAGAATCAGCAGGAGCAAGAAATGGGAGGATGCACTTACAGGAACTCTGTTATCAGAGCAACTTGAGAGTTAAAAATAACTGTTTAAAGTGTTCTGGGAGATAGATGAAGGCAAAGATAGGGAATTTAGATGAAAGAATGTGGATTTGAACTAAATAGAAATTCTAGATATGAAAAATGCATGAAGTGTATACACACACATGCATACACATACAGATGAATTAAACAGCAAACTAGGATCAGCTCAGTAGAGATTTTGTGAGTGAGTAGACAAATATTTAGGAAGCATCTGGAATGAAGCACAAAAAGGAAGAGAAATAGTAAAATACGAAAAAGCCATAAAGAGAATGAGATGTTCAATGTAAGTTTGGTAGAAGTTTAAAAAGAAGGACTAAATAGAATAAGAAAATGCAATATTAGAAATGAAGGTAGAGAACTTTCCAGAATTGAAGACATGAGGGTTTAGATTGAAAATTTCACAATAAGTTCTTACCACAGTAAATAGCATGGTGCACTTGTACAACTCTCCAAAATGTTGAGGTGGTTTAAATTTTCAGTGTCATCTGTTTCTTCAGTCACTAATTAGACCAGAGAGTCAGGTACACATATTTAATATTCTAGAAACAAAACTGTCTAACTTGTATGTTGTATATGATTTTACCTTTAATTAACATTTAGGTCTTTGATTTTAGGATATTTTGAGCTAGGTGGTGTTTTGCTTTAAATGTAATTTGGTATACAGTGATGGTTGAAAACCTAGGAGTGTAGTACTTTTCAAATCTATTCTCTGTAAAGCATTAGGATTCTTGGAAATGTTGCAGTAGGTGGAATGGGCAAAGGGTGGGCAGTGCTGGTGGGGCCTCAGGCTCCTATCTCTATTTCAGTTTTCTTTTTTTTTTTTTTTCCTTTTTATTTTAAAGTTGGAAGTGTTTCCCACCTCCCAGAAAAATAGAGAAGTATACAAAAAAGCAAAATCTTCCTTATATTATATATTGGAATTCCATGCAGGATTTGGTTTTGGAAAAAACTGTTTCTGCTTCTTAAAAAATCAAAACCTAGTAAAAGTGCTTTTATTAATCATCTGTTTTTTCAACACTAGTTAATAAAATAAGGACAATATGTAATGAACAGCATGATTTTAAATAAGCTATTATAGGAGAAGTTGTAATATTTCAAAGATATGCTTAAATTTCATTTAAAAAGTGTTTTATCAATTCAAGAAAAAAATTAGTTTTTTTTTTAATATCACAAATGATCATTTTGACCTTAGGTTCCTCAAAGAAAAACACAATCAGGTTGCTTTGATCTGGATTCTTCATTACTACATCTGAAAAGCTTCTCATCTAGAAGGTATTTATCTCAAAATACATTTGTGTGTTTCAAACAGAATTTCACAAAATTCTGGTCTTTAACAATAAATAATGTTGATTCTAAAAATCAGAATTGTAACAGGAATCTTTGAGTATGATACCATGTACACACGCAGTTATTAAGGATGAACGTGGAAGAAATTAAGGCAATGAGTAGCAACTATATAGTGGTCATCGTAATAAACTCTTACATTGGTTTTGAGTGGTTTTATATATTTCTAGTTATTAACCTCTGCTACCTTTTACTCTTTCAGGGAAAAAAAAAACAACCTTGGCCATTTTTTTCCATGTTGGCAAATAATACTCTGATTATAATCTTTAGTCACACAATTTTGCCCTTGTATTCTCATTCTTAACTGAAAATAAGATTGATATAGAAGTCTGCATTATTATTTATTTCCAGTAGATGCCACTATGTGATATGTTCTAAATTCCACCTCGAAACCTTTTAGGATGTGTGTATGTGTGTTTATAAAATATAAAATATAAAGAAAGATAAAATCTGAGAATTTTAAACTTGAAACTTTATATTTTAAAATTTGGTAACATTAATTTATTATGGTAGTTTGAGTTGTTCAGATTTTCTTAATTTTGTACAAAAGTAAATAATATTGTGCCTTGGCTTGGTGACTCACACCCGTAATCTCCAGCACTTTGGGAGGCTGAGGCAGGAGGATTGCCTGAAGCCAGGAGTTTGAGCTGTATGAGCTATGATGGTGCCACTGTACTCCAGCCTGGGTGACAGAGTGAGACCCTGTCTCAAGATTTAAAAAATAAAGTATTGTGGCTAATGTGTTCTTTTGCTGATTTGTTTTTCTAATAGTCCTCGACCATGTTTAAACATTGAAGATGATCCAGATATTCATGAAAAACCATTTTTGAGTTCTAGTGCTCCACCTATAACAAGTCTTAGTCTCCTAGGAAATTTTGAGGTAATGTGCTTTGAAACTGTTCTTTAAATGAAAATTTTATACCCTAGGTTCCAGGGTGTCATTTTATGTCTTTAACTTTGGTTGTGAAAAGGAAAGAAATAATTGTCTTTTTTCAAGCCTTGAAATTACCTTTTTTATTTTATTTTCACAAGAAAGGAAGTCAGAATTGTTGGCAGTGATGTCTTAGAATTGGATAGCTGGTAGTGGAGAAGAGAAGACCTGATGAAGTCAGGTTGGATTGAGGAATCTGTTACTTAAGCCAGGAGCATAGATTTGACCACATCTTCTTACTTGGTAAAATTGGGTCTGGGACCCAGAGAAAATAATGGTGGGCTATTAGCAGCCCCCTTATAATCAGGGAAGTTGATTTGCAAAACCAAAAGGTTCTCTGTACTTTATTTGCAACTTCTTTGTAAATCTACAGCTATTCTAAAGTAATAAGGTTATTTTTTAAAAATTCAAATAAAGATTTCTGATATGTTTACTCCCAATATTTCTACTTGGGGTCAAGTAGAAATCATGGGTTTCAATTGTCTGTAATTAGAAATCAGCTTAACCTTAAACGTGAACTTGTAAATGACATTTTTAAAGTGATTTTAACTGGTGAGTTTTTTAGAAGAAAATAATTAAAATTTTATATTTTTAAGATAAATAGTTTTATAGGAGTTGTGTTTTGATATATTAACCATTTGCTTTATAACTGTTTTACTAGTGAAGCTATCTTTCAAAGTCTTAGTGGAAATGAAAAGATATTTCATGGTAAGTCTTTTCCATGTCACTTCCAAGGTATCAGTTCAGAGATGTCAAGATCTCTATTCCTCTTTGTCATCAAATTAAAATTGCATAGGCCATTGTGAGGGATGGGTGGCTCAGCAACCTTTGTACTACAAGAAATTATTTTTCTTGCTCCTTTTGAGGCATGTACTACAAAAAATGTGTAAGTGAAAAAGAGAGCAGTCTGATATGTGCAAACTTTGGAAAAGGGAATGTATTAGACTGTTTTTGCATTGCTATAAAGAAAGGCCAGAGGCTGGATAATTTATAAAGAAAAGAGGTTTAATTGGCTCACAGTTCTGCAGGCTTTACATGAAGCATGGTGCTGATGAGGCCTCGGGGAGCTTTTACTTATGGTGATAGGCAAAGTGGGAACAGGCACATCATATGGTGAGAGCAGGAGCAAGAGAGCAAGAGGGAGGTGCCATATGCTTTTAAACAACGAGATCTCGTAAGAACCTACTATTGCAAGGACAGAACCAAGCCATTTGTGAAAGATCCACCTCCATGACCGAAATACCTCCTACCAGGCCCCACCTTCAACATTGGGGATTACATTTCAACATGAGATTTGAAGGGGACAATATGCAAACCATGTCAGAGAAGATAGTTAAAGATCAGTACACAGTTTTTTTCAGAGGATTCTGTTTGTGCAGATATATATACATTTTTCAAGTGACTTAAGGAAGAAATAGAGATGTTCTGAGACTATCCAACCCATAGGTCTTATTTATAATGAATTTGATGTTTTCTTTTTTTTTTTTTTTTTTTTTTTTTTGAGACGGAGTCTCGCTCTGTCACCCAGGCTGAAGTGCAGTGGCGCGATCTCGGCTCACTGCAAGCTCCGCCTCCCGGGTTCACACCATTCTCCTGCCTCAGCCTCTCCGAGTAGCTGGGACTACAGGCGCCTGCCACCACGCCCGGCTAATTTTTTGTATTTTTAGTAGAGACGGGGTTTCACCGTGGTCTCGATCTCCTGACCTCGTGATCCGCCCGCCTCGGCCTCCCAAAGTGCTGGGATTAGAAGCATGAGCCACAGCGCCCGGCCTGATGTTTTCTTAAGTAAATTACAGAAGATATTTCCTCTGCTTAGTGAATTTGACATTCTGTGCAATAAAAGATGGGGTTAGACTTGAATCACTAAAATGACACATTAGACTTGTTTAATGAAAACAGGGCAAAGTCTTATCCCTGTAATGTTGTTGGGGGAAATCATGATCCTTAGACATTATTTGTGGGGCATTAGGTGGAGTCTGGAAACACATAGACACAGAATAACACCCAAATAGTCTAATAGCTAATAGTCAGCCTTTCTTGCCACCATTTAGAGCAAGCTTGTCCAGCCTGCGGCCCAGGACAGCTTTGAATGCAGCCCAACACAAATTCGTAAACTTTCTTAAAATGTTGTTAGATTTTTTTGTGTGATTTTTTTTTTTTAAGCTCATCAGCTATTGTTAATGGGTGTGTATATGTATGTATCTATATATATATATATATAGATAGATACATATATATATGTATTTTTTTTTTTTTTTGAGACAGAGCCTCACTCTGTTCCCCAGGTCTGAGTGCAGTGGCGCAACCTTGGCTCACTGCAACCTCCGCCTCCCGGGTTCAAGCAGTTCTCCTGCCTCAACCTCCCAAGTAACTGGGATTACAGGAGTGCGCCACCATGCCCAGCTAATTTTTGTATTTTCAGTAGAGACGAGTTTCACCATGCTGGTCAGGCTGGTCTCAAACTCTTGACCTCAGGTGATCCACCTGCTTTGGCCTCCCAAAGTGCTAGGATTACAGGCATAAGCCACCACGCCTAGCCAATGTTAGTATATTTTGCATGTGGCCCAAGACAATTCATATTTTACATATGCCCCAAGACAATTCTTCCAGTGTGGCCCAGGGAAGCCAAAAGATTGGACACCTCTGATTTAGAGTTTTCTACTGCAAAACCTTGTCATCATCCATTCAATTCATCTGTCCTGTGATTTTCTTCAGTCAGTTCAGTCCAGCATAATACAACCATTGGAAATGAGTTATTTTTCCTATATGAGGGAATCTTAGTGCTTTCTGTCACTATAAAATAGCTTGTATATTCTATAATTTTATATAAATGTAGTCACACAGTATTTACTCTTAGGGGGTGGCTTGGGGATTTATTTAACTCAGTGTCATTGTTTTTAAGATAATCCATGTTGTCCTGTGTATCAAGAGTTCATTCGTTTTTATTGCTGTTGTATGGATAGACCACAGTTTGTTTATTCATTCACCTGATTGTAGACATTTGGGTTGTCACCAGTTTGGGGTTATTAAAAATAAAGCTGCTATAAACATTTGTGTATGAATTTTTATGTGGACATAAATTTTCATCTCACTTGGGTAACTACCTAGAATAGAATAGAATAGAATAGAATAGAATAGAATAGAATAGAATAGGTAATAGGATAGATGTATGTTTAACTGTTAAGAAACTGCCAAGCTATTTTCCAAAGTGATTATACCATTTTAATTTGCATCAGCATTGTATGACAGTTCTAGTTCTTCCACATCCTTGCCAATGTTTGCAATGATCAGTCATTTTCATCTTAATTATTGTGGTTTTAATTTGTATTTCCCTGATGACTATTGATGTTGATCCTCTTTTCCTGCACTTACTTGCCAAATAAGCATATATGTTTTCCAAATATTTTTTCCAAGTCTGAAGTTTGGCTGTACATTTTTGTGACAGTGTCTTTACAAGAGTAAAATATTTTAAGTTTTTTGATGTCGAATTTATTAACATTTTCTTTAATGAATCTTACTTTTGATGTTGAATCTAAAAAAACTGCCTAGCCTAAGGCTTCTTTACACTAGTACTGTTGATATTTGAGTTAGATAATTCTTCTGAAGGGCTGTTTGTGCATTGTGGGATGTTTAGCAGAATCTCTGGCCTCTACCCACTTGATTCCAATAGTACCCCTCTGCCTAGTTCTAGCAACCAAAAATGTCTTCATGTATTACCATATGTCCCCTGGGCGAGAACCACTGGCCCAACCCGAGGTCACAAAGCTTTTTTTCTGTTTTGTTCTGAAAGTTTGTGTTAGCTCATACGTTTAGATCTGTGATCTATTTTGAGTTAATTTTTACATGATAGGAGGTGTGCAGTCAAGGTTCCCTTTTACGCATATGGATGTTCAGTTTTCTAGTCTTGAAATCAGGTAATGTGAGTCCTAACTTTATTGTTCTTCCTCGGAATTGCTTAAACTATTCTAGCTCCTTTATTTTTCATATAAATTTTAGAATCATCTTGTCTATTTCCACAAAATAGCCTGCTGAGATTTTGTTTGGCTTACATTAATACAGATCAATGGGAGGAAAATTGACATCTTAAAAATACAAAGTCTTTCAATCCGTGAAATCCATTTATTTATATATTCTTTTATTTCTTTCATCAGTGTTTTATAGTTTTTAGCATGCATATCTTGGACATCTTTTTTTTTTAATAGGGGTAGGGACTTTTCTTTGTCACCCAGGCTGGAGTGTAGCTGCGTGATCATACCTCATTGCAGCCTTGATCTCCTGGGTTGAAGCAATCATCCCACCTCAGCCTCCCAAGTCGCTAGGACTCCACGCTTGTACCACTACACCCAGCTAATTTTTTAAAAAAATTTTGTAGAAATAGGGCCCTGCTGTGTTTGCACAGGCTTTTCGTAAACTCCTGGCCTCAAGCAATCTGCTCACCTCAGTCTCCCAAACTGCTGGGATTACAAATGTGAGCCACCACGCCTAGCCCAGATTTTTGATATCTTTTTGTAGATGTATACCTAAGTATTTCATGTTTTCTGGGATATTGAAACTTAAAAATTAATTGTCAATTGTTCACTGCTAGTATTTTTAAATGAATGTATGTGTATGTGTGTTATCTATAAAAAATCACCAGTGATCTTGCTCAACTCACTAATTTCAGTAGATTTTTAAAAATAATCCTTGGGATTTTTCTACATAGACAGTCTTGTCATCTATAAATAGGGATAGTTTTGGCTTTTTATTTTCATGCCTTTTTTTTTCTTGTTATACTGCACTGAGTGGGGCCTAGCATATATGCTTGTATATTAAATTTACAAAAATCTAAATTATCTCAGATTGGTCATTTGCCTTAATCCATAAACATTTTTGTATGTGCCTCTCCTATGAAAATTTTTTGCATCTTCAGAATGGACTTCTTATTTAAGAAACATTTGTTGAGTACTTACTATGTGCTAGGAATACAAAGTTTAAATGATAAAGTTCCTGCCTTAGAGACGTTTATTGTCTACTGGAGAAGGTGGGCATATAATTTACCCAGGCGGGTAAATAATTTATAAACTCAAGTAATTAGCATTGTAATAGAAGTTGCCTAGTACTTGTATATCTACTATCTCTGCTAAAAGGATTGAGGAAAGCTTTACTGAGGAACTGTCATTTGAGCTTGGTCACAAAAAATGAGAAGGAATTTGCCAGGTAAATTTGTGCAGGAATCAGAGATTCTAGACAAAGGGAACTGCATGTGCAAACGTAAAAGAGCATGGCGATGTTGGAAAGGATCAACTGGAGCTAGAGCATGGGACTCTGTACATGTTGGGAGAGATGAAACGAGAGGCATGGTGGAGCTTAAGTGCTGTGCTATGAATGTTGACCTCATCCTATAGACAGCAGGAAACAAAGTTTTTAAGTGGTAGCTGATACTATAAGGCTTTTTTCAAAAAAAGAAAAAACTCTGGCAGTAGTACAGAAGATACACTACAGATGGAAAGACTAATTAGAAGGTGTAGCATTTATTCAGAGGAGAGGTTATGAGGATCACCTAGGTCACTAGGATAGTGGTGGTAGTGGGGATGGAAAGGAGGCCCTGAGACTGAGAGGTAAAATCAACAGGATATGGACTGGATTGATTGGAGGGCAAAAAGGAGATATAGAAGGTTGATTGTGACCCAGGTCTTTTGGCGTTATCTTTTTGATCAGGAGATTAGAATTGCTGATATGTCACTTTCACATTTAGACTACACAAACTTTTAGAATCATGAGGCTTTGTAGCATTTCTTTTCAAAGAATTAACCAAAGGAATGCTACTCACATTTCATGATGTATGCATATATGTGTTGATATATTTATATAAAATAAAGCTTGTGAAAAGTTTTAAGTGTTTCTCATAAGTGGGAAGATAACCACTAAATTGTTAAAAGTAGTTATCTCAGTGAGTGACCTTGGGGGAGGGATGGATAAGGAGCTTCTGTACTATTTCTGTACTTTTAAACTTTTTATAAATGCACGTTTTTATGTTTTAAATTGAACTAAATAAACCGTGTCACATACTACAGTATTTATAAGAGAAGCAGTTATTTCTCGGTTAGAATTATAAGTGCTTGACTTCATCTTTTGATGGAACTTCCATATATAACCTGTTAGGTTTTCAAGTGTTTCTCTGTGCCTAGCACCATGAATAGGCACTGCGAGGGATAAATACCTGCTCTGATAGAGCATATTTTTAAATTTACAGACATAAAAACAACATAGTAAACAATAGGCCTAACTAATGCCGAAGTTGCAGGAGAGTTCAGTGTGAGTTGGAATAGTGAGAGAAGACCAAACTGTTGTAGGATGGTAGAAGACTGATGGGAGATGGAGTTGACTTCAAGTCAGATGAAAAGCAGAAATAAGGACACGGCAATGGTAACAACCACTGTTCTAGTGCTAGAAAGCATAGTAATATATTTCTTTTAATCACTTGTCTGCCTTTAGGCTGAAGTGTATATTTCTTTAAATAGAAAAAAAAATGAATGTGTTAGCTTTTTAAATTGAGTTTTAAAAATTATTTTTTCTTCCAGGAATCTGTCTTGAACTATCGTTTCGATCCTCTCGGCATTGTTGATGGTTTTACTGCCGAGGTAGGGGCAAGCGGTGCTTTCTGCCCCACACATTTGACTCTTCCAGTTGAAGTGTCATTCTACAGTGTTTCAGATGACAATGCTCCCTCTCCTTATATGGCAAGTATTTTTTATATTGTATGTTTTCCTGCCAAATCAACCAACTTAATGACAAATTTCTTTAAGTGCTTTGGTGCAGTACTTGAAAGTATAAATCATTTCCTAACAGCTGAATACAAACTAATATGCCAAAATATTACCTCACAACTTCTTTCTAAGCTAGTTCAAACAACAGATAACCTCTTTTGCATTTAAGGATGGTACTAAAAATGTACTTATTTCTCTTTGTCTTGAAAAAATGATAAAAATTGATTAGTGACACTGTAATTCCATCTTGCTGAGTTCACGGTGAAACATTCTCAAATGCTTAGTGTGCACTGTGTCCTCTAGTCCTACAAGGCTTTGGTGACATAAGGCTTCTGTATGGCCCTTTTACTCCCTTTTTGGTTTGGTTTGGTTTGGTTTGTCTTTGGGCCGATTCTTTTCTAATCCTAGGGGTTTTTGTTGTTGTTGTTGTTTTGGACAGGATTTCACTCTGTTGCCTAGGCTGGAGTGCAGTGGTGCAGTCATAGCCCGCTGCTGCCCCAAACTTCTGGCCTCAAACCATCCTCCTTCCTTGGAACTCCTAAATAGCTGGATCTACAAATATGCGCCACCATGCCTAGCTAATTTTTATGTTTTGTAGAGGCAGGGCCTCCCTATATTGCCCAGGCTGGTCTTGAACTCCTGGCCTCAAGCAGACCTCCCACTTTGGCCTTCCAAGTGTTGGGATTACAGGCATGAGCCACCACAACTGGCCTAATCCTAGAGTTCTTTAGGATACTAGCTACTTCAGACTCATGATGATGTCTTAATGGAGAGTGAAATAACTAAAAGGAGTTAGAGCAAGCTTGTCTGGCCTACAGCCCACATGCAGCCCAGGAAGGCTTATTTGTAAACATTCTTAAAACATTATGAGATTTTTTTGTGTGATTTTTGTTTTTTAGCTCATCAGCTATTGTTAGTGTTAGTATATTTTATGTGTGGCCCAAGACAATTCTTCTTCTGCCAGTGTGGCCCAGGGAAGCCAAAAGATTGGACACCTCTGAGTTACAGTGTTGAGCCTTAAGATGAATCTTATGATTTACCTTTCCAATTTTTTATTCCAATGGCTTGTGGATAATATAAGCATTCATTTGCAAAAACAATACTGAGTACTAGTATATGATTAGTATCAGCCCTCTTCCAAAAGACAAAGAGAGATAAGTAGCTAGCCATGCGGGTCTGTAAAAAGTTGACAGTGATGGTATCAAATATGGAGTCAAATCTGGGTTTTCATGTTAGGTGTTACTTTTGAGAAATGCAGATTACTGTAGGCATTGAACATTATAGCCTAGTCTTGCTGCTTGAATTTCCTAACTTACTATCTGGCCTAACTGCTTCCTCTCCTAACACCCCTCTCCACAACCTTCTAGGTTTTCAAGGACATTAGTAACAATGACTTTTGTTATTAATAAAAGCTGTAAAAAGGAACATCTATATAATTGAGAAACAACAGAGAGGAAAGGAAGCTACTTTTAGGAACCTATATGTGGCCTACTCATTATTGGCCCAGTTTCCTCAAAGAAAGCTTACTCCATTCTACGGGTGAAGATTTTAGTCAAGAGCTTGATTAGTGTTTCACACTTTGACAGAAAAAGCAGAGTGGTGTCTGCTTATTTATTCAAAGTTTTCTTTTCCCAACAACGTTCACATCTGTGGGTCATAAGCATGAAGATGCCCAGCATAGGTTATTATCGAAAGAAGAGGCCCCCTTCACAAACCTGCCCAGTTATTACATAATGCTACCTGTTCATTTACCATAGAAAGATGTACCCACTTTTCCAGAATTATTTTGAAAAAATAACTGCTAATTTTGGACAATTAATAAAATGGAAAGTACCACTGAGATAAGTTTAATACCAGAATAAATGCATATCATACTCGAATGCTTACAAAATGAGAATATAGCAACAGCCTGTTTTGCCTTACCAGGACATCAAGGATCTCATCAGTTTCACACCTTTTACTGGCATATAGTAATAGAGGATGGAAAGATAAGGTCTAAAATACTGTGATCTGGCCAGGCACAGTGGCTCACATCTGAATCCCCGCACTTTGGGAGGCTGAGGCGGACAGATCACCTGAAGCCGGCAGATCGCCTGAGGCCAAGAGTTCAAGACCAGCCTGGCCAACATGGTGAAACCCTGTCTTTACTAATAATACAAAAAATTAGCTGAGCATGGTGGCGCACGCCTGTAATCCCAGCTACTCAGGAGGCTAAGGCAGGAGAATCACTTGAACCCGGGAGGCAGAGGTTGCAGTGATCAGAGATCGCGTCATTGCACTCCAGCCTGGACGACAAGAGCAAAACTCCATCTCAAAATAAATAAATAAAATAAAATACTGTGATCTATCATTAGTGAACAGAGTCCCTGTTGGCCATTAGGATGGCTTGGAAACAAGATAAAAGGGTAAACTGGCTGAAAATCAGCTCAAATAAATACCTTTGATGGAAATTAATGAGCAAGAGGTAATTTGAACTATGCTTTTAAAAAGCAAAACAGCATTCATCTTTCACCTTAGTTGATGTCTCAAAAATGAAGGATTGGGAGATAAAAGATTTTGTCACTCCAGAAAGTACTAGAGATGTACACACAGATGATTGCAGATTGTTGAATAGGTATTGGCAAGGGTATAAATCAAGTTACTGAATTTAATCTATCCTTTTGAGAAACTCTGACTTTCTTTTCTCTGATGACATTCTTCAATCAACTATCCCATTTATATTTTTCCTATGAAAAAATTAGAACATTTTCAAAAAATAGTCTGTATTCTTCTATTAAAAGTTTACTTACTAGGAATGCATTCTTTTTGCAAGTGACCCAGTCCCAGTCTTTCCTGCTATGAATTAATTTTGTTCCTCAGGGAATATTCTCTATATTTTTGTAGTTGAATCTGTTTTCAAAGAATTGATTATGTTTTGGTAAGACTATACATATCACAGACCAGCAGAGTGAAGACATAAAATGCTTATTTGTTACTCTTATAATAACCTTGTTACTCTAATAATAATTTGGGGACCTTTTATCACAGATTATACAAATGACTCACAAGGGTAAAATTTTAGCACAGAAAATCCTATCTTTGTGGTATAGAGGTGGTATAGGACTTCTCATTAAGTAATTCCCTTAAAGATTAACTCAAAGCCATATAATATTATTCTCCGGTTGGGAGTCAGTGGTAAAAATGTTCTCCAAGTGTTATATGACAACACTTAGCCGTTTAGAAATGGCTGCAGTGTGAAACCAGGCAGAAATATCTAAGGCAGGTTTGCCAGTGGCAAATTTATAA
Source organism: Nomascus leucogenys (assembly GCF_006542625.1). NCBI lineage: Eukaryota > Metazoa > Chordata > Mammalia > Primates > Hylobatidae > Nomascus > Nomascus leucogenys. The sequence continues at coordinate 48,801,972 of NC_044386.1, forward strand.
TATGACTTTCATTATAATATTATCAGGGCCATGTATGATTTCCTTTCATTTGTAATTAACCAGATCAAGATATATTTCTTTCAGTTTTCCACTTATTTGTGCATATTCCCTATTCCATAATAATTTGAGCAGTTTTTGTATAAGATTTTGACCATATTTATTTTAATCCTACTATTCCATTTTAAAATCCCAGAAGAAGGGCCGGGCATGGTGGCTCACACCTGTAATCCCAGCACTTTGGGAGGCTGGGGCAGGCGGATAACTTGAGGTCAGGAGTTCAAGACCAGCTTGGCCAACATGGTAAAACCCCGTCTCTACTAAAAGCACAAAAATTAGCTGGGCGTGATGGTGGGCGCCTGTAATCCCAGCTACTCGGGAGGCTGAGGCACAAGAATGGCTTAAACCCAGGAGGCAGAGGTTGCACTGAGCCAAGATCGTGCCACTGCACTCCAGTCTGGATGACAGAACAAGGCTCCATCTCATAAAAAAGAAAAAAAAAATGCCAGAAGAAAATGTGTTTTTCTCTTTTGTGTTAAATATGGTAACTTTTTCTAGGTATAAATATTAATATGCTGATCAATTAAAATGATGAAATTATTACAATAATGATGAATAATAATAAAATTCCAAATAATTTCCCAGTCCCTTTCTAAAATTCCTAACTTGCCAATGCTACTAGTCTTAACATTGCTTACAAATTGTTTTAAATTGTTGCCTTCACTTTATGGTTTTTTTCAAAAAGCTATTTTTTTTTAATAAATTGATTTAGTTACTGTTATTGTGTTCTAAAAACTATTGGAATTGAATGCATTAAAGGAAACAAGTATAAACTTGGTAGTAGTTGCCTTACCAGTTTTACTGTATGTATTTGGTGGGGAGGCAGATGGCTGGCAAGGAAGAACGGTAATATATTACATGTAGTTATATGATTTTAAAGATAGCTATTATTTAGGTATATTTTACTTTTTCTTTCTGAAACTAGGAAGAAAACATGTATAATATACCATACCTTTTTCATGTAGAGTAAATGGCCACACTCTGCTCATTAAAAAAAAAGTGGTATACAGAGTATCTCATTAGGCATGTAGGGCAGATTGTAAGAGATAAATTGTTAAAGTTTCATTGCTGCTTTGGTTAGGGTTGCAGTTTGTTGATGTGCTTTTTTCATGCTTTAAATAACCACGTGACAAATCTGATTTGTCAAGAACCACGTATGTGTTAACCTTAATGTGTTAATTTAATAACCTGATGTCAAGTGTTGTTCACTTGGAGTGAATTCATATGCCAGAATGTGGCTTTCCCTTTTACCTTTATTCACTCCTTTTTACTTCCTAACCCTGGTCCAACTTCCGAACCCAACAGAGAGACGTCACCTGATAGGACAGTGCTGTTTTATATTTGCTTTTACATAAGTTTGGCATGTACAATGTATAATAATGAAATCATGAAATGTAGAACATACAGTTCTCCTCAACTACTTGAAAGAAAAGTATTAGCCCAGTTAACATAAATGCATCAGCATTCATTTTTTAAGGCCCTTTAAGTATCACAGGCTGGGCACGGTGGCTCACGCCTATAATCCCAGCACTTTGGGTGGCAGAGGCGGGTGGATCTCCTGAGGTCAGGAGTTCGAGACCAGCCTGGACAACATGGTAGAACCACTGCACCCCCCCCAACCATTTCTACTAAAAATACAAAAATTAGCTGGACGTGGTGGTGAGCGCCTGTAGTCCCAGCTACTTGGGAGGCTGAGACAGAAGAATCGCTAAGTTTGCGCCACTGCACTCCAGCCCCGGTGACAGAGTGAGAAAGCATCTCAAATAATAATAATAATAATAATAATTAAGTATCACAATTACCACCGATAGTCATTTGGTTATCCTGGTTATTGATCATCCTGGTTACTGAGAAACTTTTACACATTCAATTTGAACTTACCTTGTTTTAACATACACTTTTTCCCCATTGATTGCATTTTTGCAGTAATGAGAACATCCTGAGAAAAACTACTTCCTATACTAGAGCAGGGCTCCCAAACCTTAATGTAAATTGATATCATCTGGAGAATCTTGTTAAAATGTATATTTGACTTCGTAAGGTCTGGGAAGAGGCCAGACATTTCACATTCCTAACGAGTTCACAAGTGATGCTGATGATGCTTATCTGAGGATCATTCTTTGAGTACCAAACTAACGGGAGGACTCCTAATATCCTCTTTTAGACTTCTCTAGTGACATGACCCTAATTTAGCTTTAACCTTGACTCACATCAGCTCTCAATCCATTGTGTTCTGATTTAGAATCAATTTGGATTCTTAGATTCCTTAATAAGTAAATGACCAAAGAAAAGCAAAATACCTTAATAATATCCAGATTAAGACACAACATGATATAAGGTTGTTTCTGAAGAAATATTTAATTTTAGGAAAGCGAGATTTTATAGCTTTACTATAGAACATTCCACAGCCTGAAAGTTACTGATTTAACTTTCATTTTCCACTTTTTGTCCTAAACATCTCTTATCTCATAAAGTAGTACCAGGCAGGAACTACAGACTTCCAAATTCCTTTTCTATTTTTTTCTGTCTTTATTCAGAAATCCAGATATGTAACTTAACTCTCAGACTGAAGAATTGACTTTATTTTTGGCCAAGACTTACTTTCCTACACTTGTGACTTTTTACATGCCCAAAGACCAATAAATTACTTGCTGCTTCATTTCCCCTCTCCCTCAAGATACATGGGAAGGGTCCTATTACCTTCCTTTTTTTCTTTTTTAGTTAGGAACTTCTTACTTTTATTCCTATATCTTAATAGTAATTTTGAGTGCTGTGGCCATTGATGTTATATATTCTTTATAGTGACATCACCAGGAAGAACAGTAAAGTGTTTCCTTGGGGTAGAAACATAGAATGTATCTCTATTAATTCAATATGAATGTTTTTCCATAGAAATAGAATTCTGAAATTTTAATAAATTACATGAGTTATTCTTATTTTAGTCTTTTATGTACATATGCATCAGTTTGTACTCAATTTGTCTTCTTTTATTTCAAGGGTGTGATTACTTTAGAGTCCCTTGGTAAAAGGGGTTATCGAGTACCTCCTTCAGGAACAATACAAGTGGTATGTGTTTTATAGCCTACAATTGCAATAATCATTCTCTCACATACATATAGAACTTAGCCCTTTCTCCTGCTACTGCTGCTGCAACAACTTTGGTAAGTAACAGTGGGGCTGCAGCTTTGTTTGGAGTTTCCCTGCTCTGCCCCAGGAATGACCATTTGGGGACCTCCATAAAAGGAAAGCATTAATAAGCTAATCAAGGTGAATGCTTAAGAAAAATAACATATGACAGTTTGCATAACTTCAATAGGACTCTTTTCAATATATTTAGAACCTAATATTACTGGTGCCTTCTTTTTAATAAACCAGATTGAGACGAACCTATTTAAAAGGAGACCCCAAATACTAGAATTGCTTTGGCAGGAAAACTTGGGAAACAAATTATTTTATTTCTAATAATTTCTAAAATTGATTTAATGAGATGACCACACAAAGCAGAGATATAGTCTGACAGATGTCAGGGCAGAGAAGGCATCATTCCTTTTGGTCTAGGCATTGATCTCCTTTTGGCTCAGGAGAGTCTTCCTATCTCAGAACAGTCCTTCATCATCCCTAGTCTAGGGTTCTCAGAATAATAATCTGATATTAAGGCCAGCTTGAAATTGAGTTAACTCTAGATACGACCCAGCATAATCCTGCAAGCCCTCAAATCTATTACAAAGTTTGCAGACTGAAAGAGAGTGTAGCTAAGGCTTGCTCCTCATACCCAGGATTTGATCTAATCCAACAAGCCTTTTTATGACCTTTGACCTCAGTGTGTTCAGTACTTTGTCAGATCACTTTTACTCATCATCATTGTTCCAATACTGCAAGGAATGTGTACATTTGTTTATTTCATATCATACAGGAATGAAACAGAAATATGCAACATGTACGTGTGTGTGTATATATATATATACACACACACACACATATATAGTAATACATATTTATATAAGTTTAACTGAGGAGGAATTACCACAAGAATACCACAGGTAAACCGATTTCTTGAAGTAAAGGAGTGACAGTGTTCTCTTGCCTTTGGCTATGCAGCTCATGAGAAAGGGTGGGTCAGTGGAAAGCTAGCTGTCAGTTGTGATAATAATGAAGCATAAACTCGGAGGTAACACATTTACCTCTTGTTTGGAGACTGCCAACTTTAGTGGTTAATTATAAGTATGAAATTTGGGTATGTCTTCTATTCCGTATACAGTTTAACTGTGTATAAACATGATTTGAACTCCTGGCTTATGAGGTGTAGTTGTTGAATGTATTAGCCTTAATCTTAAGACTCACTAGATTTCAAAAATTGGATTATGATATTGATATATTTCTCATTTTGATTCAGTGAGTGATGTCCAGTGCCACGGATGAGCTTCTGAAAGCATGGGTACCAAGTTACCTATTGATGTGTTGGTAATTTGGTTAAAGTCAGATCAGCAGCTTGGGGTTTTGTTTAAAAATGAGTACTTTAAAAATAATATTCCTTCAATTATTCATAACCAAGCAACAGTTGAATTTTAATTCAGTCTTTACCATGGATACATATTTTGGTCTATAATGATACTGAGAATTTTTTTAAAGCCTAGTGTTGCTACAGATTTTGAAATGATTCCATGTATGAGTAAATGAAGTATTAGCCTACTTTAGATCTAATTAATAATAGTGAGCTTTGTTTTCTAAACTTGGGGAAATGTTCAGATAGGAAAAAGTCTCTTCTTTGAGCACCTATTTTAAATTTTATAATAATCATATGTACCTAAGATATCAAACCTGCTAATTTTACTGAGCTTATATTTTTATTTGAAGTATTCTATTTGCTATTAAAATGTGAGAAAAATTAAAACTCGATTTTGAGAAGTTTGAACTTGATACTCTTCAGCAAAGCTATTATGTTTGAAATAATTGAACTGGAATATTTTAACCCAATAAGGATGTATTTTGCTTAGGCCAGTGGAACTATTCCTTAAAGTTACTCCTCTGAACAAGGAGTAAAATTTATATATATGAAATTTGTGACTAAATATTTTGATTTGTTATTGGACCTTATATTTTTGTAAAACAAAAAATTGAACCTTTTAAAAAATAATATTATTTCTTAAACTTTTGAAATTGTGTTAATTTTAGTCCCTGAAACTGAATTATATTCAGTGGTATTACCTTGTTGTTTAAAATCTTGTTTGATTATTGGCACAATCATTCTGAATCACATCAACAAATCACTATTTTTAAAGAATAATTTCTATATTGTTTCTTCAGACCTTATTTAATCCTAATAAGACTGTGGTGAAGATGTTTGTTGTGATATATGATTTACGAGATATGCCAGCCAATCATCAGACATTCCTACGACAAAGAACTTTTTCTGTACCTGTTAAACAAGAAGTGAAGAGAAGTGTTAATAGAGAGAACATCCGACACACAGAAGAACGGTTATTACGCTACCTCATACATCTGAGGTAATGCTTCAAATTAATATGAAAATGTTACTTTAGAACAACTCTAAAATTTTTAGTTTTTTTTTTTTAAACTGTGACTCTAACTAGACCAATGTCCCTTGGGGCTTTGCTTAGCTTGGGAACTCCTGATGATGTGCCGAGTTGCTGAAAGTACATGGCATACCTTCCTGTGGTTATTACTTGTTGAATTAGGGAAGTTTTCATTTACAGGTGTTTAATATAAAATATTTTATGCCAAAACACATGCATCTGGGGCAGTGAAACACATTTTCTAAACAAATACTATTTAAAAATGTAATACGAGGGCCGGGCGCAGTGGCTCACACCTGTAATTCCAGCACTTTGGGAGGCCAAGGTGGGCGGATCACCTTCAGGAGTTTGAGACCAGCCTGGCCAACATAGTGAAACCCTGTCTCTACTAAAAATACAAAAATTACCTGGGCATGGTGGTGGGAGCCTGTAGTCCCAGCTACTCAGGAGGCTGAGGCAGGAGAATTGCTTGAACCCAGGACGTGGAGGTTGCAGTGAGCTGAGGTCACACCATTGGACTCCAGCCTGGGTGACAAGAATGAGACTCTGTCTCAAAAAAAAAAAAAAAGTAATATGACCCATATAAATCATTTTATATTTTTCTTTCTTTTTTTTTTTTTTCTTGAGACGGAGTCTCACTCTGTTCATCAGGAGGAGTCACCTTTCATCTCTGGTCCAGGCAGAAGACTTCTTCAATCTGTTATTGCTGATGGGGACCACCTGCTATCTTTCTTTAGATATGCCTTGCAGTGGTGATCTGGAGTGAATAAGCAGTGAGCTGTACACTCAAGTCCCATACGTGAAAGTCCATTAATTATTCTCCCCAAAGCACTATTTAATTAGTTCTTTCATCTCAGTCTTCTGCCTGTTGTTCTGTATGCAAAAGACATGTTCAGCCAGCACAATGTATTTAAACCAAATCTGACACTACCTGATGTAAGCCACATGGGAAATGTTACACAGATTGTGGGAATGAAAAATCTATGAAAAACAGACTTGGAAAACTTTTTTTAAGAGACATGGTATAGCCGGGCATGGTGGCTCACACCTATAATCCCGGCACTCTGGGAAGCCGAGGCAGGTGGATCACCTGAGGTCAGGAGCTCAAGACCAGCCTGGCCAACATGGTGAAACCCCATCTCTACTAAAAATACAAAAATTAGCCAGGCGTGGTGGTGGACACCTGTAATCCCAGCTCCTCGGGAAGCTGAGGCAGGAGAATCACTTGAACCTGGGAGCTGAGATCATACCACTGCACTCCACCCTGGGCAAAGGAGCAAGACTCTCACATGAATGAATGAATGAATGACATGGTATGATGGTATGAAATAGCAGACTATAAGAATACCTACCAAACTAGAAAAAGATTCAACCCTTTCTGGTTAAACTTGCATTTGACACCATTCCTCTTGAAGTTTAACAACCATAGCTATTTGTAACCAAAACCAATACTGGCCAGAGTAAAAATCAGCCACCTTAGCTTTTATAATCTCCACATAATGACAGGACACTTTAAAGAAACCTTTTTGGGGAAAACTGTATACTTCCCAAAGAATGTTCTCCTTCAGTTGGGAAGGTGAAAAACTTCAGAGAGGAGGGAAGAGTGAGCCAGTCTGCTTTAACATACAGAGCTGTGACCACCACATCTTTCAGCTAGTTCAGGAGAAAAATCCACAAACCCAGAGAGTATTTATGCTATGCCAAGGGAAAAACAAAGAGAAATTAGCACTACAGGGTATGTTTGTCTGTTTGGTAGGTAAGTTAATGTGAGTGAAGATTCCAAATCCCTGCACTATATTACAGATATTAGCAGTGGATAGAAACAGTTTCATATACAGTTTTGATAGCCATTTTCATTTTACTGCTAACCTTTCTCTTGACTTTTGATGGTGGCTGGGTTTTACTTAGCCTAGCCACTGTTGATTATAGCAGTTTTTTATCATCTACCCCAAATCATGGGAGGCTAAGTTGTGTGAAATGGGTCAGTCTGTGGAGCTAGAAGATGCCAGGGCTACAGAGCCCAAATGTAATGTTATTGAGTAATGTGAGTGAACTGCCACGTGAACCTGCAGATGAGGAAAGGTGCATGTACTGTGGAGTCAGGGAGGAAAAGTAAGATTCTATTTGACACTCAGATTTACAGGAAGAAGCATCTCAGGCATTGAGGGAAGGAAAAGGAGTATGAGGTATTTAGGGAATGGTAAGAGAGCAGCATTTAAATAAAAGCCTATGCTTTGGTCTTTAGAAAGACCTTAAATACCATATTAAAGAGTTAGTGTTGACCTAATATTGTAGCAAGATTAGTTCTTCCTGCTTTCAAATTTTAATTATTCTAGTTTGTTTTAAAGACTCATTCTCTGAAATGTTTTATATTTTCTTTATTTGTTTAGGTTCCAGAGTTCTAAATCTGGAAAGATCTACCTCCATAGAGATGTACGGCTCCTGTTCTCTAGAAAGTCAATGGAGGTTGATAGCGGTGCTGCATATGAACTCAAATCTTACACTGAATCGCCAACAAACCCTCAGTTTTCACCAAGATGTTGATAAGGAGTGATGATTTAAAGTATTTACTCAGTACCCAAGTTTGCAAGTAAAAATTAGCATATAATGGATTGTACCAAATTAACAATCAGGAGAGTGGATCCTCTCCTGTTATCCTGGACCAGTTTTTATGAAAGGATTCCTGAAATGAAATCCATATATTCCATGTAGACTGGAAAAACTCATGTCCTAATCCTTTTTGTACTGTTGAAACCACTTCATTGGACATGTTGCAATAGCAAAACCCCCAGTTAGATTAGTGTTTACACATTTTATTTCTCAGTTATTTAATATTTAATGTTTTCCTTAATACTCAAGTGATGTTTGTCTCTAGTGTTCTAATGTAGCACAAATCCTATATGTAAAATCATACTATGTATTTTTGACATTAATGTTGAAATCTGAAATATATGCACAAGTCTTTAATTTTGTGTGATGTGTTAAGTGCTGTTCATTTAAGTTATTGAAAATGAGAATAAAATGTTGAGCTTCTTTAAAATTAACACACTATGCAAGCATGTGTACTTTTTATATCTCTCATGTTTAGTTTTTATAACACCATATCCAGGCTGCTATCTCACATAGTAGCCCTTTAACATATTGTATTAGCAGTGCAGTGTGGACTAAGCTGCTTCACATTCCCTTTGCAAGTTCAGATCATCATGCCCATTCATAGTCAGGATTCCTTATCCCCAAAACGTTCTATTTTTCCTTAATCACTACTATAGAGTCTTTACATTAAATTACTGTCCTATGCTAGATAATTTTCTCAAATTGTTAAAAGAATATGTACTTTGGAAACAAATTAGTATTTATATTGTAAATATATGCAAAAACAAACGAAGAAATGTGTACTTGGCTTTTATTTGTAGATGAGACATTTATGTGATTGAGTGAATTAGCCATTAGGCATTTTCATTCTAGCTCTACAGCTGCAAAGAGGGAGGGGGAAGATGTCTTGAGTCTTGTTCCCGATTTATCACTAAGTGCATCAGAAGTCTGTCTTCCAACACCCTTGGAAAGAACAGGGTGGTTTTTAGATGTTTGTGCTCAGACAGTGGGCAAAGCAGATTAAATAACAAGGCAAAAATAGTAGGAATGCTGGTAGAAATCTATGACTGCAGGTTAAAAAAACAGACCACTCAAGTAGGCCAGACCCAGGAGACCTGGGAATCTAGAACCTGGTAAGCACTCTGGAATTGGGAAAGGGGAAAGTCTACTTTTGGACCCAGGCATTAGACCACTTAAGAGAATCTATCAGTCCAGGTGATGAATGTGTGGCTGCAGGCCAGCAGGCTGTGGAATGGCAAACAGATACCTTTTATATATTTCTTTTAAAATACCAGTTAAAGAAAAAAAGTCTATTTCCATAAAACTAAAAAAATTTCATTGGTGCAAATTTATGAAGATTGTTTTCAATCTTTAGACTATGTGGAAAACAGATGGGACAAGGACCCAAAGGTTTGGATTGTAGTCCCAGCTCTAATGGTATCTGATGGAACTGACTCCAGGAATCCCCTAATGTTTCCAGGTCTGTGTGATTGAGAAAATGTGGTGAGAGTATGATTAATGTGCCTTCTCTTCTTAAATTCTGTTATCTAATCCTTGAAATAAGTATTTCAGTACATAAATCTAGATATGCATTTGGCAAAAGTCAATATTGATAATTTTATATAAAACTTGGAAAACATCAAAAATATTTTTAAGTTTTTTTTGACCTCTCCAGTAAAGTTTACCCAAAAAATAGTCACATACTTGTGTGCAGGTGTCTTTTTGCATGGATACCACACTGGAATTCTTTCTAGTACATGGTCTTCCAACCTTTCTGAGCACTTTTTAGAAACTTTGAAGTTGAATGGAACACCTGGGTGCATCCTGTGCTTTCTTCCTGGAAAGTTTGTGCAGAGCAAGCACGTGCTGACCTTTTGCCCCTCTACTTCTTA